>NC_090450.1:1010139450-1010821950 GCF_031143425.1 Pleurodeles waltl | reverse complement strand
ATGCCCCAGCCGGAGCGTGAGATGTCTATTGCCCGTGTGCATGGCATGTCCCAGCCGGAGCGTGAGATGTCCATTGCCCGTGTGCATGACATGCCCCAGCCGGAGCGTGAGATGTCTATTGCCCGTGTGCATGGCATGTCCCAGCCGGAGCGTGAGATGTCCATTGCCTGTGTGGATGACATGCCCCAGCCCGGTACAGTCCAGGACACCAGGGTGCCAGCAGACAGAGTGAGATGTCCATTGCAAGCCCATGTGCAGGATATGTCTCAGAGACACGGATCATGCACAGAGCTTTCAAGTGAGGAAGAGTCATCAGCATGGGAGGTGTCTACCGCTGAGGCCTTCCCAACATAGAAAGGAGTAGGGACGGTGACATCCGTCAGACCAAGGATACCTGCAGTGCTGGCTTTCACGTAGCTTCATTCATGCTTTTAGTTCACACGTGACCTCTAGTGATGCGTTCACTTCACAGATTGCATCACTGATTCTTTGCACTTCATGCATTACCACTAGTGATGCTCTATCTTCACACACTGCCCCCAGTTGTGCTTTGGTTTCTTATATTACCCCGGTGATGCGCTCAGTTCACACATTGCCTCTAGTGATGCTTTGCGTTCACACACTGCCCCCAGTTATGCTTGTTTCACGCATTACCCCGGTGATGCTTTCAGTTCACACATTGCCTCTAGTGATGCTTTTGTTCACACACTGTCCCAGTTATGCTTGTTTCACACATTACCCCGGTGATGCTTTCAGTTCACACATTGCCTCTAGTGATGCTTTGTGTTTACACACTGCGCCAGTTATGCTTGTTTCTTACATTACCCCAGTGATGCGTTCAGTTCACACATTGCCTCTAGTGATACTCTATGTTCACACACTGCCCCAGTTATGCTTCAGTTTCACACATTACCCCGGTGATGCCTTTAGTTCACACATTGCCACTAGTGATGCTTTGCGTTCACACACTGCCCCCAGTTATGCTTGTTTCACGCATTACCCCGGTGATGCTTTCAGTTCACACATTGCCTCTAGTGATGCTTTTGTTCACACACTGTCCCAGTTATGCTTGTTTCACACATTACCCCGGTGATGCTTTCAGTTCACACATTGCCTCTAGTGATGCTTTGTGTTTACACACTGCGCCAGTTATGCTTGTTTCTCACATTACCCCGGTGATGCGTTCAGTTCACACATTGCCTCTAGTGATACTCTATGTTCACACACTGCCCCAGTTATGCTTCGGTTTCACACATTACCCCGGTGGTGCCTTTAGTTCACACATTGCCACTAGTGATGCTTTGTGTTCACACACTGTCCCAGTTATGCTTGTTTCACACATTACCCCGGTGATGCCTTCAGTTCACACATTGCTTCTAGTGATGCTTTGTGTTCACACACTGCCACCAGTTATGCTTGTTTCACACATTACCCCGGTGATGCCTTCAGTTCACACATTGCTTCTAGTGATGCTTTGTGTTCACACACAGCCCCAGTTATGCTTGTATCACACATTACCCCGGTGATGCTTTGTGCTCACACACTGCCACCAGTTATGCTTGTTTCACACATTACCCCAGTGATGCTTTCAGTTCACACATTGCCTCTAGTGATGCTTTGTGTTCACACACTGCCCCCAGTTATGCTTGTTTCACACATTATGCCCCAGTGATGCCTTCAGGTCACACATTGCCTCTAGTGATACTCTATGTTCACACACTGCCACCAGTTATGCTTGTTTCACACATTACCCCTGGTGATGCTTTCAGTTCACACATTGCCTCTAGTGATGCTTTGTGTTACCACACTGCCTCCAGTTATGCTTGTTTCACTCATTACCCCGGTGATGCTTTCAGTTCACACATTGCCCCTAGTGATGCTTTGTGTTCACACACTGCCACCAGTTATTCTTGTTTCACACATTACCCCAGTAATGCATTCAGTTCACACATTGCCTTTAGTGATGCTTTGTGTTCACACACGACCCCCAGTTATGCTTCTGTTTCACACGTTACCCCCAGCGATGTTTTCAGTTCACACATTGCCTCTAGTGATGCTTTGTGTTCATACACTACCACCAGTTATGCTTGTTTCACACATTACCCCGGTGATGCTTTCAGTTCACACATTGCCTCTAGTGATGCTTTGTGTTCACTTTTAGTTCACACATTGCCTCTAGTGATGCTTTGGGTTCACACACTGCCCCAGTTATGCTTGTTTCTCACATTACCCCGGTGATGCTTTCAGTTCACACATTGCCTCTACTGATGCTTTGTGTTCACACACGGCCACCTGTGATGCTTGTTTCACACATTACCCCTGGTGATGCTTTCAGTTCACACATTGCCTCTAGTGATGCTTTGTGTTCACACACTGCCCCAGTTATGCTTGTTTCACACATTACCTCAGTGATGCGCTCAGTTCACACATTGCCTCTAGTGATGCTTTGTGTTCATACACAGCCCCCAGTTGTGCTTCGGTTTCACACATTACTCCTGGTGATGCTTTCAGTTCTCACATTGCCTCTAGTGATGCTTTCTGTTCACGCACTGCCCCAGTTGTGCTTGTTTCACACATTACCCCGGTGATGCTTTCAGTTCTCACATTGCCTTTAACCACTTCGCTGCCAGGCCTTTTCCCCCTCCTGTGCCAGGCCTTTTTTTGCCTATTTGGGGCAGTTCGCGCTTAGGCCCTCATAACTTTTTGTCCACATAAGCTAACCAAGCCAAATTTGCGTCCTTTTTTTCCAACATCCTAGCGATTCTAAAGGTACCCAGACTTTGTGGGTTCCCCTGAAGGAGGCCAAGAAATTGGCCAAAATACAATGAAAATTTCGTTTTTTTCAAAAAAATTGGAAAAAGGGGCTGCAGAAGAAGGCTTGTGGTTTTTCCCCTGAAAATGGCATCAACAAAGGGTTTGCGGTGCTAAACTCAGCAGCTTCCCAGCTTTCAGGAACAGGCAGACTTGAATCCGAAAACCCAATTTTTCAACACAATTTTGGCATTTTAATGGGGCATACCCCATTTGTGCAATTTTTTGTGCTTTCAGCCTCCTTCCAGTCAGTGACCGGAATGGTCATAAAACCAATGCTGGATCCCAGAAACCTAAACATTTCTGAAAAGTAGACAAAATTCTGAATTCAGCAAGGGGTCATTTGTGTAGATCCTACAAGGGTTTCCTACAGAAAATAACAGCTGAAAAAGAAAAATATTGAAATTGAGGTGAAAAAAACATCAATTTTTCTCTACTTTTTACTCTGTAACTTTTCCCTGCAATGTCAGATTATCGAAAGCAATATACCGTTACGTCTGCTGGACTCTGGTTGCGGGGATATATAGGGTTTGTAGGTTCATCAAGAACCCGAGGAACCCAGAGCCAATAAATGAGCTGCACCCTGCAGTGCGTTTTCATTCTATACCGGGTATACAGTAATTCATTTGCTGAAATATAAGGAGTAAAAAATAGCTATCAAGAAAACCTTTGCATTTCCAAAAAGGGCACAAGATAAGGTGTTGAGGAGCAGTGGTTATTTGCACATCTCTGAATTCCGGGGTGACCATAGTAGCACGTGAATTACATGGAATTTCTCAAATAGATGTCTTTTTTACACACACCCCTATATTTGGAAGGAATAAATGTAGAGAAAGACAAGGGGCAATAACACTTGTTTTGCTATTCTATGTTCCCCCAAGTCTCCCGATAAAAATGATACCTCCCTTGTTTGGGTAGGCCTAGCGCCCGCGACAGGATATGCCCCAAAACACAACGTGGACACATCACAGAAAACAGAGCTGTTTTTAGCAAAGTGACTACCTGTAGATTTTGGCCTCTAGCTCAGCCGGCACCTAGGGAAACCTACCAAACCTGTGCATTTCTGAAAACTAGAGACCTAGGGGAATCCAAGGAGGGGTGACTTGTGTGGCTCGGACCAGGTTCTGTTACCCAGAATCCTTTGCAAACCTCAAAATTTGGCTAAAAAAACACATGTTCCTCACATTTCTGTGGCAGAAAGTTCTGGAATCTGAGAGGAGCGACACATTTCCTTCCACCCAGCATTCCCCCACGTCTCCCGATAAAAATGATACCTCACTTGTGTGGGTAGGCCTAGCGCCCGCGACAGGATATGCCCCAAAACACAACCTGGACACATCACAGAAAACAGAGCTGTTTTTAGCATAGTGACTACCTGTAGATTTTGGCCTCTAGCTCAGCCGCCACCTAGGGAAACCTACAAAACCTGTGCATTTCTGAAAACTAGAGACCTAGGGGAATCCAAGGAGGGGTGACTTGTGTGGCTCGGACCAGGTTCGGTTACCCAGAATCCTTTGCAAACCTCAAAATTTGGCTAAAAACACACATGTTCCTCACATTTCTGTGGCAGAAAGTTCTGGAATCTGAGAGGAGCCACAAATTTCCTTCCACCTAGCGTTCCCCCACGTATCCCGATAAAAATGATACCTCACTTGTGTGGGTAGGCCTAGCGCCCGCGACAGGATATGCCCCAAAACACAACGTGGACAAATCACAGAAAACAGAGCTGTTTTTTGCAAAGTGACTACCTGTAGATTTTGGCCTCTAGCTCAGCCGCCACCTAGGGAAACCTACCAAACCTGTGCATTTCTGAAAACTAGAGACCTAGGGGGATCCAAGGAGGGGTGACTTGCGGGGCTCGGACCAGGTTCTGTTACCCAGAATCCTTTGCAAACCTCAAAATTTGGCTAAAAAAACACATGTTCCTCACATTTCTGTGGCAGAAAGTTCTGGAATCTGAGAGGAGCCACAAATTTCCTTCCACCCAGCGTTCCCCCACGTCTCCCGATAAAAATGATACCTCACTTGTGTGGGTAGGCCTAGCGCCCGCGACAGGATATGCCCCAAAACACAACGTGGACATATCACAGAAAACAGAGCTGTTTTTAGCAAAGTGACTACCTGTAGATTTTGGCCTCTAGCTCAGCCGCCACCTAGGGAAACCTACCAAACCTATGCATTTCTGAAAACTAGAGACCTAGGGGGATCCAAGGAGGGGTGACTTGTGTGGCTCGGACCAGGTTCTGTTACCCAGAATCCTTTGCAAACCTCAAAATTTGGCTAAAAAAACACATGTTCCTCACATTTCTGTGGCAGAAAGTTCTGGAATCTGAGAGGAGCTACAAATTTCCTTCCACCCAGTGTTCCCCCAAGTCTCCCGATAAAAATGATACCTCACTTGCGTGGGTAGGCCTAGCGCCGGCGACAGGAAACACCCCAAAGCGCAACGTGGACACATCCTAAATTTTGGAAAAAAACAGAGGTGTTTTTTGCGAAGTGCCTACCTGTAGATTTTGGCCTCTAGCTCAGCCGGCACCTAGGGAAACCTACCAAACCTGTGCATTTCTGAAAACTAGAGACCTAGGGGAATCCAAGGAGGGGTGACTTGCGGGGCTCGGACCAGGTTCTGTTACCCAGAATCCTTTGCAAACCTCAAAATTTGGCTAAAAAAACACATGTTCCTCACATTTCTGTGGCAGAAAGTTCTAGAATCTGAGAGGAGCTACAAATTTCCTTCCACCCAGCGTTCCCCCACGTCTCCCGATAAAAATGATACCTCACTTGTGTGGGTAGGCCTAGCGCCCGCGACAGGATATGCCCCAAAACACAACGTGGACATATCACAGAAAACAGAGCTGTTTTTAGCAAAGTGACTACCTGTAGATTTTGGCCTCTAGCTCAGCCGCCACCTAGGGAAACCTACCAAACCTGTGCATTTCTGAAAACTAGAGACCTAGGGGGATCCAAGGAGGGGTGACTTGCGGGGCTCGGACCAGGTTCTGTTACCCAGAATCCTTTGCAAACCTCAAAATTTGGCTAAAAAAACACATGTACCTCACATTTCTGTGGCAGAAAGTTCTGGAATCTGAGAGGAGCTACAAATTTCCTTCCACCCAGCGTTCCCCCACGTCTCCCGATAAAAATGATACCTCACTTGTGTGGGTAGGCCTAGCGCCCGCGACAGGATATGCCCCAAAACACAACGTGGACATATCACAGAAAACAGAGCTGTTTTTAGCAAAGTGACTACCTGTAGATTTTGGCCTCTAGCTCAGCCGCCACCTAGGGAAACCTACCAAACCTGTGCATTTCTGAAAACTAGAGACCTAGGGGGATCCAAGGAGGGGTGACTTGCGGGGCTCGGACCAGGTTCTGTTACCCAGAATCCTTTGCAAACCTCAAAATTTGGCTAAAAAAACACATGTTCCTCACATTTCTGTGGCAGAAAGTTCTGGAATCTGAGAGGAGCCACAAATTTCCTTCCACCCAGCGTTCCCCCACGTCTCCCGATAAAAATGATACCTTACTTGTGTGGGTAGGCCTAGCGCCCGCGACAGGATATGCCCCAAAACACAACGTGGACATATCACAGAAAACAGAGCTGTTTTTAGCAAAGTGACTACCTGTAGATTTTGGCCTCTAGCTCAGCCGCCACCTAGGGAAACCTACCAAACCTGTGCATTTCTGAAAACTAGAGACCTAGGGGAATCCAAGGAGGGGTGACTTGCGGGGCTCGGACCAGGTTCTGTTACCCAGAATCCTTTGCAAACCTCAAAATTTGGCTAAAAAAACACATGTCCCTCACATTTCTGTGGCAGAAAGTTCTGGAATCTGAGAGGAGCTACAAATTTCCTTCCACCCAGCGTTCCCCCAAGTCTCCCGATAAAAATGATACCTCACTTGCGTGGGTAGGCCTAGCGCCGGCGACAGGAAACACCCCAAAGCGCAACGTGGACACATCCTAAATTTTGGAAAAAAACAGAGGTGTTTTTTGCGAAGTGCCTACCTGTAGATTTTGGCCTCTAGCTCAGCCGCCACCTAGGGAAACCTACCAAACCTGTGCATTTCTGAAAACTAGAGACCTAGGGGAATCCAAGGAGGGGTGACTTGTGTGGCTCGGACGAGGTTCTGTTTACCCAGAATCCTTTGCAAACCTCAAAATTTGGCTAAAAAAACACATGTTCCTCACATTTCTGTGGCAGAAAGTTCTGGAATCTGAGAGGAGCTACAAATTTCCTTCCACCCAGTGTTCCCCCAAGTCTCCCGATAAAAATGATACCTCACTTGCGTGGGTAGGCCTAGCGCCGGCGACAGGAAACACCCCAAAGCGCAACGTGGACACATCCTAAATTTTGGAAAAAAACAGAGGTGTTTTTTGCGAAGTGCCTACCTGTAGATTTTGGCCTCTAGCTCAGCCGGCACCTAGGGAAACCTACCAAACCTGTGCATTTCTGAAAACTAGAGACCTAGGGGAATCCAAGGAGGGGTGACTTGCGGGGCTCGGACCAGGTTCTGTTACCCAGAATCCTTTGCAAACCTCAAAATTTGGCTAAAAAAACACATGTTCCTCACATTTCTGTGGCAGAAAGTTCTGGAATCTGAGAGGAGCTACAAATTTCCTTCCACCCAGCGTTCCCCCACGTCTCCCGATAAAAATGATACCTTACTTGTGTGGGTAGGCCTAGCGCCCGCGACAGGATATGCCCCAAAACACAACGTGGACATATCACAGAAAACAGAGCTGTTTTTAGCAAAGTGACTACCTGTAGATTTTGGCCTCTAGCTCAGCCGCCACCTAGGGAAACCTACCAAACCTGTGCATTTCTGAAAACTAGAGACCTAGGGGGATCCAAGGAGGGGTGACTTGCGGGGCTCGGACCAGGTTCTGTTACCCAGAATCCTTTGCAAACCTCAAAATTTGGCTAAAAAAACACATGTTCCTCACATTTCTGTGGCAGAAAGTTCTGGAATCTGAGAGGAGCTACAAATTTCCTTCCACCCAGCGTTCCCCCACGTCTCCCGATAAAAATGATACCTCACTTGTGTGGGTAGGCCTAGCGCCCGCGACAGGATATGCCCCAAAACACAACGTGGACATATCACAGAAAACAGAGCTGTTTTTAGCAAAGTGACTACCTGTAGATTTTGGCCTCTAGCTCAGCCGCCACCTAGGGAAACCTACCAAACCTGTGCATTTCTGAAAACTAGAGACCTAGGGGGATCCAAGGAGGGGTGACTTGCGGGGCTCGGACCAGGTTCTGTTACCCAGAATCCTTTGCAAACCTCAAAATTTGGCTAAAAAAACACATGTTCCTCACATTTCTGTGGCAGAAAGTTCTGGAATCTGAGAGGAGCCACAAATTTCCTTCCACCCAGCGTTCCCCCACGTCTCCCGATAAAAATGATACCTTACTTGTGTGGGTAGGCCTAGCGCCCGCGACAGGATATGCCCCAAAACACAACGTGGACATATCACAGAAAACAGAGCTGTTTTTAGCAAAGTGACTACCTGTAGATTTTGGCCTCTAGCTCAGCCGCCACCTAGGGAAACCTACCAAACCTGTGCATTTCTGAAAACTAGAGACCTAGGGGGATCCAAGGAGGGGTGACTTGCGGGGCTCGGACGAAGTTCTGTTTACCCAGAATCCTTTGCAAACCTCAAAATTTGGCTAAAAAAACACATGTTCCTCACATTTCTGTGGCAGAAAGTTCTGGAATCTGAGAGGAGCTACAAATTTCCTTCCACCCAGTGTTCCCCCAAGTCTCCCGATAAAAATGATACCTCACTTGCGTGGGTAGGCCTAGCGCCGGCGACAGGAAACACCCCAAAGCGCAACGTGGACACATCCTAAATTTTGGAAAAAAACAGAGGTGTTTTTTGCGAAGTGCCTACCTGTAGATTTTGGCCTCTAGCTCAGCCGCCACCTAGGGAAACCTACCAAACCTGTGCATTTCTGAAAACTAGAGACCTAGGGGAATCCAAGGAGGGGTGACTTGTGTGGCTCGGACGAGGTTCTGTTTACCCAGAATCCTTTGCAAACCTCAAAATTTGGCTAAAAAAACACATGTTCCTCACATTTCTGTGGCAGAAAGTTCTGGAATCTGAGAGGAGCTACAAATTTCCTTCCACCCAGTGTTCCCCCAAGTCTCCCGATAAAAATGATACCTCACTTGCGTGGGTAGGCCTAGCGCCGGCGACAGGAAACACCCCAAAGCGCAACGTGGACACATCCTAAATTTTGGAAAAAAACAGAGGTGTTTTTTGCGAAGTGCCTACCTGTAGATTTTGGCCTCTAGCTCAGCCGGCACCTAGGGAAACCTACCAAACCTGTGCATTTCTGAAAACTAGAGACCTAGGGGAATCCAAGGAGGGGTGACTTGCGGGGCTCGGACCAGGTTCTGTTACCCAGAATCCTTTGCAAACCTCAAAATTTGGCTAAAAAAACACATGTTCCTCACATTTCTGTGGCAGAAAGTTCTGGAATCTGAGAGGAGCTACAAATTTCCTTCCACCCAGCGTTCCCCCACGTCTCCCGATAAAAATGATACCTCACTTGTGTGGGTAGGCCTAGCGCCCGCGACAGGATATGCCCCAAAACACAACGTGGACATATCACAGAAAACAGAGCTGTTTTTAGCAAAGTGACTACCTGTAGATTTTGGCCTCTAGCTCAGCCGCCACCTAGGGAAACCTACCAAACCTGTGCATTTCTGAAAACTAGAGACCTAGGGGGATCCAAGGAGGGGTGACTTGCGGGGCTCGGACCAGGTTCTGTTACCCAGAATCCTTTGCAAACCTCAAAATTTGGCTAAAAAAACACATGTTCCTCACATTTCTGTGGCAGAAAGTTCTGGAATCTGAGAGGAGCTACAAATTTCCTTCCACCCAGCGTTCCCCCACGTCTCCCGATAAAAATGATACCTCACTTGTGTGGGTAGGCCTAGCGCCCGCGACAGGATATGCCCCAAAACACAACGTGGACATATCACAGAAAACAGAGCTGTTTTTAGCAAAGTGACTACCTGTAGATTTTGGCCTCTAGCTCAGCCGCCACCTAGGGAAACCTACCAAACCTGTGCATTTCTGAAAACTAGAGACCTAGGGGGATCCAAGGAGGGGTGACTTGCGGGGCTCGGACCAGGTTCTGTTACCCAGAATCCTTTGCAAACCTCAAAATTTGGCTAAAAAAACACATGTTCCTCACATTTCTGTGGCAGAAAGTTCTGGAATCTGAGAGGAGCCACAAATTTCCTTCCACCCAGCGTTCCCCCACGTCTCCCGATAAAAATGATACCTTACTTGTGTGGGTAGGCCTAGCGCCCGCGACAGGATATGCCCCAAAACACAACGTGGACATATCACAGAAAACAGAGCTGTTTTTAGCAAAGTGACTACCTGTAGATTTTGGCCTCTAGCTCAGCCGCCACCTAGGGAAACCTACCAAACCTGTGCATTTCTGAAAACTAGAGACGTAGGGGGATCCAAAGAGGGGTGACTTGCGGGGCTCGGACCAGGTTCTGTTACCCAGAATCCTTTGCAAACCTCAAAATTTGGCTAAAAAAACACATGTCCCTCACATTTCTGTGGCAGAAAGTTCTGGAATCTGAGAGGATCTACAAATTTCCTTCCACCCAGCGTTCCCCCAAGTCTCCCGATAAAAATGATACCTCACTTGCGTGGGTAGGCCTAGCGCCGGCGACAGGAAACACCCCAAAGCGCAACGTGGACACATCCTAAATTTTGGAAAAAAACAGAGGTGTTTTTTGCGAAGTGCCTACCTGTAGATTTTGGCCTCTAGCTCAGCCGCCACCTAGGGAAACCTACCAAACCTGTGCATTTCTGAAAACTAGAGACCTAGGGGAATCCAAGGAGGGGTGACTTGCGGGGCTCGGACCAGGTTCTGTTACCCAGAATCCTTTGCAAACCTCAAAATTTGGCTAAAATAACACATGTTCCTCACATTTCTGTGGCAGAAAGTTCTGGAATCTGAGAGGAGCTACAAATTTCCTTCCACCCAGCGTTCCCCCACGTCTCCCGATAAAAATGATACCTCACTTGTGTGGGTAGGCCTAGCGCCCGCGACAGGATATGCCCCAAAACACAACGTGGACATATCACAGAAAACAGAGCTGTTTTTAGCAAAGTGACTACCTGTAGATTTTGGCCTCTAGCTCAGCCGCCACCTAGGGAAACCTACCAAACCTGTGCATTTCTGAAAACTAGAGACCTAGGGGGATCCAAGGAGGGGTGACTTGCGGGGCTCGGACGAGGTTCTGTTTACCCAGAATCCTTTGCAAACCTCAAAATTTGGCTAAAAAAACACATGTCCCTCACATTTCTGTGGCAGAAAGTTCTGGAATCTGAGAGGAGCTACAAATTTCCTTCCACCCAGCGTTCCCCCAAGTCTCCCGATAAAAATGATACCTCACTTGCGTGGGTAGGCCTAGCGCCGGCGACAGGAAACACCCCAAAGCGCAACGTGGACACATCCTAAATTTTGGAAAAAAACAGAGGTGTTTTTTGCGAAGTGCCTACCTGTAGATTTTGGCCTCTAGCTCAGCCGCCACCTAGGGAAACCTACCAAACCTGTGCATTTCTGAAAACTAGAGACCTAGGGGAATCCAAGGAGGGGTGACTTGTGTGGCTCGGACGAGGTTCTGTTTACCCAGAATCCTTTGCAAACCTCAAAATTTGGCTAAAAAAACACATGTTCCTCACATTTCTGTGGCAGAAAGTTCTGGAATCTGAGAGGAGCTACAAATTTCCTTCCACCCAGTGTTCCCCCAAGTCTCCCGATAAAAATGATACCTCACTTGCGTGGGTAGGCCTAGCGCCGGCGACAGGAAACACCCCAAAGCGCAACGTGGACACATCCTAAATTTTGGAAAAAAACAGAGGTGTTTTTTGTGAAGTGCCTACCTGTAGATTTTGGCCTCTAGCTCAGCCGGCACCTAGGGAAACCTACCAAACCTGTGCATTTCTGAAAACTAGAGACCTAGGGGAATCCAAGGAGGGGTGACTTGCGGGGCTCGGACCAGGTTCTGTTACCCAGAATCCTTTGCAAACCTCAAAATTTGGCTAAAAAAACACATGTTCCTCACATTTCTGTGGCAGAAAGTTCTGGAATCTGAGAGGAGCTACAAATTTCCTTCCACCCAGCGTTCCCCCACGTCTCCCGATAAAAATGATACCTCACTTGTGTGGGTAGGCCTAGCGCCCGCGACAGGATATGCCCCAAAACACAACGTGGACATATCACAGAAAACTGAGCTGTTTTTAGCAAAGTGACTACCTGTAGATTTTGGCCTCTAGCTCAGCCGCCACCTAGGGAAACCTACCAAACCTGTGCATTTCTGAAAACTAGAGACCTAGGGGGATCCAAGGAGGGGTGACTTGCGGGGCTCGGACCAGGTTCTGTTACCCAGAATCCTTTGCAAACCTCAAAATTTGGCTAAAAAAACACATGTTCCTCACATTTCTGTGGCAGAAAGTTCTGGAATCTGAGAGGAGCTACAAATTTCCTTCCACCCAGCGTTCCCCCACGTCTCCCGATAAAAATGATATCTCACTTGTGTGGGTAGGCCTAGCGCCCGCGACAGGATATGCCCCAAAACACAACGTGGACATATCACAGAAAACAGAGCTGTTTTTAGCAAAGTGACTACCTGTAGATTTTGGCCTCTAGCTCAGCCGCCACCTAGGGAAACCTACCAAACCTGTGCATTTCTGAAAACTAGAGACCTAGGGGGATCCAAGGAGGGGTGACTTGCGGGGCTCGGACCAGGTTCTGTTACCCAGAATCCTTTGCAAACCTCAAAATTTGGCTAAAAAAACACATGTCCCTCACATTTCTGTGGCAGAAAGTTCTGGAATCTGAGAGGAGCTACAAATTTCCTTCCACCCAGCGTTCCCCCAAGTCTCCCGATAAAAATGATACCTCACTTGCGTGGGTAGGCCTAGCGCCGGCGACAGGAAACACCCCAAAGCGCAACGTGGACACATCCTAAATTTTGGAAAAAAACAGAGGTGTTTTTTGCGAAGTGCCTACCTGTAGATTTTGGCCTCTAGCTCAGCCGGCACCTAGGGAAACCTACCAAACCTGTGCATTTCTGAAAACTAGAGACCTAGGGGAATCCAAGGAGGGGTGACTTGCGGGGCTCGGACCAGGTTCTGTTACCCAGAATCCTTTGCAAACCTCAAAATTTGGCTAAAAAAACACATGTTCCTCACATTTCTGTGGCAGAAAGTTCTGGAATCTGAGAGGAGCTACAAATTTCCTTCCACCCAGCGTTCCCCCACGTCTCCCGATAAAAATGATACCTCACTTGTGTGGGTAGGCCTAGCGCCCGCGACAGGATATGCCCCAAAACACAACGTGGACATATCACAGAAAACAGAGCTGTTTTTAGCAAAGTGACTACCTGTAGATTTTGGCCTCTAGCTCAGCCGCCACCTAGGGAAACCTACCAAACCTGTGCATTTCTGAAAACTAGAGACCTAGGGGGATCGAAGGAGGGGTGACTTGCGGGGCTCGGACCAGGTTCTGTTACCCAGAATCCTTTGCAAACCTCAAAATTTGGCTAAAAAAACACATGTTCCTCACATTTCTGTGGCAGAAAGTTCTGGAATCTGAGAGGAGCCACAAATTTCCTTCCACCCAGCGTTCCCCCACGTCTCCCGATAAAAATGATACCTCACTTGTGTGGGTAGGCCTAGCGCCCGCGACAGGATATGCCCCAAAACACAACGTGGACATATCACAGAAAACAGAGCTGTTTTTAGCAAAGTGACTACCTGTAGATTTTGGCCTCTAGCTCAGCCGCCACCTAGGGAAACCTACCAAACCTGTGCATTTCTGAAAACTAGAGACCTAGGGGGATCCAAGGAGGGGTGACTTGCGGGGCTCGGACCAGGTTCTGTTACCCAGAATCCTTTGCAAACCTCAAAATTTGACTAAAAAAACACATGTTCCTCACATTTCTGTGGCAGAAAGTTCTGGAATCTGAGAGGAGCCACAAATTTCCTTCCACCCAGCGTTCCCCCACATCTCCCGATAAAAATGATACCTCACTTGTGTGGGTAGGCCTAGCGCCCGCGACAGGATATGCCCCAAAACACAACGTGGACATATCACAGAAAACAGAGCTGTTTGTAGCAAAGTGACTACCTGTAGATTTTGGCCTCTAGCTCAGCCGCCACCTAGGGAAACCTACCAAACCTGTGCATTTCTGAAAACTAGAGACCTAGGGGGATCCAAAGAGGGGTGACTTGCGGGGCTCGGACCAGGTTCTGTTACCCAGAATCCTTTGCAAACCTCAAAATTTGGCTAAAAAAACACATGTCCCTCACATTTCTGTGGCAGAAAGTTCTGGAATCTGAGAGGAGCTACAAATTTCCTTCCACCCAGCGTTCCCCCAAGTCTCCCGATAAAAATGATACCTCACTTGCGTGGGTAGGCCTAGCGCCGGCGACAGGAAACACCCCAAAGCGCAACGTGGACACATCCTAAATTTTGGAAAAAAACAGAGGTGTTTTTTGCGAAGTGCCTACCTGTAGATTTTGGCCTCTAGCTCAGCCGCCACCTAGGGAAACCTACCAAACCTGTGCATTTCTGAAAACTAGAGACCTAGGGGAATCCAAGGAGGGGTGACTTGCGGGGCTCGGACCAGGTTCTGTTACCCAGAATCCTTTGCAAACCTCAAAATTTGGCTAAAAAAACACATGTTCCTCACATTTCTGTGGCAGAAAGTTCTGGAATCTGAGAGGAGCTACAAATTTCCTTCCACCCAGCGTTCCCCCAAGTCTCCCGATAAAAATGATACCTCACTTGCGTGGGTAGGCCTAGCGCCTGCGACAGGAAACACCCCAAAGCGCAACGTGGACACATCCACAATTTTGGGAGAAAACAGTGCCTACCTGCGGATTTTGGCCTGTAGCTCACCCGGCGCCTAGGGAAACCTACCAAACCAGTGCATTTCTGAAAACTAGAGACCTAGGGGAATCCAAGGAGGGGTGACTTGCGGGGCTCGGACCAGGTTCTGTTACCCAGAATCCTTTGCAAACCTCAAAATTTGGCTAAAAAAACACATGTTCCTCACATTTCTGTGGCAGAAAGTTCTGGAATCTGATAGGAGCCACAAATTTCCTTCCACCCAGCGTTCCCCCAAGTCTCCCGATAAAAATGATACCTCACTTGTGTGGGTGGCCCAGGTGCCTGCAACATAATAAGGCCCAAAACCTGAAGGGATAGAAGGGATAGCACAGCAAGTTTATAAGGGCATATTCTTTTATACATCTTTAGACGGACTCTGCTTTGGGGACCCACATAAGTGAGGTGTCATTTTACTTGGGAGACTGAGGGGAAAACTGGGGAGTAGGAATTTTGTGCTGGAGCGGTGATCCTACTAAGAAAAATCAGGAAAATATGCTTTTTTATGCAAATTGTGAGGTTTACAGAGGAGTCTGGGTAAGAAAATGTTGGGGGAGCCACACAAGCCACACCTCCCTAGACTCCTTGGGGTGCCTAGTTTTAAAAAGTTTCTGGGTTTTGTAGGTTTCCCTACATGACGGCCGCACCCAGGACCAAAAACATAGGTGGGCCCTCCCCCCCCAAACACAGGTATTTTTGGAATATATCACTTTGATGTGTGCACATACGTCCGTGATGTGCCAAACACTAAAATTGTGAAAAGAAACACACTTAGGTTATGTGAAGAAGACCCCTCACCCACCAACCAAGTTGGTGGCATGCTTCATCATCGGGGTCCCACCTGAGGCACCTAGCGTGTCTCAAGTGTGCTGCGACGCCTGATTACAGCGGAGCAGGTTTTGTCATTTGTACCACACATACTGGTTGGATTTGGCACGAGGGTGAGTGATGGTTCAGTAGATCAAATTTTATTAACAAGAGATTTCACAAAAGTGAAATGCACTGGTAATAACTGAAAGGCCAAAAAACTGAACCAATGACTCACAGCTCGTGAGCTGTAAAGCCACGACAAGGCACCAACCGCTTTACAGTCCATTCACACACCTTTCATACATGACATGCACTAGACCATTCACGCCGCCAGCCACGGGCCCAGCACATTACAAGACTCGCATCCACAGACAGCGCCAGTCAAGGGCCCATCACTTTCATACGCCCACATGCCTGATACAGCAATCACACCAGCTGATGAGTGTGTGGACTGGCGTTTGGCCGGCACTGCCAGCCAAGCGCCACCCCACCCACACCACCAGCCAAGCGCCACCCCACACACACCGCCAGCCCAGCGCCACCCCACACACACCGCCAGCCCAGCGCCACCCCACACACACCGCCAGCCAAGCGCCACCCCACACACACCGCCAGCCAAGCGCCACCCCACACACACCGCCAGCCAAGCGCCACCACACCCACGCCGCCAGCCAAGCGCCACTCTACACATGCCATCCCCTTTTTTTTGTTTTTAAACAACAAAGAAACCACTAATCATAAATTAGTACAAAACTACAAACACAAAAGCTCTAACTGAATACATGACTAATGCCAACCGTGAAACCGAACATATAAAAATATAAAACACCAGTTTACGCTCACGGAATTTCCCAATAATTCTTCTGTGTGTGGTAGCTCCTGAAACAGCCACCCACACACAGCCCAGGCTTTGAAGGACAATCAGGGCAGTACATCCTAGTCTCCTTCCTGATACCTCTTCGAGCACAGACTCTACATCTCTTAGCAGGAAAGTTTTTTTTGGCCGTGGGAGGAATGTGCTCAGCAAAGTGACGATCTTTCAATCTAGCCACATCCTCCACCACTGCTTCTCTAGGAACTCTTGCCTGTTCCAGCACAACGAGGCTAGCTATGATAGACTCCTGAAATTTCACAAATGTCATCCTTGACTCTGGAGAACTATCCTTAAACACAACAAAAGCATTAAAAGTTGCCAAGTGGAACAAGTGAAGCGCTAATTTCTTATACCACACATGAGACTTACGAGCAGCAGTGTAAGGTTCTAACCTCTGATCTACTCTATCAACACCACCCATGTGCTTATTATAGTCTAAGATGCACACAGGTTTGCGCACTTCGGCAACCTGACCCCAAACAGCCACAGGTGAAGTACTCTCATCATGGATGGTGCTTAGCATGTATACATCCCTCTTGTCTACAAATTTCAGAGCTAGCAGCTCATCATTCCGCAAGGCACTGCACTGTCCCTTCTCAAGTTTTTTACAGACAAGCTCTTTTGGATAGCCTTTCCGATTAGAGCGGATTGTGCCACAAGCAACAGTGTCCACTCTGAACAACTCCTTGAACAACCGAACTCCAGTGTAGAAGTTATCTACATATAAATGGTGACCTTTGTTAAACAGTCGTCTACCAAGTTCCCACACAATTTTCTCACTAACTCCAAAAGTGGGAGGACAACCAGGGGGGTCAATATTGGAATCCCTACCAGTGTAGACCCGGAAATTATAAACATATCCTGTACTACTTTCTGACAGCATATACAATTTAATTCCATACCGTGCCCTCTTGCTAGGAATGTACTGCCTAAAAACCAAACGACCCTTGAACAGGACCAAAGACTCATCTACAGATATTTCTTTCCCTGGAACATAGATCTCTGAAAACCGATCTACCAAATGATCAAGGTCAGGTCTAATCTTAAAAAGACGGTCAGAATCAGGATGATCTCGTGGCAAGGCTAAAGCATTATCTACAAAATGCAACATCCGAAGAAGAAGCTCATACCGGTTACGACTCATGATGGCAGGAAATATAGCAGTTGCCATCAAGGGACTAGTAGACCAATATGAAGACAGCGACGGCTTCCTTATCAGCCCCATCAAAAAAGTTAAACCCAAGAACTTTTTCAACTCTTCCAGATTTGTGGGAATCCACCGGCTAGCTCTAGAGTGTGGCCTAAGTCTGGCAGCGTTGTCCCTCAAAAACTGCTCTGCATACAAATTAGTCTGCTCAACAATCTCTTCCAAAAATATATCGTCCATAAACAACTCAAAAAAGTTGACGGGCAAAAAGTTTTCCGTATTAACTCGACACCCTGGAAAACCAGTAAACGCAGGCAACTGTGGCTGCTCCATGTTTGGTGCAACCCATGCGTCAGGTCTTCCAATGGGAAGCCTTTCAGCCGCTGGCTCCTGCACCATTGGCACATCACTGTCCTCCTCTAAAACAGGCCCTTCATCAGCACTGAGAGTGGCTTCATCATCAGATGATTCATCTCTGACAGAAAATTCACTTCCAGAATCCTGCACTTCCTCCTCTGCCTCAGATGCAGAGTCAGTCTCATATTCATGGTCAGAAGATGACTCAAAAAGCACACTAACAACCTGCTGAGCGGTCATCCTACGGCTGGCCATGATCCTTCCTACTAAAATTAACTGGACAAATACACCACCAACAACCAGCACTGTGTAAGATAAGTAACAAAGTATAGGTTTATCACTAAGAATTATAAACTCAAAAACTATACTGCTCACTTGCCTGAAAAAGCTTGACTCACCAGCAACTACTCTGCACAGCCACAGCAATCACCAACGATATCCCACTAAAAAGAGAAAAAAAAAAGCAAATTAGACATAAGACAACACAATAATCATTGTGCATAACTCTAAGGACAATTTCACACACAATCCTGCATTCAGTACACCACCTACAAACATGTCATTCATGCATTGCAACAATACTCACTTGGAGTAAATTTATTTACTTACCTAAAACATGCAACTACGCAAACCGCAGGACAACTACTGCCAAAACTGCAACAAGCCACAGCAAAGTCAGCAAAAGCTTTGAACTAAAACAAAAAGGAGAAAAACTGTTATTATCATAAAAGTAAATACTTCGCCAGTTGACAAACACTCCGCCACTAACCATTTTTTCATTTTCCCGTGTCTAGTCTTCTCTGCTTGGGGGAAGATGGGCCTAAAAAAAAAATAGGCCAATCTACCCCCAAGGGGAGGGGGCAGAAATCACCCAGATTACATTGCACCCTTTGGGGGGGGCGACCCTTGCCCAAGGTGCCACACCCCCACACAAAGCACACACACACACATACATAGTATCCCTGGCGCTATGGGGATTCTGCCCCCCTTGGGGACAGAAAGGCCTAAAAAATAGGCATATCTGCCCCCTAGGGGGGCAGAACTGCCCAAAAATACATGTGGGCCCCTGGGGGCGACCCTTGCCCAAGGGGCCACCCCCCAACACAAAAAATAAAAATCAACAATAAAATCCCTGGTGTCTAGTGGCTTTCTGCCCCCCTTGGGGGCAGATCGGCCTAAAAATAGGGCCAATCTGCCCCCAAGGGGGGCAGAAACGACAATAAATACATTGCGCCCCTGGGGGGAGCGACCCTTGCCCAAGGGGCCACCCCCCAACACAAAGCACACATACATACATACTATTTCTGGCGCTATTGGGATTCTGCCCCCCTTGGGGGCAGAAAGGCCTAAAAAAATAGGCCTCTCTGCCCCCAAAGGGGGCAGAACTGCCCAAAAATACATGAGGGCCCCTGGGGGCGACCCTTGCCCAAGGGGCCGCCCCCCAACACAAAAAATACACATCAACAATAAAATCCCTGGTGTCTAGTGGCTTTCTGCCCCCCTTGGGGGCAGATCGGCCTAAAAATAGGGCCAATCTGCCCCCAAGGGGGGCAGAAACGACAATAAATACATTGCGCCCCTGGGGGAAGCGACCCTTGCCCAAGGGGCCACCCCCCAACACAAAGCACACATACATACATACTATTTCTGGCGCTATTGGGATTCTGCCCCCCTTGGGGGTAGAAAGGCCTAAAAAAAATAGGCCTCTCTGCCCCCAAGGGGGGCAGAACTGCCCAAAAATACATGAGGGCCCCTGGGGGCGACCCTTGCCCAAGGGGCCGCCCCCCAACACAAAAAATACACATCAACAATAAAATCCCTGGTGTCTAGTGGCTTTCTGCCCCCCTTGGGGGCAGATCGGCCTAAAAATAGGGCCAATCTGCCCCCAGGGGGGGCAGAAACGCCGTAAAATACATTTGCCCCCAAAGGGGAGCGACCCTTGCCCAAGGGGCCGCCCCCAACACAAAAAATACAAATCAACAATAAAATCCCTGGTGTCTAGTGGCTTTCTGCCCATCGGCCTAAAAATAGGGCCAATCTGCCCCCAGGGGGGGCAGAAACGACGTAAAATACATGTGCCCCCAAAGGGGAGCGACCCTTGCCCAAGGGGCCGCCCCCCAACACAAAAAATACACAGCAACAATAAAATCCCTGGTGTCTAGTGGCTTTCTGCCCCCCTTGGGGGCAGATCGGCCTAAAAATAGGGCCAATCTGCCCCCAGGGGGGGCAGAAACGACGTAAAAAGCATGTGCCCCCAAAGGGGAGCGACCCTTGCCCAAGGGGTCGCTCCCCTACACTAATATTCACTCACACACACACACATACAGAAATCCCTGGTGTCTAGTGGGCATTCCTGCTGCCCGATCGCATCGCGATCGGGCAGCAGGAATGCTCAAAGAGACATCGAGGGAAAGGAAAACCCTTTCCTTTCCCTCGATGCCTCTCTGAGAGCACCCCCACCCCGCACGAAGGTGAAATACTCACCTTCTCCCTTGACGCGCTGGAAGCAAATGGCTTCCAGCGCGTCATTCCCCGTTTCCATGAAATCAGCGCGCGATCGCGCGCTGACGTCATGGGGGGGGGTGGGGGGGGGGGCGTGAAAGGGGAAGGGATTCCCCTTTCAGCCCTGGCCTGGGGGTGTTGGGGGGCGGCCCTCGGGGGAAGCGCTAGCGCTTCCCCCGACTGCCAGTCCCTGGACGTAATGGTTACGTCCATGGCGCCACACGGGCGCTGCCATGGACGTAACCATTACGTCCGTGGCGGGGAAGGGGTTAATGATGTTTTGTGTTCACAAACTGCCCCAGTTATGCTTGTTTCACACATTACTCCGGTGATGCTTTCAGTTCACACATTGCCTTTAGGGATTGTTAGAAATGGGGTCTTTGGTTGAAAGTCAGGTTACCCCCTTTTCAAGCAAGGACCCTCACTCTATGCAGGGTAAAAGAGAATCACCCTCATCTAACCCCTGCTTACACCCTTGGTAGCTTGGCAGAGCAGTAGGCTTAACTTTAGAGTGCTAGGTGTAAAGTATTTGTACCAACACACACAGAAACTTAATGAAAACACTACAAAATGACACAACACCAGTTTAGATAAACAGGAAAATATTTATCTAAACAAAACAAGACCAAAACGACAAAAATACGACATACACAAGTCAAGTTCAGAATTTTTAAAGATTAAACTCAAAAATAGCGCTTAGAAACACAAAATGCTTCGATGAGGTGTTAACACAGCGTTGTGACGGAGTTGTTCCCAACAAGCCGACACCAGCGGCGCTGGACACGGAGTCGTGTAGACCCCCAAGTACAATACCTTTGGTGAAGAGAGAAAAAAAGCCGATGCACGATGTCGGGGCTCGCGGCGTCTGTGCGAAACGTTGAATCCATGCACTTCGAGCGGCGTCGGTCACGACGTGGTGTGGCGACTTCCACGGAGTCGCAGACTTCTGCCGGGCTGCAGCGGCGTTTGGCCTGCGAAGATTGTAGCGTTCCAGCGAAGATTACGGAGTCGGGTGCAGGCGGCGTCACCAGATTCAGCAGTGGCGTCGGTACGAAGTCGTCCGAAGTCGATTTCCTTGGATTTCCACCAGCTTTCCTTTCAAGGGCCCAGGGACTGGATAGGGCACCACTAGTCAGAGCAGGAGTCTCTCCAGAGACTCCAGGTGCTGGCAGAGAGAAGTCGTTGCTGTCCCTGAGACTTCAAACAACAGGAGGCATGCTCTAAATCAAGCCCTTGGAGATTTATTCACAAGATGGAAGTCACACAAAGTCCAGTCTTTGCCCTCTTACTCTGGCAGAAGCAGCAACTGCATGATAGCTCCACAAAGCACAGTCACAGGCAGGGCAGCACTTTTCCTCAGCTCTTCAGCTCTTCTCCAGGCAGAGGTTCCCCTTGTTTCCAGAAGTCATCTAAAGTCTGTGGCTTTGGGTGCCCTTCTTATAACCAATTTCTCCTTTGAAGTAGGCCTACTTCAAAGTAAAGTCTCTTTTGAAGGTGAAATCCTGCCCTTCCCAGGCCAGGCCCCAGACACTCACCAGGGGGTCGGAGACTGCATTGTGTGAGGACAGGCACAGCTCTTTCAGGTGTAAGTGACCACTCCTCCCCTCCCTCCTAGCACAGATGGCTCATCAGGAAATGCAGACTGTAGGAAAGTACCATCTTGCCTGGCATGTTACCCCCATATTTCACTGTATATATGTGGTTTTAGTCTATGTGTCACTGGGACCCTGCCAGGCAGGGCCCCAATGCTCATAAGTATGTGCCCTGTATGTGTTCCCTGTGTGATGCCTAACTGTCTCACTGAGGCTCTGCTAGCCAGAACCTCAGTGGTTATGCTCTCTCTGCTTTCCAAATTTGTCACTAAACAGGATAGTGACTAAATTTACCAATTCACATTGGCATACTGGTACACCCATATAATTCCCTAGTATATGGTACTGAGGTACCCAGGGTATTGGGGTTCCAGGAGATCCCTATGGGCTACAGCATTTCTTTTGCCACCCATAGGGAGCTCTGACAATTCTTACACAGGCCTGCCACTGCAGCCTGGGTGAAATAACGTTCACGTTATTTCACAGCCATTTACCACTGCACTTAAGTAACTTATAAGTCACCTATATGTCTAACCTTTACCTGGTAAAGGTTGGGTGCTAAGTTACTTAGTGTGTGGGCACCCTGGCACTAGCCAAGGTGCCCCCACATTGTTCAGGGCCAATTCCCCGGACTTTGTGAGTGCGGGGACACCATTACACGCGTGCACTACATATAGGTCACTACCTATGTGTAGCTTCACAATGGTAACTCCGAATATGGCCATGTAACATGTCTAAGATCATAGAATTGCCCCCTCTATGCCATCCTGGCATTGTTGGTACAATCCCATGATCCCACGGGTCTGTAGCACACACCCGGGTACTGCCAAACTGCCTTTCCCGGGGTTTCACTGCAGCTGCTGCCAACCCCTCAGACAGGTTTCTGCCCTCCTGGGGTCCAGCCAGGCTTGGCCCAGGATGGCAGAACAAAGGACTTCCTAAGAGAGAGGGTGTTTGTAGGAGGCTGGACTGGCTTGTAGTGAGTACCAAGGGGTACTTGCACCTTGCACCAGGCCCAGTTATCCCTTATTAGTGTATAGGGTGTCTAGCAGCTTAGGCTGATAGATAATGGTAGCTTAGCAGAGCAGCTTAGGCTGAACTAGGAGACGTGTGAAGCTACCACAGTACCACTTAGTGTCATATGCACAATATCATAAGAAAACACAATACACAGTTATACTAAAAATAAAGGTACTTTATTTTTATGACAATATGCCAAAGTATCTTAGAGTGTACCCTCAGTAAGAGGATAGGAAATATACACAAGATATATATACACAATAGCAAAAATATGCAGTATAGTCTTAGAAAACAGTGCAAACAATGTATAGTTACAATAGGATGCAATGGGGAAACATAGGGATAGGGGCAACACAAACCATATACTCCAGAAGTGGAATGCGAACCACGAATGGACCCCAAACCTATGTGACCTTATAGAGGGTCGCTGGGACTATTAGAAAATAGTGAGAGTTAGCAAAATAACCCTCCCCAAGACCCTGAAAAGTGAGTGCAAAGTGCACTAAAGTTCCCCTAAGGACAAAAGAGTCGTGTTAGAGGAATAATGCAGGAAAGACACAAACCAGCAATGCAACAACTGTGGATTTCCAATCTAGGGTACCTGTGGAACAAGGGGACCAAGTCCAAAAGTCACAAGCAAGTCGGAGATGGGCAGATGCCCAGGAAATGCCAGCTGCGGGTGCAAAGAAGCTTCGACTGGACAGAAGAAGCTGAGGTTTCTGCAGGAACGAAAAGGGCTAGAGACTTCCCCTTTGGTGGACGGATCTGTCTTGCCGTGGAGAGTTGTGCAAAAGTGTTTTCCCGCCGGAAGGACGCCAACAAGCCTTACTACACGCAAATCATACGTTTGGCGTTTTTGGACGCTGCTGGGGCCCAGGAGGGATCAGGAGGTCGCAAATTGGACCTGAAGAGAGAGGGGACGTCGAGCAAGACAAAGAGCCCTCACTGAAGCAGGTAGCTCCCGGAGAAGTGCCAGAAACAGGCACTACAAAGATGTGTGAAACGGTGCTCGCCGAAGTTGCACAAAGGAGTCCCACGTCGCCGGAGACCAACTTAGAAAGTCGTGCAATGCAGGTTAGAGTGCCGTGGACCCAGGCTTGGCTGTGCACGAAGGATTTCTGCCGGAAGTGCACAGGGGCCGGAGTAGCTGCACAGTCGCGGTTCCCAGCAATGCAGCCCAGCGAGGTGAGGCAAGGACTTACCTCCACCAAACTTGGGCTGAAGAGTCACTGGACTGTGGGGGTCACTTGGACAGCGTCGCTGGATTCGAGGGACCTCGCTCGTTGTGCTGAGAGGAGACCCAAGGGACCGGTAATGCAGCTTTTTGGTGCCTGCGGTTGCAGGGGGAAGATTCCGTCGACCCACGGGAGATTTCTTCGGAGCTTCTGGTGCAGAGAGGAGGCAGACTACCCCCACAGCATGCACAAGCAGGAAAACAGTCGAGAAGGCGGCAGGATCAGCGTTACAGAGTTGCAGTAGTCGTCTTTGCTACTATGTTGCAGGTTTGCAGGCTTCCAGCGCGGTAAGCGGTCGATTCCTTATCAGAAGGTGAAGAGGGAGATGCAGAGGAACTCGGCTGAGCTCATGCATTCGTTATCCGAAGTTTCCCCAGAGACAGAGACCCTAAATAGCCAGAAAAGAGAGTTTGGCTACCTAGGAGAGAGGAAAGGCTACTAACACCTGAAGGAGCCTATCAGCAGGAGTCTCTGACGTCACCTGGTGGCACTGGCCACTCAGAGCAGTCCAGTGTGCCAGCAGCACCTCTGTTTCCAAGATGGCAGAGGTCTGGAGCACACTGGAGGAGCTCTGGACACCTCCCAGGGGAGGTGCAGGTCAGGGGAGTGGTCACTCCCCTTTCCTTTGTCCAGTTTCGCGCCAGAGCAGGGGCTAAGGGGTCCCTGAACCGGTGTAGACTGGCTTATGCAGAATTGGGCACATCTGTGCCCAACAAAGCATTTCCAGAGGCTGGGGGAGGCTACTCCTCCCCTGCCTTCACACCATTTTCCAAAGGGAGAGGGTGTCACACCCTCTCTCAGAGGAAGTTCTTTGTTCTGCCATCCTGGGCCAGGCCTGGCTGGACCCCAGGAGGGCAGCTGCCTGTCTGAGGGGTTGGCAGCAGCAGCAGCTGCAGTGAAACCCCAGGAAGGGCAGTCTGGCAGTACCAGGGTCTGTGCTACAGACCACTGGGATCATGGAATTGTACCAACAATGCCAGGATGGCATAGAGGGGGCAATTCCATGATCATAGACATGTTACATGGCCATATTCGGAGTTACCATGGTGAAGCTACATATAGGTAGTGACCTATATGTAGTGCACGCGTGTAATGGTGTCCCCGCACTCACAAAGTTCAGTGAATTGGCTCTGAACAATGTGGGGGCACCTTGGCTAGTGCCAGGGTGCCCTCACACTAAGTAACTTTGCACCTAACCTTTACCAGGTAAAGGTTAGACATATAGGTGACTTATAAGTTACTTAAGTGCAGTGTAAAATGGCTGTGAAATAACGTGGACGTTATTTCACTCAGGCTGCAGTGGCAGGCCTGTGTAAGAATTGTCAGAGCTCCCTATGGGTGGCAAAAGAAATGCTGCAGCCCATAGGGATCTCCTGGAACCCCAATACCCTGGGTACCTCAGTACCATATACTAGGGAATTATAAGGGTGTTCCAGTAAGCCAATGTAAATTGGTAAAAATGGTCACTAGCCTGTCAGTGACAATTTGGAAAGAAATGAGAGAGCATAACCACTGAGGTTCTGATTAGCAGAGCCTCAGTGAGACAGTTAGTCACTACACAGGTAACACATTCAGGCACACTTATGAGCACTGGGGCCCTGGGTTACCAGGGTCCCAGTGACACATACAACTAAAACAACATATATACAGTGAAAAATGGGGGTAACATGCCAGGTAAGATGGTACTTTCCTACACAACCCCCCCCCAAACGAAGGACAATAAGACTAGCCATTACCTGATGAGTCTTCATTGTCTAAGTGGAAATATCTGGAGAGTCCATCTGCATTGGAGTGGCTACTCCCAGGTCTATGTTCCACTGTATAGTCCATTCCCTGTAGGGATATGGACCACCTCAACAATTTTGGATTTTCACCTTTCATTTGTTTTAGCCAAAGTAGAGGTTTGTGGTCTGTCTGAACAATGAAGTGAGTGCCAAACAGGTATGGCCTCAACTTCTTCAGAGCCCAGACCACAGCAAAGGCCTCCCTCTCAATGGCAGACCAACGCTTTTCTCTAGGGGTCAACCTCCTACTAATAAAAGCAACAGGTTGATCCTGGCCCTCAGAATTAAGTTGTGATAGGACTGCCCCTACTCCTAATTCAGATGCATCAGTTTGGGCATAGAATTTTTTAGAGTAACAAGGGCTTTTCAGGACAGGTGCAGAGCACATGGCCTGCTTCAGCTCCTCAAAAGCTTTCTGACAGCTTGCTGTCCATAATACCTTTTTAGGCATTTTCTTGGATGTGAGGTCATTAAGAGGGGCTGCAATGGAGCCATAGTTCTTAATGAACCTCCTGTAATACCCAGTGAGGCCTAGGAAGGCTCTCACCTGAGTCTGAGTGGTAGGGGGAACCCAATCAATAATAGTTTGGATTTTCCCCTGAAGTGGTGCAATCTGTTCCCCACCAACAAGGTGTCCCAGATAAACCACCTTACCCTGCCCTATCTGGCACTTTGAAGCCTTGATAGTGAGGCCTGCCTTTTGCAGAGCCTCCAAAACTTTCCATAGGTGGACCAGGTGATCATCCCAGCTGGAGCTAAAGACAGCTATATCGTCCAAATATGCTGCACTGAAAGCTTCCAGCCCTTGCAGGACTGTGTTCACCAACCTCTGAAAAGTGGCAGGTGCATTTTTCAAACCAAAAGGCATTACAGTAAACTGGTAATGTCCTCCAATGGTAGAAAATGCAGTCTTAGGTTTAGCATCTTCTGACAATTTGATCTGCCAATACCCTGCAGTCAAATCAAAAGTGCTTAGATACTTGGCAGATGCCAGTGTATCTATAAGCTCATCTGCCCTGGGTATAGGGTGAGCATCAGTTTTGGTTACCAAGTTGAGACCTCTATAGTCTACACAAAACCTCATTTCCTTCTTTCCATCTTTAGAATTGGGTTTTGGTACCAGTACCACAGGAGAAGCCCATGGACTGTCAGAGTGCTCAACCACTCCTAGTTCCAACATTTTCTGAACTTCTTGCTTTATGCAGTCCCTGACATGGTCAGGCTGCCTATAGATCTTACTTTTGACAGGTAAACTGTCTCCAGTATCTATAGTGTGCTCACACCAAGAAGTGGTGCCTGGCACAGTAGAGAAGAGTTCTGAAAATTGTCCTAGGAGATTTATGCAATTATCTTTCTGCTCAGCAGTAAGACAATCAGCCAAAACTACACCTTCCACAAGAGCATCTTGTTCTGTGGAAGAGAAGAGATCAGGTAGAGGATCACTGTCTTCTTCCTGTCCCTCATCTGTTGCCATGAGCAGGGTGAGATCAGCCCTGTCATAGTAGGGTTTCAGGCGGTTGACATGGAGCACCCTAAGGGGACTCCTGGCAGTGCCTAAGTCAACCAAGTAGGTGACTTCACCCTTCTTTTCAACAATTGTGTGGGGTCCACTCCATTTATCTTGGAGTGCTCTTGGGGCCACAGGCTCCAAGACCCATACTTTCTGCCCTGGTTGGTACTGAACCAAAACAGCCTTCTGATCATGCCATTGCTTCTGGAGCTCTTGGCTGGCCTGAAGGTTTTTACTGGCCTTTTTCATGTACTCAGCCATCCTTGATCTGAGGCCAAGTACATAATCCACAATATCCTGCTTAGGAGCTTTTAAAGGTTGTTCCCAACCCTCCTTTACAAGTGTGAGTGGACCCCTGACAGGGTGTCCAAAAAGAAGTTCAAAGGGGCTGAAGCCCACTCCTTTCTGGGGTACCTCCCTGTAGGCAAAAGGAAGGCATGGTAGAAGGATATCCTATCTCCTGCGGAGTTTTTCAGGGAGTCCCATAATCATGCCTTTGAGAGTTTTATTAAATCTCTCCACCAGTCCATTTGTTTGTGGATGATAGGGTGTTGTGAACTTGTACGTTACACCACACTCCTTCCACATGGCCTTTAAGTATGCAGACATGAAATTGCTTCCTCTGTCTGATACTACTTCCTTTGGGAAGCCCACCCTGGAAAATATTCCCAGGAGGGCCTTTGCCACTGCAGGGGCTGTAGTGGTCCTTAAAGGAATAGCTTCAGGATATCTTGTGGCATGGTCCACTACCACTAAGATAAACCTATTGCCTGAAGCAGTAGGAGGGTCAAGGGGGCCAACTATGTCAACCCCTACCCTTTCAAAGGGAACCCCAACCACAGGCAGTGGGATAAGGGGTGCCTTTGGAGTGCCACCTGTCTTGCCACTGGCTTGACAGGTTTCACAGGACTTACAAAATTCCTTTGTGTCCTCAGACATCCTAGGCCAATGAAACAATGGTACCAATCTGTCCCAAGTTTTCATTTGACCCAGGTGCCCAGCTAAGGGAATGTCATGTGCCAGTGTTAGGAGGAACTTTCTGTACTCCTGAGGAATCACTAATCTCCTGGCAGCTCCAGGTTTAGGATCCCTATGCTCAGTGTACAAGAGGTTGTCCTCCCAGTAAACTCTGTGAGAGTCACTGACATCCCCATTAGCCTGTTTGACAGCTTGCTGTCTGAGACCCTCTAATGTGGGACAGGTTTGCTGTGCCACACTGAGCTCCTCCCTGGCAGGCCCCCCTTCACCCAAAAGCTCAGCAGTGTCTGCTTCCAGTTCCTCTGGTGTAGGTTCTGCACAGGGAGGGAATTCTTCTTCCTCAGAAGTTGAATCCACTGTAGAGGGAGGGATAGTAGGAAGTGGTTTGCTTCTACTAGCCCTAGCTTTAGGGAGCACTTGGTCCATTGTTCCAGGATCCAAGCTTCCCTGTCCTTTTTGCTTTTTGGCCTGAGCCCTTGTCAAAGCAAAAATATGCCCTGGGATGCCCAGCATTGCTGCATGGGCCTCCAACTCCACATCTGACCAAGCTGATGTCTCCAAATCATTCCCTAATAGACAGTCTACAGGTAAATCTGAAGCTACCACAACTTTCTTTGGACCAGTTACCCCCCCCAGTTGAGATTTACAACAGCCATGGGGTGGCTTTTGTGAGAAGGTAGCCTCTTTCTAGCCTTGTTACCCCCACTTTTGGCCTGTTTGTGAGTGTATGTCAGGGTGTTTGTCACTGTTTTCACTGTCTCACTGGGATCCTGATAGCCAGGCCTCAGTGCTCATAGTGAAAACACTATGTTTTCAGTATGTTTGTTATGTGTCACTGGGATCCTGCTGGTCAGGACCCCAGTGCTCATAAGTTTGTGGCCTATATGTATGTGTCACTGGGACCCTGTCACACAGGGCCCCAGTGCTCATAGGTGTGCATGTATATGTTCCCTGTGTGGTGCCTAACTGTCTCACTGAGGCTCTGCTAACCAGAACCTCAGTGGTTATGCTCTCTCATTACTTCCAAATTGTCACTGACAGGCTAGTGACCATTTTTACCAATTTACATTGGCTTACTGGAACACCCTTATAATTCCCTAGTATATGGTACTGAGGTACCCAGGGTATTGGGGTTCCAGGAGATCCCTATGGGCTGCAGCATTTCTTTTGCCACCCATAGGGAGCTCTGACAATTCTTACACAGGCCTGCCACTGCAGCCTGAGTGAAATAACGTCCACGTTATTTCACAGCCATTTTACACTGCACTTAAGTAACTTATAAGTCACCTATATGTCTAACCTTTACCTGGTAAAGGTTGGGTGCAAAGTTACTTAGTGTGAGGGCACCCTGGCACTAGCCAAGGTGCCCCCACATTGTTCAGAGCCAATTCCCTGAACTTTGTGAGTGCGGGGACACCATTACACGTGTGCACTACATATAGGTCACTACCTATATGTAGCTTCACCATGGTAACTCCGAATATGGCCATGTAACATGTCTATGATCATGGAATTGCCCCCTCTATGCCATCCTGGCATAGTTGGCACAATCCCATGATCCCAGTGGTCTGTAGCACAGACCCTGGTACTGCCAAACTGCCCTTCCTGGGGTTTCACTGCAGCTGCTGCTGCTGCCAACCCCTCAGACAGGCAGCTGCCCTCCTGGGGTCCAGCCAGGCCTGGCCCAGGATGGCAGAACAAAGAACTTCCTCTGAGAGAGGGTGTGACACCCTCTCCCTTTGGAAAATGGTGTGAAGGCAGGGGAGGAGTAGCCTCCCCCAGCCTCTGGAAATGCTTTGTTGGGCACAGAGGTGCCCAATTCTGCATAAGCCAGTCTACACCGGTTCAGGGACCCCTTAGCCCCTGCTCTGGCGCGAAACTGGACAAAGGAAAGGGGAGTGACCACTCCCCTGACCTGCACCTCCCCTGGGAGGTGTCCAGAGCTCCTCCAGTGTGCTCCAGACCTCTGCCATCTTGGAAACAGAGGTGCTGCTGGCACACTGGACTGCTCTGAGTGGCCAGTGCAACCAGGTGACGTCAGAGACTCCTGCTGATAGGCTCCTTCAGGTGTTAGTAGCCTATCCTCTCTCCTAGGTAGCCAAACCCTCTTTTCTGGCTATTTAGGGTCTCTGTCTCTGGGGAAACTTTAGATAACGAATGCATGAGCTCAGCCGAGTTCCTCTGCATCTCCCTCTTCACCTTCTGATAAGGAAACGACCGCTGACCGCGCTGGAAGCCTGCAAACCTGCAACATAGTAGCAAAGACGACTACTGCAACTCTGTAACGCTGATCCTGCCGCCTTCTCGACTGTTTTCCTGCTTGTGCATGCTGTGGGGGTAGCCTGCCTCCTCTCTGCACCAGAAGCTCCGAAGAAATCTCCCGTGGGTCGACGGAATCTTCCCCCTGCAACCGCAGGCACCAAAAAGCTGCATCACCGGTCCCTTGGGTCTCCTCTCAGCACGACGAGCGAGGTCCCTCGAATCCAGCGACTCTGTCCAAGTGACCCCCACAGTCCAGTGACTCTTCAGTCCAAGTTTGGTGGAGGTAAGTCCTTGCCTCACCTCGCTGGGCTGCATTGCTGGGAACCGCGACTTTGCAAGCTACTCCGGCCCCTGTGCACTTCCGGCGGAAATCCTTCGTGCACAGCCAAGCCTGGGTCCACGGCACTCTAACCTGCATTGCACGACTTTCTAAGTTGGTCTCCGGCGACGTGGGACTCCTTTGTGCAACTTCGGTGAGCACCGTTTCACGCATCCTCGTAGTGCCTGTTTCTGGCACTTCTCCGGGTGCTACCTGCTTCAGTGAGGGCTCTTTGTCTTGATCGACGTCCCCTCTCTCTGCAGTTCCAATTTGCGACCTCCTGGTCCCTCCTGGGCCCCAGCAGCGTCCAAAAACGCCAAACGAACGATTTGCGTGTAGCAAGGCTTGTTGGCGTCCATCCGGCGGGAAAACACTTCTGCACGACTCTCCAAGGCGTGGGGGATCCATCCTCCAAAGAGGAAGTCTCTAGCCCTTGTCGTTCCTGCAGTATTCACAGTTCTTCAGCCTAGTAAGAGCTTCTTTGCACCAACCGCTGGCATTTCTTGGGAATCTGCCCATCTCCGAGCTGCTTGTGACTTTTGGACTTGGTCCCCTTGTTCCACAGGTACCCTCAGTCAGGAATCCATTGTTGTTGCATTGCTGATTTGTGTTTTCCTTGCATTTTCCCTCTAACACGACTATTTTGTCCTTAGGGGAACTTTAGTGCACTTTGCACTCACTTTTCAGGGTCTTGGGGAGGGTTATTTTTCTAACTCTCACTATTTTCTAATAGTCCCAGCGACCCTCTACAAGGTCACATAGGTTTGGGGTCCATTCGTGGTTCGCATTCCACTTTTGGAGTATATGGTTTGTGTTGCCCCTATCCCTATGTTTCCCCATTGCATCCTATTGTAACTATACATTGTTTGCACTGTTTTCTAAGACTATACTGCATATTTTTGCTATTGTGTATATATATCTTGTGTATATTTCCTATCCTCTCACTGAGGGTACACTCTAAGATACTTTGGCATATTGTCATAAAAATAAAGTACCTTTATTTTTAGTATAACTGTGTATTGTGTTTTCTTATGATATTGTGCATATGACACTAAGTGGTACTGTAGTAGCTTCACACGTCTCCTAGTTCAGCCTAAGCTGCTCTGCTAAGCTACCATTATCTATCAGCCTAAGCTGCTAGACACCCTATACACTAATAAGGGATAACTGGGCCTGGTGCAAGGTGCAAGTACCCCTTGGTACTCACTACAAGCCAGTCCAGCCTCCTACAGCTTTGTGTTATGTTGTGAGCATCGGTTACTTGGTACTGGTGTCCAAGTATGTGTTGTTCAGGGTGCACCAGTTTCTCAATCACCATTGTGACACTGGCACCTGTGTCCCTGTAGGCCTGGACCTCAACACCATTTATTAGGGTTAGTTGCTTGTACTTCTCCAAGTTATGGGGGCAAGCAACCAAAGTGGCTAAATCAATAACCCCTTCAGAGACTAACGTAGCCTCTGTGGTCTCCCTAATTAGACCAACCCCAACTAAATTACCAAAAGTGAGCCCAGCTACTCCCTTGGATTGGCTATTAGTAGGTTTGCTCCCACCACCACTGCTATTAGTAGGGACACTAGGTGTAGCAGTAGGGGTTGTAGTGGTAGGAGCTGTGGTGCCTTTCTTTGGACAACTGGGATCTGTTGTCCAATGGCCTTTTATTTTACATAAATAGCACCATGGTTTCTTTTCCTTGTTCTGATTAAAGGAGGATTTGGGCCCACCACCCCCACCAGAGTGTTTTTGTGGGCCTGATGAAGACTCATTTTTAGATTTGTCCCCACCCTTGTCTGAAGACTTACCATCCTTCTTTTTGTTGCCATCTTTGTCACCCCCTGTATGAACTTTTCTGTTCACTCTTGTTCTGACCCATGTGTCTGCCTTCTTTCCCAATTCTTGGGGAGAGGTCAGATCAGAGTCCACCAAGTACTGGTGCAACAAATCAGACACACAATTATTAAGAATATGCTCTCTCAGGATTAAGTTATACAGGCTGTCATAATCAGTAACTTTACTGCCATGTAACCACCCCTCCAAGGCCTTCACTGCCTGGTCAATGAAATCAACCCAGTCTTGTGAAGACTCCTTTTTGGTCTCTCTGAACTTTATCCTGTACTGTTCAGTGGTTAAGCCATAACCATCCAGGAGTGCATTTTTAAGAACCTGGAAATTATTGGCATCATTTTCTTTCACTGTAAGGAGCCTATCCCTACCTTTTCCACTAAATGATAGCCATAGGATAGCAGCCCACTGCTTTTGAGGGACATCCTGTACAGCACAGGCCCTCTCAAGTGCAGCAAACCACTTGTTAATGTCATCCCCCTCCTTATAAGGGGGAACTATCTTGTGCAGATTCCTGGAATCATGCTCTTTTGCAGGATGACTATGGGGAATACTGCTGCTGCCACCATGGGTATCTAAACCCAACTTCTGTCTTTCCCTCTCTATTTCTAAAGACTGTCTATCCAAATCCAGCTGTTGCTTTTTGAGCTTCAGTCTGGTTTGTTCCACTCTCAATCTATTGAGCTCCCTTTCTAACAATCTGTCATCAGGGTGGGTGGGAGGGACATTTCTAGATACGGAGGTATGATGGGAATGAACAGAAGGAGACCTGTCCCTTACAGAGGGCACCCTAACAGCTTGGCTACCAGCATAATGTGAGAGCACACCATCAGTATGGTGTGATTCAACCTCTGTACCAACTATGCTAGACTGTCTAGTAATGGGCAGGCTGAGAAGTTTCTTTCCTGAACCTTTTCCTGGGGGAGTCCCTGGATCAGATTGAGAACCATTAGCTACTTTTTCTACAGATTGGGCACCTATGGCCTTATCCTGTACTCTAAGCATATTAATTAACAGTTCTAAGGAAGGATTCTTCCCTACACTCAAACCTCTCTCTATGCAGAGACTCCTTGCTCCTTTCCAGCTAAGGTGATCATATGCAAGTTTGGACAGTTCAACATTTTTTCCTGTGCCTGACATTTTTTTAGAGAGAGTTAAAGTGATAGAAAAAGAGAAAAAAAGTTTTCAGAACTTTTTGGAAAGACAGAAAAAACTTTTTAAACTTTTAAGAACTTTTTGAAAGTTTTAGAAGTACTTTTCAGCACTTAGAAAAGAGTGAAAAGAGGAAATGCAAAACTTTTTGGCTATGTGTATATACACTGACCTTGTTTTGTATATTTTTCTCTTATGAAAAGTACAATGACAAGAGTGGTAAGTAGTCTCAAGCACTTATCCCACCACTGCACAACCAATGTAGGAGGCTGGACTGGCTTGTAGTGAGTACCAAGGGGTACTTGCACCTTGCACCAGGCCCAGTTATCCCTTATTAGTGTATAGGGTGTCTAGCAGCTTAGGCTGATAGATAATGGTAGCTTAGCAGAGCAGCTTAGGCTGAACTAGGAGACGTGTGAAGCTACCACAGTACCACTTAGTGTCATATGCACAATATCATAAGAAAACACAATACACAGTTATACTAAAAATAAAGGTACTTTATTTTTATGACAATATGCCAAAGTATCTTAGAGTGTACCCTCAGTAAGAGGATAGGAAATATACACAAGATATATATACACAATAGCAAAAATATGCAGTATAGTCTTAGAAAACAGTGCAAACAATGTATAGTTACAATAGGATGCAATGGGGAAACATAGGGATAGGGGCAACACAAACCATATACTCCAGAAGTGGAATGCGAACCACGAATGGACCCCAAACCTATGTGACCTTGTAGAGGGTCGCTGGGACTATTAGAAAATAGTGAGAGTTAGCAAAATAACCCTCCCCAAGACCCTGAAAAGTGAGTGCAAAGTGCACTAAAGTTCCCCTAAGGACAAAAGAGTTGTGTTAGAGGAATAATGCAGGAAAGACACAAACCAGCAATGCAACAACTGTGGATTTCCAATCTAGGGTACCTGTGGAACAAGGGGACCAAGTCCAAAAGTCACAAGCAAGTCGGAGATGGGCAGATGCCCAGGAAATGCCAGCTGCGGGTGCAAAGAAGCTTCGACTGGACAGAAGAAGCTGAGGTTTCTGCAGGAACGAAAAGGGCTAGAGACTTCCCCTTTGGTGGACGGATCCCTCTCGCCATGGAGAGTCGTGCAGAAGTGTTTTCCCGCCGGAAGGACGCCAACAAGCCTTGCTACACGCAAATCGTGCGTTTGGCGTTTTTGGACGCTGCTGGAGCCCAGGAGGGACCAGGAGGTCGCAAATTGGACCTGAAGAGAGAGGGGACGTCGAGCAAGACAAAGAGCCCTCACTAAAGCAGGTAGCACCCGGAGAAGTGCCAGAAACAGGCACTACGAGGATGCGTGAAATGGTGCTCGCCGAAGTTGCACAAAGGAGTCCCACGTCGCCGGAGACCAACTTAGAAAGTCGTGCAATGCAGGTTAGAGTGCCGTGGACCCAGGCTTGGTTGTGCACGAAGGATTTCTGCCGGAAGTGCACAGGGGCCGGAGTAGCTGCAAAGTCGCGGTTCCCAGCAATGCAGTCCAGCGAGGTGAGGCAAGGACTTACCTCCACCAAACTTGGGCTGAATAGTCACTGGACTGTGGGGGTCACTTGGACAGCATCGCTGGATTCGAGGGACCTCGCTCGTCGTGCTGAGAGGAGACCCAAGGGACCGGTAATGCAGCTTTTTGGTGCCTGCGGTTGCAGGGGGAAGATTCCGTCGACCCACGGGAGATTTCTTCGGAGCTTCTGGTGCAGAGAGGAGGCAGACTACCCCCACAGCATGCACAAGCAGGAAAACAGTCGAGAAGGCGGCAGGATCAGCGTTACAGAGTTGCAGTAGTCGTCTTTGCTACTATGTTGCAGGTTTGCAGGCTTCCAGCGCGGTCAGCGGTCGATTCCTTATCAGAAGGTGAAGAGGGAGATGCAGAGGAACTCGGCTGAGCTCATGCATTCGTTATCCGAAGTTTCCCCAGAGACAGAGACCCTAAATAGCCAGAAAAGAGGGTTTGGCTACCTAGGAGAGAGGAAAGGCTACTAACACCTGAAGGAGCCTATCAGCAGGAGTCTCTGACGTCACCTGGTGGCACTGGCCACTCAGAGCAGTCCAGTGTGCCAGCAGCACCTCTGTTTCCAAGATGGCAGAGGTCTGGAGCACACTGGAGGAGCTCTGGACACCTCCCAGGGGAGGTGCAGGTCAGGGGAGTGGTCACTCCCCTTTCCTTTGTCCAGTTTCGCGCCAGAGCAGGGGCTAAGGGGTCCCTGAACCGGTGTAGACTGGCTTATGCAGAATTGGGCACATCTGTGCCCAACAAAGCATTTCCAGAGGCTGGGGGAGGCTACTCCTCCCCTGCCTTCACACCATTTTCCAAAGGGAGAGGGTGTCACACCCTCTCTCAGAGGAAGTTCTTTGTTCTGCCATCCTGGGCCAGGCCTGGCTGGACCCCAGGAGGGCAGCTGCCTGTCTGAGGGGTTGGCAGCAGCTGCAGTGAAACCCCAGGAAGGGCAGTCTGGCAGTACCAGGGTCTGTGCTACAGACCACTGGGATCATGGAATTGTACCAACAATGCCAGGATGGCATAGAGGGGGCAATTCCATGATCATAGACATGTTACATGGCCATATTCGGAGTTACCATGGTGAAGCTACATATAGGTAGTGACCTATATGTAGTGCACGCGTGTAATGGTGTCCCCGCACTCACAAAGTTCAGTGAATTGGCTCTGAACAATGTGGGGGCACCTTGGCTAGTGCCAGGGTGCCCTCACACTAAGTAACTTTGCACCTAACCTTTACCAGGTAAAGGTTAGACATATAGGTGACTTATAAGTTACTTAAGTGCAGTGTAAAATGGCTGTGAAATAACGTGGACGTTATTTCACTCAGGCTGCAGTGGCAGGCCTGTGTAAGAATTGTCAGAGCTCCCTATGGGTGGCAAAAGAAATGCTGCAGCCCATAGGGATCTCCTGGAACCCCAATACCCTGGGTACCTCAGTACCATATACTAGGGAATTATAAGGGTGTTCCAGTAAGCCAATGTAAATTGGTAAAAATGGTCACTAGCCTGTCAGTGACAATTTGGAAAGAAATGAGAGAGCATAACCACTGAGGTTCTGATTAGCAGAGCCTCAGTGAGACAGTTAGTCACTACACAGGTAACACATTCAGGCACACTTATGAGCACTGGGGCCCTGGGTTACCAGGGTCCCAGTGACACATACAACTAAAACAACATATATACAGTGAAAAATGGGGGTAACATGCCAGGTAAGATGGTACTTTCCTACAGTGTTACACCCTCTCCCTTTGGAAAATGGTGTGAAGGCAGGGGAGGAGTAGCCTCCCTCAGCCTCTGGCAATGCTTTCATGGGCACACATGGTGCCCATTTCTGCATAAGCCAGTCTACACCGGTTCAGGGACCCCTCCGACCTGCTCTGGCGCGAAACTGGACAATGCAAAGGGGAGTGACCACTCCCCTGACCTGCACCTCCCCTGGGAGGTGCCCAGAGCTCCTCCAGTGTGCTCCAGACCTCTGCCATCTTGGAAACAGAGGTGCTGCTGGCACACTGGACTGCTCTGAGTGGCCAGGGCCAGCAGGTGACGTCAGAGACTCCTTCTGATAGGCTCCTTCAGGTGTTGCTAGCCTATCTTCTCTCCTAAGTAGCCAAACCCTCTTTTCTGGCTATTTAGGGTCTCTGCTTTGGGGAATTCCTTAGATAACGAATGCAAGAGCTCATCAGAGTTCCTCTGCATCTCTCTCTTCACCTTCTGCCAAGGAATCGACTGCTGACCGCGCTGGAAGCCTGCAAAAATGCAACAAAGTAGCGAAGACGACTACTGCAACTCTGTAACGCTGATCCTGCCGCCTTCTCGACTGCTTTCCTGGTGGTGCATGCTGTGGGGGAAGTCTGCCTCCTCTCTGCACTAGAAGCTCTGAAGAAATCTCCCGTGGGTAGACGGAATCGTCCCCCTGCAACCGCAGGCACCAAAGAACTGCATCACCGGTCCTCTGGGTCTCCTCTCAGCACGATGAGCGAGGTCTCTTGAATCCAGCAACTCTGTCCAAGTGACTCCCACAGTCCAGTGACTCTTCAGTCCAAGTTTGGTGGAGGTAAGTCCTTGCCTCCCCACACCAGACTGCATTGCTGGGAACCCCCACTTTTGCAGCTACTCCGGCCTCTGTGCACTTCCGGCGGAAATCCTTTGTGCACATCCAAGCCTGGGTCCACGGCACTCTAACCTGCATTGCACGACCTCCTGAGTTATCCTCCGGCGACGTGGGACTCCTTTGTGTAACTTTGGGTGAGCACTGTTTCACTCCTCTTTGTAGTGCCTGTTCCAGCACTTTTGCAGATGCTGCCTGCTTCTGAGAGGGCTCCTTGTCCTGCTGGGCATCCCCTCTGTCACCTGACGCAATTGGCGACATCCTGGTCCCTCCTGGGCCACAGCAGCATCCAAAAACCCTAACTGCACGACTTGCAGCTAGCAAGGATTGTTTGAGGTCTTTCTTCAGAAAAACACTTCTGCACTACTCTCGACGGCGTGGGGCATCCATCCTCCAAAGGGGAAGTTTCTAGCCCTTGTCGTTCCTGCAGAATCCTCAGCTTCTACTGTCCAGTAGCAGCTTCTTTGCACCCACAGCTGGCATTTCCTGGGCATCTGCCCATCTCCGACTTGCTTGTGACTTTTGGACTTTGTCCCCTTGTTCCACAGGTACCTTCGTTTGGAAATCCATTGTTGTTGCATTGCTGGTTTGTGTCTTAACTGCAGAATTCCCCTATCACGACTTCTGTGCTCTTTGGGGAACTTTAGTGCACTTTGCACTCACTTTTCAGGGTCTTGGGGTGGGCTATTTTTCTAACCCTCACTGTTTTCTTACAGTCCCAGCGACCCTCTACAAGGTCACATAGGTTTGGGGTCCATTCGTGGTTCGCATTCCACTTTTGGAGTATATGGTTTGTGTTGCCCCTATCCCTATGGTTCCCCATTGCATCGTATTGTAACTATACATTGTTTGCACTGTTTTCTAATACTATACTGCATATTTTTGGTATTGTGTACATATATCTTGTGTATATTTCTTATCTTCATACTGAGGGTACTCACTGAGATACTTTTGGCATATTGTCATAAAAATAAAGTACCTTTTTTTTTAGTATATCTGTGTATTGTGTTTTCTTATGATATTGTGCATATGACACTAGTGGTACTGTAGGAGCTTCACTCGTCTCCTAGTTCAGCCTAAGCTGCTCTGCTAAGCTACCATTATCTATCAGCCTAAGCTGCTAGACACCCTATACACTAATAAGGGATACCTGGGCCTGGTGCAAGGTGTAAGTACCCCTTGGTACTCACTACAAGCCAGTCCAGCCTCCTACATTGGTTGTGCAGTGGTGGGATAAGTACTTTGTAACTACTTACCAGTTTTGTCATTGTACTTTTCATAAGAGAAAAATATACAAAACAAGTTCAGTGTATGTACACCTAACCAAAATGTTTTGCATTTCTTTTCTCACTTCTTTTATAAAGTGCTGAAAAGTACCTCTAACTTTCTAACTTTTTCTATCACTTAAACACTTTCTAAAATGTCTGGCACAGGCCAAACTGTTGATCTGTCCAAACTTGCTTATGATCACCTTAGCTGGAAAGGAGCAAGGAGTCTCTGCATAGAAAGAGGTTTAAGTGTAAGGAAGAATCCCTCTAGAGAACTGTTGGTGAACATGCTTGTTGAACAAGATAAAGCCAGAGGTGGCACTTCTGGTGAAAAGTTAGCTGATGGTTCCCACTCTGATTCTGGGGCACCCCTAGCAAAAGATGTGGGAGGGAAGATTTCAAGCCTGCCCCCTAGCAAGCCACCTAGCATAGCTGGTGCTGATGTAGAGTCACACCATACTGATAGTGTTGTCTCACATCACAGTAAGAGTATCCCTTCTCATCATAGTAGAAGTGCTGTTTCTGTTAGTCAAGCTATTAGGGTGCCATCTGTTAGGGCCAGGTCTCCTTCTCTTCAATCTCAGCATACTTCTGTCTCTAGACATGCCTCACCCACCCACCCTGATGACAGAGTGTTAGAAAAAGAGCTCAATAGATTGAGAGTGGAACAAACCAGACTGATGCTCAAGAAGCAACAGCTGGATTTGGATAGGCAGTCCTTAGAGGTGGAAAGAGAAAGATAGAAATTGGGTTTAGAAACCCATGGTGGCAGCAGCAGTATTCCCCATAGTCATCCTGCAAAAGAGCATGATTCTAGGAATCTGCACAAGATAGTTCCCCCTTATAAGGAGGGGGATGACATTAACAAGTGGTTTGCTGCACTTGAGAGGGCCTGTGTTGTAAAGGATGTCCCTCAAAGGCAGTGGGCTGCTATCCTATGGCTATCATTTAGTGGAAAGGGTAGGGATAGGCTCCTTACTGTGAAAGAAAGTGATGCCAATAATTTTCAGTTCTTAAGAATGCACTCCTAGATGGTTATGGCTTAACCACTGAACAGTACAGGATGAAGTTCAGAGAAACCAAAAAGGAGTCTTCACAAGACTGGGTAGACTTTGTTGACCATTCAGTGAAGGCCTTGGAGGGGTGGTTACATGGCAGTAAAGTGACTGACTATGAAAGCCTATATAACATAATCCTGAGAGAGCATATACTTAATAATTGTGTGTCTGATTTGTTGCACCAGTATCTAGTGGACTCAGATCTGACCTCTCCCCAAGAATTGGGAAAGAAGGCAGACAAATGGGTCAGAACAAGAGTGAACAGAAAAGTTCATGCAGGTGGTGACAAGGTTGGCAAGAAGAAAGATGGTGAAAAATCTCAAGATAAGCATGGGGATAAGGGTAAAACCAAAGATCCCACTTTAAATCTTAAACACTCTTCAGAGGGTTGGGATAAAACAAATTCTTCCTCTTCTTCTCAACCTACACACATTAAAAAGCCTTGGTGCTTTGTGTGTAAAAACAGAGGCCATAGGCCAGGGGATAAGTCCTGTCCAGGTAAACCCCCTGAGCCTACCACCACTAATACATCAAGCTCTAGTGCCCCTAGCAGTAGTGGTACTAGTGGTGGGACTGCTGGCAACAGTCAAGCAAAGGGTGTAGTTGGGTTCACTTATGGGTCCATCATAGAAACTGGGGTAGTCAGTCCCAAGACAGTTTCTGTCACACCTAGTGGCATTTGCCTTGCCACACTGGCTGCTTGTCCCCTTACAATGGATAAGTACAGGCAGACAGTTTCAATAAATGGTGTTGAGGCCTTGGCCTACAGGGACACAGGTGCCAGTATCGCTTTGGTGACTGAAAACCTAGTGGCTCCTGAACAACACATCATTAGACAACAGTATAAAATTATTGATGTCCATAACTCCACTAAGTTTCTTCCCTTAGCTATAATTCAGTTTAGTTGGGGTGGAGTTACTGGCCCTAAGCAGGTGGTGGTATCACCTAGCTTACCTGTAGACTGTCTCTTAGGTAATGACCTAGAGGACTCATGTTGGGCTGATGTAGAGTTTTATGCCCATACAGCCATGCTGGGCATCCCAGAGGAATTGTTCCCTCTCATTTCTACTGAAATGAAAAAGCAAAGGAGAGAAGGCCTGAAAACTCAGGATCCCTCTCCATCAACAGGTAAAAAGGGTATCACAGTATCCCTTAACCACCCTGCCATTCAGGATACCATTCCTGTGGTGGGAGAAACCTCTCCTGGGGTGGCACCTGTTCCAAGGGAAGCATCAGCTGGCAAAGCTGTACTCCCTGAGGTAGAAGTACCTCTCTGTGGGATAACTAACATTGGTGAGAAAAAGAGCACCATTTTAGTTAACATGGAGCATCCCTCCAACCCTCCCAGAGAAACTTTAGTGCAGAAACTCTGCACTGTCTCACAACACTTAGGACAGCATCCCTGCCCTAGTGTGGAGCTCATAGGACAGCATCCCTGCCCTGCTCCAACTCAAAAGAGACAGCATCCCTGTTCTCTCTTCCAGCCATATGGACAAGGTTTTTGCCCAGCCATGGCTTTTCTGAGACAGCATCCCTGTCTGGCATTTCCATCACTACAAATAGGTTCAGTGGACAATTCCCACTGCTCTAAACTAAAACTTACTGATAGAAACTCTGAAAACACATCTTCACATTGTTGCTTAGCTAAAAAACTTCAAACAGGGTGGTTTACATCCCCACAGGGAAGTAACCATATAGTGGATGATAAAGGGAGTAACCAGTCTATTGCACAGCTACTCTCTACTTATCACCACTTAGACAATAAAGTCTCAACTGGCCAAGGTTAGCCTTATTGTCCTTCGTTTGGGGGGGATTGTGTGAGAAAGTAGCCTCTTTCTAGCCTTGTTACCCTCACTTTTGGCCTGTTTGTGAGTGTATGTCAGGGTGTTTTCACTGTCTCACTGGGATCCTGCTAGCCAGGGCCCAGTGCTCATAGTGAAAACCCTATGTTTTCAGTATGTTTGTTATGTGTCACTGGGACCCTGCTAGTCAGGACCCCAGTGCTCATAAGTTTGTGACCTATAGGTATGTGTTCCCTGTGCAATGCCTAACTGTCTCACTGAGGCTCTGCTAACCAGAACCTCAGTGGTTATGCTCTCTCATTTCTTTCAAATTGTCACTAACAGGCTAGTGACCAATTTCACCAATTTACATTGGCATACTGTGTAGGAAAGTACCATCTTGCCTTGCATGTTACCCCCATTTTTCACTGTATATATGTTGTTTTAGTTGTATGTGTCACTGGGACCCTGGTAACCCAGGGCCCCAGTGCTCATAAGTGTGCCTGAATGTGTTACCTGTGTAGTGACTAACTGTCTCACTGAGGCTCTGCTAATCAGAACCTCAGTGGTTATGCTCTCTCATTTCTTTCCAAATTGTCACTAACAGGCTAGTGACCATTTTTACCAATTTACATTGGCTTACTGGAACACCCTTATAATTCCCTAGTATATGGTACTGAGGTACCCAGGGTATTGGGGTTCCAGGAGATCCCTATGGGCTGCAGCATTTCTTTTGCCACCCATAGGGAGCTCTGACAATCCTTACACAGGCCTGCCACTGCAGCCTGGGTGAAATAACGTCCACGTTATTTCACAGCCATTTTACACTGCACTTAAGTAACTTATAAGTCACCTATATGTCTAACCTTTACCTGGTAAAGGTTAGGTGCAAAGTTACTTAGTGTGAGGGCACCCTGGCACTAGCCAAGGTGCCCCCACATTGTTCAGAGCCAATTCCCTGAACTTTGTGAGTGCGGGGACACCATTACACGCGTGCACTACATATAGGTCACTACCTATATGTAGCTTCACAATGGTAACTCCGAATATGGCCATGTAACATGTCTATGATCATGGAATTGCCCCCTCTATGCCATCCTGGCATAGTTGGCACAATCCCATGATCCCAGTGGTCTGTAGCACAGACCCTGGTACTGCCAAACTGCCCTTCCTGGGGTTTCACTGCAGCTGCTGCTGCTGCCAACCCCTCAGACAGGCATCTGCCCTCCTGGGGTCCAGCCAGGCCTGGCCCAGGATGGCAGAACAAAGAACTTCCTCTGAGAGAGGGTGTGACACCCTCTCCCTTTGGAAAATGGTGTGAAGGCAGGGGAGGAGTAGCCTCCCCCAGCCTCTGGAAATGCTTTGTTGGGCACAGATGTGCCCAATTCTGCATAAGCCAGTCTACACTGGTTCAGGGACCCCTTAGCCCCTGCTCTGGCGCGAAACTGGACAAAGGAAAGGGGAGTGACCACTCCCTTGACCTGCACCTCCCCTGGGAGGTGTCCAGAGGTCCTCCAGTGTGCTCCAGACCTCTGCCATCTTGGAAACAGAGGTGCTGCTGGCACACTGGACTGCTCTGAGTGGCCAGTGCCACCAGGTGACGTCAGAGACTCCTGCTGATAGGCTCCTTCAGGTGTTAGTAGCCTATCCTCTCTCCTAGGTAGCCAAACCCTCTTTTCTGGCTATTTAGGGTCTCTGTCTCTGGGGAAACTTTAGATAACGAATGCAAGAGCTCATCCGAGTTCCTCTGCATCTCTCTCCTCACCTTCTGATAAGGAATCGACTGCTGACCGCGCTGGAAGCCTGCAAACCTGCAACATAGTAGCAAAGACGACTACTGCAACTCTGTAACGCTGATCCTGCCGCCTTCTCGACTGTTTAACTGCTTGTGCATGCTGTGGGGGTAGTCTGCCTCCTCTCTGCACCAGAAGCTCCGAAGAAATCTCCCGTGGGTCGACGGAATCTTCCCCCTGCAACCGCAGGCACCAAAAAGCTGCATTACCGGTCCCTTGGGTCTCCTCTCAGCACGACGAGCGAGGTCCCTCGAATCCAGCAACTCTGTCCAAGTGACCCCCACAGTCCAGTGACTCTTCAGTCCAAGTTTGGTGGAGGTAAGTCCTTGCCTCACCTCACTGGGCTGCATTGCTGGGAACCGTGACTTTGCAGCTACTCCGGCCCCTGTGCACTTCTGGTGGAAATCCTTTGTGCACAGCCAAGCCTGGGTCCACGGCACACTAACCTGTATTGCACGACTTTCTAAGTTGGTCTCCGGCGACGTGGGACTCCTTTGTGCAACTTCGGCGAGCACTGTTTCACGCATCCTCGTAGTGCCTGTTTCTGGCACTTCTCTAGGTGCTACCTGCTTCAGAGAGGACTCCTTGTCTTGCTCGATGTCCCCTCTCTCCGCTGGTCCAATTTGCGACCTCCTGGTCCCACCTGAGCCCCAGCAGCGTCCAAAAACACCAAATGCACGATTTGCAGCTAGCAAGGCTTGTTGGCGTTTTTTCGGCGGGAAAGCACTTCTGCACGACTCTCCACGGCGAGAGGGATCCGTCCACCAAAGGGGAAGTCTCTAGCCCTTTTCGTTCCTGCAGAAACCTCAGCTTCTTCTGTCCAGTAGAAGCTTCTTTGCACCCGCAGCTGGCATTTCCTGGGCATCTGCCCATCTCCGACTTGCTTGTGACTTTTGGACTTGGTCCCCTTGTTCCACAGGTACCCTAGATTGGAAATCCACAGTTGTTGCATTGCTGGTTTGTGTCTTTCCTGCATTATTCCTCTAACACGACTACTTTGTCCTTAGGGGAACTTTAGTGCACTTTGCACTCACTTTTCAGGGTCTTGGGGAGGGTTATTTCTCTAACTCTCACTATTTTCTAATAGTCCCAGCGACCCTCTACAAGGTCACATAGGTTTGGGGTCCATTCGTGGTTCGCATTCCACTTTTGAAGTATATGGTTTGTGTTGCCCCTATCCCTATGTTTCCCCATTGCATCCTATTGTAACTATACATTGTTTGCACTGTTTTCTAAGACTATACTGCATATTTTTGCTATTGTGTATATATATCTTGTGTATATTTCCTATCCTCTCACTGAGGGTACTCTCTAAGATACTTTGGCATATTGTCATAAAAATAAAGTACCTTTATTTTTAGTATAACTGTGTATTGTGTTTTCTTATGATATTGTGCATATGACACTAAGTGGTACTGTAGTAGCTTCACACGTCTCCTAGTTCAGCCTAAGCTGCTCTGCTAAGCTACCATTATCTATCAGCCTAAGCTGCTAGACACCCTATACACTAATAAGGGATAACTGGGCCTGGTGCAAGGTGCAAGTACCCCTTGGTACTCACTACAAGCCAGTCCAGCCTCCTACATTGGTTGTGCAGTGGTGGGATAAGTGCTTGAGACTACTTACCACTCTTGTCATTGTACTTTTCATAAGAGAAAAATATACAAAACAAGGTCAGTGTATATACACATAGCCAAAAAGTTTTGCATTTCCTCTTTTTACTCTTTTCTAAGTGCTGAAAAGTACTTCTAAACTTTCAAAAAGTTCTTAAAAGTTTAAAAAGTTTTTTTTCTGTCTTTCCAAAAAGTTCTGAAAACTTTTTTCTCTTTTTCTATCACTTTAACTCTCTCTAAAAATGTCTGGCACAGGCCAAAATGTTGATCTGTCCAAACTTGCATATGACAACCTTAGCTGGAAAAGAGCAAGGAGTCTCTGTATAGAGAGAGGTTTGAGTGTAGGGAAGAATCCTTCCTTAGAACTGTTACTTAACATGCTTAGAGAACAGGATAAGGCCATAGGTGCCTCATCTGTTGAAAAAGTACCTAATAGTTCTCAATCTGATTCAGGGACTCCCCCAGGAAAAGATTCAGGAAAGAAACTTCCTAGCCTGCCCATTACTAGACAATCTAGCATAGATGGTAATGATGATGAGCCACACCATATAAATAGTGTTGTCTCACATCATAGCAAAAGCATTTATTCTCACCATACTGGTAGTAATGTTTCTGTTAACCAAGCTATTAGGGTGGCTTCTGTAAGGGACAGGTCTCCTTCTGTTCATTCCCATCATAGCTCTGTTTCTAGGAATGTCCCTCCCACCAACCCTGATGACAGAATGTTAGAGAGGGAACTCAATAAGTTGAGGGTGGAACAAACCAGACTGAAGCTTAAAAAGCAACAGCTGGATTTGGATAGACAGTCTTTTGAATTAGAGAAGGAAAGACAGAAGTTGGGTTTAGATACCCATGGTGGCAGCAGCAGTATTCCCCATAGTCATCCTGCAAAAGAGCATGATTCCAGGAATCTGCACAAGATAGTTCCCCCTTATAAGGAGGGGGATGACATTAACAAGTGGTTTGCAGCACTTGAGAGGGCCTGTGTTGTACAGGATGTCCCTCAAAGGCAGTGGGCTGCTATCCTATGGCTATCATTTAGTGGAAAAGGTAGGGATAGGCTCCATACTGTGAAAGAAAATGATGCTAATAATTTCCAAGTTCTTAAGAATGCACTCCTGGATGGTTATGGCTTAACCACTGAACAGTACAGGATAAAGTTCAGAGAGACCAAAAAGGAGTCTTCACAAGACTGGGTTGATTTCATTGACCATTCAGTGAAGGCCTTGGAGGGGTGGTTACATGGCAGTAAAGTTACTGATTATGACAGCCTGTATAACTTGATCCTGAGAGAGCATATTCTTAATAATTGTGTGTCTGATTTGTTGCACCAGTACTTGGTGGACTCTGATCTGACCTCTCCCCAAGAATTGGGAAAGAAGGCAGACAAATGGGTCAGAACAAGAGTAAACAGAAAAGTTCATACAGGGGGTGACAAAGATGGCAACAAAAAGAAGGATGGTAAGTCTTCTGACAAGGGTGGGGACAAATCTAAAAATGAGTCTTCATCAGGCCCACAAAAACACTCTGGTGGGCCCAAATCCTCCTTTAATCAGAACAAGGAAAAGAAACCATGGTGCTATTTATGTAAAATAAAAGGCCATTGGACAACAGATCCCAGTTGTCCAAAGAAAGGCACCACTGCTCCTACCACTACAACCCCTACTGCTACACCTAGTGTCCCTACTAATAGCAGTGGTGGTGGGAGCAAACCTACTAATAGCCAATCCAAGGGAGTAGCTGGGCTCACTTTTGGTAACTTAGTTGGGGTTGGTCTGATTAGGGAGACCACAGAGGCTACTTTAGTCTCTGAAGGGGCTATTGATTTAGCCACTTTGGTTGCTTGCCCCCATAACTTGGAGAAGTACAAGCAACTAACCCTAATAAATGGTGTTGAGGTCCAGGCCTACAGGGACACAGAAGCCAGTGTCACAATGGTGATTGAGAAACTGGTGCACCCTGAACAACACATACTTGGACACCAGTACCAAGTAACCGATGCTCACAACATAACACAAAGCCACCCCATGGCTGTTGTAAATCTCAACTGGGGGGGAGTAACTGGTCCAAAGAAAGTTGTGGTAGCTTCAGATTTACCTGTAGACTGTCTATTAGGGAATGATTTGGAGACATCAGCTTGGTCAGATGTGGAGTTGGAGGCCCATGCAGCAATGCTGGGCATTCCAGGGCATATTTTTGCTTTGACAAGGGCCCAGGCCAAAAAGCAAAAAGAACAGGGAAGCTTGGATCCTGGAACAATGGACCAAGTGCTCCCTAAAGCTAGGGCTAGTAGAAGCAAACCACTTCCTACTATCCCTCCCTCTACAGTGGATTCAACTTCTGAGGAAGAAGAATTCCCTCCCTGTGCAGAACCTACACCAGAGGAGCTGGAAGCAGACACTGCTGAGCTTTTGGGTGAAGGGGGGCCTGCCAGAGAGGAGCTGAGTGTGGCACAGCAAACCTGTCCCACATTAGAGGGTCTCAGACAGCAAGCTGTCAAACAGGCTAATGGGGATGTCAGTGACTCTCACAGAGTTTACTGGGAGGACAACCTCTTGTACACTGAGCATAGGGATCCTAAACCTGGAGCTGGCAGGAGATTAGTGATTCCTCAGGAGTACAGAAAGTTCTTCCTAACACTGGCACATGACATTCCCTTAGCTGGGCATCTAGGACAAATGAAAACTTGGGACAGGCTTGTTCCCCTGTTTCATTGGCCTAGGATGTCTGAGGACACAAAGGTATTTTGTAAGTCCTGTGAAACCTGTCAAGCTAGTGGCAAGACAGGTGGCACCCCAAAGGCACCCCTTATCCCACTGCCTGTGGTTGGGGTTCCCTTTGAAAGGGTAGGGGTTGACATAGTTGGCCCCCTTGACCCTCCTACTGCTTCAGGCAATAGGTTTATCTTGGTGGTAGTGGACCATGCCACAAGATATCCTGAAGCAATTCCTTTAAGGACCACTACAGCTCCTGCAGTGGCAAAGGCCCTCCTGTGAATATTTTCCAGGGTGGGCTTCCCAAAGGAAGTAGTATCAGACAGAGGAAGCAATTTCATGTCTGCATACTTAAAGGCCATGTGGAAGGAGTGTGGTGTAACGTACAAGTTCACAACACCCTATCATCCACAAACAAATGGACTGGTGGAGAGATTTAATAAAACTCTCAAAGGCATGATTATGGGTCTCCCTGAAAACCTCCGCAGGAGATGGGATATCCTTCTACCATGCCTCCTTTTTGCCTACAGGGAGGTACCCCAGAAAGGAGTGGGCTTCAGCCCCTTTGAACTTCTTTTTGGACACCCTGTTAGGGGTCCACTCACACTTGTAAAGGAGGGTTGGGAACAACCTTTAAAAGCTCCTAAGCAAGATATTGTGGATTATGTACTTGGCCTCAGATCAAGGATGGCTGAGTACATGAAAAAGGCCAGTAAAAACCTTCAGGCCAGCCAAGAGCTCCAGAAGCAATGGCATGATCAGAAGGCTGTTTTGGTTCAGTACCAACCAGGGCAGAAAGTGTGGGTCTTGGAGCCTGTGGCCCCAAGAGCACTCCAAGATAAATGGAGTGGTCCCCACACAATTGTTGAAAAGAAGGGAGAAGTCACCTATTTAGTTGACTTAGGCACTGCCAGGAGTCCCCTTAGGGTGCTCCATGTCAACCGCCTGAAACCCTACTATGACAGGGCTGATCTCACCCTGCTCATGGCAACTGATGAGGGACAGGAAGAAGACAGTGATCCTCTACCTGATCTCTTCTCTTCCACAGAACAAGATGCTCTTGTGGAAGGTGTAGTTTTGGCTGATTGTCTTACTGCTGAGCAGAAAGATAATTGCATAAATCTCCTAGATCAATTCTCTGAACTCTTCTGTACTGTGCCAGGTACCACTTATTGGTGTGAGCACACTATAGATACTGGAGACAGTTTACCTGTCAAAAGTAAGATCTATAGGCAGCCTGACCATGTCAGGGACTGCATAAAGCAAGAGGTCCAGAAAATGTTAGAACTAGGAGTGGTTGAGCACTCTGACAGTCCATGGGCTTCTCCTGTGGTACTGGTACCAAAACCCCATTCCAAAGATGGAAAGAAGGAAATGCAGTTTTGTGTAGACTATAGAGGTCTCAACTTGGTAACCAAAACTGATGCTCACCCTATACCCATGGCAGATGAGCTTATAGATACACTGGCATCTCCCAAGTATCTAAGCACTTTTGATTTGACTGCAGGGTATTGGCAGATCAAATTATCAGAAGATGCTAAACCTAAGACTGCATTTTCTACCATTGGAGGACATTACCAGTTTACTGTAATGCCTTTTGGTTTGAAAAATGCACCTCCCACTTTTCAGAGGTTGGTGAACACAGTCCTGCAAGGGCTGGAAGCTTTCAGTGCAGCATATTTGGACGATAAAGCTGTCTTTAGCTCCAGCTGGGATGATCACCTGGTCCACCTATGGAAAGTTTTGGAGGCCCTGCAAAAGGCAGGCCTCACTATCAAGGCTTCAAAGTGCCAGATAGGGCAGGGTAAGGTGGTTTATCTGGGACACCTTGTTGGTGGGGAACAGATTGCACCACTTCAGGGGAAAATCCAAACAATTATTGATTGGGTTCCCCCTACCACTCAGACTCAGGTGAGAGCCTTCCTAGGCCTCACTGGGTATTACAGGAGGTTCATTAAGAACTATGGCTCCATTGCAGCCCCTCTTAATGACCTCACATCCAAGAAAATGCCTAAAAAGGTATTATGGACAGCAAACTGTCAGAAAGCTTTTGAGGAGCTGAAGCAGGCCATGTGCTCTGCACCTGTCCTGAAAAGCCCTTGTTACTCTAAAAAATTCTATGTCCAAACTGATGCATCTGAATTAGGAGTAGGGGCAGTCCTATCACAACTTAATTCTGAGGGCCAGGATCAACCTGTTGCTTTTATTAGCAGAAGGTTGACCCCTAGAGAAAAGCGTTGGTCTGCCATTGAGAGGGAGGCCTTTGCTGTGGTCTGGGCTCTGAAGAAGTTGAGGCCATACCTGTTTGGCACTCACTTCATTGTTCAGACAGACCACAAACCTCTACTTTGGCTAAAACAAATGAAAGGTGAAAATCCTAAATTGTTGAGGTGGTCCATATCCCTACAGGGAATGGACTATACAGTGGAACATAGACCTGGGAGTAGCCACTCCAATGCAGATGGACTCTCCAGATATTTCCACTTAGACAATGAAGACTCATCAGGACATGGCTAGTCTTATTGTCCTTCGTTTGGGGGGGGGGGTTGAGTAGGAAAGTACCATCTTGCCTGGCATGTTACCCCCATTTTTCACTGTATATATGTTGTTTTAGTTGTATGTGTCACTGGGACCCTGGTAACCCAGGGCCCCAGTGCTCATAAGTGTGCCTGAATGTGTTACCTGTGTAGTGACTAACTGTCTCACTGAGGCTCTGCTAATCAGAACCTCAGTGGTTATGCTCTCTCATTTCTTTCCAAATTGTCACTAACAGGCTAGTGACCATTTTTACCAATTTACATTGGCTTACTGGAACACCCTTATAATTCCCTAGTATATGGTACTGAGGTACCCAGGGTATTGGGGTTCCAGGAGATCCCTATGGGCTGCAGCATTTCTTTTGCCACCCATAGGGAGCTCTGACAATCCTTACACAGGCCTGCCACTGCAGCCTGGGTGAAATAACGTCCATGTTATTTCACAGCCATTTTACACTGCACTTAAGTAACTTATAAGTCACCTATATGTCTAACCTTTACCTGGTAAAGGTTAGGTGCAAAGTTACTTAGTGTGAGGGCACCCTGGCACTAGCCAAGGTGCTCCCACATTGTTCAGAGCCAATTCCCTGAACTTTGTGAGTGCGGGGACACCATTACACTCGTGCACTACATATAGGTCACTACCTATATGTAGCTTCACAATGGTAACTCCGAATATGGCCATGTAACATGTCTATGATCATGGAATTGCCCCCTCTATCCTGGCATAGTTGGCACAATCCCATGATCCCAGTGGTCTGTAGCACAGACCCTGGTACTGCCAAACTGCCCTTCCTGGGGTTTCACTGCAGCTGCTGCTGCTGCCAACCCCTCAGACAGGCATCTGCCCTCCTGGGGTTCAGCCAGGCCTGGCCCAGGACGGCAGAACAAAGAACTTCCTCTGAGAGAGGGTGTGACACCCTCTCCCTTTGGAAAATGGTGTGAAGGCAGGGGAGGAGTAGCCTCCCCCAGCCTCTGGAAATGCTTTCTTGGGCACAGATGTGCCCAATTCTGCATAAGCCAGTCTACACCGGTTCAGGGACCCCTTAGCCCCTGCTCTGGCGCGAAACTGGACAAAGGAAAGGGGAGTGACCACTCCCCTGACCTGCACCTCCCCTGGGAGGTGTCCAGAGCTCCTCCAGTGTGCTCCAGACCTCTGCCATCTTGGAAACAGAGGTGCTGCTGGCACACTGGACTGCTCTGAGTGGCCAGTGCCACCAGGTGACGTCAGAGACTCCTGCTGATAGGCTCCTTCAGGTGTTAGTAGCCTATCCTCTCTCCTAGGTAGCCAAACCCTCTTTTCTGGCTATTTAGGGTCTCTGTTTCTGGGGAAACTTTAGATAACGAATGCAAGAGCTCATCCGAGTTCCTCTGCATCTCTCTCTTCACCTTCTGATAAGGAATCGACTGCTGACCGCGCTGGAAGCCTGCAAACCTGCAACATAGTAGCAAAGACGACTACTGCAACTCTGTAACGCTGATCCTGCCGCCTTCTCGACTGTTTTCCTGCTTGTGCATGCTGTGGGGGTAGTCTGCCTCCTCTCTGCACCAGAAGCTCCGAAGAAATCTCCCGTGGGTCGACGGAATCTTCCCCCTGCAACCGCAGGCACCAAAAAGCTGCATTACCTGTCCCTTGGGTCTCCTCTCAGCACAACGAGCGAGGTCCCTCGAATCCAGCAACTCTGTCCAAGTGACCCCCACAGTCCAGTGACTCTTCAGTCCAAGTTTGGTGGAGGTAAGTCCTTGCCTCACCTCACTGGGCTGCATTGCTGGGAACCGTGACTTTGCCGCTACTCCGGCCCCTGTGCACTTCCGGCGGAAATCCTTTGTGCACAGCCAAGCCTGGGTCCACGGCACTCTAACCTGTATTGCACGACTTTCTAAGTTGGTCTCCGGCGACGTGGGACTCCTTTGTGCAACTTCGGCGAGCACCGTTTCACGCATCCTCGTAGTGCCTGTTTCTGGCACTTTTCCAGATGCTACCTGCTTCAGAGAGGGCTCTTTGTCTTGATCGACATCCCCTCTCTCCGCTGGTCCAATTTGCGACCTCCTGGTCCCACCTGGGCCCCAGCAGCATCCAAAAACGCCAAACGCATGATTTGCAGCTAGCAAGGCTTGTTGGCGTTCTTTCGGCGGGAAAACACTTCTGTACGACTTTCCACGGCGAGAGGGATCCGTCCACCAAAGGGGAAGTCTCTAGCCCTTTTCGTTCCTGCAGAAACCTCAGCTTCTTCTGTCCAGTAGAAGCTTCTTTGCACCCGCAGCTGGCATTTCCTGGGCATCTGCCCATCTCCGACTTGCTTGTGACTTTTGGGCTTGGTCCCCTTGTTCCACAGGTACCCTAGATTGGAAATCCACAGTTGTTGCATTGCTGGTTTGTGTCTTTCCTGCATTATTCCTCTAACACGACTACTTTGTCCTTAGGGGAACTTTAGTGCACTTTGCACTCACTTTTCAGGGTCTTGGGGAGGGTTATTTTTCTAACTCTCACTATTTTCTAATAGTCCCAGCGACCCTCTACAAGGTCACATAGGTTTGGGGTCCATTCGTGGTTCGCATTCCACTTTTGGAGTATATGGTTTGTGTTGCCCCTATCCCTATGTTTCCCCATTGCATCCTATTGTAACTATACATTGTTTGCACTGTTTTCTAAGACTATACTGCATATTTTTGCTATTGTGTATATATATCTTGTGTATATTTCCTATCCTCTCACTGAGGGTACTCTCTAAGATACTTTGGCATATTGTCATAAAAATAAAGTACCTTTATTTTTAGTATAACTGTGTATTGTGTTTTCTTATGATATTGTGCATATGACACTAAGTGGTACTGTAGTAGCTTCACACGTCTCCTAGTTCAGCCTAAGCTGCTCTGCTAAGCTACCATTATCTATCAGCCTAAGCTGCTAGACACCCTATACACTAATAAGGGATAACTGGGCCTGGTGCAAGGTGCAAGTACCCCTTGGTACTCACTACAAGCCAGTCCAGCCTCCTACATACTGGAACACCCTTATAATTCCCTAGTATATGGTACTGAGGTCCCCAGGGTATTGGGGTTCCAGGAGATCCCTATGGGCTGCAGCATTTCTTTTGCCACCCATAGGGAGCTCTGACAATTCTTACACAGGCCTGCCACTGCAGCCTGGGTGAAATAACGTCCACGTTATTTCACAGCCATTTTACACTGCACTTAAGTAACTTATAAGTCACCTATATGTCTAACCTTTACCTGGTAAAGGTTGGGTGCTAAGTTACTTAGTGTGTGGGCACCCTGGCACTAGCCAAGGTGCCCCCACATTGTTCAGGGCCAATTCCCCGGACTTTGTGAGTGTGGGGACACCATTACACGCGTGCACTACATGTAGGTCACTACCTATGTGTAGCTTCACAATGGTAACTCCGAATATGGCCATGTAACATGTCTAAGATCATGGAATTGCCCCCTCTATGCCATCCTGGCATTGTTGGTACAATCCCATGATCCCACGGGTCTGTAGCACAGACCCGGGTACTGCCAAACTGCCTTTCCCGGGGTTTCACTGCAGCTGCTGCCAACCCCTCAGACAGGTTTCTGCCCTCCTGGGGTCCAGCCAGGCTTTGCCCAGGAAGGCAGAACAAAGGACTTCCTCAGAGAGAGGGTGTTACACCCTCTCCCTTTGGAAAATGGTGTGAAGGCAGGGGAGGAGTAGCCTCCCCCAGCCTCTGGAAATGCTTTCATGGGCACACATGGTGCCCATTTCTGCATAAGCCAGTCGACACCGGTTCAGGGACCCCTCAGCCCTGCTCTGGCGCGAAACTGGACAAAGGAAAGGGGAGTGACCACTCCCCTGACCTGCACCTCCCCTGGGAGGTGCCCAGAGCTCCTCCAGTGTGCTCCAGACCTCTGCCATCTTGGAAACAGAGGTGCTGCTGGCACACTGGACTGCTCTGAGTGGCCAGGGCCAGCAGGTGACATCAGAGACTCCTTCTGATAGGCTCCTTCAGGTGTTGCTAGCCTATCTTCTCTCCTAAGTAGCCAAACCCTCTTTTCTGGCTATTTAGGGTCTCTGCTTTGGGGAATTCCTTAGATAACGAATGCAAGAGCTCATCAGAGTTCCTCTGCATCTCTCTCTTCACCTTCTGCCAAGGAATCGACTGCTGACCGCGCTGGAAGCCTGCAAAACTGCAACAAAGTAGCGAAGACGACTACTGCAACTCTGTAACGCTGATCCTGCCGCCTTCTCGACTGCTTTCCTGGTGGTGCATGCTGTGGGGGTAGTCTGCCTCCTCTCTGCACTAGAAGCTACGAAGAAATCTCCCGTGGGTCGACGGAATCGTACTCCTGCAACCACAGGCACCAAAGAACTGCATCACCGGTCCTCTGGGTCTCCTCTCAGCACGACGAGCGAGGTCCCTTGAATCCAGCAACTCTGTCCAAGTGACTACCACAGTCCAGTGACTCTTTAGTCCAAGTTTGGTGGAGGTAAGTCCTTGCTTCCCCATGCCAGACTGCATTGCTGGGAACCGTGACTTTTGCAGCTACTCCGGCCTCTGTGCACGTCCGGTGGAAATCCTTTGTGCACAGCCAAGCCTGTGTCCACGGCACTCTAACCTGCATTGCACGACCTCCTGAGTTGTCCTCCGGCGACGTGGGACTCCTTTGTGTAACTTCGGGTGAGCACTGTTTCTTTCCTCTTTGTAGTGCCTGTTCCAGCACTTCTGCGGGTGCTGCCTGCTTCTGAGAGGGCTCCTCGTCCTGCTGGGCGCCCCCTCTGTCCCCTGCCGCAATTGGCGACATCCTGGTCCCTCCTGGGCCACAGCAGCATCCAAAAACCCTAACCGCACAACTTGCAGCTAGCAAGGCTTGTTTGAGGTCTTTCTTCAGAAAAACACTTTTGCACAACTCTCCACGGCGTGGGGCATCCATCCTCCAAAGGGGACGTTTCTAGCCCTTGTTGTTCCTACAGAATCCTCAGCTTCTACTGTCCAGTAGCAGCTTCTTTGCACCCACAGCTGGCATTTCCTGGGCATCTGCCCATCTCCGACTTGCTTGTGACTTTTGGACTTGGTCCCCTTGTTCCACAGGTACCCTAGTTTGGAAATCCATTGTTGTTGCATTGCTGGTTTGTGTCTTTCCTGCAGAATTCCCCTATCACGACTTCTGTGCTCTTTGGGGAACTTTAGTGCACTTTGCACTCACTTTTCAGGGTCTTGGGTGGGCTATTTTTCTAACCCTCACTGTTTTCTTACAGTCCCAGCGACCCTCTACAAGGTCACATAGGTTTGGGGTCCATTCGTGGTTCGCATTCCACTTTTGGAGTATATGGTTTGTGTTGCCCCTATCGCTATGGGTCCCCATTGCATCCTATTGTAACTATACATTGTTTGCACTGTTTTCTAATACTATACTGCATATTTTTGGTGTTGTGTACATATATCTTGTGTATATTTGCTATCCTCATACTGAGGGTACTCACTGAGATACTTTTGGCATATTGTCATAAAAATAAAGTACCTTTATTTTTAGTATATCTGTGTATTGTGTTTTCTTATGATATTGTGCATATGACACTAGTGGTACTGTAGGAGCTTCACTCGTCTCCTAGTTCAGCCTAAGCTGCTCTGCTAAGCTACCATTATCTATCAGCCTAAGCTGCTAGACACCCTATACACTAATAAGGGATACCTGGGCCTGGTGCAAGGTGTAAGTACCCCTTGGTACTCACTACAAGCCAGTCCAGCCTCCTACAGGATGCCACCAGAGAACGAATGCAAGAGCTCATCAGAGTTCCTCTGCATCTCCCTCTTCACCTTCTGCCAAAGGATCGACCGCTGACTGCTCAGGACGCCTGCAAAACTGCAACAAAGTAGCAAGACGACTACTAGCAACCTTGTATCACTTCATCCTGCTGGCTTTCTCAACTGTTTCCAGGTGGTGCATGCTCTGGGGGTAGCCTGCCTCCTCTCTGCACCAGGAGCTCTGAAGAAATCTCCCGTGGGTCGACGGAATCTTCCCCTTGCAACCGCAGGCACCAAAAGACTGTATCACTGATCCTCTGGGTCCCCTCTCACCACGACGAGCGTTGTCCCTGGAACTCAGCAACTCTGTCCAAGTGACTCCCACAGTCCAGTGACTCTTCAGTCCAAGTTTGGTGGAGGTAAGTCACTGCCTCCCCACGCTAGACTGCATTGCTGGGTACCGCATGATTTGCAGCTGCTCTGGCTTGTGTGCACTCTTCCAGGATTTCCTTCGTGCACAGTCAAGCCTGGGTCCCCGACACTCCTTCCTGCAGTGCACAACCTTCTGAGTTGTCCTCTGGCGTCGTGGGACTCCCTTTTGTGACTTCGGGTGGACTCCGGTTCACTTTTCTTCTAAGTGCCTGTTCAGGTACTTCTGTGGGTGCTGCCTGCTTCTGTGAGGGCTCCCTGAGTTGCTGGGTACCCCCTCTGTCTCCTCTTCCAAGTGGCGATATCTTGGTCCCTCCTGGGCCATAGCAGCACCCAAAAACCTCTACCGCAACTCTTGCAGCTAGCAAGGCTTGTTTGCAATCTTTCTGCTTCATCGCGATGTGGGACATCCATCCTCCAAAGGTGAAGTTCCTAGCTCTCTTCTTTCTTGCAGAACTCCAACAGGTGGCATCTTCCTTGCACCCTCAGCTGGCATTTCCTGGGCCCCTGCCCACTCTCGACACTGTCGCGACTATTGGACTTGGTCCCCTTGTCTTACAGGTACTCAGGTCTGGAAATCCACTGTTGTTGCATTGCTGGTGTTTGTTCTTCCTGCAGAAACCCCCTATCACGACTTCTGTGCTCTCTGGGGGTAGTAGGTGCACTTTACACCTACCTTTCAGGGTCTTGGGGTGGGCTATTTTTCTAACCCTCACTGTTTTCTTACAGTCCCAGCGACCCTCTACAAGCTCACATAGGTTTGGGGTCCATTCGTGGTTCGCATTCCACTTTTGGAGTATATGGTTTTTGTTGCCCCTATACCTATGTGCTCCTATTGCAATCTACTGTAACTTTACATTGCTTGCATTACTTTTCTTTCTATTACCTGCATAATTTTGGTTTGTGTACATATATCTTGTGTATATATCTTATCCTCATACTGAGGGTACTCACTGAGATACTTTTGGCATATTGTCATAAAAATAAAGTAACTTTATTTTTAGTACTTCAGTGTATTGTGTTTTCTTATGATATTGTGCATATGACACCTGTGGTATAGTAGGAGCTTTACATGTCTCCTAGTTCAGCCTAAGCTGGGATAAGTACTTGTAACTACTTACCACTTTGTCATTGTGTACTTTTCATAAGAGAATAATATACAAAACAAGTTCAGCGTATGTACACCTAACCAAAAAGTTTTGCTTTTCTCCTCTTAAACTTTTACTAAGTTCCGAAAAGTACTCTAAAACTTCTAAAAGTTTCTAAAAAGTTAGAATTTTTTTTTTCTCTGTTCTTGAAAAAATTCTGAAACTTTTTCTTCCTTCTCACTGTCTCTAAACCTTTTACTATCATGTCTGATGTAGAGTCTGCTCCTAAAATGGTCAATACTACCTATGACAATTTGAATTACAAGAGCCTAAGGAGTCTCTGCTTAGATAGAGGTTTAGTGATAGGAAAGAACCCTACAAAAGAGTTTCTATATAACATGCTTATTGTGAATGATGAGTCCCTAGGAGGCACTTCAAATGAGAGGTTAATAGAAGGCTCCCATTCTGACTCAGGGGATCTCCTTGAGGGAGGTGGGGAGGGTTCTGTACCAGATCTGCCCCCTAGCAGGACACCTAGAAATGTTGGTAGTAATGGAAGTTCCCATCATATTAGGGGAGTCTTTATTCCTGGAGGCCAAGTTATTAGGCTTCAGTCAGTTAGGGACAGATCTCCCTCTGTTGTTTCCAATTTATCTTCTGTGTCCAAGCATTCCCAACCCACCCACCCTGAAGACAACATGTTAGAAAGGGAACTCAAAACGTTGAGAGTGGAAGAGACCAGACTGAAGCTTAAACAGCAACAGCTGGACTTAGATAGGGAATCCCTAGACCTGGAGAAGGAGAGACAGAGATTGGGGTTTGGACCCCATGGTGGCAGCAGCAGTATTCCTGATAGTAATCCTGTTAGAGAGCATGATTCCAGGAATCTGCACATGATAGTCCCACCTTACAAGGAGGGGGATGACATCAACAAGTGGTTTGCTGCACTTGAGAGGGCCTGTATGGTACAGGGGGTCCCTCAGAGGCAGTGGGCTGCTATATTGTGGCTATCTTTCAATGGAAAGGGTAGGGATAGGCTCCTTACTGTTAGAGAAAGTGATGCTAACAATTTTGCAGTTTTGAAGGATGCACTCTTGGATGGATTTGGCTTAACCACTGAACAATACAGGATTAAGTTCAGAGACACCAGAAAAGAGTCCTCCCAAGACTGGATAGACTTTGTTGACTGTTCAGTGAAGGCCTTGGAGGGGTGGTTACATGACAGTAAAGTTTCTGACTATGAAAGCCTGTATAATCTTATTCTGAGAGAGCATATTCTGAATAACTGTGTGTCTGACTTGTTACACCAATATCTAGTGGACTCAGATCTGACCTCTCCCCAAGAATTGGGAAAGAAGGCAGACAAATGGGTCAGAACAAGAGTGAATAGAAAAGTTCATACAGGGGGTGACAAGGATGGCAAGAAGAAGGATGGTAAGTCTTCTGACAAGGGTGGGGACAAAAGTAAAACTGAGTCTTCATCAGACCCACAAAAATCCTCTGGTGGGGGTGGTGGGTCCAAATCCTCTTCCAATAATCAAGTTAAAAAGCCTTTGTGTTATTTGCATAAAGTCAAATGCCATTGGACAACTGATGCCAGTTGTCCAAAGAAAAACACCAAACTGCCCACTACCACAACCCCTACTGCAAATTCTAGTGTCCCTAGTAATAGCAGTGGTGGTGGGAGCAAACCTACTAATAGCCAATCCAAGGGAGTAGCTGGGCTCACTTTTGGTAATTTAGTTGGGGTTGGTCTTGTTAGGGAGACCACAGAGGCGGTGTTAGTCTCTGAAGGTGCCATTGATTTGGCCACCTTGGTTGCTTGTCCCCTTAATATGGATAAGTACAAGCAACTTCCACTAATAAATGGTATTGAGGTTCAGGCCTACAGGGACACAAGTGCCAGTGTTACCATGGTAATAGAGAAACTGGTGCACCCTGAATAACACCTACTTGGTCAGCAGTACCAAGTGACAGACGCTCATAACAACACTCTTAGCCACCCCATGGCTGTTGTGAATCTCAACTGGGGGGTGGTTACTGGTCCAAAGAAAGTTGTGGTTGCCTCAGATTTACCTGTAGACTGTCTACTAGGGAGCAATTTAGAGACATCAGCTTGGGCAGAAGTGGAGTTGGAGGCTCATGCAGCAATGCTGGGCATTCCTGGGCATATTTTTGCTTTGACAAGGGCTCAGGTCAAAAAGCAAAAAGGACAGGGTAACGTGGATCCTGGAACAATGGACCAAGTGCTCCCTAAAGCTAGGGGTAGCAAGGGTAAATCCCTTCCTACTATCCCTCCCTCTACAGATGATTTTCCTTCTGAGGAAGAAGAATTTCCTCCCTGTGCAGAACCTTCACCAGATGAGCTGGCAGCAGACACTGCTGAGCTTTTGGGTGGAGGGGGGCCTGCCAGGGAAGAGCTGAGTGTGGCACAGCAATCCTGTCCCACATTAGAGGGTCTCAGACAGCAAGCTGTCAAGCAGCAAAATGGGGATGTCAGTGACTCACATAGAGTTTACTGGGAGGACAACCTCTTGTACACCGAGGCAAGGGACCCAAAGCCTGGAGCAGCCAGGAGATTGGTCATTGCCCTGCAGTACAGAGAGTTCCTCCCACCTCTGGCACATGACATTCCTTTGGCTGGGCATTTGGGCCAGATCAAAACATGGGAAAGGCTTGTCCCCCTGTTTAACTGGCCTAGGATGTCAGAGGACACAAAAGATTTCTGTAAGTCTTGTGTGACCTGCCAGGCCAGTGGCAAGACTGGTGGCACACCAAAGGCTCCCCTTATTCCACAACCTGTGGTTGGGGTCCCCTTTGAAAGGGTAGGGGTTGACATAGTTGGCCCCCTTGACCCTCCTACTGCTTCAGGCAATAGGTTTATCTTGGTGGTTGTGGACCATGCCACAAGATATCCTGAAGCAATTCCTCTAAGGACCACTACAGCTCCTGCAGTGGCAAAAGCCCTCCTGGGAATCTTTTCCAGGGTGGGTTTCCCAAAAGAGGTTGTATCAGACACGGGTAGCAACTTTATGTCTGCATACTTGAAGGCTATGTGGAAGGAATGTGGTGTAACCTACAAATTCACCACTCCTTATCATCCACAGACTAATGGACTGGTAGAGATGTTTAATAAAACTCTCAAAGGTATGATAATGGGACTCTCTGAAAAACTCAGGAGGAGATGGGATGTCCTGTTACCTTGCATCCTTTTTGCTTGCAGGGAGGTACCCCAGAAAGGAGTGGGCTTCAGCCCCTTTGAACTCCTCTTTGGGCACCCTGTAAGAGGTCCACTAACACTTGTGAAGGAGGGTTGGGAACAAGCTTTAAACGCTCCCAAACAGGACATAGTGGACTATGTACTTGACCTAAGATCCAGAATGGCCGAGTACATGAAAAAGGCCAGTAAAAACCTTCAGGCCAGCCAAGAGCTCCAAAAGCAATGGAATGACCAGAAGGCTGTTCTGATTCAGTACCAACCAGGACAGAAGGTGAGGGTATTGGAGCCTGTGGCCCCAAGAACACTCCAAGACAAATGGAGTGGACCCCATCTAATTGTTGAAAAAAAGGGTGAGGTTACCTATCTGGTAGACCTGGGCACTGCCAGGAGTCCCCTTAGGGTGATTCATGTCAACCGCCTAAAACCCTACTATGACAGGGCTGATCTCACCCTGCTCATGGCAACAGACGAGGTACAGGAAGAAGAGAGTGACCCTCTCCTTGATCTCTTCTCCTCCACTGAAGAGGATGCTTTAGTGGAGGGAGTAGTTTTAGCAGATTGTATGACTGCAGAACAGAAAGACAACTGCATAAATCTCCTTGGACAATTTTCTGAACTCTTTTCAACTGTGCCAGGCACCACATCTTGGTGTGAGCACACAATTGATACTGGAGACAGCTTGCCTGTCAAAAGTAAAATCTATAGGCAGCCTGACCATGTCAGGGACTGCATAAAACAAGAGGTTCAGAAAATGCTTCATCTAGGAGTGGTTGAACCTTCTGAAAGCCCATGGGCGAGTCCTGTGGTGCTTGTACCAAAGCCTCACTCAAAAGATGGAAAAAGGGAGATGAGGTTTTGTGTTGATTACAGAGGTCTCAATCAGGTAACAAAAACTGATGCTCACCCTATACCCAGGGCAGATGAGCTCATAGATACACTGGCATCTGCCATGTATCTAAGCACCTTTGATTTGACTGCAGGGTATTGGCAGATCAAATTGGCTGAGGATGCTAAACCTAAAACTGCATTTTCAACTATAGGAGGGCACTACCAATTTACAGTGATGTCCTTTGGTTTGAAGAATGCACCTGCCACTTTTCAGAGGTTGGTGAACACAGTCCTGCAAGGGTTGGAGGCTTTTAGTGCAGCATATCTAGATGATATAGATGTCTTTAGCTCCACCTGGGATGAGCACCTGGTCCACCTTTGGAACGTTTTGGAGGCCCTGCAAAAGGCAGGCCTCACCATCAAGGCCTCAAAGTGCCAGATAGGGCAGGGAAAGGTGGTTTATCTGGGACACCTGGTAGGTGGAGAACAGATTGCACCACTTCAGGGGAAAATCCAGACAATCATGGATTGCGTTCCCCCTACAACACAGACCCAGGTGAGAGCCTTCTTAGGCCGCACTGGGCATTACAGGACATTCCTTAAAAACTATGGCTCCATAGCAGCCCCTCTTAATGATCTCACAAGTGAGAAGATGCCTAAAAAGGTATTATGGTCAGCTAGCTGTCAGAATGCTTTTGAGGAGCTAAAACAGGCCATGTGCTCTGCACCTGTCCTAAAAAGCCCATGTTACTCCAAGAAATTCATTGTTCAAACTGATGCATCTGAATTAGGAGTAGGGGCAGTCTTATCACAACTGAATTCTGAGGGCCAGGATCAACCAGTTGCTTTTATGAGCAGAAGTTTGACCCCTAGAGAAAAGCATTGGTCTGCCATAGAGAGAGAGGCCTTTGCTGTGGTCTGGGCACTGAAAAAGTTGAGGCCATACCTGTTTGGCACTCACTTTATTGTTCAGACAGACCACAAACCTCTACTTTGGCTAAAACAAATGAAAGGTGAAAACCCTAAATTGTTGAGGTCGTCCATGTCTCCACAGGGAATGGACTATACAGTGGAACATAGACCTGGGAGTACCCACTCCAATGCAGATGGACTCTGCAGATATTTCCACTTAGACAATGAAGACTCATCAGGTCATGGCTAGTCTTATTGCCCTTCGTTTGGGGGGGGATGTGTAGGAAAGTACCATCTTGCCTGGCATGTTACCCCCATATTTCACTGTATATATGTTGTTTTAGTATGTGCCCTGTATGTGTTCCCTGTGTGCTGCCTAACTCTTTCACTGAGGCTCTGCTAACCAAACCTCAGTGGTTATGCTCTCTCTGCTTTCCAACTTTGTCACTAAACAGGCTAGTGACTAAATTTACCAATTCACATTGGCATACTGGTACACCCATATAAATCCCTAGTATATGGTACTGAGGTACCCAGGGTATTGGGGTTCCAGGAGATCCCTATGGGCTGCAGCATTTCTTTTGCCACCCATAGGGAGCTCTGACAATTCTTACACAGGCCTGCCAGTGCAGCCTGAGTGAAATAACGTCCACGTTACTTCACAGCAATTTACCACTGTACTTAAGTAACTTATAAGTCACCTATATGTCTAACCTTCACCTGGTGAAGGTTGGGTGCTAAGTTCTTAGTGTGTGGGCACCCTGGCACTAGCCAAGGTGCCCCCACATCGTTCAGGGCAAATTCCCCGGACTTTGTGAGTGCGGGGACACCATTACACGTGTGCACTGCACATAGGTCACTACCTATGTACAGCTTCACAATGGTAACTTCGAACATGGCCATGTAACATGTCTAAGATCATGGAATTGTCACCCCAATGACATTCTGGCATTGGGGTGACAATTCCATGATCCCCCGGGTCTCTAGCACAAAACCTGGGCACTGCCAAACTGCCTTTCCGGGGTCTCCACTGCAGCTGCTGCTGCTGCCAACCCCTCAGACAGGTTTCTGCCCTCCTGGGGTCCAGGCAGCCCTGGCCCAGGAAGGCAGAACAAATGACTTCCTCTGAGAGAGGGTGTAACACCCTCTCCCTTTGGAAATAGGTGTGAGGGCTGGGGAGGAGTAGCCTCCCCCAGCCTCTGGAAATGCTTTGATGGGCACAGATGGTGCCCATCTCTGCATAAGCCAGTCTACACCGGTTCAGGGATCCCCCAGCCCTGCTCTAGCGTGAAACTGGACAAAGGAAAGGGGAGTGACCACTCCCCTGACCTGCACCTCCCAGGGGAGGTGCCCAGAGCTCCTCCAGTGTGTCACAGACCTCTGCCATCTTGGAAATAGAGGTGTCTGTGGCACACTGGACTGCTCTGAGTGGCCAGTGCCAGCAGGTGACGTCAGAAGCTATCCTTCTGATAGGCCCTTATCTCTCTTGGTAGCCAATCCTCCTTTCTAGGTAGCCAAACCTCCTTTTCTGGCTATTTAGGATCTCTGCTTTGGGGATCTCACCAGATAACGAATGCAAGAGCTCATCAGAGTTCCTCTGCATCTCCCTCTTCACCTTCTGCCAAAGGATCGACCGCTGACTGCTCAGGACGCCTGCAAAACTGCAACAAAGTAGCAAGATGACTACTAGCAACCTTGTATCGCTTCATCCTGCCGGCTTTCTCAACTGTTTCCAGGTGGTGCATGCTCTGGGGGTAGCCTGCCTCCTCTCTACACCAGGAGCTCTGAAGAAATCTCCTGTGGGTCGACGGAATCTTCCCCCTTCAACCGCAGGCACCAAAAGACTGCATCACTGGTCCTCTGGGTCCCCTCTCAGCATGACGAGCGTGGTCCCTGGAACTCAGCAACTCTGTCCAAGTGTCTCCCACAGTCCAGTGACTCTTCAGTCCAAGTTTGGTGGAGGTAAGTCCTTGCCTCCCACGCTAGACTGCATTGCTGGGTACCGCGTGATTTGCAGCTGCTCCGGCTCCTGTGCACTCTTCCAGGATTTCCTTCATGCACAGTCAAGCATGGTCCCCGACACTCCTTCCTGCAGTGCACAACCTTCTGAGTTGTCCTCCGGCATCGTGGGACTCCCTTTTGTGACTTCGGGTGGACTCCGGTTCACTTTTCTTCTACGTGCCTTTTCAGGTACTTCTGCAGGGGCTGCCTGCTTCTGTGAGGGCTCCCTGAGTTGCTGGGTGCCCCTCCTCTTCCAGGTGGCGATATCCTGGTCCCTCCTGGGCCACAGCAGCACCCAAAAACCTCTACAGCAACTCTTGCAGCTAGCAAGGCTTGTTTGCAGTCTTTCTGCGTGGGAACACTTCTGCAAGCTTCATCGCGACGTGGGACATCCATCCTCCAAAGGAGAAGTTCCTAGCTCTCTTCTTTCCTGCAGAACTCTAAGCTTCTTCCAACAGGTGGCAGCTTCCTTGCACCCTCAGCTGGCATTTCCTGGGCCCCTGCCCACTCTCGACACTGTTGTGACTATTGGACTTGGTCCCCTTGTCTTCCAGGTACTCAGGTCCTGAAATCCACTATTGTTGCATTGCTGGTGTTTGTTCTTCCTGCAGAAACCCCCTATCACGACTTCTGTGCTCTCTGGGGGTAGTAGGTGCACTTTACACCTACCTTTCAGGGTCTTAGGGTGGGCTATTTTTCTAACCCTCACTGTTTTCTTACAGTCCCACCGACCCTCTACAAGCTCACATAGGTTTGGGGTCCATTCGTGGTTCGCATTCCACTTTTGGAGTATATGGTTTGTGTTGCCCCTATACCTATGTGCTCCTATTGCAATCTACTGTAACTTTACATTGCTTGCATTACTTTTCTTGCTATTACCTACATAATTTTGGTGTGAGTACATATATCTTGTGTATATATATTATCCTCATACTGAGGGTACTCACTGAGATACTTTTGGCATATTGTCATAAAAATAAAGTACCTTTATTTTTAGTACTTCGGTGTATTGTGTTTTCTTATGATATTGTGCATATGACACAAGTGGTATAGTAGGAGCTTTACATGTCTCCTAGTTCAGCCTAAGCTGCTTTTCCATAGCTACCTTCTATCAGCCTAGCTGCTAGAAACACCTCTTCTACACTAATAAGGGATAACTGGACCTGGCACAAGGTGTAAGTACCTCTGGTACCCACTACAAGCCAAGCCAGCTTCCTACACAGACTACACCCCAGCTCCTTTTGTGTCACTGTCTAGTGCGAGGTGCAACCAGCCCAACTGTCAAACTCACCCAGACAGGGAATCCACAAACAGGCAGAGTCACAGAAATGGTATAAGCAAGAAAATACTCACTTTCTACAATTGGCATTTTCAAACGCACAATCTTAAAATCAACTTTACTAAAAGATGTTTTTTTTAAATTGTGAGCTCAGAGATCCCAAACTCCACATGTTCATCTGCTCCCAAAGGGAATCTACACTTTAATCAGATTTAAAGGTAGCACCCATGTTAACCTATGAGAGGGACAGGCCTTTCAACATTGAAAAACGAATTTAGCAATATTTCACTGTCAGGACATATAAAACACATTACTATGGCCCTCATTCCAACCCTGGTGGAGGTCGCCGGAAGCACCGCCAACAGGCTGGCGGTGCTTCATATGGCATTACAGCCGCGGTCGCCCAGCCGGGTCCGCGGTTTCCCGCCGGATTACCCCCGGCTGGGAGAATCCCATTCTGACCCCCTTCCCGCCAGCCTGTTTCTGGCGGTTTTCACCGCCAGAAACAGGATGGCGAGAACGGGTGTCGTGGGGCCCCCTAACAGGGCCCCAGCATGATTTTCACTGTCTGCATAGCAGACAGTGAAAATCGCGACGGGTGCAACTGCACCCGTCGCACCCCTGCAACACCGCCGCCTCCATTCGGAGCCGGCGTCAATGTTGCAGGGCCTTTCCCGCTGGGCCGGCGGGCGCTCCCTTGGCGGGCGCCCGCCGGCCCAGCGGGAAAGTCTGAATGGCCTCCGCGGTCTTTTGACCGCGGAGCGGCCAAGTGGTGGTTCCCGATTGGCGGGCGGCGCACCGCCGCCCGCCAATGTAGGAATGACCCCCTATATGTCCTACCTTAACCATACACTGCACCCTGCCCTTGGGGCTACCTAGGGCGTACCTTAGGGGTTTCTTACATGTAAGAAAATGGAAGGTTTGGGCCTGGCAAGTGGGTACACTTGCCAAGTCGAATTTACAGTTAAAACTGCACAAACACACACTGCAGTGGCAGGTCTGAGACATGATTACAGAGCTACTCATGTGGGTGGCACAACCAGTGGTGCAGGCCCACTAGTAGCATTTGATTTAAGGCCCTGGCACCTCTAGTGCACTTTACTAGGGACTTACTAGTAAATCAAATATGCCAATCATAGATAAACCAATTACATACAATTTTACAGAGAGCATATGCACTTTAGCACTGGTTAGCAGTGGTAAAGTGCTCAGAGTTCAAAAGCCAACAGCAACAGGTCAGAAAAAATAGGAAGCAAAAAGATTGGGGATGACCCTGCATAAGCAAAAAAGTCCAACAGTGATGCCTTGAGTTCACACACTGCCACCAGCTATGCTTGTTTCACACATTACCCCGGTGATGCTTTCAGTTCACACATTGCCTCTACTGATGCTTTGTGTTCACACACGGCCACCTGTGATGCTTGTTTCACACATTACCCCTGGTGATGCTTTCAGTTCACACATTGCCTTTAGTGATGCTTTGTGTTCACACACTGCCCCAGTTATGCGTGTTTCACACATTACCCCTGGTGATGCCTTCAGTTCACACATTGCCTCTAGTGATGCTTTGTGTTCACACACTGCCCCAGTTATGCTTGTTTCACACATTACCCCGGTGATGCACTCAGTTCACACATTGCCTCTAGTGATGCTTTGTGTTCATACACTGCCCCCAGTTGTTCTTCGGTTTCACACATTACCACTGGTGATGCTTTCAGTTCACACATTGCCTCTAGTGATGCTTTGCGTTCACACACTGCCCCAGTTATGTTTGTTTCACACATTACCCCTGGTGATGCTTTCAGTTCACACATTGCCTCTAGTGATGCTTTGTGTTCACACACTGTCCCAGTTATGCTTGTTTCACACATTACCCCGGTGATGCCTTCAGTTCACACATTGCCTCTAGTGATGCTTTGTGTTCACACACTGTCCCAGTTATGCTTGTTTCACACATTACCCCGGTGATGCGTTCAGTTCACACATTGCCGCTAGTGATACTTTGTGTTCACACACTGCCCCAGTTATGCTTCTGTTATTACACATTACCCCTGGTGATGCTTTGTGTTCACACACTTCCATCAGCTATGCTTGTTTCACACATTACCCTGGTGATGCTTTCAGTTCACACATTGCCTCTAGTGATGCTTTGTGTTCAAACACTGCCCTAGTTATGCTTGTTTCAACATTACCCCTGGTGATTCTTTGTGTTCACATATTGCCACCAGTTATGCTTGTTTCACACATTACCCCGTGATGATTTCAGTTTACACATTGCCTCTAGTGATATCTTATGTTCACACACTGCCCCAGTTATGCTTCTGTTTCACACGCTACCCCCGGCGATGTTTTCAGTTCACACATTGCCTCTAGTGATGCTTTGTGTTCACACACTACCCCCAGTTATGCTTCTGTTTCCCACATTACCCCTGGTGATGCTTTCAGTTCACACATTGCCTCTAGTGATACTCTATGTTCACACACTGCCCCAGTTATGCTTCGGTTTCACACATTACCCTGGTGATGCTTTCAGTCCACTCATTGCCTCTAGTGATACTCTATGTTTACACACTGCCCCAAGCTGACTTCTGTTTCACATAATACCCCTGGTGATGCTTTCAGTTTACACATTGTCTTTAGTGATGCTTTTTGTTAACACACTGCCACCGGTTGTGCTTGTTTCACACATTATCGCGGGGATGCTTTCAGTTTACACATTGGCTCTAATGATATCTTATGTTCACACACTGCCCCCAGTTATGTTTCTGTTTCACACGTTACCCCCGGCAATGCTTTCAGTTCACACATTGCCTCTAGTGATGCTTTGTGTTCACACACTACCCCCAGTTATGCTTCTGTTTCAGATAATACCCCTGGTGATGCTTTCAGTTCACATATTGCCTCTAGTGATGCTTTAAGTTCACACACTGCCACCATTTGTGCTTGTTTCACACATTACCCCTGGTGATGCTTTCAGTTCACACATTGCCTCTAGTGATAGTTTGTTTTCACACACTGCCTCAGTTATGGTTCTGTTTCACACATTACCCCTGGTGATGCTTTCAGTCCACTCATTGGCTCTAGTGATACTCTATGTTCACACACTGCCCCAAGGGGACTTCTGTTTCATATAATACCCCTGGTGATGCTTTCTGTTCACATATTGCCTGTAGTGATGCTTTATGTTCACACACTGCCACCAGTTGTGCTTGTTTCACACATTACCCCGGTGATGCTTTCAGTTCATACATTGCCTCTAGTGATGCTTTGTGTTCACACACTGTCCCAATTATGCTTGTTTCTCACATTACCCCTGGTGATGCTTTCAGTTCACACATTGCCTCTAGTGATGCTTTGTGTTCACACACTGCGCCAGTTATGCTTGTTTCACACATTACCCTGGTGATGTGTTCAGTTCACACATTGCCTCTAGTGATGCTTTGTGTTCTCACACTGTCCCAGTTCTGCTTCTTTCACACATTACCCCAGTGATGCGTTCAGTTCACACACTGCCGCTGGTGATACTTTGTGTTCTCACACTGCCCCAGTTATGCTTCTGTTTCACACATTACCCCTGGTGATGCTTTATGTTCACATGTTGCCTCTAGTGATGCTTTGTGTTCACACACTGCCATCAGCTATGCTTGTTTCACACATTACCCTGGTGATGCTTTCAGTTCACACATTGCCTCTAGTGATGCTTTGTGTTCACACACTGCCCCAGTTATGCTTGTTTCAACATTACCCCTGGTGATTCTTTGTGTTCACATATTGCCACCAGTTATGCTTGTTTCACACATTACCCCGTGATGATTTCAGTTTACACATTGCCTCTAGTGATATCTTATGTTCACACACTGCCCCCAGTTATGCTTCTGTTTCACACGTTACCCCCGGCGATGTTTTCAGTTCACACATTGCCTCTAGTGATGCTTTGTGTTCACACACTACCCCCAGTTATGCTTCTGTTTCACACATTACCCCTGGTGATGCTTTCAGTTCACACATTGCCTCTAGTGATACTCTATGTTCACACACTGCCCCAGTTATGCTTCGGTTTCACACATTACCCTGGTGATGCTTTCAGTCCACTCATTGCCTCTAGTGATGCTTTGTGTTCACACACTGCCCCAAGCTGATTTCTGTTTCACATAATACCCCTGGTGATGCTTTCAGTTCACACATTGCCTTTAGTGATGCTTTGTGTTAACACACTGCCACCAGTTGTGCTTGTTTCACACATTACCACCAGTGATGCTTTCAGTTCACATATTGCCTCTAGTGATGCTTTGTGTTCACAAATTGCCACCAGTCATGCTTGTTTCACACATTACCCCGGTGATGCTTTCAGTTTACAAATTGCCTCTAGTGATATCTTATGTTCACTCACTACCCCCAGTTATGCTTCTGTTTCACACGTTACCCCGGCGATGCTTTCAGTTCACACATTGCCTCTAGTGATGCTTTGTGTTCACACACTACCCCCAGTTATGCTTCTGTTTCACATAATACCCCTGGTGATGCTTTCAGTTCACACATTGCCGCTAGTGATACTTTGTTTTCACACACTACCCCCAGTTATGGTTCTGTTTCACACATTACCCCTGGTGAGGCTCTCAGTCCACTCCTTGCCTCTAGTGATACTCTATGTTCACACACTTCCCCAAGGGGACTTCTGTTTCACATAATACCCCTGGTGATGCTTTCAATTCACATATTGCCTCTAGTGATGCTTTAAGTTCACACACTGCCACCAGTTGTGCTTTTTTCACACATTACCCCTGATGATGCGTTCAGTTCACACATTGCCTCTAGTGATGCTTTGTGTTCACACACTGCCCCAGTTATGCTTGTTTCTCACGTTACCCCTGGTGATGCTTTCAGTTCACACATTGCCTCTAGTGATGCTTTGTGTTCACACACTACCACAGTTATGCTTGTTTCACACATTACCCCTGGTGATGCTTTCAGTCCACTAATTGCCTCTAGTGATACTCTATGTTCACCCACTGCCTCAAGGGGACTTCTGTTTCACATAATACCCCTGGTGATGCTTTCAGTTCACACATTGCCTCTAGTGATGCTTTGTGTTACCACACTGCCACCAGTTATGCTTGTTTCACACATTACCCCGGAGATGCTTTCAGTTCACACATTACCTCTAGTGATGCTTTGTGTTCACACACTGCCCCATTTATGCGTGTTTCACACATTTCCCCCGGTGATGCTTTCAGTTCACACATTGCCCTCAGTGAGACTTCAAGTTCACACATAACCCCAACTCACACATGCATTTCACATGTTCACATAATTATGTTTTAGTACATGCTTAGCCTTCAGTGGGGTTTTAAATTGGCACATTGCTCCAATGATGATTTCAGTTCACACATTGCCTTCAGGGCCTCGTAAGTTTACGCATTGCCTTTGGTGATGCTTTCAGTTCACGTTGCCCTAGTGATACTTTAATTTCACACATTGCCCTCAGTGTTGTTTTCAGTTCACCCATTGCCTCCAATGGGTTTTCAGGTATGCCTTTGGCGCAACACTGAACATAGTGGAAACCAGAGCAGGCAGAGCTGCAGACATTGACTTCCACTGGACATGTGTGGTGGCTAGTAGGCCCCCTCCAGAGTCATATCACCTCCATCAATGCTTTAGGGAAGCCCAGCTCTCCACACAGACCCATTCCACTCCACTGGACATGTGTGGTGGCCAGCTTGGCCTCCATCTGAGTCTTATCACCTCAATGAATACTTGAGGGATGCCCAACCTTCCACACAGCCTCACTCCACTCCAGTGCACATATGTGATGGCTAGTAGGCCCCCTCCAGAGTCATATCACCTCCATCTGTGCTTTAGGGAAGCCCAGCTCTCCACACAGCATCATTCCACTCCACTGTGGTGGCCAGCTAGCCCTGCCTTGGAGTGAAATAACCTCAATGAATGCTTGTCGGAAGCCCAACCTTCCACACACCCTCATTCCAGTCTACTGGCCATGTATGGAGCCAGCTAGACCTACCTCTGAGTCTTATCACCTCAATCAAGGCTTGAGGGATGCCCAACTTTCCACAGAGCCTCATTCCACTCTGCTGGTTATAATTTTAAATACACTGGTGTAAATTAATCAACCTCACTAATTTGGCGTTACTCTTTCATGCAGAATTACTGATAATAATAACATTGCGCCTGCTTGCATAATTAAGAGTCATTTGGAGGAAAACAATCTTACCGCGGGAGCACATTTAGTGACCACAAGTGGCCACTTGCTCTCACCTAGTTGCATTCTGCTGCATTTACCACTTTTTCTAAACACAAAATGCATCCTCACTTCCATTTTGGACACTAAGGTACATTTTGCACTAAGAAAATAGCACTAGATGTGGGGGGTAGGCCGGAGGGGAAAATTCTACCCCAAGAGCATATTTTGTAATATTTTGTAATATTTTTTAGCACAAAATGTCTTCTCACACCCATGTTGAACACAAGGCTGCCATCTTACGTTAAGAAAATAGCGCTAACTTCTGGGTGCCATCTTACGTTAAGAAAATAGCGCTAACTTCTGGGAGTAAGCTGGGTGAAAATCCTACCCCAAGAGCATATTTAGCGAACATGAGTGTCTCCTCACTCTTGCTATTCATATTCCGTTTTATTTTGCACCATTTCTTGGAGCAAAATGCATTCTTGTGCCCATTTTGGATGCAACTGGGTATTTTTGCGATAAGAAATATTGCTAAACGCAGGAATACTTACCCACGTATTTATGCATATCCTTGCAGAATTTTTAGGTAATTCTCCATGATTACAATACATTGAATTACGCGATTTACACCCCCCCTAGTCTTCAGCCTCTTTTCAGATGGTTGCTCAGCTCTTCAAAGGTCACTGGACGAGTCTTCTGAAGTGTGGTAGACTTTGCTGAGATTGCCTCGGCCTGCTCCAGAAAGGGTGGGACAGACAGTGGTGGAGGCAGGGCACAGTGGTGGAGCTTGTCTGCTGGAGGTGAGGATTCTGAACCATCCAAATATACTGTGATTTCTAAAATAAACATTTGGCAAGTTCTCCACGGCTCAAGCTCGAACATATACCAGCCCACCTCGAACTCATGAAGAAAATAGTATATCCTTTTCCTAAAAATGTGATCCACTATATGTTGCTTCAAAAATAGCATCAGGTATTGATCAGCTCTTCTATATGTAACCCGGCTGAAGGACCCCAGCCGCTAATACCTCTTTTCCTGCCTGCATTGCGTCCTGACCCCCCACTGACAAAAGTGGACATCTTAAATATCACAGCAAGGCATGTGCCAGATTGCCAAGTGACCCAAACACTGTTTGTTACTGTGTAGGAAAAGTTACATGTTTTATGAAAAGGCCTAGTCATGAATAAAAGTCTATTTTTATAAAATAGTATGGGAAAATGGTAAACCTTTGAAAGTTTTTTTTTTTTAGTTTTAGAAAAAAAGATGTGGGTCAGTGAATAAAGCTGATTTTTGATATACATAGTGGAAAAGTAACTTTTTTCAAACTAACCTTTGTGCTTCCAGAAAGCCCCAACCAGGTCTGCTGAGCCTCCTTCTGCCAATGCAAAGAGCAGCCTCGTGTGGCTTTTTTTGGTAATTCACAGACACTGGGAATGACTTTTACACTACCATCATTTCATTGTGCATTTTTTGCTATTCTTAGACCGTTTTGAGTCATTTGTGTGTCATTTTGCTTAGTAAACACTTCATGATGTTTTTAAACTGATTTCACATTCAATCATGTTGTGCTCCTGACTTTAATATTGTTTGAAACCCTTTCAACCTACCACCCACTTTTCTGGGGAATCATCGGCTTCCTGTGTCACAGCCCTCAGTGAACTGTGTCTGACATAGCAAGAGTCTATTTTATTAGGTTGGTAAAGTCACCGCCTCCCAATCTCACAACATATTTCAGAGAAATACAATGTAACATAAGATAACATAATGTAGCGTAACAAAATATACATCTCAGCATAACACAACAGAAAACATGACTTGCAATTAAAGAAAGTCAGTCCTTCCCCTTTTATTTACATTTGAGATTGTATACTGGGTGGAGTCTTTAATTCTACCCACATTGCCCAAATCCAGTGTTTTTGAGTTACTGCTGCTTTGTCAACATGCATGTATCATGAACACATTTCCTAGATCTCAGTAATAGTGGTAATATGCCCCCTGAAATGCTGCGGGGTCATAGGTCATTTGGGGCGGGGCTTGGGACGTGGTTCGTCCTTTGGCTCTAGAAAGCATTGTACCTTTTTGAGAAATGTGTGGGGTTGCATGCTCTTCACACTGCAATATGGCTGGGCCTCGTCCTCGCATCATTTATTGATCATTTGTTCCTTACTCCTGACTTCAGGACGACTTCCGCCTGAATTTCCAGGGATAGAAACTTTATGGATTGGGCCAGAAGAGTTTTTCGATAGGCTGAGACCGGTGCCACTGAAGACAGATGCTGATGGTGCCACTGCGCGCGCGCAGGGCGCGTCAAAGTCAGGCAGAAGTGGGCAGGAGCTGCTTGGCACATATTGGATGCTGAGATGGGTAAAGGATGTTTATTGATTGCCTTTAAATGCACTGGGATCAAAATGCCAACTCCCAGTCTGAACTGCTAGTAATGGTGCCAAATGTAAAATATGGCTGACAGTGGATTAACAAACTTTATTTCTGTGTGCATCACTAAATCATTACCAGGAATTACCAGGAGTTGTACACGTAACACCGTATAAACTCTACGTAATTTCCAGAAAGAAGTCTGACCTCCTGGCAGACTCTTGGCTATTCCTGCCAAATGCCATAAAAAGTTAAAACATGTTGCAAAATGGATTTCAATAACACTAATATCAGATATTTTCCAACGTACTTTATTAAGTGTTCATGACTTGGAGAGAGTGGGAAGGAGAGTAAAATTGTGATTATTGGAAAATGCCAAATATGTAGATGACATAAAATTTGAAAGCGTAGTTCATTATCACAGAAGTTTGCAAAAGTATAACAAATCCACCTGCCCTGTTCGAGCTGTTTTTTCTTACAAAACAGAGCAGACATGATTGGCTCCAGGGACACCCACGCTAGTATTTCTGTACCAGGGGTAACTTGGGGAAATGGATGGTGAAACAACATGCAGTAAATGTATTGTTTAAAAAATATTAGGTCAGTAATGCAGATGGAGTCAGTCTAAGAGTATCCCGCTTTTGAAACAAGCACTGGCAAAGGCAATAGTTCAGGCATTGGCGGACAGACTTTCGGATTTGCCAATGCTTGTTTTATTTTCTCATCGATTTTGCAAAACGTTATATTTGGTGGTGCTACTAAACCGTAGCCAACATGAAAAAATGCCTAAAAGTGAAAACATTCGTTTGGTCTCAAAAAGCACACATTTGCACGGTTGCCTCTAGGGTTGAGGGAGCTACTTTATGTGAATCTTGGCTTATCCACTGAAGTCTCAATTCAAACGTGTGTTGAGTGATGCAAAACTTATTTCATAAAGCAATTAACATTATTGACATGTTGACTTCGTAATTGAATTTCACCACGAAATTCGCACAAGTGTTTCGTGACAACAATACATTTGTTTCCTCTTCAGGCGCCTTCATTTCACTGGGCTCTGTGTGTGGTACCAGGCGCTAGATATGTTTTCTGGACTGCCCTTCTCACGTTCTTTGAGAATCTTTGGCAATCTTTCTGCCTTCAGACTCGTATGTTCATCTTACTGGAGCAAAGCTGTCACCAGACGGTTTGTGAAACGTACTCACACGTGATGTAGAATGAAATGAATCATGTCCTGAAAAAGCGTCCAATAAACGTTCTGCAGCGCCGGAATATGTGTTAGCATGTTCTGGAGAACTTGTCCTGTGAAGAGGCCACATCAAAGACAGATTGTTTTGTGAAGTTAAACTTAAAATTATTCAATGTGTTTCTTGCGTGTGGAGAGAGGAGAGGACGTGAGCTCCTGGCAAGCATCAGGGACGCAGGAGATGGTCCCTGCACCGTGACCAGATGCTGCACTTCTTGGCGCTATAAAGCGCGAGGACTTGTCCCAGCAGTGCAGGGTGTGCGTGGGCCACGCCTGGTGCAAAGCCGGTGCCAAAGGCATGCCCATCCGCGCCCATCAGCGACAGGAAGACGCGGCGTGGGGCCACCCCCCTTGGTTCCTCCCCCAGAGGCCTTACTACCATCATTGGCCAGTTTTGCTTTTACCACTCAGGTAGGACTGTTCTGGAGTAGCCATGATTTTGCTCTCTCTCCTCCTTTGGCTTAGTTGACTGGGGATGATGGAGGGTCGCGTTTACAAGGGAATTTCGAAACTGTCTGTGCCAATATTCGGGAGCTAGTGGATTGTGCAAGGTGGCATTGGCACTTGCATTTATCCCTTTGGTAGCACCCCCTATCTCCCCGCATCTTTGCGCTTGCTTGGTCCTGACCTGGCTCAACCCTACTAGTCCCGAAAGTTGAAGAGCTCAGAAACCATCGAAGGTGAGTATGAGTCTCACCAGTTAAGAACTAGAATCAGTGGTTCCCAACCTGTGGTCTGGGGACTCCTGGGGGTCTGCGAAGCCTCCTCAGGGGTCCGCGACTGCTTAGAAAATTAAATAATATTAACAGATCAGACCCCACCTTTCAGTAATGACTCAGTTGGGGGGGTCCTCGGATTCCAATAATGATTCACTGGGGGTCCTCAGGTTCCAGTAATGAGAAAGTGGGGGTCCACAGAAGTCAAAAGGTTGGGAACCACTAAACTAGATTGCTTCAGACTACTAGTACTCATGAGGAAGAGGAAAGCAACTGGGGATAAGGCCCCCCTTGCCAATAATCAATCTAACAGGTCAACTTTAGACTCCTTTCTAACTCAGGCAGTTGTCTTCAAAGAGATTGAGTTAGCTGAGTGGCGGCTCTGTCAGGATCTTGGGGTTGTTCCCAGCGGGTTGTTACCTTCTCCAGCTAACCTACCCTCAGCTCTGGTCCTTATGCAGTGATTATGGCCACCCCAGAGCCACCCGCCGTTGATGTTGGGGTTTTGACTGTGGCCCAGTCACCCAATACTCCTCATTGTGACTCGGATGTTACCCCCTCCAGCGACACTGGCCCCTGGGGCACCGCCCGAGCCAGCATTAGGAGAAAGCGATGAGGTGGTGCGAAGGAGTCGTCAACTTTCATCCCACTGCAGGTTATGAGTTACATCATATTGACTGGGACACCATCCTAGAGCAGTCTGAATCACTGATGCAAAAATGTCTACTTCCCCCGACTGAAAGGTTGTCTTTACTAGAACTTCTCCTTAGGCAGGGGCCACATCTGACTGACCCCCGTGTCATTTGAATCCTTCCACAGAGGGTGAATTGCCTATTGCAGATGTGTGCACTGGTTGAGGGGCGGCCCCCTCGGAACCCAGCAGGGGTGGTGGTTCCAGCCTGCCCTGTCGGTAAGGGGGCCCCTCCACTCAGCAGGAGTCTGGGGTGGGGGCTGGGTATGGTTCTTCTGGGTCCAGGAAGCGGGTGCGACCCAGATTACTTTGGGGCAGAACAATATCAGACAATGAGTTAATCATCGGAAAGGTGGTCACACATTGCAAGTGTTACCTCGACTGGACCTCCCCCCAGCTTGCTCCCCATATGTAGCTGTTTTTATGGGAGTTCCTCCCTCCGAGTCCCCCAACAAAGGCAATTCCTCTGTCCTTAAAAATCAAGTTTGGGATAAATTGACGTGTAACACCAATTTTTCCATTCCAGGGTATGATGATGTCCTGTTAGTTGTGGGCTGGGTAGGCCCGAGGATCAACTCTATAAATGGAGATTGTGTTGCCATCAACTGTAGGCGCCCGGGACTAACACAGCGACTACTCAAGAGTGTAGGAGGGAACGGACTCTGGGTATTTGTACAGGACTCTCAAGATGAAACAGGGGGATCTCCTAAGCATCCAGTCTTATAGGACCACCAGCAAGACGAGACCCCTGCTACCATTTACTAACAGGTTCTCTGTTGTATCCGATCTGGATGCATTGGAGTGACGTCTGCGGCCTTCTAGACGCCCAATTGGTGGGACAGGGAAGGAGGGCGATTTGTGTTTCGCCCAACCACAAATTCTGGGGACCAGTTTTCTTTCATCTGAGTCAGGCCCAGCTGTTTATGCGGTAACATTGCCTAATTCTGGTCCCTCTCACCCCGGTTCAGTGCCGGATTCTGCCACTCTGCTCCTCTCGTGGCCCCTATTGGTTGTCTGAATATATCGTGGAATGTAGCGGTCTGGCCTCAAAACTTTCTTGCCCTCTGTGGGGCGCGTTCGCAGACGGTTTCGATATTTGTGCATTCAAAGAAACATGGGCTGTGGCCCGCAGTTTGGTGCAGGTTTTGCTAATTTCACTGTGTCTGCTACCACCTCAGGGACAAGGAGGCCCTTGGGCAGTGCTTAATTTGTAAATAAAATCGTGCCGGTGCCAAAGCCCTCCACTTAAACACGCGGCTGCTGCAATTAAATGCGAGAGCACCTAATACAGAGTAATCCTGAAGCCATCTCGGGCCTCTTCAATCCATTTAAAGCCACTCCCTGCCCCTTCAGCTCAGTCCTGCAGCTTTCTGCCATCTCTCTTTGTGAGGTTTTCGTTTTTCTCTTCTTCCGTCTTTCCCATAAGTGTCTTTTACTCGCAGCAAATGCTTGAGGCAGAAGGATAAGCGCCGGCCCTCAAAAATAAGTGCCGGTGCTCAGCACCGGAAACAAAACACACAAATTAAGCACTGCCCTTGGGGGGCTCTTCATTTGGGTTAAGACTTCCCTCCATTGTAGGCGAAAGGAGTTTAGGATGGGTAGCCCAGATATTCAATGGGTAGTCCTTACGTTTCCTTCTGCTGGGGTGTTTCACTTATTCAACCTGTACTGGGGCCTGGAGGTGGTGCAGCGGAGTTGTAAGGAATCCATCTGCTCAGCAAGCATTTGGCCAATGTGGCTCCTAACATTTTTAAAGTAGTTGTCGATGATTTTAATTGTAATTTTGAACCGTTGACAGCTTTTAGGGAAGCTCCTAGTAATGATGAAGATATTGTTTGAAGGGGTCCCTGGAGTCTCCATCCCCCTGGTGAAGAAATGGACCCTTGTAATTTTGCAGGTAAATGGGCTTACTTTGAATAATGGTCTCTGGGCATGCAATGAATGAACTAAATCCGATAAGAGGGGGGGGGCACACATTTAACCGCCCTCAAGGCACCAGCCTAATAGATGACATCTTGCTGGATGTAGGCTATGGCCATGTATGGTGGATGTGGTGGTAACTCCAAGCAGGATAGTGACTACAATGACTTGTCTACCCATGAAGTGGCTTGCTGGTCCTCTTCCCGATGGCCCTAATGAGATCCTCGACAGGACGCTAGTGCCCGCCAGCAACAGGTGCAGGATGGGATGGAGTGTGGTGGGGGAGTCTAAAGAAACCCTTAAGAGAACCTTAGAAGAAACCCTTAGAAGAACCTTAGATGAAACCCTTAAGAGAACCTTAGATGAAACCCTTAGAAGAACCTTAGATGAAACCCTTAGAAGAACCTTGATGAAACCCTTAAGAGAACCTTAGATGAAACCCTTAGAAGAACCTTAGATGTTGTGACCGCTGCTTTGGTAAATGTGGGAGTTGCGATAGAGCTAATGGCTGTTCATGCCCAGGGGCGAACATAAGCCACATTCATATTGTTCTGTTTGTCTCTTTAAGGTCCCTCCTTACTAAGGAATCTGTAAGGGCTGGGCCTAGGGGAAAGGAGGGTTCATGGTATATGAAGACATGCAGCGACGCAAGGTCTACCATATTAAGGGGTGTTAAAGTTGGGGAGAGTTGAAATTCAAAGAGCCAGGAAGCTTTACAAGGACACTATTACCCAAGCAAAAAGAAGGTGGCCAGACAATAAATGGGCATCAATGCTGGCCGCCTTAAGATTCAAGACTTTCTGCACCTTTTGGCGTTTAGTGGCGGGCGATGTGGGGCTTCATGCTGCCCTAGACACAAACATTGTGACAGAGGCATGGGTTGACCACTTTTCTGGTTTATATGCCAGGGTAGACGCTGCAGGTCCTCTGATCTTATCTATGAGCCCAGCTGCCCAGGATTTGATTCCTGATGCCGCAGGTCTAGCTGTATCCGATAAGGGCTCCAAAGCCTTGCAGTGCAGGGCGGTTACGTCTCATATGGTGGCCGCCGAGCCGTTGCCTGTTCTAGTGCAGCATCAGGGTGATTATGTGTCGGCCGATGAAGTCTTCTCTGCCATGGACACGATCACCCCTAATAGAGCCCCTGGGCTGGACAAAGTGCCTGGAAACCCCTTCAAAATGTTTAAGGACATATGGTGCCCCTATTTTGTAATACTTTTTAACTGACTTTTGGCTGGTGCTTCAATACCGACTACGTAGGCGGGGCTGAAATAATCCCAATTTATAAAAAAGGACTGTAGGTCTTCAGTCTTCTAGAGTCTATGCAAAAGTTGTTTAGCCAAATCTTCTTAAATAGGCTGCACACGTGGATGGCAGACAGAGATGTCCCCACCCCGCCGCAGCCTGGGTTTCGTGATGGTATTGGTACTATTGGTTAGGTTTGCTGATTGCAAATGTTATATTGGAAGTATGTGACTTTGAGGGGTGGCCGGCTCTATGTAATTTTTGTTGATCTCCGAGCTGCCTTTGACCTTGTGCCCAGAGGATCTTTATGGAAGGTTTTGGGGGAGTGGAGGGTCCCTCCTATTTGTTAGAGATGATCATTTGATTACATTTGAATAATTATGCGCAGGTTAGGTGTGGCCTGCAGGGTGCGTTAACTGAGTGCATTGCTATCAACCGGGGTGTGAAGGAGGTTGTGTGCTGGCCCCCACTCTTCCATCCTGTTTATTAAGGACCTAGTTTTCCATCTGGCAAATTGTGGGGCTGATGCTCTGTCTATCGCAGGGGTCAAAATTCCCGCCCTACTGTTTGCGGATAACACCATGTTACTATCCAGATCACCAATGGGTCTTCAGAAATTATTGGATGGTTTTGGGGACTTCTACAGGCAGCAGGGACTTTCGATAAACCTTAGTAAAACCAAGCATATAGCCTTCAATCCTTGTTCAACTTCCCTCTTGAATCCAATCCTCAATGGGGAAAGGTTAGAACAGGTTGGAGTTTTTGCTAATTTGGGGATCACAATGTCAGTGCATTTTGATTGGTAAACTCAGGTACGGAAATTTAATTTTGGGAGGTATCTCGAGAGTCCAGCATTCCTCTGCATTTCAACCTATTTCTCCAGCCTTTGAGACGTCCGAGTGCCAGGCGCTGGGTGCCTCTTTGTATAGCAGTGAGTTATGGGGACACCTAGAAGATAAGTCCTTTGACTTAGCAGAAAACCAATTCATAAGGAGTCTAAATATTCCTCCAGTTAGTACTCCCCTGTACCGGTTATGGCTTGATCATGCACTGAGGAAAATTAGTGATGTGGTGATATTGATACCACTGCTGTTTCAGCAGAGCTTGTAGGCAGCCCCTGAGCTGATCTCACTCTGCAGGGCTCTTGAAGAGGTGATGGGTTGGCGGGGGCAAATAAGATTCTTTGGCTAGGGGCCGTGAGAGACTGTTTAAGGTAGATAGGGTTTGACGGTCTCTTGATCAGCTCTGAAGATTCTGTATTAATCTCCAAGCAGGCTCTAAAAACTGGCAGATTGGCATATTGTAGCTCAGCCTGGCTTGAGACTCCCTAGGGTGGGCTCTGTTACTGCTTCCTTTTTGGAGTTTAAAGTAGAGTATTCCTTGGAACCTTATTTGGACGCGGTTGAAGACCCTTATGCCAGGTTGTTGCATATCAAATTTTGCTTAGGAATATTACCCCTGAGCTCTTTCACTGCTGTATGGGATTTTTTTTTGTTGTGTTTCAATTAGAACCTGTCCTTTCTGCCCAGATGAGGTGGAGGTTGCTGAGCATGTGGATTTATTTTGCCCAGCACGCCTCGGGTCCAGGAAGAAGTGGATACTGCCGCTGTGTTGTAACTTGGGGTTAGGAACTTTAGAATTGCATTTAGAATATTAAGACGCAACACCAAGAGGGGGTATTGTGTTTGCTATTTCCAGGTTCCTGTTGTGTATGTGGAGGCTTAGGGGGGAAAGGGTGGATTCAGGATGATTTGAACTATTTTTATCATTCCTTTTAAACCAATTTATTGTGTGGTTCTATTACGTATGATAACATTTTAGATTGCTTTAATCATTTCATTTTGTTCTTTTATGGCCATTGGGCCGAAATAAAGATTTTTTGGCTGACTGACATGTTTTAAATTGAGGTTTCAAGGTAGAAATTAATCATGAGATGACATAAAAATGAAGAAAACTACTGCACGTCAGATACTTTAATCGAAAGTGGTCTTCTAAGTTATTGAGTTGTAGGATCTCAGTAAGCTTTTTAAAGTGTGTTCATGGTGTTAGTGAAGCACACCATCCACCTGAGGTTAAATATTACTGGTTTAATTTGAGTATCTACCCATATTGGCATATATTCACCTTGTTATGTTCAAGTCTGATTAGGGACAGTAAGGAAATGAAAGGGTAATGTTTAGAGTCGGGGTTAGGATTAGGATACAGGTCACAGAAAGGGTTGCCATAAGGGTAAAGGACTGAGTGATTTTAGGAGGAGTACGGATAGGGATTACTTTAGGACTAGTGGTAGGTAGCAATAGGTTTAGGACTAGGAATAGGTTTAGGCCTAGAGGTAGGGTCGAGGGTAGGAATAGGTTTAGGAATAGGGGTAGGAATACGAATAGGAATAGGGTTAGGGGTACGATTAGAAATAGGTTTAGGACTAGGGGTAGGACTAGAGCTAGGAATAGGTTTAGTACTAGGAGTAGGATTAGGGATATGAATAGGTTTAGGACTAGGGGTAGGATTAGGTATAGCAATAGGTTTAGGACTAGGAATAGGTTTAGGACTAGAGGTTGGATTAGGTATAGGAAAATGTTTAGGACTAGGGGAAGGACTATAGCTAGGAATAGGTTAAGGACTAGGGGTAGGATTAGGGATCGGAATATTTTTAGGACTAGGGGTAGGATTAGAGATATCAATAGGTTTAGGACTAGGGATATGTTTATGGCTAGAGGTTTGATTAGGGATAGGAATAGGTTTAGGACTAGGGGTAGGACTAGAGCAAGGAATAGGTTTAGTACTAGGGGTAGGATTAGGGAAAGGAAAATGTTTAGGGGACGGTTTACAGTTAGAAGTCAGATGACGGTGAAGGTATATAGCTGTATGTTGTTAATGATAGCGTGAGCCTTAAGGGTAGGTGATACCGTTCGGATAAGAGGGCCATCGAGCTTGGGTAAGTACATTAAACAACTTAAGAAATAGTGTGAACAATGAAAACAAATGTAAATGTTTGGCTTTGAAATTAAATTCCAATTTCATAGATGCATATATTTTTTAACAATAGGTTTCTTGCCACTATGTTTGAACTGTTGGCTATTCTAACTTAAAGATGAAAACCTTCAAGCATTTTTGGAAGGTTGAGGGCTCATGAGAGTATAGCAGTGAGTCAAAGGGCGGGGGGAACATATGCATATCTCAGGCAGAGAAGATGCCCTACTTGTAGCATGAGGAAGAGACCATCACCAGAAGCCTCCAGAAGGTCCCCAAGCCACAGCTCACACTTGGAAGACAAAATGAAGGTATAATGGCAGGAGAATTTCCCCATAACTGTCATCACCAATTGACTGAAGTGTGCAAATAAAATACTAATTACAAACAATGAATGTGGTTCTCTGTCCGTACCCTAACTGTCCGAGTCACATCTGCAGATCATTAAAAAATCTTTACACGCCATAATATCTTTCTGTATCTTACAAATGAAAAACAACACAAGTTGAGCAGCTGGGCCAGAACCACAGCCACTCAAAAATAAACACAATTTCAGGCCATTTTTACATCTTTCCTAGCTCTTGAGATAAGAGGCCAACTGTTGGTTGGTGGTGACCAAGTGGCTTTGCACCGATTCTTTGGGAATCCGCATGTGTGTGAGCACTCTCCCACTGTCCATGTTGTGTTTGTTGACTTGCTAAGAGGTTCTCGGGGGGATGCTCCAAGTTCTCTCTCAAAACACAAATTTCCTCATTGATCTGTTGATAGGAGGTTTGATCTCATCATGGTCTTTAGACATGATGGCGGCCATAAAAGGCAGACGCATTTCACAAAATCCCAAGGGTCATTGGTTTCTCTGCTATTTGCGCTTGCTTATTTCTGTTTTCTGAAACCAACAACAGCAATTAAAATTGTGCATCCAAAAATTCAATAAGGCAAGCATCTCAGAGCTTCGAGAGTCACTTGCCAATCTGGAAGCCTGGAGAACACATTTGTTCCCTCCCAGGTTTGTGCCAGCCCTTTCTGGAGCACCGTTAATTCACGACAGCCCTGGAGACCCGCCTGTACCATGTGCCAGGCTTTGTCCTTCCCTTTGAATGTAAAGGCAAGATGGTGAGTGAGCAGAGCCCCAGGGATGTCCTGTTATGCGCTTTCGTGTAACCTTTCCATGTAGGTTCTTAGTTCTTTGCACTCCCCCAGGTCCATGTCCTGGCAGACCCACTTGATATCATCCTCGCTGTTCTTGAGGGTGGCGTTAACGCAAGGACCTCTGTCGTCTGAGGAAATGGTGGTGAAGGTGGTAAACTTGACTCTCTTGCGCTTGGACGTTGGAGAGGTTGAAGGCTCGCTCTTTGGCTCCTTGCCTTCGCTGAACTGGAGGTCTGGTGGCCTGTACAACTGGCCATTTAATGTTGTTGCGGGGTTCGTACTAAGGAGATACTTGCTTTCCTCCACATCCACCCCTCTGTCCACCACCGTGATGCAGTCCTCCGTAGCGGAGAAGTTTATGGGGTTCTCCAGAAGTTCTGTCCTGTTACTTAGCCCGACCCAGTCATGGGAGTGGGTCATGCCTTCCTGCTCTTCCACGGGCACCCGCTTGTGTCGGTACTTCAAAGCGAAGGTGACGCAGTTGATGAGGAATACGAGTATGGCCAAGCAGAAGACCCCAAGAAGTGCATACATTCCTATCTCAAGGTCGCTCAAGCCCCTATTACTCTGAACCAGGTCATTCTCTTCATCATCCCCGTGACCTCGCGGGAGGTCAACTGGTGCTGGAAAGCTGGTGAAGTCGCTTGGCATGCTGGGAAGGTGGCTGGCATCATCCAGAGGATTTTCTCTGTTCCCTTTGTTTCTTAGAAGGGATTGGTCGGTAGTCGCTCTCTTTATCGCCCCCTCTTCGCGGTCCATGGAGGAGGTGTGGTGATGTTGGCCATCTTGTCTGGCTCCATTGGGTGAACTTTTCGGCCTCCTGTCGCGGTTATCTGAGTAAGTACCATCACCATGGCGTTTTCCATTTGTATTGGGGCTCTTATCGCTCTGCCCATACTTGACTTTTATGTTTCCGGTGCCGATGGCCAAGACGCTCTTCCTCTTTGACTTTTGGCAAAGTTCGCTGATCATGAGCTCGACTTTCACCAAGGCGCCCTGCCCTTCGCCCTCTGCTGCCACTGTCGGCCATCTTGCTTTGGGGTCCTGCTGCACCGAGACTACCTTCTCATCCAGTGATGTGGCACTCAAGGCGAAGTCTTTGACGTTGTAAATGTCCAGTGGGGTAACCAGCCCATCACTAAACTGGACCCAGCAGCTGATGGTGGCGGCCTGTGGAGGAAACAAAAATTTACAAAAATTGAGTCAGGTAGCAAAGAAAATACATTTTCTACAAAGAAAGCTTCTATACTGCAAAAAAGGACCACAACGCTTTATGGCTGCAAGGTCGTAAATTTTATTGTTGAGGCGTAAAAATACTAGTTTGAAAATAAACAGTAATAAAAAGTGATTTTTTCCCCCTGTAAGTGCTAAAAAGGAGACGTGCCCCTAGGGCTCCACTCCATGTGTGCAATAATAAACTCTGTGTCAAATAAATTGCATTTCACCAGAATCATTTACTGCTGTTCGTCCCTGAATGAAAGACATTAATGCAAAGCGCCCATCGGCGACTCGTAACCGCTGCTGGGATTAAATCCCCACCCCCGTCTTCCATTTAGAGCAGCCCAGTGTCAGCCTGTAATCCTCTTCTCTTGTCCGAGCTGCCTTAAAATGCAGAGCTCACAGGGGGGTCTCAGGGGCGAGGATGTGATGGAAGGCGCTTCACGGGTATCATAACAAGTGTTGGGGAAAGGCGCTATATCTTCATGAAAAGTATCTGCGCATCCCTTTTAGATTTAGTTTTAGATTCTTATGATGTGTTTGTACTAACCACAATGGGATATTTAGTTGAGATTTGGACAAACTGTCTTGGTTGATTGTACTTTTGCTATATGGTTCTCTCCCAGGAAGCCTGCCCCAATCTGCACACTGTTCTTCGGGCAATTCTTGGAGGCGGCACAAATCCAGTCCGACTAGTTGCTTTTCAAAAGGGATTTATTGTTTCATTCAATAAAGTGCAAAGTGTGAGGTGCAGCAAAAAAAACCTGGCCTACGTGTTTCGGCAAAAAGCCTTCAACTGGGCCAATATATATATATATATATATATATATATATATATATATATATATAGATAGATATATATTTTTTTCTCCATAAAACAAAGCCTTTATATATATATATATATATATATATATATATATATATATATATATATATATATATATATATATATATATATCACTTTGTCTATAACGATGACATGGTCATTGATGGCTTTATAAATGATTAATGAATTTGAGATTTTCTATACAGGATTATGAGGTGCACCGTTTGTGGGTATTTGCCTTGACTGCTACTATGGGTCAGTGGAGAAGGACTTACACAGTACATAGAGCACTCAGCACTTTATATAGTAATGCATTCAGACTGTTTGCTGCTAGATGACTGATTATAGTATATGAGGTGAATTAATTTAGAAAAATGTCTAATGTGTAAAAGATTATGATAATGGTATACTGAATGAGGAGGAAATGGAGGACAAAATGGGCCATTTCAGAATGAAGACTTTTTCAGATGTAGCGGTCTAGTGGTTGGGCCACTTGATACTGAGGAAGGACTGTGTGACAAAGAGAAGCCTGTCACCAATGCCTATGTGGCCCAGTTGAAGGCATATCGCCAAAATGCATAGGCCGTGCATACGTTTTAATTTTGTAGCATTTAAAAAAAAATGCCGTAATCCATATTGCTGCTTTATTTGCATTCTTGAAGGAGTTCACGGCGTGCCACCATGTCACGGGCGATAAAGAGCCAGTGGGGAGTTTTGTGTGTGTGTGTGTGTGTGCATTTATATATATATATATATATATATATATATATATATATATATATATATGCACTGGAACAAAAACAAAGGTTGCACGGGCGTTATAGTTAGGTCCTGAATTTACTTGTCCAAAACCATAGAAATTCAGCAATTAGAGTTAGAGTTCTTTCAAGTAACTATAACTCGCACCCTAAGGTAACTATAACTCACACCCTTGCTATGCACAGTTTTCTCATCATTAATTTTATTGCAAATGTTGCAGTAATAATATCAAAGAAGCCATACAAGATCTCATCAATGACATAATATGTGGAGTAATTAGCTGTGCATGGCCCAAGTTATAGTTACCTGAAATAACTCTAACTATGACTGCTGACAAGCCCTTATAACCACCAAACCAAGCGCCATGCATGGCCTTTGGCCGTACACAGCGCAGGTAGGCCACAGGGCCTGTCTCTGTCAGTGGATGTGTGAGTGGGAGCGTGAGTGTCTGAGTGGGTCTGAAAGTGGGTGTCAGTCTATGGCATGTGTGAGGGGGCTCATGATCCTCTGAGTGCATGTATGAGTGAATGAATTAGTGTATGAATGAGTCTGTGATTTTTCTTTCAAATGTTTCCATAATCGCAAATATTTTGCAAATAAATCACAGAAAATTGCAAAAATTCACAAATTTTCACAAATATGCGCCATGACACAAAATTATATGAAACCTATAATTTGCCCCTAAAACACACCCATAGCACACCCCTGGGGTCATGGTACCTTCAGCCTGACCCTTTATGCCACTTTCAATTTAAATGTTTTACCCGCAGGAACCGTGTCCCACAAAATAAAATGTTGGTCACAACTTTCTAGTTAGGTAGTGGTCAGCCAATTGAATGGCCAGAGATACACAAATGTATTTGCCCTCAAATCTCTCCGAAACTACTGAAAGGATCGGCACCAAATAATAAATGGGAATTAACATGGGAAACACAATTTTTTTTGCCCCCTTTTTCTTGGCCCCTACCTGATAGATCACCCTGAAACTTCCCTTGCGCAAGAAGGATCACCGGGCCACTTGTAAATTTCATGAAGATTCGTCAAACGGTGTCAAAGATATAGGCAAGTCAAAAACGCCTTTTCTATGGAAACAAGGTCCTTACTATAGCTACCTACTGGTGTCGGCCACAAGGTAATATATACATATATATATATATATATATATATATATTAATACATATATCTACTCTTACTGCAAAGCTAACAAAAAACGAAAAAAAACAAATGGCTATATCATTTTTATTTTTCATATTGCTGTTTTCCAGACAATTATTAATGAATTTAATAATGTTAATATAGTCCTGTCCCCCTGGGGTGTAAGATGTAACATATTTGCACTCACATCTCATCAGTACATTATGTGTGCCTGAGATATTCAAACATGCCAACATGTGGCACCCAGAAAGACGGAGATTTTGAAAAACAAAATAGGGCTTTACTTTACACATTTACTTGCACTGAAGATGGGACATGAGAAATCAGAAATAAAGTATTTTTTGCTATAAGGAACTGTCAGCCTCTCGCCTCCGAGACGCAGAAGTTAAGTTGTACCACTATGCATTACAGAAGGGACATGAAAATGTAATTGACAATACATATATTTCTGTTGCAGATGCATTCTTGCAAGTCTACAATTAATGGAAGGCATGCTGCTTTGATAGATAATGGGGTATATGAGGATACTTTGGCAAGGATAAGAGGAGGGCTAACAATTTAGGAAGAAAGGAGCTCCTGTTAGTGTGCCTTGCACGAGGAGACATTCAAGGTCTCCCTGATGTCCAGAACGTGGAGTGGAGGAGTGATGGGAGCTGCCAGATTCAGCTGTACGAAGACCATCTAAATAGTCTGGTTTGGATGATGTAGACTTCTCAAAGGTCATGTGGGTTTAATTACGGGGGGCTCCTTCACAATGGTGAAAAAGCATCGCCCCCCTTGCTGCACCAGCAGCAGATAAATAAAATGATAGTTCACTATTGTTTCATTGTTCTGCTGCTGGCTCAGCCAGCAGCATGGGAAGGGAGGAGCGGGCCACGGGAGGTGGGAGGGGAGAAGGTAGGAGGAGGCGAGAGAGCACCTAAGTCTATATATGTGTTTGGCTGGCTGTCCCAGGCCGGCCAAACACACATACGCAGTTAGGTTTCTTCAGCCCGGCTGTGCTGAACAGCAGAGCTGGAGAAACTACACAGGCCCCAGGCTTGTGTCTGAGCGGCAGTCCAAGCTGCTCAGACCAGGCCTGATGCTGCTTTCATGCTAGCTTTAGCATGAAAGCAGCGTCAAGACTGCTGAGGAGCCTGTGCTGGTTTCCCAGTAAATGAGGGGACACCACATCCAGGGAAGCGGAGCTAGGCGGCAGGAGACGGCAGCATACATGAAGGTAAGTTTATTTTATTATTATTTTTTCTTATTTTCACCCTCCGTCTCCGTTGCCCCCCACCCCTCTCCTTGAGATCTGTGGTGGCTGCTGCTGCTGTTTAATTAGGATACATCTAGTTAGACGAGTGCAGATCCCCTTCGGCCTTTGATGAAAACTGATCTCTTAGAGACTTGGAGAGATAGAGACCTCTCTCTGTTGATTTCTTTGTGTGGCTTCATGCTACGCATCAGCTCTCTATCAGCGCTTCTGCAGAGGTTTCTGGTATGATGACACTTTTCTGATATACCTGCTAATGATTATATTCCCCGAGAATCAACTAGGATTCCCATAGCTTAGTTTAGGGCATTAGACAGATTTAGGATTTCAAATGATTAACAAGAGGATCAGGACTTATATACTGATCACCACATTCTATTCTGATCCTTTCTATTTGCTTCTACTGAGATCCTTGTATGTCTTGTGCTGATGAGGTTTATCTTTGTTGGACACTTCACCTCTCCTTTGGAGATCCTGTACTTGCAGGGAATGTTCTTGAGATTCATTTACATTAGTTTGGCTCTGAATCTGTAATAATCCTTTTCAAATCGTACACCTCCTGGACTCAGTGTGTCACCAGATGGGTTAGACTGTTAACTGATTAGCGTCCTAACTTTAACTCTCCTCACCCCCCGGGACTCCTAAAAAGGTCTGTCGGAAGAACATAAACAGGAACATGGGCACTGAGAGTCCTCAGGTTTGTTACCATGTATGCAAATATTATTGAAAGTACAAAATATATTTTTATCTCGTGGTAGAAACAGCTCTATGTCATTGAATACTTTACAGCACAGTGGCTTCTGCACATGGCTCTTCTAGGTTTACGGTTTGCTGAATGCACTTGGCAGCCATCTTGAATTCTTGCTACAGGCCATGACACAAATCTGTAATAATCCTTTTCAAATCGTACACCTCCTGGACTCAGTGTGTCACCAGATGGGTTAGACTGTTAACTGATTAGCGTCCTAACTTTAACTCTCCTCACCCCCGGGACTCCTAAAAAGGTCTGTCGGAAGAACATAAACAGGAACATGGGCACTGAGAGTCCTCAGGTTTGTTACCATGTATGCAAATATTATTGAAAGTACAAAATATATTTTTATCTCGTGGTAGAAACAGCTCTATGTCATTGAATACTTTACAGCACAGTAGCTTCTGCACATGGCTCTTCTATGTTTACGGTTTGATGAATGCACTTGGCAGCCATCTTGAATTCTTGCTACAGGCCATGACACGAAAGCGACTTAACTTTGCTTCTGATGAATTTGCCACAGGGTTACGCGTCATGTGAAATTGGAATATATATTTTATTGTTTTCAATGCAAGTGTAATTAATCCACAACTTTGCAGGCAAAATTGTAAGTATTGAGGAGTCTCATTAGACCGTCAGAATCTCTTATTGTTCATGCTGCGATCTATTCCGAACTCTTTAAAAAAGGAAATTATATCAGCTACAGTAATTTGCAGAGCTCACTGTCACCGCTCAAGTAGTTTGTTGGCGCGAAATCTTTTTCTCATCTGTAATTGGGGATCTCTCATCTCCGACCACGGGTACAGTTTCACTACACGCCTCAAAGAAAAGTGGTCCTCACTCTCTTTCGAGTTCTTTTGTGTAATTTTCTCCTGAATAAATGTGGGATTTCTATGAAGCAAAGCTCAGTGCATCTCCAAAGACTGGTGAGGCCACACTCTAAAGGGTGCTCCTCTTCACAAGGTGAGAACTGACTCACAGGCCTTTCTGCAAGTTTGCAGTCAAGCAGCACATCTTGAGGCGCTATAAAGCGATTTAACTGACACTCAGGGAGACCTTGATGTGTACTGCTGACAATAATATCTGTTTTCCAGAGCCTTTCTTTGCTTATGGACATGTAGAAAGCTGCTGTTTTTATTCAGCCTCTGCCAGGGGCAGCTCCACCTTATGGGCGGGAGAGCGTCGGCCCCCGTCAGCAGTGGCAGCTGCAAATCCTTTAAAAGAAAAGGATAATAAACATAGATTATTATCCTTTTCTTTTAAAGGGGTGGGGCCACAAGCTGTGACGTGCATATGTGTGTTTGGCCGGCCATCTCGGCAATGTTGCAGTGCTTCGGTTGCAGCAGCACCCATTGCGCTTTTCACTGTCCGCGTAAGCGCAACAGGGCTGCCCCAGGGGGCCCCTGCAATGCCCATGCCCCCGGCACACCGTCACAAGGGGACTCATAATCCCCAGTTCAGCGCTGCCCTGGCAGATTACGACCACCAGCACTGCCACACCGTCAGCTGACAGCAACGTGGCAGTGCCCACGTTCAGACCGTGGTGTGTTTGCCATGGTTGTAATGTTGCGATCGGACTGTTGCTTTGGCGGCGGTCCGACCGTGACCATGAGGCTGGCCGTATCGTAATGAGGGCCTCAGTCTCTGGAACCCACCCTAATATTCTTTATAAATAGGTCTTCATTGTTTTTAAGCTTTTGCTTCTTCCATATTTATCTGTCCTTTGCTGACCACCAACAGCGTAAGTGCAATTCATAGCTCTGCAAAATATTGGTTTGGGAATATCATCCTATTATAACATCATTGCCTATTTGTTGTGATAACAAAAATATTATCTTTTGCAATATCAAAGGCAAGAATATCATTTTTTTAGTGTTGTGTTCTATAATATAGAATTTTTTAATATTGTTTTATACTACTGTAGTATTGCAAATGTTATTTGTGTTACAATATCTTAAGAGCGGGATGCTAATTTACTAGTGTAATGGGATAGGCAATTGTCTTTCAAATGTTTTAAATGTTTGTCTAATTGTTTAAATGTAAATACAATCCTATTTTTTTTTTTTTGTTTTTTGAATGAATGTATTGTGGTTCTGATGAACTTTTTGCACTGTGCTCATGTAATTTGAAATTTTTACTTTAGCTTTTTGTTGTTGTTGTGGGATGTAGAGTTTATAGGGGAAAGGGTAGGGAGTGTTTTAAATGTTGTTTAAAAGAAATACATTAAAATATGGAAACATAATTTTATTTTCTGTATTTATTTATAGAAAATATCTTTATTTTTAATGTTTGTTGTGAGAAATATAGTAATTTTAAATTGTTAAAATATTTTTAAATATGTTACGAGTATTTTATTAAGACATTTAGGGGGTAATTTTGACCTCGGTGGTCTTTTTCGAAGACCGCCGAGGGACTGCCGTGCGGAAGACCGCCAGTGGTGGCGGTTTTCCACTCGGCCTATTATGACCATTGGCAGCTCTCCGTCCTTTTACGGATGGAGAGCCGCCAACAGCCATACTGGCGGGAGGCGGGGAAGTGGAGGTTGCTCCACCTCCACCGCCACGCCAACAGAACACCACCCAGCGAATCACGTCCTGTGATTCGCCGTGGCGGTGTTCTGTTGGCGGTGTGGTGTCGGCAGAGCTGCCCCCATGGGAATGAGTGCATGTATGTCTGTGGGTATGTCTGTATGGATGTGTGCGTGTATGTTTAAATGTGGGTGTGCGTGTCTGACTGTATGTGTGGATGTAGGCATGTATGTCGGCGTGTGTGCGTGTAAGTGTGTAGGTGGTGACTGCGTGCATGTCGTGTAGGTATGGGTGATGTGATGTTGGGGGTCGGGGTGGGGAGGGGGGCCCTGCCACCTTTGAGGGGTGGCAGGGGTGGTGGAGGGTGTAGGGGAGGGAGTCGGGTGGGGGTGAGGGGTTGGGGAGACCCCTATCAGTGCCAGGGAATGAATTCCCTGGCACTGATAGTGCTTACCACCATGGATTTCATGGCGGTTCAAACCGCTGGAAATCCACGGCGGTAAGCCGGGTCCAAATACCGCCGCTGTATAGTGACGACCGCCGGGCTGGAGACACAGGTCTCCAGCCCAGCGGGCGGAACGGAGAACCGGCGGATGACCATGGCGCCATGGTCATAATTCCACACAGTAAGACCGCCAGCCTGTTGGCGGTCTTACCGCCGGTTTAACACCGACTGCCAGGGTTGTAATGACCCCCTTAGTTTTTATATATGAAATGTTGTTTTCAAATGATATTTAATGTGATATTGTCAATTATGATGTTTTTGTTTTCTGCAAATTAATATTGAATGTAAAGAAATTAACACTTTAAAGATGTATTTGCTATTTTTATAAAATGTTTAGGGAATTTATGTTATTTTTGTTATTTAACAAAATATTTACCAAATGTGTTTTGTTTAGTAATTGTAACAAATGAAAAATAATTACTTTATATAATTATTACTAATATGTCAAAAAAATTGAAAAGCTTTTAATAATATAGGGACATTTGAATGCATAATTTTATAATGACAAATGTTACAAGTAGTATTAATCTATTTTACAGCATCTTTTATTTATTTTAGAATTTGTAAAAATAAATAGATTTTTTGTGTGCTGAATTTTAGATTAATTTTACATTATTTTTAATATATGGTTTTACTGGAGTGGGAATATATATGCCCCCATTGAAGGTTTCCCAATGTATGTTTGAGTGGGAAATAGAACGTCTAACCCCTTCAATGTCAAATGCTTTTACCAATGTAGCTAAGATTGAAGTGGGAATAGTAAATCTAACCCCTTCCATGTCAAATGTGTTTACTGATGTAGCTTACATTGAAGTGGGAATAGTAAATCTAACCCCTTCAATGTCCAACATCCTTCCTAATGAAGCTGAGATTAGAGTGGGATTAGAGTGGGAATAGTAATTTTAATCCCTTCAATGTCCAACACCTTTCACAATATAGCTTAGATTGGAGTGAGAATAGTCAATTCAAGCCCTTCAATGTCCTAAACCTCCCGCAATTTATGATAGATTGCAGTGAGAATAATACATGTAACTCCTTCAATGTCTAACACTTTCCGCAGTGTAGCTTCGTTTGGAGTGGGAATAGTAAATCTAACCCCTTCAATGCTCAACACTTTCCCCAATGTAGCTTAGATTGCAGTCAATCTAGTCTTGTATCACATTTCTAACACTGTAACATTTGATGGGAAATTATGTTCTCAAAAGTTTTGTTTTGTACAACTTCGTTTTCAGTTGTAGCCCTCCCATAACACGCATTTGAATCCATCTTTGTACATTTCCAATGTATACTTTCTGTGTTTCTATTCCCGCGACTATAAGTACATCCCATACGCATCACTAATAGCTTTCCTTTTTGAGATCTGACGTAAACGGCTCTTTCTGACATTATATCTAGGGGTGTTACAATTATTTTTTAACAATATGTATGTATTAACAACTCTTAAGCAACGATAACATTAAAACATGGATTATGCTTTTTACATTCTATATTTCAGATGTACAGATTTTATGTTGTTTTCTTTTATAAAGATGTTTGTTGAGGTCTTCATTGCTGTTGGAATGGTGTTGAACAGCTGATTTATTCTCACATGATTAAGAAAGAATCTTAGAGTGAAATGTTTGAAAAATAGGATTGCATTTGTTTGCATTTATTTGACATTACTTTTATTTTTAAACTACATAGTGCTTTTGGTTGTGTTACATTAAGTTCTATATACTTACTTTGTAATGTTTGTTGAAATTGGAGTTTGAAAGGATGATATTATCATTTTATTCTTCTAACTCTTCTAATTTTCAGCTTTGCTCCAATCATGTTTTCTGTCTTATGAAAATATAGATAATAAGTATTATATTAATGTTTGGGGTTGAGTTAAAAGTTTGGATGTTGGTTTTATTTAGTTACAATTTTTTTATTTTGTAATACTTACTTTTTAGAGTTTGTTTCTGTTTCTTTTGAGTTGGATTCTTTGTTTTTACTGTGTAGAACCCAGCAGAATGTTGTGTTCTGGAAGTGGTGGCATTCTTGATCTAAATTACAGTGTAATGCATGTTTTTTGCCCTTTTTATAGTAGTTATTGATTTACTTAGTATGATGATTAAACATTATTTGTATTGTGTTTTTCATTGTGCATTTGAATTTTATTTGCAAGTTGTGTTCTTAATTGGTGGACACTAATTATTGTTTATTTGTTAATTGTATGTTCATATGTTTAATCTATATGTTAAATACTTAAGTGAGTTATTTAGTAGTATATGATGTTTTAAAATATTTATTTGGAGTATTTGAATCTGATTTTTTTTAGGTATTATTAAAGATATTGTGGTTGTTTATTTTGGTATTTGGATAGTGTTCTATAAATTGAATGAGTTTACAAAATTGTTCATTTCTGTATCTCTGTTTACATTATTTGAGTGTTTTAGATACTTTTAACAGCAAAATTATCATTGTTGATATTTGTGTTTTATTGTTTAAGTGCAGGATGACAATATTTTTGTGATCAATATATTTTTGGCGCTATGATCCTTCAATAGGGTCTCTATACCTAGTCCATTATCAGTCTAGTGTACCAATTAATAAAAGTGTTGTGTAGCCATTTTAGTTAAAGCTCCATGCATGGTATTTTAACACACTAGGCCGCTGTGCACTTTAACCTAGATATGTTTTATTCAGCTTCGCATTATTACTATTACAATAACCATTTTTACAGTCTTGTTTTATTTTCATCTATCTAACTGTTTTGCCTAGGCCAGCACTCTGTTCTCAAACAAGACATTCTTGATCAGTCTGTACTTCATTCAAGGCTACAGTTCGGTACATTGCCGGAGAACGTGGTAGAAGTTTAGTCGCCATCATTAGTAGAAAATACACATCTTTACGTAGGGACATTTTCTCAGAACATCAGCTGTTTTATTATATAAACACTTCTTTGTCCCTTACACGTTAGAGGGAGATTCCAACCAGGGAACCATGACTGTATGCTGATTGCCGAATGCTTCACTACAGATGCTAACGCAGACCACAGGCCTTTGCTCAGGTATGGGGGTTGATGTCTTCCCAGGGGAACCTGAAAGGCAGAACTAGAACTTAACATGCTGTGCTCAAACTATAACTTTGATAGGAAATAGTCCATCGATCATAGTGACAATATGATAGCGTTGTTTTTATGCTTCACTCTTCTCGTCACAATTTTAATACTGTCATGTTGTGTCGTCCTGGTTATTACAGCTCACGCTTTGCTATCTAAGATGCAGTTGTTTTATTAAACTCATTATTGAAACATGTACTGCCTCTGTTTGTTGTTTATATATGAGACTGAATTGTAAATGAGAGAACCGGAGGTGACCTGAGTGACCACGACTTCCCTGAGAAGCCTAGTATGTCGTACGCTCGGCTGCCCAATCATCACTATCCTTTGGTAGAGATGAGGCACTGCTAGTTAGCCAGAGCAAAACCCGGATTAGAGCGACAGGTGTCACCCGCAGTGGGATAGACTCAGTCTCCCACACCGCAGACGATTCTGCTGCTCAAAATTGTAGGAGGCTGGACTGGCTTGTAGTGAGTACCAAGGGGTACTTGCACCTTGCACCAGGCCCAGTTATCCCTTATTAGTGTATAGGGTGTCTAGCAGCTTAGGCTGATAGATAATGGTAGCTTAGCAGAGCAGCTTAGGCTGAACTAGGAGACGTGTGAAGCTACTACAGTACCACTTAGTGTCATATGCACAATATCATAAGAAAACACAATACACAGTTATACTAAAAATAAAGGTACTTTATTTTTATGACAATATGCCAAAGTATCTTAGAGTGTACCCTCAGTGAGAGGATAGGAAATATACACAAGATATATATACACACTAGCAAAAATATGCAGTATAGTCTTAGAAAACAGTGCAAACAATGTATAGTTACAATAGGATGCAATGGGGAAACATAGGGATAGGGGCAACACAAACCATATACTCCAAAAGTGGAATGCGAACCACGAATGGACCCCAAACCTATGTGACCTTGTAGAGGGTCGCTGGGACTATTAGAAAATAGTGAGAGTTAGAAAAATAACCCTCCCCAAGACCCTGAAAAGTGAGTGCAAAGTGCACTAAAGTTCCCCTAAGGACAAAGAAGTCGTGTTAGAGGAATAATGCAGGAAAGACACAAACCAGCAATGCAACAACTGTGGATTTCCAATCTAGGGTACGTGTGGAACAAGGGGACCAAGTCCAAAAGTCACAAGCAAGTCGGAGATGGGCAGATGCCCAGGAAATGCCAGCTGCGGGTGCAAAGAAGCTTCGACTGGACAGAAGAAGCTGAGGTTTCTGCAGGAACGAAAAGGGCTAGAGACTTCCCCTTTGGTGGACGGATCCCTCTCGCCTTGGAAAGTCGTGCAGAAGTGTTTTTCCGCCAGAAGGACGCCAACAAGCCTTGATAGATGCAAAGCGTGCGTTTGGCGTTTTTGGACGCTGCTGGGGCCCAGGAGGGACCAGGAGGTAGCAAATTAGACCTGAAGAGAGAGGGGACGTCGAGCAAGACAAAGAGCCCTCACTGAAGCAGGTAGGACCCGGAGAAGTGCCAGAAACAGGCACTACGAGGATGCGTGAAACGGTGCTCGCCGAAGTTGCACAAAGGAGTCCCTCGTCGCCGGAGACCAACTTAGAAAGTCGTGCAATGCAGGTTAGAGTGCCGTGGACCCAGGCTTGGCTGTGCACAAAGGATTTCCGCCGGAAGTGCACAGGGGCCAGAGTAGCTGCAAAGTCGCGGTTCCCAGCAATGCAGCCCAGCGAGGTGAGGCAAGGACTTACCTCCACCAAACTTGGGCTGAAGAGTCACTGAACTGTGGGGGTCACTTGGACAGCGTCGCTGGATTCGAGGGACCTCGCTCGTCGTGCTGAGAGGAGACCCAAGGGACCGATAATGCAGCTTTTTGGTGCCTGCGGTTGCAGGGGGAAGATTCCATCGACCCACGGGAGATTTCTTCGGAGCTTCTGGTGCAGAGAGGAGGCAGGCTACCCCCACAGCATGCACAAGCAGGAAAACAGTCGAGAAGGCGGCAGGATCAGCGTTACAGAGTTGCAGTAGTCGTTTCCTTATCAGAAGGTGAAGAGAGAGATGCAGAGGAACTCGGATGAGCTCTTGCATTCGTTATCTAAAGTTTCCCCAGAGACAGAGACCCTAAATAGCCAGAAAAGAGGGTTTGGCTACCTAGGAGAGAGGAAAGGCTACTAACACCTGAAGGAGCCTATCAGCAGGAGTCTCTGACGTCACCTGGTGGCACTGCCCACTCAGAGCAGTCCAGTGTGCCAGCAGCACCTCTGTTTCCAAGATGGCAGAGGTCTGGAGCACACTGGAGGAGCTCTGGACACCTCCCAGGGGAGGTGCAGGTCAGAGGGGTGGTCACTCCCCTTTCCTTTGTCCAGTTTCGCGCCAGAGCAGGGGCTAAGGGGTCCCTGAACCGGTGTAGACTGGCTTATGCAGAATTGGGCACATCTGTGCCCAACAAAGCATTTCCAGAGGCTGGGGGAGGCTACTCCTCCCCTGCCTTCACACAATTTTCTAAAGGGAGAGGGTGTCACACCCTCTCTCAGAGGAAGTTCTTTGTTCTGCCATCCTGGGCCAGACCTGGCTGGACCCCAGGAGGGCAGCTGCCTGTCTGAGGGGTTGGCAGCAGCAGCAGCTGCAGTGAAACCCCAGGAAGGGCAGTCTGGCAGTACCAGGGTCTGTGATACAGACCACTGGGATCATGGAATTGTACCAACAATGCCAGGATGGCATAGAGGGGGCAATTCCATGATCATAGACATGTTACATGGCCATATTCGGAGTTACCATGGTGAAGCTACATATAGGTAGTGACCTATATGTAGTGCACGCGTGTAATGGTGTCCCCGCACTCACAAAGTTCAGTGAATTGGCTCTGAACAATGTGGGGGCACCTTGGCTAGTGCCAGGGTGCCCTCACACTAAGTAACTTTGCACCTAACCTTTACCAGGTAAAGGTTAGACATATAGGTGACTTATAAGTTACTTAAGTGCAGTGTAAAATGGCTGTGAAATAACGTGGATGTTATTTCACTCAGGCTGCAGTGGCAGGCCTGTGTAAGAATTGTCAGAGCTCCCTATGGGTGGCAAAAGAAATGCTGCAGCCCATAGGGATCTCCTGGAACCCCAATACCCTGGGTACCTCAGTACCATATACTAGGGAACTATAAGGGTGTTCCAGTAAGCCAATGTAAATTGGTAAAAATGGTCACTAGCCTGTCAGTGACAATTTGGAAAGAAATGAGAGAGCATAACCACTGAGGTTCTGATTAGCAGAGCCTCAGTGAGACAGTTAGTCCCTACACAGGTAACACATTCAGGCACACTTATGAGCACTGGGGCCCTGGGTTACCAGGGTCCCAGTGACACATACAACTAAAACAACATATATACAGTGAAAAATGGGGGTAACATGCCAGGCAAGATGGTACTTTCCTACACAACCCCCCCACAAACGAAGGACAATAAGACTAGCCATTACCTGATGAGTCTTCATTGTCTAAGTGGAAATATCTGGAGAGTCCATCTGCATTGGAGTGGCTACTCCCAGGTCTATGTTCCACTGTATAGTCCATTCCCTGTAGGGATATGGACCACCTCAACAATTTAGGATTTTCACCTTTCATTTGTTTTAGCCAAAGTAGAGGTTTGTGGTCTGTCTGAACAATGAAGTGAGTGCCAAACAGGTATGGCCTCAACTTCTTCAGAGCCCAGACCACAGCAAAGGCCTCCCTCTCAATGGCAGACCAACGCTTTTCTCTAGGGGTCAACCTCCTACTAATAAAAGCAACAGGTTGATCCTGGCCCTCAGAATTAAGTTGTGATAGGACTGCCCCTACTCCTAATTCAGATGCATCAGTTTGGACATAGAATTTTTTAGAGTAACAAGGGCTTTTCAGGACAGGTGCAGAGCACATGGCCTGCTTCAGCTCCTCAAAAGCTTTCTGACAGCTTGCTGTCCATAATACCTTTTTAGGCATTTTCTTGGATGTGAGGTCATTAAGAGGGGCTGCAATGGAGCCATAGTTCTTGATGAACCTCCTGTAGTACCCAGTGAGGCCTAGGAAGGCTCTCACCTGAGTCTGAGTGGTAGGGGGAACCCAATCAATAATAGTTTGGATTTTCCCCTGAAGTGGTGCAATCTGTTCCCCACCAACAAGGTGTCCTAGATAAACCACCTTACCCTGCCCTATCTGGCACTTTGAAGCCTTGATAGTGAGGCCTGCCTTTTGCAGAGCCTCCAAAACTTTCCATAGGTGGACCAGGTGATCATCCCAGCTGGAGCTAAAGACAGCTATATCATCCAAATATGCTGCACTGAAAGCTTCCAGCCCTTGCAGGACTGTGTTCACCAACCTCTGAAAAGTGGCAGGTGCATTTTTCAAACCAAAAGGCATTACAGTAAACTGGTAATGTCCTCCAATGGTAGAAAATGCAGTCTTAGGTTTAGCATCTTCTGACAATTTGATCTGCCAATACCCTGCAGTCAAATCAAAAGTGCTTAGATACTTGGCAGATGCCAGTGTATCTATAAGCTCATCTGCCCTGGGTATAGGGTGAGCATCAGTTTTGGTTACCAAGTTGAGACCTCTATAGTCTACACAAAACCGCATTTCCTTCTTTCCATCTTTAGAATTGGGTTTTGGTACTAGTACCACAGGAGAAGCCCATGGACTGTCAGAGTGCTCAACCACTCCTAGTTCCAACATTTTCTGAACTTCTTGCTTTATGCAGTCCCTGACATGGTCAGGCTGCCTATAGATCTTACTTTTGACAGGTAAACTGTCTCCAGTATCTATAGTGTGCTCACACCAAGAAGTGGTGCCTGGCACAGTGGAGAAGAGTTCTGAAAATTGTCCTAGGAGATTTATGCAATTATCTTTCTGCTCAGCAGTAAGACAATCAGCCAAAACTACACCTTCCACAAGAGCATCTTGTTCTGTGGAAGAGAAGAGATCAGGTAGAGGATCACTGTCTTCTTCCTGTCCCTCATCAGTTGCCATGAGCAGGGTGAGATCAGCCCTGTCATAGTAGGGTTTCAGGCGGTTGACATGGAGGACCCTAAGGGGACTCCTGGCAGTGCCTAAGTCAACCAAGTAGGTGACTTCACCCTTCTTTTCAACAATTGTGTGGGGTCCACTCCATTTATCTTGGAGTGCTCTTGGGGCCACAGGCTCCAAGACCCACACTTTCTGCCCTGGTTGGTACTGAACCAAAACAGCCTTCTGATCATGCCATTGCTTCTGGAGCTCTTGGCTGGCCTGAAGGTTTTTACTGGCCTTTTTCATGTACTCAGCCATCCTTGATCTGAGGCCAAGTACATAATCCACAATATCCTGCTTAGGAGCTTTTACAGGTTGTTCCCAACCCTCCTTTACAAGTGTGAGTGGACCCCTAACAGGGTGTCCAAAAAGAAGTTCAAAGTGGCTGAAGCCCACTCCTTTCTGGGGTACCTCCCTGTAGGCAAAAAGGAGGCATGGTAGAAGGATATCCCATCTCCTGCGGAGTTTTTCAGGGAGACCCATAATCATGCCTTTGAGAGTTTTATTAAATCTCTCCACCAGTCCATTTGTTTGTGGATGATAGGGTGTTGTGAACTTGTACGTTACACCACACTCCTTCCACATGGCCTTTAAGTATGCAGACATGAAATTGCTTCCCCTGTCTGATACTACTTCCTTTGGGAAGCCCACCCTGGAAAATATTCCCAGGAGGGCCTTTGCCACTGCAGGAGCTGTAGTGGTCCTTAAAGGAATTGCTTCAGGATATCTTGTGGCATGGTACACTACCAACAAGATAAACCTATTGCCTGAAGCAGTAGGAGGGTCAAGGGGGCCAACTATGTCAACCCCTACCCTTTCAAAGGGAACCCCAACCACAGGCAGTGGGATAAGGGGTGCCTTTGGAGTGCCACCTGTCTTGCCACTGGCTTGACAGGTTTCACAGGACTTGAAAAATTCTTTTGTGTCCTCAGACATCCTAGGCCAATGAAACAAGGGAACAAGCCTGTCCCAAGTTTTCATTTGTCCTAGATGCCCAGCTAAGGGAATGTCATGTGCCAGTGTTAGGAGGAACTTTCTGTACTCCTGAGGAATCACTAATCTCCTGGCAGCTCCAGGTTTAGGATCCCTATGCTCAGTGTACAAGAGGTTGTCCTCCCAGTAAACTCTGTGAGAGTCACTGACATCCCCATTAGCCTGTTTGACAGCTTGCTGTCTGAGACCCTCTAATGTGGGACAGGTTTGCTGTGCCACACTCAGCTCCTCTCTGGCAGGCCCCCCTTCACCCAAAAGCTCAGCAGTGTCTGCTTCCAGCTCCTCTGGTGTAGGTTCTGCACAGGGAGGGAATTCTTCTTCCTCAGAAGTAGAATCCACTGTAGAGGGAGGGATAGTAGGAAGTGGTTTGCTTCTACTAGCCCTAGCTTTAGGGAGCACTTGGTCCATTGTTCCAGGATCCAAGCTTCCCTGTCCTTTTTGCTTTTTGGCCTGAGCCCTTGTCAAAGCAAAAATATGCCCTGGGATGCCCAGCATTGCTGCATGGGCCTCTAACTCCACATCTGACCAAGCTGATGTCGCCAAATCATTCCCTAATAGACAGTCTACAGGTAAATCTGAAGCTACCACAACTTTCTTTGGACCAGTTACCCCCCCCCAGTTGAGATTTACAACAGCCATGGGGTGGCTTTGTGTTATGTTGTGAGCATCGGTTACTTGGTACTGGTGTCCAAGTATGTGTTGTTCAGGGTGCACCAGTTTCTCAATCACCATTGTGACACTGGCACCTGTGTCCCTGTAGGCCTGGACCTCAACACCATTTATTAGGGTTAGTTGCTTGTACTTCTCCAAGTTATGGGGGCAAGCAACCAAAGTGGCTAAATCAATAGCCCCTTCAGAGACTAAAGTAGCCTCTGTGGTCTCCCTAATTAGACCAACCCCAACTAAATTACCAAAAGTGAGCCCAGCTACTCCCTTGGATTGGCTATTAGTAGGTTTGCTCCCACCTCCACTGCTATTAGTAGGGACACTAGGTGTAGCAGTAGGGGTTGTAGTGGTAGGAGCTGTGGTGCCTTTCTTTGGACAACTGGGATCTGTTGTCCAATGGCCTTTTATTTTACATAAATAGCACCATGGTTTCTTTTCCTTGTTCTGATTAAAGGAGGATTTGGACCCACCACCCCCACCAGAGTGTTTTTGTGGGCCTGATGAAGACTCATTTTTAGATTTGTCCCCACCCTTGTCAGAAGACTTACCATCCTTCTTTTTGTTGCCATCTTTGTCACCTCCTGTATGAACTTTTCTGTTCACTCTTGTTCTGACCCATTTGTCTGCCTTCTTTCCCAATTCTTGGGGAGAGGTCAGATCAGAGTCCACCAAGTACTGGTGCAACAAATCAGACACACAATTATTAAGAATATGCTCTCTCAGGATTAAGTTATACAGGCTGTCATAATCAGTAACTTTACTGCCATGTAACCACCCCTCCAAGGCCTTCACTGCCTGGTCAATGAAATCAACCCAGTCTTGTGAAGACTCCTTTTTGGTCTCTCTGAACTTTATCCTGTACTGTTCAGTGGTAAAGCCATAACCATCCAGGAGTGCATTCCTAAGAACTTGGAAATTATTGGCATCATTTTCTTTCACAGTAAGGAGCCTATCCCTACCTTTTCCACTAAATGATAGCCATAGGATAGCAGCCCACTGCCTTTGAGGGACATCCTGTACAACACAGGCCCTCTCAAGTGCAGCAAACCACTTGTTAATGTCATCCCCCTCCTTATAAGGGGGAACTATCTTGTGCAGATTCCTGGAATCATGCTCTTTTGCAGGATGACTATGGGGAATACTGCTGCTGCCACCATGGGTATCTAAACCCAACTTCTGTCTTTCCTTCTCTAATTCAAAAGACTGTCTATCCAAATCCAGCTGTTGCTTTTTAAGCTTCAGTCTGGTTTGTTCCACCCTCAACTTATTGAGTTCCCTCTCTAACATTCTGTCATCAGGGTTGGTGGGAGGGACATTTCTAGAAACAGAGCTATGATGGGAATGAACAGAAGGAGACCTGTCCCTTACAGAAGCCAACTTAACAGCTTGGTTTACAGAAACATTACTACTAGTATGGTGAGAATAAATGCTTTTGCTATGATGAGACAACACTATTTCTATGGTGTGGCTCATCATCATTACCATCTATGCTAGATTGTCTAGTAATGGGCAGGCTAGGAAGTTTCTTTCCTGAATCTTTTCCTGGGGGAGTCCCTGAATCTGATTGGGAACTATTAGGTACTTTTTCAACAGATGGGGCACCTATGGCCTTATCCTGTTCTCTAAGCATGTTAATTAATAATTCTAAGGCAGGATTCTTCCCTACACTCAAACCTCTCTCTATACAGAGACTCCTTGCTCTTTTCCAGCTAAGGTTGTCATATGCAAGTTTGGACAGATCAACACTTTGGCCTGTGCCAGACATTTTTTTGAGAGAGTTAAAGTGATAGAGAAAGAGACAAAAGTTTTCAGAACTTTTTGGAAAGACAGAAAAAAAAACTTTTTAAACTTTTAAGAACTTTTTGAAAGTTTAGAAGTACTTTTCAGCACTTAGAAAAGAGTGAAAAGAGGAAATGCAAAACTGTTTTGCTATGTGTATATACACTGACCTTGTTTTGTATATTTTTCTGTTATGAAAAGTACAATGACAAGAGTGGTAAGTAGTCTCAAGCACTTATCCCACCACTGCACAACCAATGTAGGAGGCTGGACTGGCTTGTAGTGAGTACCAAGGGGTACTTGCACCTTGCACCAGGCCCAGTTATCCCTTATTAGTGTATAGGGTGTCTAGCAGCTTAGGCTGATAGATAATGGTAGCTTAGCAGAGCAGCTTAGGCTGAACTAGGAGACGTGTGAAGCTACTACAGTACCACTTAGTGTCATATGCACAATATCATAAGAAAACACAATACACAGTTATACTAAAAATAAAGGTACTTTATTTTTATGACAATATGCCAAAGTATCTTAGAGTGTACCCTCAGTGAGAGGATAGGAAATATACACAAGATATATATACACACTAGCAAAAATATGCAGTATAGTCTTAGAAAACAGTGCAAACAATGTATAGTTACAATAGGATGCAATGGGGAAACATAGGGATAAGGGCAACACAAACCATATACTCCAAAAGTGGAATGCGAACCACAAATGGACCCCAAACCTATGTGACCTTGTAGAGGGTCGCTGGGACTATTAGAAAATAGTGAGAGTTAGAAAAATAACCCTCCCCAAGACCCTGAAAAGTGAGTGCAAAGTGCACTAAAGTTCCCCTAAGGACAAAATAGTCGTGTTAGAGGAATAATGCAGGAAAGACACAAACCAGCAATGCAACAACTGTGGATTTCCAATCTAGGGTACCTGTGGAACAAGGGGACCAAGTCCAAAAGTCACAAGCAAGTCGGAGATGGGCAGATGCCCAGGAAATGCCAGCTGCGGGTGCCAAGAAGCTTCGACTGGACAGAAGAAGCTCAGGTTTCTGCAGGAACGAAAAGGGCTAGAGACTTCCCCTTTGGTGGACGGATCCCACTCGCCTTGGAAAGTCGTGCAGAAGTGTTTTCCCGCCGGAAGGACGCCAACAAGCCTTGCTAGACGCAAAGTGTGCGTTTGGCGTTTTTGGACGCTGCTGGGGCCCAGGAGGGACCAGGAGGTCGCAAATTGGACCTGAAGAGAGAGGGGACATCGAGCAAGACAAAGAGCCCTCACTGAAGCAGGTAGCACCCGGAGAAGTGCCAGAAACAGGCACTACGAGGATGCGTGAAACGGTGCTCGCCGAAGTTGCACAAAGGAGTCCCTCGTCGCCGGAGACCAACTTAGAAAGTCGTGCAATGCAGGTTAGAGTGCCGTGGACCCAGGCTTGGCTGTGCACAAAGGATTTCCGCCGGAAGTGCACAGGGGCCGGAGTAGCTGCAAAGTCGCGGTTCCCAGCAATGCAGCCCAGCGAGGTGAGGCAAGGACTTACCTCCACCAAACTTGGGCTGAAGAGTCACTGGACTGTGCGGGTCACTTGGACAGTGTCGCTGGATTCGAGGGACCTCGCTCGTCGTGCTGAGAGGAGACCCAAGGGACCGGTAATGCAGCTTTTTGGTGCCTGCGGTTGCAGGGGGAAGATTCCGTCGACCCACGGGAGATTTCTTCGGAGCTTCTGGTGCAGAGAGGAGGCAGGCTACCCCCACAGCATGCACAAGCAGGAAAACAGTCGAGAAGGCGGCAGGATCAGCGTTACAGAGTTGCAGTAGTCGTCTTTGCTACTATGTTGCAGGTTTGCAGGCTTCCAGCGCGGTCAGCGGTCGTTTCCTTATCAGAAGGTGAAGAGAGAGATGCAGAGGAACTCGGATGAGCTCTTGCATTCGTTATCTAAAGTTTCCCCAGAGACAGAGACCCTAAATAGCCAGAAAAGAGGGTTTGGCTACCTAGGAGAGAGGAAAGGCTACTAACACCTGAAGGAGCCTATCAGCAGGAGTCTCTGACGTCACCTGGTGGCACTGGCCACTCAGAGCAGTCCAGTGTGCCAGCAGCACCTCTGTTTCCAAGATGGCAGAGGTCTGGAGCACACTGGAGGAGCTCTGGACACCTCCCAGGGGAGGTGCAGGTCAGGGGGGTGGTCACTCCCCTTTCCTTTGTCCAGTTTCGCGCCAGAGCAGGGGCTAAGGGGTCCCTGAACCGGTGTAGACTGGCTTATGCAGAATTGGGCACATCTGTGCCCAACAAAGCATTTCCAGAGGCTGGGGGAGGCTACTCCTCCCCTGCCTTCACACTATTTTCTAAAGGGAGAGGGTGTCACACCCTCTCTCAGAGGAAGTTCTTTGTTCTGCCATCCTGGGCCAGGCCTGGCTGGACCCCAGGAGGGCAGCTGCCTGTCTGAGGGGTTGGCAGCAGCAGCAGCTGCAGTGAAACCCCAGGAAGGGCAGTCTGGCAGTACCAGGGTCTGTGCTACAGACCACTGGGATCATGGAATTGTACCAACAATGCCAGGATGGCATAGAGGGGGCAATTCCATGATCATAGACATGTTACATGGCCATATTCGGAGTTACCATGGTGAAGCTACATATAGGTAGTGACCTATATGTAGTGCACGCGTGTAATGGTGTCCCCGCACTCACAAAGTTCAGTGAATTGGCTCTGAACAATGTGGGGGCACCTTGGCTAGTGCCAGGGTGCCCTCACACTAAGTAACTTTGCACCTAACCTTTACCAGGTAAAGGTTAGACATATAGGTGACTTATAAGTTACTTAAGTGCAGTGTAAAATGGCTGTGAAATAACGTGGACGTTATTTCACTCAGGCTGCAGTGGCAGGCCTGTGTAAGAATTGTCAGAGCTCCCTATGGGTGGCAAAAGAAATGCTGCAGCCCATAGGGATCTCCTGGAACCCCAATACCCTGGGTACCTCAGTACCATATACTAGGGAATTATAAGGGTGTTCCAGTAAGCCAATGTAAATTGGTAAAAATGGTCACTAGCCTGTCAGTGACAATTTGGAAAGAAATGAGAGAGCATAACCACTGAGGTTCTGATTAGCAGAGCCTCAGTGAGACAGTTAGTCACTACACAGGTAACACATTCAGGCACACTTATGAGCACTGGGGCCCTGGGTTACCAGGGTCCCAGTGACACATACAACTAAAACAACATATATACAGTGAAAAATGGGGGTAACATGCCAGGCAAGATGGTACTTTCCTACAAAAATCCAGTAGTCTCATTAGAATAATGAGAGCCTACGCTACAAAAGCAATGATCAGATTACACTGCTGAATATTGTGTTAATCAGTGTCTCTATTAATCCCTCTCTGGCCAAACATACTTGGGATCATAAATCCTACTCCTCTTTGGTCTGGTCACGGCTTTCTAAAGATGGGTTCACTTTTAGCTCTAAGCATAAAAGTGCCCCTTTCTGGAACATAATGTGGTCAGAACACAGTGAGAGAGATGCGTCCACCCCAGATCTTACAGAGGTGGTACTGGCATGTCTCTGGTTCTGAGGTGCAGTCACTTCACATTACTGTCTGTGCACTGAATGATACATTGCTAAACCATGTTTCTGCTTGAGCTCTCTTGTAATGTATATGATGTCAAGGCTCATTATATCAAGCAAACAATCACTTATGGCTCACAACGTGCCAAGTTTACACTTTCAGAACAACTCTCCTGGAAGGTGTAGTAATCACCTTCTGACAATCAGGTTAAATTCAGGATTGTCTGTAAGTACCTCTGAAAAGTCCCAGCTTTCTTTGGCACAGGATGTCACCTTGAAGGTCACCTGGGGTCCACTGTAAGTAGTGGAACATTATATGTGCCATTAGAGTAGAAGGTCGATTCTGGACTTCAGCTGTTGTTATTTGGGGCAACTCTGGTCTTGTGAAACAGTGGAAAGCTCTGTGAAACACTACAGATGTAATTACAAAGGAAGGTCTTTGTGAAATACACTCTAGTCTCTTGGAAGACTACCAGTGTTCTCATAGTGAAGACCACTCTACTCTAGTGAAACACTACTGATGTCTTCACAATGGAAAGTCCACATGAAGCTTACTCTAGCCTTATGAAACATTACAGATTTAATTACAAAGGAAGGTCTTTGTGAAATACACTCTAGTCTCTTGGAAGACTACCAATGTTCTCATAGTGGAGACCACTCTACTCTAGTGAAACACTACTGATGTCTTCACAATGGAAAGTCCACGTGAAGCTTACGCTAGCCCTGTGAAACATTACACATGAAATTACAAAGGAAGGTCTTTGTGAAGAGCACTCTAGTCTCTTGGAAGACTACCAATGTTCTCATAGTGAAGACCACTCTACTCTAGTGAAACACTACTGATGTCTTCACAATGGAAAGTCCATGTGAAGCTTACTCTAGCCCTGTGAAACATTACAGATGTAATTACAAAGGAAGGTCTTTGTGAAGAGCACTCTAGTCTCTTGGAAGGCTACCAATGTTCTCATAATGGAGACCACTCTACTCTAGTGAAACACTACTGATGTCTTCACAATGGAAAGTCCACATGAAGCTTACTCTAGCCCTGTGAAACATTACAGATGTAATTACAAAGGAAGGTCTTTGTGAAGAACACTCTAGTCTCTTGGAAGACTACCAATGTTCTCATAGTGGAGATCACTCTACTCTAGTGAAACACTACTGATGTCTTCACAATGGAAAGTCCACGTGAAACTTACTCTAGCCTTGTGAAACATTACAAATGTAATTACAAAGGAAGGTCTTTGTGAAATACACTCTAGTCTCTTGGAGGACTACCAATGTTCTCATAGTGGAGACCACTCCACTCTAGTGAAACACTACTGATGTCTTCACAATGGAAAGTGCATGTGAAGCTTACTCTATCCCTGTGAAACATTACACATGTAATTACAAAGTAAGGTCTTTGTGAAGAGCACTCTAGTCTCTTTGAAGACTACCAATGTTCTCATAGTGAAGACCACTCTACTCTAGTGAAACACTACTGATGTCTTCACAATGGAAAGTCCATGTGAAGCTTACTCTAGCCCTGTGAAACATTACAGATGTAATTACAAAGGAAAGTCTTTGTGAAATACACTCTAGTCTCTTGGAGGACTACCAATGTTCTCATAGTGGAGACCACTCTACTCTAGTGAAACACTACTGATGTCTTCACAATGGAAAGTCCACGTGAAGCTTACTCTAGCCCTGTGAAACATTACACATGTAATTACAAAGGAAGGTCTTTGTGAAGAGCACTCTAGTCTCTTGGAAGACTACCAATGTTCCCATAGTGAAGACCACTCTACTCTAGTGAAACACTACTGATGTCTTCACAATGGAAAGTCCATGTGAAGCTTACTCTAGCCCTGTGAAACATTACAGATGTAATTACAAAGGAAGGTCTTTGTGAAGAGCACTCTAGTCTCTTGGAAGACTACCAGTGTTCTCATAGTGGAGACCACTCTACTCTAGTGAAACACTACTGATGTCTTCACAATGGAAAGTCCACGTGAAGCTTACTCTAGCCCTGTGAAACATTACAGATGTAATTACAAAGGAAAGTCTTTGTGAAATACACTCTAGTCTCTTGGAGGACTACCAATGTTCTCATAGTGGAGACCACTCTACTCTAGTGAAACACTACTGATGTCTTCACAATGGAAAGTCCACGTGAAGCTTACTCTAGCCCTGTGAAACATTACACATGTAATTACAAAGGAAGGTCTTTGTGAAGAGCACTCTAGTCTCTTGGAAGACTACCAATGTTCTCATAGTGAAGACCACTCTACTCTAGTGAAACACTACTGATGTCTTCACAATGGAAAGTCCATGTGAAGCTTACTCTAGCCTTATGAAACATTACAGATTTAATTACAAAGGAAGGTCTTTGTGAAATACACTCTAGTCTCTTGGAGGACTACCAATGTTCTCATAGTGGAGACCACTCTACCCTAGTGAAACACTACTGATGTCTTCACAATGGAAAGTCCACGTGAAGCTTACGCTAGCCCTGTGAAACATTACACATGAAATTACAAAGGAAGGTCTTTGTGAAGAGCACTCTAGTCTCTTGGAAGACTACCAATGTTCTCATAGTGAAGACCACTCTACTCTAGTGAAACACTACTGATGTCTTCACAATGGAAAGTCCATGTGAAGCTTACTCTAGCCCTGTGAAACATTACAGATGTAATTACAAAGGAAGGTCTTTGTGAAGAGCACTCTATTCTCTTGGAAGACTACCAGTGTTCTCACAGTGAAGACCACTCTACTCTAGTGAAACACTACTGATGTCTTCACAATGGAAAGTCCACATGAAGCTTACTCTAGCCCTGTGAAACATTACAGATGTAATTACAAAGGAAGGTCTTTGTGAGGAACACTCTAGTCTCTTGGAAGACTACCAATGTTCTCATAGTGGAGACCACTCTACTCTAGTGAAACACTACTGATGTCTTCACAATGGAAAGTCCACGTGAAACTTACTCTAGCCTTGTGAAACATTACAAATGTAATTACAAAGGAAGGTCTTTGTGAAATACACTCTAGTCTCTTGGAGGACTACCAATGTTCTCATAGTGGAGACCACTCCACTCTAGTGAAACACTACTGATGTCTTCACAATGGAAAGTGCATGTGAAGCTTACTCTATCCCTGTGAAACATTACACATGTAATTACAAAGTAAGGTCTTTGTGAAGAGCACTCTAGTCTCTTTGAAGACTACCAATGTTCTCATAGTGAAGACCACTCTACTCTAGTGAAACACTACTGATGTCTTCACAATGGAAAGTCCATGTGAAGCTTACTCTAACCCTGTGAAACATTACAGATGTAATTACAAAGGAAGGTCTTTGTGAAGAGCACTCTAGTCTCTTGGAAGACTACCAGTGTTCTCATAGTGGAGACCACTCTACTCTAGTGAAACACTACTGATGTCTTCACAATGGAAAGTCCACGTGAAGCTTACTCTAGCCCTGTGAAACATTACAGATGTAATTACAAAGGAAAGTCTTTGTGAAATACACTCTAGTCTCTTGGAGGACTACCAATGTTCTCATAGTGGAGACCACTCTACTCTAGTGAAACACTACTGATGTCTTCACAATGGAAAGTCCACGTGAAGCTTACTCTAGCCCTGTGAAACATTACACATGTAATTACAAAGGAAGGTCTTTGTGAAGAGCACTCTAGTCTCTTGGAAGACTACCAATGTTCTCATAGTGAAGACCACTCTACTCTAGTGAAACACTACTGATGTCTTCACAATGGAAAGTCCATGTGAAGCTTACTCTAGCCCTGTGAAACATTACAGATGTAATTACAAAGGAAGGTCTTTGTGAAGAGCACTCTAGTCTCTTGGAAGGCTACCAATGTTCTCATAATGGAGACCACTCTACTCTAGTGAAACACTACTGATGTCTTCACAATGGAAAGTCCACGTGAAGCTTACTCTAGCCCTGTGAAACGTTACAGATGTAATTACAAAGGAAGGGCTTTCTGAAGAACACTCTAGTCCTTTGTAAGAATAACAATGTTCTCATTGTGGAAGATCCGCTTGCGGACTACTCTAGTCTAGTGAAACAGTACTGATGTCTTCATAATGGAAAGTTCACAAGAAGTTGCAAGATTATTGTAAAAAACTACAAATGGAATTATTAAGGAAGGTCAAGAAGGGGAGCACTCTAGTCTTGTGAAAGATGGCCAATGTTGTCATAGTGGAAAGTCCATGTGTGGATCACTCTAGCCAGGTGAAAAACTACCAATGTCTTTTACAATGAAAAGTCCACAAGAAGCTGCATAAGTATTGTAAAACACTGCAAATTAAAAAATATAAAGGAGGGTAAACATGGAGAGCATTCTAGTCTTGTGTAAGACTGCCAATGTTGTCATACTGGAGGGTCCGCATGTAGGTCACTCTAGTCTAGTGAAACACTACAGATATCTTTACATTGGAATGTACACAAGAAGCTTGCACTAATCTGGTAAAACACTGCAGATGGTTTCACAATTCAAAGTCCACAAGAACCTTACTATAGTCTCAATGAACAGATTCACAGCCCATCCCATGCACACCAAACCCTGTTACCTGCTTGGGAGTATGAAGAAGCTCCTGTCCTGTGGTGGTAGCAAAGATGGCCTTGTTGCTTCCTGTGCTGAGTTGAAGGGACACAGACAGCCCCGTCACCAGCTGGACTCCAAGATCAGTGATAGTCACCTTCTCGTCCACGACGGTCACTGTCTTCTCCGCCAAGATGGCATCCGAGAGCGGGGACAGAATCTAAACAAGGAGTCAACAGATATGACTAAGTATGCCATTTGCAAAAAGCCTCCTACAATCAGAAAACCTTCAGAAGGTGCCTAGATCAATTCAATTTACAGCAGCAGCAAAGCTGTTGTAACTGATTATTGTCTTGCAGATCAACCTCAATTTATTTCAGAGAAGTACTGCATTTGAGGATTTTCTAAAACACCTTGGCCCATATTTATACTTTTTTAGCGCCGCGTTTGCGTCATTTGTTGACACAAAAGCGGCGCAAACTTGCAAAATTCAATTGTATTTTGTAAGTTTGCGCCGCTTTTACGTTAAAAAGCGGCGCAAATGCGGTGCAAAAAAAAGTATAAATACGGGCCCTTATTCTTTACTTAGAGACAGGATGCCTAACTAAATAACAGGAGTTTTCTCTAGCGGCTGCCTGCTAGAAAATGCCTGTTGGTATGGGACTTGCTCAGTCGTGTAAAGTAAGCATAATATGCAACTGACTGTCTGCAGAACTTCACAGACAAATGTAATTGGGAAGTCTAGCTCTCACTGTATGCACTAGTCTGTCTATCTTTGTGGTTTACACAGAGATCAAACACTTAGGATTTTGATAACATATTAGATTAAGTGAAATCAATACAGTATCAGCCTATTTTAGATTTGGGGATTTGTAGTAAAATGGACACTGATGGAACTGTGTGTGTGACTATGTTAGCTGTTTGTGCCTGTTTCCCTTTTAAACAGGCTCCTCCCTGCAGATTGTAGCTAGTGGCAAGTGTGAGCAGAAAAGGTGAAAGAATACTAGATGTAATGACACAGGCAAACTGGTATAATACCTGAGACATATTCTAGCTCTACTCTCTGCCACAAAGAGGGCCCAGGTGATTGGAACAACTTTGAGCACCCATCTTCTTATTGTAATATGTTGTTTCAGATCACAGTGCTAACTTCATAAAGAAATAAGTGAAGAGGCCCAAACTTGTTCTTTAGAGCCTGCTCCTAGCTCACTGAATGCCTATGTTGCCAAATACCAAAGGTGTCTATTCTTGATTCCCCCTCATGCCTCTTTCTTCCAGGAGTGGCTCACCGTGCTTTGTAGGGACGGGGCGGCACATGGGTGGGGTGGAATTAAATAAAAAAATATATATACTTACCTGCATCGTCGCCCCCACCACTGTGCCGCTCCTCTGCTGCAGGCACAGGCTCCCAGCCTGCCCTGCGGTCAATCCTGACGCTACTCAGAGGAGCGTTAGGATTGGCTGGAGCACCTGTGTCTGCTCTCTCCAGCCCTCCAGGCCAGCCAAACATAAATGCGCAATGAGGAGGAGTGCTGTGTACTCCCCCTCAGTTCTCATCATCCCCAATGCCCGCCCCTTTTACCACAAAAACGACAATACACATAGCTTATTATCGTTTTGTAATAAAAGGTTTGCAGCCTCTTGTGGGGGGGGGGCAAGGCTCCTCCGCCCTAGTGGAGGAGCCGCACCTGCTTTCCTCAATCATCTTACAATTCCTGTTTCCTTATCCTAGTCTTGTAAGCTCTTTTGAATCCTTGCTTGCTCCTTTTTTACTGTTTTCTTATCAAAGTCTTCTTTCAGAAAATGCATTCATTCATTGAATGAAAGATGTCTGCTGTGCATGTGCAGACATCTTGGAAAGGTTAAAAAATATTTTAAGATGGCCGCCAACTAATACAGGTCCACGTGGTGCTCACAGCATGATGTTGCTGGGGAAGGCAGGCATTCCTGGAGGGGAGCCTGTTTTTAAGAAAGGGGAGTGAGAAGAAGGGGGTGTAGGAGGGAGAGATGGAGAGAACATAGGTGGTTATTCTAACTTTGGAGGAGGTGTTAATCTGTCCCAAAAGTGACGGAAAAGTGACGGATTTACCACCAGCCGTATTACAAGTCCATTATATCCTATGGAACTCGTAATACGGCTGGTGGTATATCCGTCACTTTACCGTCACTTTTGGGACGGATTAACACTCCTCCAAAGTTAGAATAACCCCCATAGTCTCTCCTATGCACTGAAATGCAAAGTCTTACATAATCAGTGGAAGAACACATGCCATCCAATCAAAATAAGATGAGACCTCAATACTCCTCTGGGGGGCGAGACAAATAAAATAAGAGGGGGAGTCATCGACACAGGACCAGAGGAGTGAGATAGAAAGAAAGCCATCCAATCATGAGTATGGCTGACCCAAAGCCCACTCTATTTGGTGTATTGTTTCCAATAATCCTTCTACAATACTTATCTAAAGCTGTCTGTAGGTGAGACCTAAAAATAAATAATGTGAGGTTTAAAGACTGACAGAGATGGTTAGGAGAAGCAGTTAAGTGCTTGCTAGAGCCAACCGTTCTAGAGTTTTTTGTTGGTAAAAGAGGGAAGCAGAGCAATCTGTAGAAGGAGAAGTGCTTGTTCCCCCCAAAATAACATGGTGATCTGAATTGCGACAGTCCCTTATATTTTGGGGGACAAGAATAGAACTTACTCACTCAATCTGGAGAGCTGGTGGAAGGCCTCTTGGACGTAAGCTTACTTTATAGTTCACTAGCCTATCTAAGAGAACTAGGCGCGTCCTACAAATATCTAACACACAAATGAGGACCTTTTGGTCTGGACCATGCATGATTACACATGCAAAGTCTAGCTCGCTCTCCGCTGCATGCAAACGCAGCATGAGGGGTATAGACTCGGACATGTTGGAGCCCACTATAAGTGAAACAGCAGACAAGCAGCAAGGAGAGTGAAGCTAAAGACCATTGATGCAAGACGTGAGGATGGGGAACACTGGAAACACACCCTATAAGGGGCAGGGAACATACCTTGTTAAATCATGAGTTAAGGACATTTGTGCAATTCTTCCAATAGAACTTAACATTCTTAATATCTTAATTGAATATGCAGCTTACTGTTATTGTCGTGGTGATGAGTTAGTCCTTACTGGGGAAGAATGGAAGCATTTGTCTCACCTGAATTGTTGTCATGCCAATTTCCTGTCCAATCAGAATCTGATTTCCTTGCAATTTGGCAATCCTCGGCTCCTCCACCTGCATGAAGTCGCTCACAAGGTCTGTGATGTCCACCTGCCAGTCCGAGCCCATCATGTGGATCATCTGACCTCCAGGGTCCAGAGGTTCTGCGATGAACTGTGTGAGGACGCGAAGCATGGCGTGCTGGTACTGCAGCGTGCACCCTCGCCCCTTCCTCTCATCTTCTTCATCATCATCACCACTGTCTCTAGTTGGCCTGTCAAAACAGACAAAATAGTTTGAACTGGTCAGGAATAGCTCAGACACAAGGATGAAACAGTGTGCAAAGAATGCAGATGTGATAAATACAACCGACTTTACTGGATCCATCTACTCACCCCTCTCACTTTTCTGGTTTGAGGATCTCATAAATCTGGCTCTAAAGGTGCTCACCACATGCGGTGTTGGGGTGGTGGCAAGCTAGATAGGTTCCCTCCTTATATGACAATTTGTGATCCTAGGTCAGATGGCTTCATTCTCTGGGTTTGCAGGCTCTGATACCAGGAGTGAAGGCCCACCAGACACTGGACTTCTTTAGGGTTGGCCATGATCTGGTGGTACCATAACAGGTTACAGATCATTGCATTATTTTTCATGTCCAGGGATGTGAAGGCCCATGTGTCATGCCCATGCCAGAAGAGGACACAGATATAGGTCACTACCCACAGAATCAAACTAACAGCTGCCAAACCCTGGAATATCCAGAACCTCTAGACAAAGTCTCCTCTGCTATTGGCTGAGACTGAGAGGTAATCTTGGGCAGGTGCAGATGAGAGGAGAGATCAGATCATGGTTGACTTTGTGAGGGCTGCTTGCAAACACTGCCATTCTTGTAGGTTCACTGCCCACCCACTGTATGTGAGAGGTGTGCTACTTCTCTGCAGCCCTTCAGCCACATGCAAAGCGCGACTGTACACACATGCTATGGCAATAGCCAGAGGTTTTGCCTTCAGCTGAGGTAATGTCTTCATGAGTGGGGGCTGTAAAGTGGTTTGTACCTGTGCTTTAATGATCTAAGCTGCACAGGTAGTGTCACATAGTACACTGGTGGGGTAATAATTGCTAAATACCACAAGGAGCCTGAAGATCCTCCATTTCTGTAGAAGTAAAGTGCATACCATTATCTCTCCTTAAAGTGCAGAGAAGGTCTTTTGCAAAAAGTTCTGGTAACCTTTCTAATTACAGTAATATACATAGAGTGTTCTGAGGAACAAGGTTACCCATTTAGAGTGATAATTATTGAGGGCAAGCAAATTTAATCTCAAAGTAGGGACATCCTACCCATGGATCCTTAGGGAGGGGAACAGGAGTCAGTGGAGGTGTATAATTTTACAAATGCTTTTCTGTCACATGACACCTCATGTATGACTTACCCACAACTCAGGTGGGCACCAGTTCTCTTCTCACAACATCTTCATGCTAAGGAACATGCCAAGACATCCTATGCGTGCCACTTCTTCTGAACAATGCTTATTTACATCAGTGGAACATGCTGATGTGTAAGCCTTACAGCATCCCACAACACCCACTATAGTGACCATGCACTCAACCATGTCATCCAGTAGGCAAGCTAGGCAGTGCGTCTCAATACTCCACCCTCTCAGGCATACCTAGCATCGATACCTGAGTATCGTGAGTGCATAGTTTGGAAGTCCAAGGATGGTCCTGGTGGCACAGCCATTGGAAAGTGAATGCATTAGATGTCTAGTGTCCCTCACAGTGTAAAGTTCTCGTCCCACATAATGTTTTGAAAATGAACATCCACCCACACAGGGCATCAGTTCCTGGAAATCACAGAATAATTCCGCTCCGCTGAAGTAAGCAGTGATTCACAAGTAGTGGCGTGTTCTTTTTTGCCCACCAGTAATTACAACTCCTACGCCACATGCATTAGCATCCACTCGAACACAGCTAAGGTGTCCAGGACCCAGAGGTTGCGATGCATTCATTATTGCAATGTTCACTTGATGGAAACCATTTTGCCTACCAGTAATCATTCACACAACACCATATACTTAACTAACTCATTCAGCATCTCTGTTAAGGGCCATTAGCACACACAAATTGAACAAACTTCCCAGAAGCGAAGATGTGACACTAATGAATCTTGATCCAAATGATGTAAGGCATCTTTTGTGGCATTGATTAGCCCCAGCTTTGGCTTAATCCCAGCCCGGAACATGGAATGGTCAGGATGTTTCTACTCTCTGCAAAAGCAACAACTGTTATCTTTGCTGGGAGTCATGCATTGTGTCATCTCACAGTCCTTGTTATATCTGTTATGTTATGTGTATTTGTAAAGCGCATCATTGCCAGCGAGGGTAACCTGGCACTAAGCAGGATTGTGCCCAGCCCTGCCCATAGTCGGCTGGTTAATTGAAAAGACAGGCCTTCAGCTTCTTGCGTAATTCAAGAAAAGGCAGGGATGCTCTGATGTGGAGTGGGAGGTCGATCCATGTTGTAGGACCGGTGTAGGAGAACGCCCATCCTCCTGACCTGGTTCTGTGTGGAATGTAATGTATGCGAGAAGGAGACCTGCAGAGTGGAGGTGTCTGGGTGGCTGGTGGAAAGAGATGCAGGTAGGTGGGGGTCTAAGTTCTATTGTGCAGAGAATGTGTGTGTGAGGAATTTGATATGAGCATGTTTGTGTACTGGGAGCTAGTGGAGCTCCCTGAGATGTGGTGTGATGTGAGCTCTGTCTGGTCTGGTTGCTGGGCTCTGGATGCGTTGTATTCTTCTAGTGAGTTGCTTGGCTATTCAGGCATAGAGGATTTTCCTGTAGTCCAATGGGCAAGTGACTAGGACGTGCGTGACAGTTTTTCTGGTGGTGCTTAGGAGCCATTTGGAGATCTTCCTCAGATTTTCAGGGTGTGGAAGCAAGATTCAGAGACTGCGTAGAGTCAAGCAGTCATGTCCAGTTTGCTGTCTATGATTATTACGAGGTTCCTGGCATGCATACTGGGTGTGGGTTTGAGTTCAGCTGGCAAACAGTGGGAGTCCTATGATGAGGGGTTCTTGCAGAAGATAACTATGTCTGTCTTGTTGCTGTTTCATCAAATTAGCGACTTCTCTCATGCGGGCAGTGACCTTGTTTCTTGTCTTGGGGATATCTTTTAGAGGGAGAGTATGAGTTGGATCAGCGTAGGAGAGGACGTTATTGTCATGTGCGTAGATGACGTTGGCCAGAAGAATAATGTATGTATTGAAGATGGTTGGGGTCAGCAATGAACCTTGAGGTACTCCTAAGATGAGTTTATAGGCTTCCGAGGAGTAAGGTGGTTAGGTGGCAGCTTGTGTTCTATCCGATAAGAAGAAGTAGATCCAACAGAGATCAGGCCCTTGGTGCCAATCCTAGGCACATTCCTGATGAAGTCTGGGTGCGAGACTGTGCCAAATGCTGCAGAGAGGTCCAGGAGTATGAAGGCTACCATGTCTCCTCTGTCAAGGATCATGCAGATGGTACCTGTGGCTGCAATGACTTCTGTTTTTTGTACTATGGTTGGGCCTCAATCTGGACTGTGTGGAATTGAGTAACTGGTGGTTGCTGGGGTGGTGAATGAGGCATTGGTTGCTCAGTTTCTTTATGACCACTGCTGGATGTGGTAGGAGGGAGATGGGTCCATAGTTGGAAAGAGTGGCTGGGTCAGCAGATGGTTTCCTGAGCAGGGGCATGATTGTGGCATGTTTCCAGGTGTCCAGGAATGTGGCTGAGTTGCTGAAGAAATTGAGGATGGGTTTTAGTTTTTTGCTGATCAGTAGGGGTCCTTTGCTGACGGTGTGGTGGGAGGAAGGGTCAGATGGATCCCCAGAGTAGGTTATTTTCACGGTAGTAGTGATTTAGTGAAAGTGGGCTGTAAGATCAGGATTCGGTCTTCAGCCATGATGGGAAGATAAGTTGCAACAGTGATGCGGTCTGGCGGAGGGTCAGAGCTGCTGCATAAGGAGTTGATTTTGTTACAGAAGAATTTTGAGAGCTTGTTGCAAAGGTCTTGTGAGGGAGTGATGTTGCTGGAGGCAGTAGAAGGTGTTGTGAAATCTTTGATGATGACAAAGATTTTCTTGCTGCTATTAGTGCAGGCTGCTATGCAATATGCAAGAGCTGTACATTCGGTGTTCCCTATCTGCTGGTGGTAGCGTCTTAGGGCTGATTTGAAGATGTCTTTATCTGAGGTGTCTTAACGTATTCTCCGTTTGTGCTTCAGTTGCTTGCTGTGTCTTATCATTAGCCTGAATTTCTCTGTGTACCAACTGGCCTGTGGTTGGGCTCTTGCCACTGGGTTGTACATGAGGGGAACCAGGGTGAGGGCACATGTGGTGATCCAGCTATTGATGTTCTTGATGGCTTTCAGTAAGTTGCTAGTGTGCCCGGGCCAGTGCACAGAGAGGGTATGAGCCCCTCTTCTTCTGTAATGCTTTCTCGTTTGCTGTGGGTGGGTTCGGTGGTGGTAGGTCTGTGGTGATGCGGATGGGTATATTGAAACTCATGAAGGTATGGTTTATCCAGGTCATAGTTACTAGCTTGCAGACTGTGTGGTTTCTGGCTGAGGAGAAAAGAGGGTCCAGCCAGTCTCCAGCAGTGTGAGTGGGTTCGGTAGCATGCAGGCTTACTCCATCATTCCTTACGTTTTCTATAGGGGCTGTTGAGTTTTGGTCAATGCGGTCTTCCAGGTGAAAATTAAGTCTCCAAGGAGAATGTATTTCTAATGAGGGGTGTGAAAAAGTGGAAAATATTGCTGATGAAATTGGTGCGGGTCCTGGTGGGCAGTATACAAGGGTTCAACCCAGTGAGAAGTTGGCTGTGACGTGTATCTTGAATGCAAGATATTACAAGTAGCTGGTGGGGGGATCTGTGTAGATGGTGCAGCTGATAGTATCTTTGAATACGATAGAGACTCCAACAGCGGGCTTGTGCTGATGGTCTTGCCAGGTGAGCTTTTAGTTGGTGGAGATGGCTGTAGTGAGGCCCAGTGCAGAGGTTGAGTTTAGCCATGTTCCCAAGGGGAAGAGCAGTTATGGAGCCTGGTCGTGAAGTAGGTCCAATTTCTCTGCGTCACATTTGGTGAGCAAGCAGGCGTTGAGAAGCATATATGCAAGCATGGTGTATTATTTGTGTGGTTTTTCGTTTGTGTGAATGTGAGAGGGTGAGCGAGTGGGGTGCTGGGTGCTGTTGGTGCAGACGTGGTGGCTGTAGGGTGCTGGAGAGTGCAGAAGAACGTGCAGGAAATGCACATGAATGCTCCTTCTGTGTTGTGTGGTGCATTTTGGCAGCAGTGCAGGAAGTGCCAGCAGGGGTTGCGAGCATGGAATAGGTCACTAATGGGAGGAAGTGTGAACCAGGGTTCCTGGCTTTGGCATTGGTCCAGGCATGAATGTGTGCAAATGGGCTTGCTTTTGACGCAGCAGTGGTGTGCCACCTGCATGTGTCCACAATTAATCTTCCATTAAATAGGTCTTGGGAGTGGGAGTTTGGGTGCCATGGGCAGGTAACCGGTTATGGCACTTACTGTGCATTTTGATGATGGGAAATCCAGTGATGTCACTTCCTTTGCAGATCGGTGATGGGAAATGAAGCCCTTTAATTGGATTCTTCTTTTGAAGATGGTTTTAATGGGAAACCAGAGAAATCAGTTCCTATGCAAATAGATGATGGGAAATCCAATGATGTAACTTCTTGTCCTGATAGGTGATAGAAAATGAAGTCCTCTTGCTTGTTTTTTTCTTTTAAAGACGGTTTTGGTTGGAAACCAGAAATGTCACTTCCAATGCAGATGGATGTTGGGAAATCCAGGGATGTGACTTCCTGTGCTGATGGAAGATGGAAACTCCGGTGATGTCACTTTCTGTGCTGATGGATGATGGAAAATCCAGTGATTTCCGCTGCAATGGGTGATAGGAAACAAAGTCCTCTTGATTGGCTTCTTCAGAATACTTTACACATATGTGCTAAAACCACATAGTCCCCTGACGTACTCAGCAAAAGTGAGAAAGTAATCTTAAAATGTTGGATGACACGTATACCACTGTGAGATATCTGTATACACTGGATCAGAAAGTTCCATTTGAAAAAAGAGACAAAAACAGAGTCTCTAAAATACAGTTTTCCCAAAGCTCTAACATAAATATCTCCAGATCTAAAAGATCAAACATTGTTTAGTTCCCATATCCATTTGGTTCCTAAATCTGATGAAGCTCACTCACCATATGTATTCAAACTTGGTTAATTAACTATTCTAACTTCAGTGTTTGGGGTCTTAATTTTGTAATGAGGTACAGATTAAAATTTGTGTCAGAAGATGCTTATGAAAGGTCATGATTTTGGTCATCTTTTTTGTTGAGTAAGTTCTTTTCAAAGGTTGGGCTTTACGGTCTGTGTTTTGACATGCAAGTGGAATAGAAGCCAGACAGAAAGTCCTGGCAAGCATCTTCATTTTCTCCAAACCCTTATATTGTGACAAAATACTATCAACGTGCAAGAGTCCTTACAAGAGCTTTGCTTGGTGGCCCGCCATCATGAGACTGAACACAGTTAGGTAACGAGCACGGTTGGAACTCCCTAATCAATCTCAACAGGGGTTCTCAGTTCACCCACGTGCTGTTGATGAGTTGGACAGGCTCATTTGTTATTGTGTTAAGAACCAACCCCAGGAGCATGCAAGAGGTTCCAGTAGCTTGTCTTCTCAGAAGCTCTTCAGAACATTGAACCACTCTTTATTGTATGTGATCCAAATCATTAGCATCAGATTTCTAATCAGACAACATTCAATGTGGTCCTATCATAGCACCCCTTCCCACCTCTAGACTTCCTTCAGCGGGTGGGTCACCCAACCCTTATCTTGCTGTTTAGGACCAAGTCTCAACATTCTGCTGATATCAGCAGACAAACCTGTCACCTTCGCACTTGGACATTCCTATCCATTTGCCTCCCTTTTTCCACCCTTCACCAGCAGCACCCAAGGAGTGTTATTGTGCCACCACTGAAGTGAAGGGGTTCTGCATCCCAAGGTTCTGAACCTTCATCCTTCCATTTTCTAACCTTCATCCTTCCATTTTCTAAAGCAACAACTCTGTAATAATGGTGATGTGACCCTCATTAAGCCGAACATCTGATGTAGCTTTGCACACAAGGTTCTCTCTTTCGTTAAAGCCTGTTCTGTCTGCATAGAGTCATCCAACTCTCTGACAGCCTTGTTCATACCTGAGCACACATGTGTGAAACCCTACTTCCATTTTAAATACTAATGGAAGGTTTTAGGCTTTCACACTGGTGGAAGTTCTCCTTCAGTGTCTAATCTGAGGTGGCATGGTGGGCCAAAGAATGATGGGTTGGAAGCCACCAAGAGCCAAAAGTACCAGGTAGAATCTCAACTTCAGAGGGTCTTCTCAAGTCCGTCAAGAGTGAGGGGGAAGGGCATTAGAGCATCTTTCCCTTTGCTTGACACTTTTTAGATCTTCATGCTCGTGCTGAAACATCTACCAATAGAAGCAAGTCTACTGAATTACACAGGGCAGCTAACAGGGCTTAAACCCACAGATGGTGGCAGATATCCGAGCTGCTGTGTTTTCTTCTTCGCTGAGCACACCGATTTTACTTGGGGAGATGTTCTTATGATGAGGGGGTGTCAAAAATGTTTTGGGCCTGGGCTCCTCCAGAACTTCTCACTTGCCTAGGTCACCTTTTATTTTGGTTTTGATATGTGACCCGTAAGTGCGCCGGGTATGCCCAGACGTGGGTCCCTTGCTTGCTTATCCACTGGATTCAAACTAGCCTAGCTGACAAGGGGTAATACCCTGAAACCGGTCCCAGGATGCTTGTTTCCAGTCCAGGGAGACCTGGCCTGGCTGTTCGGACTGGATTGTTCCGATGGGGAACAGATTCAAGACTGATTTGCATATGGCTGGGTCCAAAGTGGGGTGATGCAGCGAGCAAATACAATGGATTAAACCCAGATCTGTGACTGGGGTGAGTGTTTGAAATCTTTCAATACTCCACCCGTCATTATATTTTGGTTTTTCTAGTTCACCCTAACTGGTGTTTGTTGTCATCTCTTCAGCATTCCACCGTCTCAGATGAGGCACCTCTGGAGGGTTTCAAGGCACTATGTATGGCTCCTTTTGTCCCCAAGTATCATCTAGGGGTCTCCTGTTGGCCAGCATGTCCATTGAACTGGCTAGTATGCCGCTGCAGGACTGCAGCAGAACCTTAATCCTTGCCGCAGCTTTGACATGGCAGGCAGTGAGCTCGGTGTTGGACTCGCATTTCGGCCAGTGTGGCACTGCCAGGTGGGCCAGCCTGAAATGGCCAGTGCGTGGCCCATTGTTTTAGATCAGTCACGGCTCATTGGGCCAATAAAACAGCCCACACATTGGCCCTTTCAAGCTGCCCATCTGATTGTACCAGGCTAGTCCAACACAGGCCCCTCTGGTCTACGAAGCACCCAAGGGCCTTGTTCAGGTGTTGGGCATGTTGGAATGGGCTTCAGGCTGCGGCCCCAGGTGGGCAACTTTAAAACTGTACTTACCAGCTGAACAGTTTGAAGTGCATCTTCATGGGATTTCTTCCTCTCATGCCACTAGCTGATTCTGGTGCATCTGATGTGTATTCTGAACTAAAGCCAGGCAGGAGAAAACCAACTCCTTATATGGTTTTCCCTCTTTATGCTTCATGGGCAGATTTTGCAGATTCTCTTCCCAGTATCATCTTAAAGCTTTTGGGGGTTCCAGGCAAAACATATTTTGGGGAACCCTGTACCGAACAATGTAGAATTGTAATACCCGTTTCCTGTTAATTCATGCATCTTTGACAGGATCACACATAAATGTTTAGGATGGCCCTGGATAGAGAGACAGACGCAGAGAGATATTTAGCCAGAAAAATAATATAAAGAGGTCAGATAAAGAGAAAGTTGACTTTGGCAGGGGGGCCTTGGAGGGTGGCGCCCTGGGCAATTGCCCACTTTGTCAGCGCCTTGAAACGTCTCTTCCATCTGAAAAGGCTGTGCGGGAAGTTTGGTATATTTTTACTGAAAGGGGGAGAGGAAAGTAGGAGTGGGGAGTAGGTAGGGGGCATTGTTACCCTTAAAGTGTGCAATGGGAGGAGTCATGGCAACCTGTGCCCCGTGCGCGGCCAGGAAATGAGCCACCCTGCCGCTACTTGAATTATAAAAAACAACAATAGTTAGGGATCAGTGAAACCCTCAGGACTCCTGGCCCGGCGCCAATGCACCTGCCGCAGCAATGAAAGCCCCTCCCCTGCCAGTGCCACAACAAACCCCGGAAGAGCAGGTGTACCCATGCAGAGGGGGAAACGACATCTCCTCATCGACACACAGAGGCATAGTGAGGCAGGCACGCACGCTCACGCCCCCCCACGCGCTTCAGAAGCACAGAGGGTCCATACACCAGGCCTCAGAGATGTTGTTTAGGGCTGCACAGCAGGGTGTTGGGGTTGTTGTATGGGGGTCCTTTAGATCAGTGGTTCCTAACCTGTGGTCCGGGGACCCCTGGGGGTCCGCAAAGCCTTCTCAGGGGGTCCGCGAGAGCCAAGAAAATTAAAAAATATTAACAAATATTGACAAATTAGGTCCCCAGCTTCCAGTAATGACTCAGGCGGGGGTCCCCGGATTCCCATGATGATTCCGTGGGGGTCCCTGGGTTCTATTAATGTTAAAGTGGGGGTCCACAGAAACCAAAAGGTTGGGAACCACTGCCTTAGATAATGGCTCACTCAGACATGCTATAAAAATACAGGGGAGTTTAGTGAGAAAAAAGAACAAGGCAGTAGGGACATATTAAAGATTTCAGGGGCCCTGGGCCAAGCCTATTTTGGGGGGCCCTGTTTGGAACCATTTCTGTATTTAAGATCCAATGTCAGCTCTTTCAGGCCCTCTTCCATCAGGTCACTGGCAGTGCACAGACACACTCTTCCGAATGAAAAAAGCCTTACATCTAATATCCAGAGGCAGTGACGTGTGTTTTCAATATTACAACACAGCGGCAGATCACTAATGTGACTGCAAATAATCTCTGTGACACCCTCCATTTCTCAAATGTGAGGTCCTGTTTTGATCTAAGCGAACCTTTTTTATGGATGTTGCATGAAACACAATATTTATCTGCAAAATGTCTGTAATAGTCTCTGACTCATCACCTACATCAAAAAATACATTAAAGGAAACCTGTATTTAGAACAATCTGTTTATGAATTACTCAAGGCCATCAGGGCAAGACTCTCTGCAGAACAGAGCTGGCTCTATCAGGAGCCCCTAAAGGCTGGGCCCTGGGCCAGAGCCCCCTTTGCCCATGCGTCAAATCGTCTCTGCAAGGCAGGATGGAAAACCTGTTGGAAACCACTCTGCGCTTTCTTCCTTAAACTGGGGCAAAGCACTTGCTGTCCACAGGACACGCTGCCCTGCATCACACGGTACCTACTCAGGGACTTCTTTTATTCAAGAATGGTCAGATGTTTTAGCTCCATCATCCTTGGAGCGCAGTAATGGGGCCCTTCTCCATGGGGTTATTCTCGAACCTTATCGGCTCTCTAGGGGTTTCAGGTCTTGTAGCTGAACTGCAGAGATTGGAGACACTCACTCCCAGGTCACACATTTGATTTAATTCCATGCCCAGGTCATTGGGTGGTAATTCTGAAAGTGCTGCTTCCTCTCTTATGGACGTCGTGGCGCCTTATTTCCTTTCTCCTGCAGCTGTTGCACTAGTATTCCGACATCTGGTGAATATCTAGAAGGTTTGTCCTTGCCCTCTTTACCTAGAAAGACCTGATCCCACCACGTCTTTCAAGGAAGTCTGTCACTGGTGAATGGACATTATTACCGCCAAAGGTCTGGCCTGGACCGTAGGCCACCTGTAAGACTAGTCGACAAACGGGTTCCCACCAGTGATTAATTTGTAAATAAAGTCTTGCCGGTGCCGAAGCCCTCCTGTTGGTCACGCGGCTGCTGCATTTAAATGTGTGAACACAGAATACAGTGGCGGCGTAATCCTGAAGCCATCTCGGACCTCTTCAATCGATTAACAGCCACTCTCTGCCCCTTCAGCTCACTGTTTCTGCTTTCTCCTTTGTGACGCTTTTTCGTTTTTCTCCTCCTCCTTCTTTCCCATATGTGTCTTTTGCTCGCAATAAATGCTTGAGGCACAAAATTAAGCGCTGGCCCTCAAAAATAAGTGTCGGTGCTCAGCACCGGAAAAAAACAGCACAAATTAAGCACTGGTTCCCACTGACAGTGGCCAAGCTCATCAGATTTGAGCACAGTCTAGAAAAGGACAGGAGGAGCCAGCATGAAGAGGGGTCTGACCAGCCATGGAAAGTGGCACTAGTTCCATCAAGGAGAACTTTGAGAAGATGAAAGTGACAACCGGACGGTCAGACCAGTCTACAGCTGGTGTCCTGGGGCGAACATTACCACTGGACCAAAGCAGAGACCCAGGTACAGCCCCTTGGCACGTGGCCCTCAAGGTACCACGGGTGAGCAGCGCAAGGCTTTCTCGGGGAGCTGATGCGGGGTTACAGCTTCAGAGCTCAACTGACTGTCAATATGGAGGGTCCAGTCAGTCAAAAGCCTTTAAAAAGAGTAAGTATGTTACGTAAATGACACACACACACACACAGCATGTCTGTATTTCCCAGATAATTTTATAATGTGGCCTGTACCTTGCTAATGAATGACGCCCAATGACCAGTAATTGCAGATTTCAATAATTGAGCGGATAAACATGGAACAGGTCTGAGATATATCGGATTTATGGATCTAATTACCTCACTCAACCTTTCAGAGGTTATTCATGTGTCCAGGCATGCAATGGGCCGTTCACTAGAGGTACTCTAGGCCACTGATCTAGAACTGAGTGACCTTTCCGTCCCACCTTGGTCGTGGAGTGATCATTCATTGATTCAGTTGGTCCGGACAATCCCAGAAGCAGTGATTACAGGAGAGGGACAGATGGTTTCTATGCGCTAATGGTGTCATATGGAAAAGGAAGCCAATATCACACTTCTTCAGAAGACAGCTCCTGCCATGGGGACTTTGAATTTAACTTAAATTAATGGGTAAATGTGTTCCTGTCACCGGAGGGCAAAGAAGGCCAGCACCATGGATTACCCCTGAGAATCCCTGAGGCTAAAACCAGGCTACGCCTCTGGGAGCACCACGGGCGCAAGCACAATGATGAAGAGGCCAGACAAGGAATGGTTTATTATAAATGCAAGCTGCTTATTACAAAGAAGTTCTCCTCCACAGCTAGGATTCAGGAAACCTCCAAAATACAGAAAGAGGTATTTAAAACAGTTTCCACAGACAGAATGCCCCATAGGGAAGCCCCTAATCAGTCATTATGTGATAGGTTAATGACTATTTCGTAAATAAGATTGATACAATTGATTTCCCTCACAAGGGTCGGGGAAGCTTGTTTAAGACTGCCAATAAAATATCATTGGCTCTCCATCAGATCCAGGCCCAGCGTCTATGTTGTTGCGATTGTGGTCTGTACTGTAGGAACCCTTACAAGCCTTGGTCAATGCCACCCTTGCTCAAGGATTGGTACTAGTAGCCTTCGGAAAGACAGTGGTGTCATCTTAATTTAAAAAATCTAAAGGCGAATCTGATATTTGCCGAAGACGTACTTACAAGAATCCTTACTCCCGAATAGTTCTACATTCATCATGGGAATCTTGTGTATGGGACGCAATAGCCCTCACCCACCAAGGTGGAATGCATCATCATTGGGCGGAAAATGGGCCTCTTTCGGGGAGATCTTTTTTTCCTCCTGGTTTACTATTTGCCAGATCTCAGGTCACGGAGCTAAGGGTTGTTCCTGCCCTGATGAAGTGCCTATGACCCGTCATGGTGATTAGAGGCATGAAACATGTTGACCACACTGTAAAACCAAGGGCTCATCACCATGCCTGGTTGGTCCAGTTCTGTTTTTAATTTTGGCAAGGACACTCACCAGGAATAAACATTGCCAAATGAGGACCCATTGCCAATTTTAACTACACTCTTAACCATCTTCCCTTCCCTAGTAACCCACTCAAACTGGGCAGTGGCCTGAGCTCTGGAAAACACCATGGCCCTCATTCTGATTCTGGCGGGCGGCGGACGCCGCCCGCCAGAATTCAGCCCTCCATAATACCGCTCCGCGGTCAAAAGACCGCGGAGGGTATTATGAGTTTTTCCCTGGGCTGGCGGGCGGTCTCCAAAAGACCGCCCGCCAGCCCAGGGAAAAACTCCCTTCCCACGAGGATGCCGGCTCGTAATCGAGCCGGCGGAGTGGGAAGGTGCGACGGGTGCTGTTGCACCCGTCGCGTATTTCACTGTCTGCAAGGCAGACAGTGAAATAAATTTTGGGGCCCTCTTACGGGGGCCCCTGCAGTGCCCATGCCGTTGGCATGGGCACTGCAGGGGCCCCCAGGGGCCCCGCAACTCCCCCTCCCGCCATCCGGTTCCCGGCGGGAGAACCGCCAGGAACTGGATGGCGGGAGGGGGAGTCGGAATCCCCAAGCCGGCGCAGCAAGCTGCGCCGGCTTGGAGGATTCCTTGGGGGCAGCGGGAAACCGGCGGGAGACCGCCGGTTTCCCTTCTCTGACCGCGGCTAAGCTGCCGCGGTCAGAATGCCCCGCGGGGCACCGCCGGCCTGTCGGCGGTGCCTCCCCGTCCAGCGGCCCTGGCGGTTACAAACCGCCAGGGTCGTAATGAGGGCCCATGTGAGGAGGAGAAAAGATCTTCATTAAAAAGAGCAGCATTCTTTGGGAGCCCACTGGGTATTACAGGCCCCCCCACAGCACAGAGCCAGCCTGATGACGAAGCATGTCACCTATGTGGGGCTCTATTGCATCCTTTAAACAGGACTCACCGTGACACATGGATGACTTTGAATCCAGCAGTCGATTCTGCCTTTTGGTGGTGAAGTGGAGCAGCACACCAGAATTAGTTAGAGTTAGGCCTTTATTTACGGGGAATTGGCGTAGGGCAGCGCCACAAGTGTTCTTGCTGCTCTGCCATATGCCAGTGTGAATGGGCAGGAATGCACTGCATTTATGAAATATGGTTCAGTTCTGTCCTTTCCCCTGTGTGCCGCTGCTGTTTTGGCAGCCTGCTGAGGACGCAGGCAGAATTGTTTTTGTGCAGGAAGAAACATCTTCCTGCACAAAAACAATCCCGAGAGGCGTTTTCCTCTTTCTGTGTGTCCTGTCGAATGCAGCACACATGGAAAGAGAAAAAAAGGAGAAATAGAAATATTTCTCCTCGTTAAGGCTGCTCTGGGGAGGCGTAAGATTTTGGTGCTGCCCCAGGTATACGTCAGTAAGTAAATCTGGGGAAGCATCAAAATCCTTGTGCGTTGCGTGGGAAAACCCACCGCAACGCCCATGGAACACCCCCGGCACAGAGTAAGGCAAAACAACGACTTGCGCTGCCTTGCCTCACTCCATAGCTATGAGGCTATTCAAAGCCACGCAAAGTGGCTTCACGTGGCCTTATAGATATGGTTCAGAGGCTTGCGCTGCCAGAGCGTAAAAAACAAGTGATGCTCTGGTGGCACAAGCCTCTCAAAATATGCCCCTTATTGTTTTCTGAGATGATGTGAGCTGGACCACACTAAAGATTTAATCTGCATCCTCTCTCTCTCTCTCGTTGCATTACTCCCCAGCCATCTGCCCTGCTGCAGGCGGCCATCTTGGATTGGGAAGGATGGACCGATCGTGCCCTGTAATGCTTTATGAAGTATACACAACTGACCAGACACATCTCAGTCATGAAGCGCCACAAGGACACCTTCCAAGCGCTTCACATGCAGGTGCAAGCTTCATTTCACACCAGCAAATAAACACTTCAGTTCCAAGAGCTGCGCCTGCCCTTGAACCAGGAGACACAGTTTTATGTGCAGGAAGTTATTGACTCAATTACTTCAGAGTGGTTCCATCTCTTTGGGGTACTGGCGAGTATAAAGCTCTAGAGTTGATAAACTGAGCCAATAAAGGGGCTATGGAGGTGCCCCGGTGAAGGCGGGGCTCGCAGACTAATACCTAGAGCAGTAACCTCACCATCGATGCCCTGAACCTGCCCTAGAATGTGCTTGAGTCCGCCCCTTTAGAGTACAGAAGAAACACTAGTGTTAGGGAGCACATGAAGCCCATTCCTGTTGGAGAGAAAGAGACCGAGGACCTTTCATATCTTAAAGGAGCGATACCTGCTGTAAGGATGCATGGTAACACCACCTCTGGTTGTAGGGACTGTGGACCCTGCAGCCTTTAGAGGACCGTCGTCTGCTGTTAGGAAGCATGGTAACACCCACCTCTGGTTGTAGGGACTGTGGACCCTGCAGCCTTTAGAGGGCCGTCACCTGCTGTAAAGATGCATGGTAACAACACCTCTGGTTGGAGGGACTGGGGACCCTGCAGCCTTTAGAGGACCATCACCTCCTTTGGGAATGCACGGTATCACCTGGTAACCACCTCCGGTTGGACAGGATGGGCACCCTCCAGTCCTTGGAGGACATCACCTGTTTTGGGGATGCACAGTATCACGTGGTACCCACCTTCAGGTGGAGAGATTGGAGACCCAGCCTTTAGACGACTGACACCTGCTGTAAGGATGCAGGGTAACACCCACCTCTGGCTGAAGAGACTAAGGACCCTGCAGCCTTTATAGGGCCATCAACTGCTGTAAGGATGCATGGTACCACCAACCTCTAGTTGGATAGACTAGGGACCTTTCACCCTTTAGATAACCGGCACCTGCTGTTCGGATGTATGGTAACACATAAAACCTATCAATGGTTGTAAGAAAATGGGGACCCTGCAGCCTTTAGCGGACCATTGCCTGCTCTAAGGATGCATGGTTACACCCATGACAGGTTGGAGAGACTGGGGACCCTGCAGCCCTTAGAGGGCTGTCATCTGCTGTAAGGATACATGGTAACACCCACCTTTGGTTGTAGAGAATGGGGACTCTGCAGCCCTTAGAGAACCCTCAAATGTTGTAAGGATGCATGGTAACACCCACCTCTGGCTATAGAGACTGAGGACCCTGCCCCCCTTAGAGGACCGTCACCTGCTGTTCGGATGCATGGTAACACCTACCTCTGGTTAGAGAGAATAAGGACCTTGCAGCCTTTAGAGGACCGTCGTCTGCTCCAAGGATACATGGCAACACCCACCTTAGCCGTTAGAATGCATGGTAACACCGATCTCTGGTTGGAGAGACGGGGGACCCTGCAGCCTTTAGAGGACCATCACCTCCTTTGGGAATGCACAGTATCACCTGGTAGCCACCTCCGGTTGGACAGGATGGGCACCCTCCAGCCCTTGGAGGACATCACCTGTTTTGGGGATGCACAGTATCACGTGGTACCCACCTCCAGGTGGAGAGATTGGAGACCCAGCCTTTAGACGACTGACACCTGCTGTAAGGATGCATGGTAACACCCACCTCTGGTTGGAGGGACTGGGGACCCTGTAGCTTTTAGAGGGCCGTCACCTGCTGTAAGGATGCATGGTAACACCCACCTCTGGTTGGAGGGACTGTGGGCCCTGCAGCCTTTAGAGGGCCGTCACCTGCTGTAAGGATGCATGGTAACACCACCTCTGGTTGGAGGGACTGGGAACCCTGGAGCCTTTAGAGGGCCGTCGCCTGCTGTAAAGATGCATGGTTACACCCACCTCTGGTTGGAGGGACTGTGGGCCCTGCAGCCTTTAGAGGGTCGCCACCTGCTGTAAGGATGCAGGGTAACACCCACCTCTGGTTTTAGGGACTGTGGACCCTGCAGCCTTTAGAGGACCGTCAACTGCTGTTAGGATGCAGGGTAACACCCACCTCTGGTTGTAGGGAATGTGGACCGTGCAGCCTTTAGAGGGCCGTCACCTGTTGTTAGGATGCAGGGTAACACCCACCTCTGGTTGTAGGGGCTGTGGGCCCTGCAGACTTTAGAGCGCCGTCACCTGCTGATGGAATGCACAGTATCACCTGGTAGCCACCTCCGGTTGGACAGGATGAGCACCCTCCAGCCCTTGGAGGACATCCCCTGTTTTGGGATGCACAGTATCACGTGGTACCCACCTCCAGGTGGAGAAATTGGAGACCCAGCCTTCAGAGGACAATCACCTGGTGTAGGGATGTGCAATATCACCTGGTTCCCATCACCGGTTGGGCAGGATGGAGACCCTGTAGCCTTTAGAGGACATCACCTGCTGATTGGATGCACAGTATCACCTGGTACCCACCTCCGGTTGGGCAGGATGGAGACCCTGTAGCCTTTAGAGGGCATCACCTGCTGATGGGATGCACAGTTTCACCTGGTACCCACCTCCGGTTTGGCAGGATGGAGACCCTGTAGCCTTTAGAGGGCATCACCTGCTAATGGGATACACAGTATCACCTGGTACCCACCTCCGGTTGGACAGGATGGAGACCCTGTAGCCTTTAGAGGACATCACCTGCTGATGGGATGCACAATATCACCTGGTTCCCATCACCGGTTGGGCAGGATGGAGACCCTGTAGCCTTTAGAGGACATCACCTGCTGAAGGGATACACAGTATCACCTGGTACCCACCTCCAGTTGGACAGGATGGAGACCCTGTAGCCTTTAGAGGACATCACCTGCTGATGGGATGCACAATATCACCTGGTTTCCATCACCGGTTGGACATGATGGAGACCCTGTAGCCTTTAGAGGACATCACCTGCTGAAGGGATACACAGTATCACCTGGTACCCACCTATGGTTGGACAGGATGGGCACCCTCCAGCCTTAGAGGACATCACCTGCTGATGGGATCAACAGTACTACCTGGTACACACCTTAGATCAGAGATTTTGTAGACTTTAGAGGACCATCACCTGCTGTTGGGATGCACAGTACTAAAAGGTGCCCACTTCTGGTTGGATTGGCTGGGCTTTCTCCAGCCTTTAGAATGCCATCACCTGTTTTGGGGATGCACGTATCACCTGAGAGCCACCTCCGGTTGGAGAGACTGGAGACCCTGTACCCTTGAGAGGACATAACCTGCTGTTGGAATGCACGGTATTACCTGGTACCCACCTCTGGTTGGACAGGATAGGGACCCTGCAGTCCTTAGAAAACATCACCTGCTGTTGGTATGCACAGTATCACCCGGTAGTCACCTTTGGTTGGAGAGACCGGAGACTCTCCAGCTCTTAGAGGACATCACCTGCTGTTGGGGTGCACAGTACCCGTGGGACTCACGTCCGATTGGGCAGGATGGGCACCCTCTAGCCTTTAAAAGGCCATCAGCTGTTTTGGGTATGCACAGTATCACGTAAGAGCCACCTCAGGTTGGAGATCCTGAAGCCTTTAGAGGACATCACCTGCTGTATGGATGCACAGTACCACCTGGTACCCACCTCTGGTTGGGCAGGATGGAGACCCTGTAGCTTTTAGAGCACACCGCCTAGTGTTGGGATGCACAGTATCACCTAGTACCCATCTCTGGTTGAACAGGATGAGGCCCTGCAGCCCTTAGAGGACATCACTTGCCTTGGGGATGCACAGTACCACCTGTTACTCACCTTAGATTGGAGACCTTGTAGGCTTCAGAGGGCAATCACCTGCTTTTGGGATGCACTGTACCACCTGGTACCCACCTCTGGTTGGACAGGATGGGCACCCTCCAGCCTGTAGAGGGCCATCACCTGTTTTGGTGATGTGCAGTATCATGTGAGAGCCACCTCTGGTTGGAGAGATTGGAGATCCTGTACCCTTTAGAGGAAATCATCTGCTGTTGGGGTGCACAGTACCACCTAAAACCCACCTCCGGTTGAACAGGATGGGGACCCTGTAGCCGTTAGAGGACATCACCTGCTGTTGGGATGCACAGTATCAACTGGTACCCACTTCAGGTTGGACAGGAATGGCCGCCATTTGGTTTTTAAATGCCCCTTACCTGCTTCTAGAATGTATATAGAATGTCTGTAGCAGGAGAGAGATCCTTATCTGCTATGGGGATGCACAGTATCACCTGGTACCCACCTTCGGCTGGGCAGGCTGAGCACCCTCTATCCTTTAGAGGACATAACCTGCTCTTGGGGTGAACAGTACCACCTGGTACTCACCTCTGCTTGGAGAGGAAGGGTTCCCTCCAGCCCTTGACATGACCTGCTGTTGGGATGCACAGTATCACCTGGTATCCACCTTCGCTGCACAGGGTGGGCACCCTCCAGCCCTTAGAGGACATCACCTGCTCTGGGGATGCACAGTATCACCTGGTACCCACCTCCGGTTAGACAGGATAGGCACCCTCCAGCCCTTGATCTGGTTCAGCTCGGTGTCGGAGACCTCGATCTGGAGGGGAAGCCGGGGAACCCAAGCTGTCATCTCTAGGGACTTCCTGAAATTCTGGTAGGTGAAGTCAACCAGGACCTTGACTCTCCCTTTCATCTCCTTCCCGTTGACGTAGACATAGTCACACCTGTCAGACACCTGCAAAGGAGCAGACAAAAACACACCCTGAGTGAGTTACACAACATGGCTGCACATCAGAGAGACCATTCAAATCTTTGTGTTCATACAACAAGTCTTGGTACAAGGCCAGAACCTCATGAGGCACAATTTAAAGAGAGAAAGGATTGCTGGACTGTGTGAGGTCAATCCTTAAGATGGTGGTGGTGGTTCTCTGGTGGAGGTGAGTGGAGCAAATGCTCTCCCTTCTGTTTGCCCTGGGTGGTCGGTGGGGTCTTGGAGGACCATCTCACCATAAACATCACTGAATGAGATCACACACCCAGTGCGTAGGTCCTCTTCAAAATTTTGGTTGGTGGTGAGTGAGGTAGGTGAGATGTTCTCTTCTTTTACACATGTGCCATGTCTGAGCTGTGGCAGCCACATTTATTACTGAATTAGCCCCATCAGGGATGCTCACATTACCGTCAATACTTTTTGTCACTCAAGTCAATTCTTGTCCAAGATGCTGGAATCACTGCTGATCAACCAACTTACCAACCATCTCTCGGTCCACAGCCTCTCCCATACTGCACTACAGTTTCTTACCCTGCCTCTCTGAGCAGAGTTTACCATCTTTTGGGGGCCCCTGCTCTCCCACACGTAACCTCTTTCAGTTGGAAAAGGGGTCCATCACATCTCCTCTCCTGCCCCGAAATCCCTATGGGCCAGCTTCTCCAACCTCAACCACCATCCTGTTCCTGTGAAGGGGGAGGCTCTTCAGGTCTACCAAATAGCTTAATTTGATCCACTTGCTCTCAGCCACCTCTGCCAGGGTCAACATACAGAACAATGGAAAGGCCCCCTCCATATCCTTTCCAGGAAGACCAGCCTCCATCAGCACTCCGGAAGAGTGCACCACAGGTTCCTGTCACAGCCTCCATATCTGCCTCCCGCAGTATTCTAACTCCTCAATAGAGTTGTGTTGTTTTTGCTTCATGCAAGGTGATGAAAGGCAGTGCAATTACTTAATTCAGAGTTACAAACCCCATGCAAGGCACAATTTGCACGAGGATGCCAGGACCCCAGGTAGGAAGGTTGATTTGTATTGGAATGAAAGAGTCTGGGGAGAGCATTACCTAGGGTGGATGGGTTTGGTGGCAGGACATCCAGTATGTGGAGATTTTCTAAATTTCCTTCAGGCAGCGGTTGGTAGTATTAAGGGCAGTGCGAGGGCTGGCAGGGCACCAGGTACTTTTTTACACATATGGGTATGAAAGCAAAAGGCAATCACAGAGAGTTAGGAGCGCAATTGGCAGGACATCGAGAAATGTCTATTATTTATCTAGGGAACGCAAATGGAGAGAGTGGTGGAGTGGGTCACATGACATCAAGTTGCACAGTGCTCACCCATGACCCGGGAAAGGACATTGAGTTGCTGTACGTATTGTAAAATTGTTTATTCAGAATTCTCAGTGAAATTCATTCCCATGATTCACAGTTACCCATCTATAATTCTATATATGATTACTTAGCGAAGGAGTCGAGCTCGCCGTCACCTCACTGACCGTGCCTGCTCTAATCTCTCCCCAGTCTAGCACCACAGAACAGCCATAGGTCTTTGAATCTTTACAAGGCTCTCCACCGTCATGACTTTCCAAGCCTTTGTGATGTGTGTAGTCCTGCTCAGCTCATCGTGGCGACCCTGCCTGCTGTTTGGAGAGAGACGTGTGCCAAAAGATCAAGTGATGACAAACCAACTGAGAGAACCATTCCGTGGCTCCTGTCACCAGGAACTATCCACAAGCCATCAAGAGGCACCTTCCTCTGACCATGAACCATGAAGTGCCTGACTCATTGGGCCAGACACAGCTCCCCAGCCACTCCACAGCCCTCCTGCCTGCCGCTGATAGCTCCACCTGCATTCCCAAGCCTGATTGCGACAGCTCCGCCCGCATTCCTGAGCCTGATTGTGTCAGCTCCATCCGCTTTCCTGAGCCTGATTACAACAGGTCCGCCTGCATTCCTGAACCTGATTGCAACAGCTCTACCTGTAATTCTAAGCCTGATTGTGTTTGTTCTCATCCCTGCCTCCTAGCCACCCTCCTGCCATCCTGCTTCCCACCCTGGCCCCTCATACCTTCAAGGACATATAAGGGAAGCCGCAGTTCAGCCGGTGCACTGAAGGCGCACCAAAGGCAAGCCCGTCTGTGCTCGGATCACCCCCAGTGCCAGGACCCCTTGCCCTCCCACCCCACACCGCCACACCACGAGGGCGCTCTAGGCCCTGAATGTCAGACATCCCATCAGCAGCTGCTTCCCCACGGTCAACCAAAGTACCCTTCACCTGCCTACATTGCCATTTCTCCTGCAACGCAGGCCCACCTGCGCACACAAACGCCTACACTGCACCCACACAGCAGACTGCGAACAACCAGGCACCACTCCAGTGCATCCTGTTAAATGCCCACTCCTTATGGAAACATGGCACAGAAATCTGGGACACCATCACCACCCACAACCCCGCCTCCATCACCGAAACATGATTAACACCCTCCTCAAACTTCAACATCACCACGGCCACACCTAACGGCTACAAGATGATACATTGAGTCTGCATCAACAAACATGTCAGGGTTATCGCACCATCACTGACAATAATCCAACGTCCCTTATGGTACACCTCAACTTACTACTCCAGCTCAATGCCAACACCACGATGCGAGGCACCCTCGCATACAAAACCCCGGGACCACACCCAGCCTTCTTTGACACCATCATGAACCTCATCCCCCCCCCACGCCATCAACTCCCACAATTACATCTTACACGGTGAACTAAATTTACACCTTAACGATCCCAACAACACCAACTCAACTTCCCTCTTAGAGAACCTCAGCAACATCAGCTTCACCCGACTGGTCATCAAACCCACGCCCAAAGCCGGACACACACTGAACGTCATCTTCACTTCTACCAACAGAATCAATTTCATCCATGTGACTGAACTCACCTGGACCAACCACGTCATCATCCACTTTACCATTTCCAGTTCCCAGCACACCACCTCCAAGCACCTCAGCACCCACCATCAAGCTGGGGCAAGGTAACTGAGACTCTAAAGAGCACAGGCCTTAGGTATGGAGACTACACTGATCGCCACCACGGACATCAGAACCAAGGACAGTCGGCAGCTCTGATCCTTTTGGACCTCTCCGCGGTGTTCCATACAGTCTCCCACCACACTCTCCTCAACAGACTCCACAGCAAAGGCATTAAACAAAATGCCCTTAATTGGTCACCTCTTTCCGCTCAGGCTGCACGCAGAGCATCCGTCCTCCTCCCTTCACTTCTACACCCAAGAAAATCACCTGCGGCATACTCCAAGGATCCTCCCTCAATCCAACCCTGGTCAACATCTACATGACCTTCCTCTCAGACATCATCAAATCCCACAGACTCAACATAGTCTCTTACGCCAATGGTGTAGGAGGCTGGCAGGGTTTGCAGTGGGTACCTAAGGTACTTATACCTTATACCAGGTCCAGTTATCCCTTATTAGTGAAATAGTAGTGTTCTAGCAGCTTAGGCTGTCTAGGGGTAGCTGTAGCAGAGCAGCCAAGGCTGAACTAGGAGACATGCAAAGCTCTTGCAATACCACTATAGTTACACAGTATGTACACACAAGAAAGACAATACTCAGTGTTATCAAAAATAAAGGTATTTATTTGGGTGACACAGTACCAAAAATATCTTAGAGACAATACTCCTTCTGGAGGTAAGCATTATACTCAATGTATACACTAGTAACCAAAATCAGGTAAGTATACAGTTTTAGAATAGTGCAAACAGTGAAAAACACAATAGATTGCAAAGGGCCTAGGGGCAACACAAACCATATACTAAAATAGTGGAATGCGAAGGTTGCATTTCCCCCTAGTCAAATGTAGTGTGTAGAGGGGCGCTGGAAGTGTACAAAAACACCAAAGGTAAGTAAAGTACCCCACCCCAGAGCCCAGGAAAGCAGGAGTAAAGTGCAGCAAGTTTCATCAGAGCACACTACAAGTTGTGATGAAGAATTATGCAAGAACCAAGCAAGACTGCAAGACACCAACGATGGATTCCTGGACCTGAAGACCTGTGGAGAGAGGAGACCAAGTCCAGAAGTCAACAAAGAGCCCAAGAAGAACAGAAGCCCCTGCCCTCCTGGAAGTAGGTGCAAAAGTGGATTCTCTGGTTGGAAGAAAAGTACAGGAATGCACCAAAGAAGATAGCTGCAGGTTCCAGCTTGGTGCAAGAGATGTCCCACGTTGAGTTGTTGTTAACTGCAGGCTGTTTGCTTCACTGGATTCTGCCAACAAGCTTTGTTTCATGCAAGTACGCATTTTGCATCAAAGAGGATCCCATGCCGCAGGAGAACAACTCAGAGAGCAGTGAGTCACAGGATGGAGTGCTGGGGACCTGGGCTATGCTGTACACAAATAACATTTGAAAGAAGTGCACAGAAGCCCAAGGTGCTGCAGAAGACACGATGGACAAGGGTGCTGTCTGGCGCCGGGAAGCAAGCTCTTACCTCCGCCACCTGGACCTTTGGACAGTCTGGATCACTTCGGTCCACCACCAATGTTCCAGGGATCATGCCCATCGACAGGAGAGGAGTCCCAGAGTACATGTCGTTGTCGCAGAGAGGTGCATGCTGAAGCAGGGAAGTGACTCCGTCACTCCACAGGAGATTCCTTCGGTTCTTCTGGTGCAGGCTGAAGACAGGCAGTCCTCAGAGCATTCACACCTTGGACACTGTTGCAGTTGCTGGCTGGAGCTGAAGTTGCAGGTTGCAGTAGCCTTCCTGGATACTTTGTTGCAGTTACAGAGGTTCCTGGAGCAGTATGAGGTTGATCCAACGATCAGAAGCTGAAGCAGAGGATGCACAGGAGTCCTGGTGGAGCCTTGTGAACCGAATCTGAGGAAACACCCAGAGGAGAGACCCTATATAGACCTGAGAGGTGGATTGGCTACCTACCCAGGTATGCACCTACCAGGAGAGGTCTCTGACGTCACCTGCTGGCACTGGCCACTCAGATGCTTCCAGAGGGTCCCCACACCTTTGAATCCAAAATGGCTAATGCCAGGGACACTCTGGAGGAGCTCGGGTCACTTTCCTTTGTCCAGTTTCATGCCAGAGCAGGGACTGGGGGTCCCTGAACTGGTGTAGACTGGATTATGCAAAGAGGGTACCATTTATGCCCTTCAAAGCATTTCCAGAGGCTCTGGGAGGATCAAATCAAATCATTAACATTTATAAAGCGCGCTACTCACCCGTGCGGGTCTCAAGGCGCTAGGGGAAAAAGGGGGGGGGTTATCGCTGTTCGAACAGCCAGGTCTTTAGGAGTCTCCGGAAAGCGGAGTGGTCCTGGGTGGTCCTGAGGCTGGTGGGGAGGGAGTTCCAGGTCTTGGCCGCCAGGAAGGAGAAAGATCTCCCACCCGCCGTGGAGCGGCGGATGCGAGGGACAGCAGCGAGTGCGATGCCAGAGGAGCGGAGGAGGCGGGTGGGGACGTAGAAGCTGAGATACCCCTCCCATGCCTGTAACACCTATTTCCAATGGGAGAGGGTGTAATAACTCTCTCCTAAAGGCAATCCCCAGGAGGGCAGAAACCTGTCTGTGAGGTAGCAGCATCTGGGGCTGTGTTGGAAACCTCGGAGACCTGGTTTGGCAGTACTTGGGGTCCATGGTGGAGCCCAAAGGGTGCATGGAATTGCCCCCCCCCCATACCAGATTTGAATTGGGGGTTCAATTTCACAATCTTAGACACCTCACATGGACATATTCGGAGTTACCATTCTGAAGCTACATATATGTATTCACATATATGTAGTGCACACTTATAATGGTGTCTCCACACTCACGAAGTCCAGGGAATTGGCCATGGACAACGTGGGGGCTCCTTTGTTAGTGCAAGTTGTTCCCTCATACACAGTAACTTTGCACCTAGCCTTCGGTAACTGAAGGTTTGACATTTAGGTGACATATAAGTTACCTGGTGCAGTGAAAAATAGCTGTGAAATAGTGTGTGCACTATTTCACTCAGGCTGCAATGGCAGTCCTGAAGGAGTGTTTGTATGAGCTCCTTATGGGAGGCAAAATAAATGCTGCAGCCCATAAGGATCTCCTGGAACCCCGAAGCCCTGGGTACCTAGGTACGATATACTAGGGACTTATAAGGGGGGGACCAGTGTGTCAATTGGAATTGGTATATGAAGTCACTAAACTATAGTGACAAATTTGGTACACAGAGAGACCATAAGCACTGCAGTTCTGGTTAGCAGAACTCCAGTGACACAGTCAAGCATACTGACAACACCTATGGGCCACAAACTATGAGCACTGGGGTCTTAGCTAGCAGGATCTCAGTGAGACAGTAAAAACACACTGACAAACAGGCAGAAATTGGGGGTAACATGCCAAGAAAGATGGTACACTCCTACAAATGGCACTCAACTAATCCTCACACTCTCTGAAGATCCCACCAGCACCAAAGCCAACTTCCACAATGCCATTACCAACGTAGCAACATGAATGAATAACAGGTTCCTCAAACAAAACAGCGACAAAACGGAAGTGCTGATCTTCAGGAAGAACACCTCCATATGGGACCACAACTGGTAGCCAGCAGAACTCGGACCAACGCCCTCTCCATCCGACCGTGCTTGAAACCTCAGCATCATCCTTAACTGCCAACTATCCCTGAATCGACAAGTAAACTCAGTCGCCTCCTCCTGCTTCTACATCCTCTGTATGCTCCACCGAAGCTTCAAACGGATATCTACTGACACTAGAACATCAGTCACGCATGCCCTCGTCACCAGCCGCCTAAACTATAACAAGGCTCTTTATGCCAGAGTGCCTTCCCTGCTAGTTAAAATACTCCAGACTCTACAGAACACTGCAGTCAGACTCATCGGCAACCCCCCAAAGTGCTCAAGCATCTCCCCACACCTCAGGAAGCTTCCGTAGCTTCCCGTCCAGAAGTGAAGCCAATTCAAAGTTCTCACACTTGCATACAAGGCTCTTCACAACCTGGGGCCATGCTAATTTAACCATCTACTGCGCTTGTATGTCAAGGCAAGACAACTACGTTCTGCCTTGCTAAACATTGCACACATCTCCCACATCCATCGCAGCCACAGCGGAGGCCACTCCTTCCCCTACACAGCAGCCAAGTCCTGGAACAGCCTGCCCTTCCATCTCTGAACAGCTCCTTCCCTGGTGGACTCCGGAAGAAGACTCAATACGTGGGTTTTTGACTGAGACGCTGCACCCTCAGCACCCAGATACCCTTAGGGGTAATAGTGCAGAGCTTTACAAATGCTATGATTGAAGAACGGACCAAGGGCATCAAGAGGCTCCTTCCTCTGACCATGAAGGGGCCTTGGATTATCAAGAGGCACCTTCCTTTGACCAAGAACGGGCCATGGGCCATCAAGAGGCCTCTTACTTTGACCATGAACAATCTTTGGCCCATTATGAGGCACCTTGCTCTGACCATGAACAGGCCATGGGCCATTAAGAAGCGCCTTCCTCTGACCATGAATGGGCCAGGGGCTATTAAGAGGCATCTTTCTCTGACCATGAAAGGGCCATGGGCCACCAAGAGACAGGTTCCTGTCACCATGAAAGGGCCAGGGGCCATCAAGAGGCACCTTCCTCTGACCATGAAGGAGCCATGGGCCATCAAGGGGCACCCCCTCTGACCATGAAGGAGCCATGGGCCATCAGAAGGCACCTTCCTCCGACCATGAAGGAACCATGGGCCATCAAGAGGCACCCCCTCTGACCATGAGGGGGCCATGGGCCATCACGAGGCACTTTCTCTGACCATGAAGGAGTCATGGGCCATCAAGAGGTGCCTTCTCTGACCATGAAGGGGCCATGAGCCATTATGAGGCACCTTCCTCTGACCATGAACAGGCCATTGGCGATTAAGAAGCGCCTTCCTCTGACCATGAATGGGCCAGGGGCCATTAAGAGGCATCTTTCTATGACCATGAAAGGGCCATGGGCCACCAAGAGACAGGTTCCTGTCACCCTGAAAGGGCCAGGAGCCATCAAAAGGCACCTTCCTCTGACCATGAAGGAACCATGGGCCATCACGAGGCACCTTCCTCTGACCATGAAGGAACCATGGGCCATCACGAGGCACCCCCTCTGACCATGAAGGAGCCATGGGCCATCAAGAGGCACCTCCTCTGACCATGAAGGGGCCATGGGCCATCAAGAGGCACCCCCTCTGACCATGAGGGGGCCATGGGCCATCGCGAGGCACCCCCTCTGACCATGAAGGAGCCATGGGCCATCAAGAGGCACCTCCTCTGACCAAGAGAGGGCCACGGACCAATAAAAGCCACATTTCTCTGACCATGAACTGGCCATGAGGCATCAACAGGCATCTTCCCCTGCAAATGCACTTTTGATCTTCTTTCTGCCTCTTCACTGAGGCCATCCTATCAAAGCGCATGAAGACCTCATCGGATGGACCGCCACCAAGAGCACCGGCGAAGTTTGTGTTCAGGAAAAAGACTAGAAAGGAGGTAACTTTGCTTTTTGGTGTAACCAGCCAGCATTATGCAGCTGCGTGCTCTTGTGTGTGGGATATCTTTCGTCCAAGTCCCGCCAAAAAGTCTAACGCAAGTACGAAGTCATTTTTCTGAACTTTTCGCTTTTTTGATTTAAATTCAATTCCACAGAAGAAACAGCTGCACTGAAATTATTAAACACGTTTTCCTTAATTTTCCCTTCATAGTTTTTGGTCAAATCATCATTTTATGAACTTGTTTTGAAATATATTTTCCGTATTGTTTTATGTAAGTTACTTATTTTTGTCGGTCAGTCCTGAAAGGCTTTTTTTATCCTGTTTATGTTGTATGATTTGTGGTCACTGGCCACATAGTTTCAGGCCTGTCTGAGTAGGACGTGCTCTTATGGGCCAGTGATGGCTTTGTGGTGGAGATCTGTGGCCTGGACATGCAGTGTTATTGCATAGCTATGTACACTGTGTGGAACATACATTGAGCCGCAACATGGAGTGGGTTTTGTACACAAGGGCATTCCCTGAGCACAAGTTTCCCACAGAAGGGCGCCCAATCCATGGAGCAGGACCCTTGTGTTACCTTCACAGGCAGATGCACACATCAAGGACAACTTTCACTCAGGCGATGCCCAATAGACCGGAGAGATATCGTGAGTGAATGTTGTCCTCATGGGCACATCTCGTAGGTAATTTTCACACAAATGAGAGTGCACCCATAATATGCATAAAGCCACAGTTCTTGGGATAAATGCACATGTTGCCTGGAACAGTTATGGAATCTCGGCCACCCCTAGTCCTCACTGCACCCCACAACGTGTCTTTCAGGGCACCCCACAACTTGTCTTTGAGTGCAGGCCCCCAGCTTGGCCGGCGCTAGGAAAGGGTGAAACAAGGGTTCATCAAAAAGCTTTTTGTTTTGACTTTGTGAGACCTTCCGGGTGAGTGTTGGAGCCTGGCTGCAGCAAGTATAGCGCCAGGACACCCTCCCGGGTGAGCTGTGCGCTACATAAATACAATTAACATAACGTCCCGTGCTCACTCGATGTGACATTAAGTGAAGGAAGAGAGCTCGAATCACGCACCAAGGATGGATTTTGCTTTGCAGGGAAAAAAAATCAATGTGGTTTTTTGGGAGGAATGCAATAATATTTCAGACAGCAATCCATTTATCAATGCGAGGTGTCTGTGGGCATAAATAGGCTTTATATGAAAAATAAGTAATCAGTTCTGATTCCAGACATTTAATGAAACGAGACAGGGATGCGATATTGCAATTTATGGTCCAATCTGACCTCTGAAAGCTCAGAGTTGATCGTTAAATCTCCCTTTTACTTTCTGAAAGTTACACTGTTTATGTTAAAACTTCCAGGATATATTCTATTATATTATTTTATATGATATGATATGATATTATATTTTATTATATTATATTATATTACGTCATTTTATGTTATATTATATAACAATTGATATTGTGGTATGTTATGTTATATTAAATATTATTATGTTATATTAGATTACCTCATATTATGTTATGTTATATCATATTATATTAAGGTATATTATATTATGTTATAATATATGTTATATTATATTATATTACGTCATGTTATGTTATGTTATATTATATAACATATTATACTATGGTATGCTATGTTATGTTATATTATATTCCATATTATTATATTATATTAGATTATGTCGTGTCATGTTATGTTGTGTTATATTATGTTATATTATATTAAGGTGTATTATATTATATTATGTTATATTATATATTATATTTTGTTATATTATTTTATATTATGTTATATTATATTATGTTACATTATATTGTATTATGTTATGTTATATTATATTATGTTATGTTATATTGTGTTATATTATGTTGTGTTATATCATATTATATTACGTCATGTTGTTATATTAGATCATATTATATTATATTATATTATGTTATGGTATATTATATTGCATTGTATTATATTACGCTATAACTATTTCATGTTTTTATACACGGATGAGTGTATTCAGGGCAAATTATTCTGAAATACATTTGCTATTAAGGCTCAATGCTTGACTGACCAAAACTATTCAGTGGACAGCCACACAGGTTCATATATACTCATGAATGTATTGTGAAATTCAGTACCGTAGCAATGATGCCACAGGCCCTGGAGCAAGGAAAATAGCCCATTTCAGTATTGTTGGGGTAGTAAAATACCGCAATTATCAGAGTTCAGTGAGTCCTGGTGCACTGCACTCGCTGCACCAATGGCAGATATGCCCCTGGCGAGAATGGGGATCCTGTGTTAGTTTTCATGTCAAGGTCCACTCTCGAGTGTTATGCGTAAAGCTCACAATCCTCGCACGAAGCACGAGTGCTACTCCACGACAAAACGGTGCAACTTTGCACCCACTCCTGCTCCAGAGAAAACAGAGTGGACTTTGCAGCCACCCCTGCTCCAAGGTAACACAAGAGCTTTTCTACTACCACCGCCTACGACTCTGCAGACCTGTGAATCCGTTCCAGACCGCGCCTCGAGACACAGACCTCTGAAACAGGCCAAGTAGTAGAAAAAGAACCAAGTGCCTGATTTAGAACTCAGCGGATGGTTACTCAGTCACAACGGTGACAGATATCCCGTCCGCTGAAACTCTAAATCCCATTATCTACTATGGGATTTAGATTTTGGCAGATGGGACATCTGTCACCGTTCTGATGGAGTAACTCATCTGCCGAGTTCTAAATCAGGCCCTTAGTTAAAGGTGATGTTTCCAACCACGTTCAACCATAAACCATTCAAGCTCTACTTATGGCGCTGTCGGCAATCAGTCCTCGGTCCTGTTGACTAGGCTCTGAAAGTGGATTGGAGTGCCTCTCTTAAAGAAAGTGACAATAAGATGACAATATCTGAGTTATCATTAAGATAAGTCTGTTATAGCCTAGGTTGTTGATCCTCTATAGGTGGCGGTCAGTAGACATTTTAATGTCGCTTGTGGTGAATTCTAGGTAGGACGCCACTAGTCTTTGGGGTTATAAGTGTATCTCCGGATGGACTTCTTGCTCCATAATTTGTAATGATAAATCCTCCTCCCTCTTGCTGTCCATTAAAAAGGTTCAACCTAATTGCAACCTTTTTCGTGAGATACTGAAAACCTGGCTTATCTCTCTTCCGTGATGGTTGGGTTGGTTTCTTCTCACATTGTAGCTTCTTACTTTATTTCTAGCGCTTTGACACCCTTCGGTCTAATGCCTCTACAAATCCCAAAATGCAAATACTAATACCTATATTTCTATGCCAACTTAACACACTTTTTACATAAACTAGTGGGGATGGTTCTCATTATTTTCTGCCCCTTTGTGCGTCTAGTAGAGCGCCTTTGGACTTGGCCGGCGCTACAAGGGGTGAGATGGAGACCACCTCCTGGAGGCCTTCTGACTTACCTCTGCCTGTGGAGCTTTGGATGTGGCTTTGTGGTGGTCCTTCTAGAACATGTAGTACCGCTCGACACACGGCAAGAAGAAGAGACGGGGAAGGTGTCTCGTCAAAGGTCTATAGGGTATTATTTCTTTTAAACCAAAGCTCTAACCCACCCTCAAGTGGCATGCTTCATCATAGGGTTTCTCCTCACATTAAAGAAAGTGTGAATACAAATGTTGCTACAACCCTAAAAGTAGGGGAGCTGTAGGAACCCCTCGAGTGGTTTATAATGTACTGAAGTTATCCTAGAATGTAACAGTGTAAAGACAGAGGAGGAATGAAAAGAGAAATAGCTAAAACTATCTGTTTTTGGACAATGAGCTTAATTTGTATCTCCAGTGTGTAGATTAAAATGAAGGACAAATCTTCAACCCTGTTAAACGGTCGACATGTTTCTATCCGAGGTATACTGCCTATCTCAGAACATTCATCAGGACATAAACATCATAATTAATGATTAAATCCTCACAATGTAGTTAAGTTTCTATTAAGACAGAAATACTTGACTTAAAATGATCAGGAGTGGGAGGTGTGTTTCACATCCCCAGATGACCCTATTTATGGGTGATTCTTTTTTCCGACATGGTCACTGGACATTAGCTTAATCATCTTTTTTCTGCTACAGCGTTCTTGTCTGCATCGGTACATGCTGTGGTGTCCACTATATCCACCTAGAGGGCCTGTTGTTGTTGGTGTTGAGTATCATAGGGAGGGCGTAATTGCTTTTTTCCCCTCATCTGAACTACAACGCCCTCCTGCTCCTCCAGTGATTAGTATGAAGATCACACTCAAACTTTCTTTAACAAGCCACTCGGTTTTAGTCGTAGGACTCTTACCTTGGGGGTAAGACTGCTCGGTTTAGGGCAGCAGCACCACCCGTGTGGGTGAATGAGTCAGTCCCACACTGACTGGAAGCTGCCAGCCTGGCCTCATCGGCTAGATAGCACCACCTCATCAAAACCTGAAAAATTAAGGTGATTTGTGGCAGCCTAGAAACATGACACTGACTCAACAAGGAAGTCCTGGTCTACAGATCATACCCTTTTCTCTCAGTTACACAACCTCTCACACATGCGAAGGCAGACAAAGAATTGCACGGCCAGTTACAATTAGTTTATTGAAGTGACTGTATTCCATAGTAAAAAATATGAGCTGCGATTATTAGGAGGATGAAACATAATGCAGTGACGATTGTGGCCATTAGAGTGAAACAGATAAACAGTCCTATTTTCCGGACATAATCATGAATCTAAGGCCCATATTTATACCTTTTTAGTGCCGCATTTGCGTCATTTTTTGACGCAAAAGCGGCGCATGCTTACAAACTACAATTGTATTTTGTAAGTTTGTGCTGCTTTTGCATCAAAAAGCTGCGCAAATGGGGCGCTAAAAAAGTATAAATATGGGCCTAAGATTTCCTACCTACACCCTATTAGCTAACACGAGAGCCAAGCAGTGTTAGTCTTTCTGTCCGTCCAAGTCTATGGAAGGAGCTCTGACCCCATACCTGAAAGAGGGCAAGGGTCTGCCTGTTGGTCCGCTGGCAGTCCTCGCAGCTGCTGGAAAGACAAGGCCAAGATCAGCGAAGCTGTTGATCAAGTGGTGCTCAGTATAAGATGGCCGGCTGGAATGCCCTCTAACCTTCATATTTACTGAACAACAAGGACCCCTTAGGAACCAATTCAACCCCACCTACTACTTTACATCATACCCCAACATACAGCATAGACCCCAACTTATACAAACAATCCTTTATTTTAAATCCCAAATGTATTAATTGCTTCTCTACATACAAAATTTACAATCCCCCATCGTAACAAAAAAAGAGAAGGACAGAAAAAGAGTGCAATTGGATCAAGTGCTCGTGAATTTGAGAAAACAAAAATAATTATTTTTCTGTACTTTTTTGTTGTTACGATGGGGGACTGTACATTTTTTACATAGAGAAGCAATTCATTCATTTAGGATTTAAAATAAAGGATTGTTTATAAGTTGTGGTCACTGCTGTATGCTGGGATATGATGTAAAGTAATGAGTGGGGCTGAATCGGTTTCTAATGGTCCCTGTTGTCTGGTAAAAAGGTTTCACCCAGACCCTCTAGGGTGTTCATGGGTTACCCTCTGTGGTTTGCAATATACTCTAACCTTCATAGGCCTATGAGGTATTCATATAACAATACGTGTTGTGTTCTGAGAACAGGCCTGATGTGATTGTATGTTCAATGTTAGAAAGCTGACTCCATACTCTTGGAGTGGCAATACTAAGTACACTCTAGTGTATAAGTGTAACAGCCTTGAGCAGGGCACAGAATGAGATGCATGCAAGGGCAGATGAAGGTAGAACACCAACAAGTGGTTTTTCTGACAAAGGCAGCTCATAAAATATAAAACAACAACATGAAAAACAAGCTGTGCTCAAATATAATACAGTGAATAAAAGCAAATAAAATCTGTGTGTGTCTTAAAGGTACAGGCAGTGGGCCGATAGGCTAAAATACGGGTGCCAAATCTAGGCGCTAAAAAGGAACCCTCAACAGGGTAGGCACCTACTCTGTGATCTATCCCATGTTCACCAGCTGCCCTTTGTTCCTGTTTAGTAAATATTTTGGAGCAAGTCTATTTCTCTTTTGTAGGGACACCTAGGACGAATGCTTGAGCGCGCATTCAGGAACTGCTCAACTGCGGCAGGTGCACTATCCAGCAGAGCACAAGACAAGCCATGTGCTTGGGGGCTTTGGTTAAATCTGGCTTTGCATCTCCTTGATGAAGGATGAATGATAGAAAGGCCCACAGTGTAACTGATTTAGAACCACTGATGGCTTGTCGTGGTGACTGCCTGTCTGCTCACGTACCATAATGTACATAGTGATGGGGCTTTCACCCAGGAGATTTGAGTGCTGCTTGAGTGAGCTGCACTTGGGGCAGTGGCATTGGTCTTCGGGCCAACCAGCCCATCACAGCTGAACTACCAGCCCATGATGGATGTTAGCAGGCATCTATACTCACTCTTGGGAGGGAAGCTGGCTCACCATGGAAAGATCAGGCACAGGGCACAATCCGCGAGGCTCTCTGGGACTCTCAGAGTCAAGTGCCTGTTCTGAAAACCACAACGACACGGAGGATGGATACGAGTGTCCCTTTGAACTGGCTGATTCGTTGAGTTGCCAGTGAATGGGTGATATGAAGCAAATCACCAACATGAACTACCAGCCCTGTGGGCCGCTTAAGGGCACATGTTTTAATTTTAGTTCACAGGGAATGGAACAGAACCTTCCCAACAGGAACACTCACTACATAGGAATCACTGCATGCCTCCTGAAGAAACTACAGACAATACAAAACACAGCGGGCAGACTCATCCTCAACCCCCCCAGGCGAACCCACATCGCCCTCCACACAGTGATTAATTTGTAAATAAAAATGTGCCGGTGCTCAAAGCCCTTCACTTAAATATGCGGCTGCTGCAATTAAGGCGGTCATTCTGACCGCGGCTGTCGCCGCCCGCCAAGCGGTTCCCGCCGAAAGACCGTACCGCGGTCAAAAGACCGCGGCGGTCATTCCGGCTTTCCCGCTGGGCCGGCGGGCGACCGCCAGAAGACCGCCGGCCGGCCCAGCGGGACAGCCCCTTCAACAATGAAGCCGGCTCGGAATGGAGCCGGCGGAGTTGAAGGGGTGCGACGGGTGCAGTGGCACCCGTCGCGATTTACACTGTCTGCTAAGCAGATAGTGAAAATCTTTGTGGGGCCCTGTTAGGGGGCCCCTGCACTGCCAATGTGTAGGAGGCTGGACTGGCTTGTAGTGAGTACCAAGGGGTACTTGCACCTTGCACCAGGCCCAGTTATCCCTTATTAGTGTATAGGGTGTCTAGCAGCATAGGCTGATAGATAATGGTAGCTTAGCAGAGCAGCTTAGGCTGAACTAGGAGACGAGTGAAGCTCCTACAGTACCACTTAGTGTCATATGCACAATATCATAAGAAAACACAATACACAGTTATACTAAAAATAAAGGTACTTTATTTTTATGACAATATGCCAAAGTATCTCAGAGTGTACCCTCAGTGAGAGGATAGGAAATATACACAAGATATATATACACAATACCAAAATATGCAGTAATAGTCTTAGAAAACAGTGCAAACAATGTATAGTTACAATAGGATGCAATGGGGACACATAGGGATAGGGGCAACACAAACCATATACTCCAAAAGTGGAATGTGAACCACGAATGGACCCCAAACCTATGTGACCTTGTAGAGGGTCGTTGGGACTATTAGAAAATAGTAAGGGTTAGAAAAATAGCCCACCCCAAGACCCTGAAAAGTGAGTGCCAAGTGCACTAAAGTTCCCCAAAGGACATAGAAGTCGTGATAGGGGAATTCTGCAGGAAAGACACAAACCAGCAATGCAACAATGATGGATTTCCAGTCGAGGGTACCTGTGGAACAAGGGGACCAAGTCCAAAAGTCACAAGCAAGTCGGAGATGGGCAGATGCCCAGGAAATGCCAGCTGCGGGTGCAAAGAAGCTGCTACTGGACTGTAGAAGCTTAGGTTTCTGCAGGAACGACAAGGGCTAGAGACTTCCCCTTTGGAGGACAGATCCCACACGCCGTGGAGAGTCGTGCAGAAGTGTTTTCCCGCCAAAAGACCGCCAACAAGCCTTGCTAGCTGCAAATCGTGCAGTAAGGGTTTTTGGACGCTGCTGTGGCCCAGGAGGGACCAGGATGTCGCAAATTGCGTCAGGAGACAGAGGGGACGTCGAGCAAGACAAGGAGCCCTCTCAGCAGCAGGTAGCACCCGGAGAAGTGCCAGAAACAGGCACTACGAGGATGCATGAAACGGTGCTCACCCGAAGTCGCACAAAGGAGTCCCACGTCGCCAGAGAACAACTTAGGAGGTCGTGCAATGCAGGATAGAGTGCCGTGGACCCAGGCTTGACTGTGCACAAAGGATTTCCGCCGGAAGTGCACGGAGGCCGGAGTAGCTGCAAAAGTCGCAGTTTCCAACAATGCAGTCTGGCGTGGGGAGGCAAGGACTTACCTCCACCAAACTTGGACTGAAGAGTCACTGGACTGTGGGAGTCACTTGGACAGAGTTGCTGGATTGAAGGGACCTCGCTCGTCGTGCTGAGAGGAGACCCAAAGTACCGGTGATGCAGTTCTTTGGTGCCTGCGGTTGCAGGGGGACGATTCTGTCGACCCACGGGAGATTTCTTCGGAGCTTCTAGTGCAGAGAGGAGGCAGACTACCCCCACAGCATGCACCACCAGGAAAGCAGTCGAGAAGGCGGCTGGATCAGCGTTACAGAGTTGCAGTAGTCGTCTTTGCTACTATGTTGTAGTTTTGCAGGCTTCCAGCGCGGTCAGCAGTCGATTCCTTGGCAGAAGGTGAAGAGAGAGATGCAGAGGAACTCGGATGAGCTCTTGCATTCGTTATCTAAGGAATCCCAAGAGACAGAGACCCTAAATAGCCAGAAAAGAGGGTTTGGCTACCTAGGAGAGAGGATAGGCTAGCAACACCTGAAGGAGCCTATCAGAAGGAGTCTCTGACGTCACCTGATGGCACTGGCCACTCAGAGCAGTCCAGTGTGCCAGCAGCACCTCTGTTTCCAAGATGGCAGAGGTCTGGAGCACACAAGAGGAGCTCTGGGCACCTCCCAGGGGAGGTACAGGTCAGCGGAGTGGTCACTCCCCTTCCCTTTGTCCAGTTTCGCGCCAGAGCAGGGCTAAGGGGTCCCTGAACCAGTGTAGACTGGCTTATGCAGAAATGGGCACCATGTGTGCCCATGAAAGCATTTCCAGAGGCTGGGGGAGGCTACTCCTCCCCTGCCTTCACACCATTTTCCAAAGGGAGAGGGTGTAACACCCTCTCTCAGAGGAAGTCCTTTGTTCTGCCATCCTGGGCCAGGCCTGGCTGGACCCCAGGAGGGCAGATGCCTGTCTGAGGGGTTGGCAGCAGCAGCAGCTGCAGTGAAACCCCGGGAAAGGCAGTTTGGCAGTACCAGGGTCTGTGCTACAGACCACTGGGATCATGGGATTGTGCCAACTATGCCAGGATGGGCAATCATAGACATATTACATGGCCATATTCGGAGTTACCATTGTGAAGCTACATATAGGTAGTGACCTATATGTAGTGCACGCGTGTAATGGTGTCCCCGCACTCACAAAGTCCGGGGAATTGGCCCTGAAAAATGTGGGGGCACCTTGGCTAGTGCCCACACACTAAGTAACTTAGCACCCAACCTTTACCAGGTAAAGGTTAGACATATAGGTGACTTATAAGTTACTTAAGTGCAGTGTAAAATGGCTGTGAAATAACGTGGACGTTATTTCACTCAGGCTGCAGTGGCAGGCCTGTGTAGGAATTGTCAGAGCTCCCTATGGGTGGCAAAAGAAATGCTGCAGCCCATAGGGATCTCCTGGAACCCCAATACCCTGGGTACCTCAGTACCATATACTAGGGAATTATAAGGGTGTTCCAGTAAGCCAATATAAATTGGTAAAATTGGTCACTAGCCTGTTAGTGACAATTTGAAAGAAATGAGAGAGCATAACCACTGAGGTTCTGGTTAGCAGAGCCTCAGTGAGACAGTTAGGCATCACACAGGGAACACATACCTATAGGTCACAAACTTATGAGCACTGGGGTCCTGACTAGCAGGGTCCCAGTGACACATAACAAACATACTGAAAACATAGGGTTTTCACTATGAGCACTGGGCCCTGGCTGGCAGGATCCCAGTGAGACAGTGAAAACACCCTGACATACACTCATAAACAGGCCTAAAGTGGGGGTAACAAGGCTAGAAAGAGGCTACTTTCTCACACCATGCCAGTGGCATGGGCAGTGCAGGGGCCCCCAGGGGCCCCACGGCACCCGTTCCCGCCATCCTGGTTCCGGCAGTGGACACCGCCAGAAACAGGCTGGCGGTAAGGGGGTCGGAATCCCCATGGCGGTGCTGCAAGCAGCGCCGCCATGGCGGGTTCCCTGGGCCAGCGGGAAACCGGCGGGAAACCGCCGGCTCCCCTTTTCCAACCGCGGCGGTAGAATCGCCCAGGAAGCATCGCCAGCCTGTTGGCGGTGTTTCCGCCAAGGTCAGAATGACCCCCTAAATGTGCTAACTCAGAACATTGAGGCAAGGTAATACTGAAGCCATCTCGGGCCTCTTCCATCCATTTAAAGCCACTCCCTGCCCGTTCAGTCACTCTTGCAGCATTTTGCTTTCTCCAATTGTGACGCTGTTTCGTTTTTCTCTTACTACATCTTTCCCCTATATGCCTTTTGCTCGCAGTAAATGCTTGAGGCAGAAAAATAAGCGCCGGCACTCAAAAATAAGTGCCAGTGCTCCGCACCGGGAACAACAAGCACAAATGAAGCACTGCCTCCACATCAAGATACTACACTTGCTCCTGAACCAGAAGAGATGCCAGTTCAAGATACTGACCTACACATACAAAGTCCTGTACAACGAAGGACCAGCATACATCAACAAGCCAATGACCTTCCACCAACCAACCAGACGCCTATGATCCGCCTCCCTCTTCCTCGCAGACACCGCCCGGATCTGCCCAAGCAACAGTGGAGAACGCTCCTTGCACCTGGCAGCTAAAGTGTGAAAATACCTTCCCCTGCACCTCAGGACCACCCTTTCACTCCAGATCTTCAAGAAAGGACCTGGCTGTTTGATTGAAGAGACCGCCACGTAGCAAGCAGCAACCCTAGCACCTCGAGACCCACATGGGTGAGTTGCTGCGCTTTACAACCCTTGATTGATTGAATACCAGTCAGCAATGACTAGGTACCCTCAATGGATGGGTTGGAGTGCTAAAGCATAGACTAGAGAGATCCCAACACAGGGAGGATGAAGGTGTCAACCAAATTCTTGCTCTCATAGGTTATTTCCTCCATAGTAGTGTAACAAAATGTACTTTTAGCTTACTTTCATGGTACTTGTGCAAACACTGTCACAAAATGTCAGAAATTCAGTGAAAAATATTGCTTTAATCATAACCTGGTGATGAGTGTGGCACTAAACTGTGTGTAGCGGCTGGAAGATGGTACAATGGTGCAGTGGGGCTTTAGTGCAACTAACAATGATGATGCCTGTTCCACAGCAGGGGTTTGGCCACAAGAACTTTGCGTATCCTAGTAAAGTGGTGTAGTGATGGTGTTTTACAACTCATGTGGGAGGGCAATGATGAATCTGGGGATCTTTGTCATCTGTAGGCAGGGAAACCACTGTTCCCTTTTTATATGGTTCGTGCACCACAGCAAGAAATGATAATTTCATGAGTAGGGGCTTATTATGGGATAGCAGTTATACTAGGTACGGTCCGTGTACCAAAGCAAGGGGCTGGATCCATAGGTCTGTTCCTCATGCTCATATAATGGAATGGTAAGCGCACCACAGCATTTGGTTAGGTATCCTGCACGCGCGATAGCAAGTGGCTGATGCATGAGGTCCAAGGCTGGTTACATGGGCCTGAAGGCCTTTGAAAGTTAGTGTACCACAGCATATATGTTGTCTTTGACCCTATACAGTGCTCTGCAGTCTTCTGGCTAGGTTTGCGCTATAGAAATGCCATATACTTACATGCAGCATTTTATAGGCATGCTTCATGCACCACTGCAAACGGTTGGATCCATGGACCCTAAGACTTTTGAAATATAGTCTACCACAGCATTTGTATAGTTATGCATCATGCACCACTGCATGTGGCTGGATACCAGGACCCCAAGGCCTTTGAAAGTTAGTGCACCACAGAATTTGTAGAGGTATGTTTAATGCACCACTTCATGTGGTTGGATACCTGGGCCCTAAGGCCTTTGTAGGATAGTGTACCACAGCCTTTGTATGGGCATGCTTCATTAACTACTGCAAGCAGATGGATACCTGTGTACTAAGACCTTTATAGGATAGTGTACCACAGCATTTGTATGGGCATACTTCATGAACCACTGCAAGCAGATGGATACCTGGGTTCCAAGACCTTGTAGGATAGTGTACCACAGCATTTGTATGGGCATATTTCATGAACCACTGCAAGCAGATGGATACCTGGGCACTAAGGCCTTTGTAGGATAGTGTACCACAGCATTTGTATGGGCATACTTCATGAACCACTGCAAGCAGATGGATACCTGGGTTCCAAGACCTTGTAGGATAGTGTACCACAGCATTTGTATGGATATGCTTCATGAACCACTGCAAGCAGATGGATACCTGAGTTCCAAGACCTTGTAAGATAGTGTACCACAGCATTTGTATGGGCATACTTCATGAACCACTGCAAGCAGATGGATACCTGGGTTCTAAGGCTTTTGAAAGATGGTGCACCACAACACTTGAATAGACATGCTTCATGCACTACTGGTAGTGGCTGGATACCTAGATAGTAAGGCTTGTGAAAGATAGCTTACCACAGCAGTTGTATAGATATGTTTCATGCGCCTCTGCTAGCGGCTGATACCTGCACCCTAAACCCTTTGAAAGGTAGTGTACCACAGCATTTGTAGAGGTATGCTTCATGCACCACTGCAAGTGGCTGGATTAATGGAACAAAGACATTTAAAAGAGTGTACCACAGCATTTGTAGAGGTATGCTTTATGCACCACTGCAAGTGGATGGATTAATGGAACAAAGACATTTAAAAGAGTGTACCACAGCATTTGTAGAGGTATGCTTCATGCACCACTGCAAGTGGCTGGATTAATGGGAGCAAGGCCTTTAAGAGAGTGTACCACAGCATTTGTAGAGGTATGCTTCATGCACCCCTTCATGTGGCTGGATAAATGGGAGCAAGGCCTTTAAGAGAGTGTACCACAGCATTTGCAGGGGTATGCTTCTTGAACCACTTCATGTGGCTGGATACCTGGGCCCTAAGGCCTTTGTAGGATAGTCTACCACAGCATTTGTATGGGCATGCTTCATGAACTACTGCAAGCAGATGGATACCTGGGTTCTAAGGCCTTTGTAGGATAGTGTACCACAGCATTTGTATGGGCATGCTTCATGAACCACTGCAAGCAGATGGATACCTGGGTTCTAAGGCCTTTGTAGAATAGTGTACCACAACATTTGTATGGCATGCTTCATGAACCACTGCAAGCAGATGGATACCTGGGTTCTAAGGCTTTTGTAGGATAGTGTGGCACAGCATTTGTAGAAGTATGCTTCATGAACCACTGCAAGCAGATGCATACCTGGGTAATAGGAGGCCTTTGTAGGATAGTGTACCACAGCTTTTGTATGGGCATGCTTCATGAACTACTGCAAGCAGATGCATACCTGGGTAATAGGAGGCCTTTGTAGGATAGTGTACCACAGCATTTTCAGGGGTATGCTTCTTGAACCACTTCATGTGGCTGGATACCTGGGCCCTAAGGCCTTTGTAGGATAGTGTACCACAGCATTTGTATGGGCATGCTTCATGAACCACTGCGAGCAGATGCATACCTGGGCCCTAAGGCCTTTGTAGGATAGTGTACCACAGCATTTGTATGGGCATGCTTCATGAACTACTGCAAGCAGATGCATACCTGGGTAATAAGAGGCCTTTGTAGGATAGTGTACCACAGCATTTATATGGGCATGCTTCATGAACCACTGCAAGCAGATGGATTCCTGGGTTCTAAGGCCTTTGTAGGATAGTGTACCACAGCATTTGTATGGGCATGCTTCATGAACTACTGCAAGCAGATGCATACCTGGGTAATAGGAGGCCTTTGTAGGATAGTGTACCACAGCATTTGTATGGGCATGCTTCATGAACTACTGCAAGCAGATGCATACCTGGGTAATAGGAGGCCTTTGTAGGATAGTGTACCACAGCATTTGTATGGGCATGCTTCATGAACCATTGCAAGCAGATGGATACCTGGGTTCTAAGGCCTTTGTAGGATAGTGTACCACAGCATATGTATGGGCATGCTTCATGAACCACTGCAAGCAGATGGATACCTGGGTTCTAAGGCCTTTGTAGGATAGTGTACCACAGCATTTGTATGGGCATGCTTCATGATCCACTGCAAGCAGATGGATACCTGGGTACTAAGACCTTTGTAGGATAGTGTACCACAGCATTTGTATGGGCATGCTTCATGAACCACTGCAAGCAGATGGATACCTGGGTACTAAGGCCTTTGTAGGATAGTGTACCACAGCATTTGTATGGGCATGCTTCATGAACCACTGCAAGCAGATGGATACCTGGGCCCTAAGGCCTTTGTAGGATAGTGTGGCACAGGATTTGTAGAAGTATGCTTCATGAACCACTGAAAGCAGATGGATACCTGGGTACTAAGGCCTTTGTAGGATAGTGCACCACAGCATTTGTATGGGCATGCTTCATGAACCACTGCAAGCAGATGGATACCTGGGTACTAAGGCCTTTGTAGGATAGTCTACCACAGCATTTGTATGGCATGCTTCATGAACCACTGCAAGCAGATGGATACCTGGGTACTAAGGCCTTTGTAGGATAGCGCACCACAGCATTTGTATGGGCATGCTTCATGAACCACTGCAAGCAGATGGATACCTGGACCCTAAGGCCTTTGTAGGGTAGTGTGCCACAGCATTTGTAGAAGTATGCTTCATGAACCACTGCAAGCAGATGGATACCTGGGCCCTAAGGCCTTTGAAAGGTAGGGCACCACAGCATTTGTAGAAATATGCTTCATGAACCACTGCTAGAGGCTGGATACCTGGACCCTAAAGCCTTCGGATGTTGGGGAGTTGAATGCACAACCTCAGAGACCCCAAACCCTTGGCCCTGGGATAGTTAATGTTTCAAAGCTGGGGGTTGTTTCTGACAGTTGCCCGAGTCATCTCATTACTGAGGTGGGGCAGAGGGGGGGCGCAGTGCCTCTTACCTGGGTGGGGTTCTGAGCTGAAGGTTTAAATGGCAACAAACTGGTATTACTTAAGATCCAGCCGAGACTGCGTGGCCAGCAGGGGCACTGATGAAAGGCCGTCCCTTGTTAGAGAAGGCAGCGCTGGCTGTGAAACCATCCCAGCCCGGGCAGCCCTGGGTCTGATGAACACAATTACTTGGCACCAAGTGGGCACGTGGCTGGCGGTGGAGCCGCAGGGCAGGCGCTGGGCGCGAGACACTAATAAATCAGAGACGGCTCGTGGAAAGGGCAATGAAAAGCCGCACTGCACCCTTGTCTGGGGCTGGTGCAGGAAGATGGGGCAATAAATCAGAGGTGGGAGCAATCACACAGCAGGGCACCACAGCAAAGTACTCCACACCACAGTAATAGCATCCATTCACCTGTAGCCACGGGGCGCCTTCTGAGCCCTTGCCTTGGGCAAGTAAAGGGAATGTACCTGTCCTAACAAAGGGAAGGCACCTGCCTTAACAAAGGTAATGTATCTGCCTTAACAAAGGAATGTACCTGCCTTAACAAAGGTAATGTATCTGCCTTAACAAAGGAATGCACCTGTCCTAACAAAGGGAAGGCACCTTCCTTAACAAAGGTAATGTATCTGCCTTAACAAAGGAATGTACCTGTCTTAACAAAGGGGGGTCACCTCTCTTAACAGTAATGTACCTGCCTTAACAAAGAGAAGGTACCTCCCTTAACAAAGTAATGTACCTGACTTAACAAAGAGAATGTACCTGCCTTAACAAAGGGAATGTATCTGCCTTAGCAAAGGAATGTACCTGTCCTAACAAAGGGAGGGTACCTCTCAACAGTATTGTACCTGCCTTAACAAAGGTAATGTATCTTCCTCAACAAGAGAATGTACCGGCCTTAACAAAGGGAATGCACTTGCCTTAACAAAGGGAGGGTACCTCTCTTAACAGTAACGTACCTGCCTGAAGATAGAGAAGGTACCGGCCTTAACAAAGGCAATGTACCTGACTTAACAAAGAGAATGTGCTTGCCTTAACAAACGGAATGTACCTGCCTTAACAAAGGGAAGTTACCTCTCTTAACATTAACGTATCTGCCTTAACAAAGAGAATGTACCTGTCCTAACAAAGGGAAATTACCTGCCTTAACAAAGGGAATGTACCTGCCTTAACAAAGGTAATGCACTTGACCTAACATAGGTAGTGTACTAACTTACAAAACGTAATGTACCCCCCTTTACAAAGGGAGTGTACCCTCTTAACAAAAAGAATGTACCTGCCTTAACAAGGGGATGTACCTCCCTTAACAAAGGGAGGGTACCTCTGTTAACAGTAAGGTACCTGCCTTAACAAAGGGAAAGTACCTGCCTTAACAAACAAAAGGTACACCTCCTAACAAAGGTAATGTACCTCCCTTAACAAATGCAATGTACCTGCCTTACCAAAGGGAAGGTAGCTCTCTTAACAAAAGGTAAAGCACCTGCCTTAACAAAGGGAATGTGCATCTCTTAACAAAGGTAATACGCATGCCTTAACAATGTGAAATTATGTCTCTTAACACAGGCAATGTGTCTGCCTTAACAAAGAGAAGGTACCTCTCTTAACAAAGGTAATGTGCTTGCCTTAACAAAGGTAATGCACCTCCCTTAACAAAGGTAATGCACCTGCCTTATCATAGGGAATGCACTTCTATTAACAAAGGTAATGTACCTGCCTTAACAAAGGAAAGGTACCTCTCTTAACAGAGGTAATGAATCTCCTTTTACAAAGGTAATGTACCTTCCTTAAAAAAGGTAATGTACCCCATGAACAAAGGCAGTGTCCCTTTACTTAACAAAAATAATGTGCTTCCCTTAACAACTTTAATCTTTTCTACTCTGGAGCGCCTTACCTTCTGTTCCTGTGGCCCTGTTTACCAAGGGGTTGGGGGCGCTACTGGCTTTGGCGCTCAGGTGTGCTTTGGGGGGGGGGTGGCGTTGAAATAACAGAAGTATTCACAAGTGCTCCTAAGGCCTATTCTCGAATAGTCATGGTACAGGGAAGATGGGATCACACATTCAATATTTCATACTCCCTGAACTCCATGCCTCTGACATACATCTTCAGCAAGAATGTGTACTTTACACATCATACCTTATAGTCAGGCTTATATTTTACTCACACAAAACCACAGAAATTCAGCAGTTAATTACTCCTATCTCAAGAGCCTAGAACTCGTGCCCTAAGGTGACTATAACTCATTCACTCCTAATTACCTCACATATTGCAGCACTCCTGACGTCCATAACATCATTGACAATATCACTGCAACATTTGCAATAAAATTATCCATGAGCAAACTGTGTGTTGGGGGCGCGAGTCACAGTTACCTTAGGGCACAAGCTATGGTTTCTTGAGATAAGTATATTTATAACTGCTGAATTTCTATGGTTTTGTGTGTGTGAAATATGAACTTAAATCTAGCGTCATGTAGCCTTTGGTTTTTTTGTGAATTTCTAAGGTTTTCTAAATTCTATTTCCGAAGAGTACGTGTGTGTGTGTGTTAAAAAAATATATATATATATATATATTACCAACAATCCTCCTGTTACATACAGAGAGTTCCCGGACACCAACTGGAAGTCCAAAATGCTTTATTCACCAATGCTTCCTCCCAATACAACGCGTTTCAGCCGTAGCCTTGATCACGTAACAAGTGAGAGTGTCTCACACACCAACTATATACCATAAACAACATGCACATAAAAATAAAAAAAGGACTATCAGATTACATAGCTATCCCACAATGTGCAAGTGTCAGCACCATCTTAGAATGTCCAAGAGGACCCATCCACAGTACGACAAATGATCTTATAGTTACAAAATGATCCACTATACTTGCTCACTCTAAATAAATTAATAATATTCATTATAATCATTTGAATCATATAAATAGCTTCCATATTAAATATTAAATATTAAATATTGATAATATCAAAAATGATCAAAAAAATATAAAAGCATAGTATACACTGGATAACATTGAATTCCTGAGAATGTCTACATTACTTACGCTCTATGATCCTTAGTTAGTTGTAATCATTTAAATAACCTTCATATTACATATTAAATATTTAAATATTGTTAATATCAAACAGTGGTCCAAAAACTATAAAAAGCATAACATACATCCGATGACATTGTATTCCTGAAACAATGCACATTGGTCTACAAATGTACCTAGACAGCCCTGTAAAGATGTTCAAAACAATTTGTATGTATGTGTGCAGATATGTGTATCTTACTACCTACCACATATCGAAACACCCCCAACAGTGTCACGTCTATCACATAATTTACATAAAACAACTATATATAAATAACCTAAAATTTAGATGGATTGAAAAAATATATATATACACATGTCCAGCAACTTCAATTAGCCTAGGTGTACATTCATCTCCTCACTTGAATTCAAACCCCCAGGGCTCAGGGTGTTGAGTCTAATGATCAACTTTGATTCCAAAATCCTCATCTTTTTCTCTCTGTTACCACCCCTAATACTGGGTTTAATCTGATCAATAACTGCAAAACTCAACAGCCTCTCATCCCTATTATGATTATCATGGAAGTGTCTTGCCACTGGGTATGTTCGATCAAAATTGTGAATCGCTCGAATGTGTTCTAGAACCCTCTTTTTAGCCTTGTGTATTGTGCTACCCACATATAGTTTCCCACAAGGGCACATCAGGCAATAAACACAGAAATCTGTGTTACAATTAAAATGTCCTCGAATTTGATAAGTCCAATGTCCATTCCCCCCAGATACTTTAAGACAGTTGTTACTGTATTTACATGCCTTTTAATGTCTACAACAGAAAAAACCCTCAGATTGGTCAAGGGACATAGCTCTAACACTACCCCTAGTTATTCTATTACGGCTGAGATCATCTCTTAACGATCTACCCTTGCGAAAGGTGATCGCAGGCGCCTCAGAAATAACATTACCTAAGGTGGAGTCATTCAGTAGTATGTGCCAACTCCTATTCAAAATCTTTCTCAGGACCTGTGACTGGTTAGAATAGGTTGTGATAAACCTCACCTTTTGATCCCCTACTTCTGAATCTATCCTCGGGTATATTAGTTTCTCTCTCTTTATGTTGTCCGCCTTATTTTTAGCTTGAAGGATCACTTTGCTCCTATACCCTCTCTCTAGAAAGCGTAGGAGCATATTATCCCTTTCTTTCTGATAGTCCTCCCAAGTACTACAAATCCTGCGGGCTCTTAGAAATTCCCCAAAGGGAATACTAGCAATAGGATTAGGAGGATGGGCACTGTTCGCATTCAATATGCTGTTATTTGGAGCAACAACTCACTTCCTTTTTGGGAGCTGGTTTGAACAGCTGTATATAATTAACTGCAAAGCGGCCAGTTCTGTCAGCAATTATAGGTGTGTCTTGAGGAGCTCTGAATTTGTTCTAATTAGAACTGTATCTCCCCTCGGTTCTGATTGTGGACCTATCAAACAAAAGATACTGTTTGAGGAAGACTCCAAAGAATATTTGAATGGAATGAGAGGGGGTTACAAATAACAATTAACAATAAGGAAACTCCTCTTTTTCAGTGGTAAACTTCTTTCTACAATTGCATTATATCTTACAGAGGCAAACTTGTGGTGGTAGAGTGGATCAGAAATATTGAGAATCCACATCTGGCAGTCCATTGGCTTTATCACCGATATGGCTTCCTCCTTAGAGGTGAGACGTAAAGAGAAATCCAGCAAACTTTTCTCTGCTCACATGATAGATACCAAGGGAAGAACTGATAATTCTGCGAATGGGGGTTCGGAACTTAAGTTACAATTACTTCACGAAAAAATGGAAAAATTGTCGAGGAAAGAGATCTCCAAGTGGTGGGAGATAGAGGCCCTCATTCTGATTCTGGCGGGTGGCGGAGGCCGTCCGCCAGAATTCAGCCCTCCATAATACCGCTCCGCTGTCAAAAGACCGCGGAGGGTATTATGAGTTTTTCCCTGGGCTGGCGGGCGGTCTCCAAAAGACCGCCCGCTAGCCCAGGGAAAAACTCCCTTCCCACGAGGATGCCGGCTCGTAATCGAGCCGGCGGAGTGGGAAGGTGCGACGGGTGCTACTGCACCCGTCGCGTATTTCACTGTCTGCTATGCAGACAGTGAAATACTAGCGGGCCCTCTTACGGGGGCCCCTGCAGTGCCCATGCCATTGGCATGGGCACTGCAGGGGCCCCCAGGGGCCCCACGACAATCCTTACCGCCATCCTGTTCCTGGCGGGCGAGCCGCCAGGAACAGGATGGCGGTAAGGATTGTCAGAATCCCCTCGGCGGCGCAGCGAGCTGCGCCGCCTTGGAGGATTCTTAGGGGCAGTGGAAAACCGGCGGGAGACCGCCGGTTTTCCCTTTCTGACCGCGGCCAAAGCGCCGCGGTCAGAATGCCCAAGGGAGCACCGCCGGCCTGTCGGCGGTGCTCCCGCCCCCGTTGGCCCTGGCGGTTCTCTACCGCCAGGGTCATAATGAGGCCCAGAGTCTTTACAGAAGTACATAGATGTGGAAAGAGTAACGAGAGGTCTGAGAATATACACGATACCTACGTATGAAGATCCGGACCCTGATATGCTCGAGGAGTGGGCAGAAAATTCAAACACCAGTTCACTGAATATGATGAAGATTCTAATTAAATATGCGATTAAGGATAGGAAAAAGATTTTGGAGGAGATTGAGAAAGTGTCAACAGAGATTGTATCATTGACTTCAGAGGATGCAATAGAAGAATTTAAGAAGAACCTGGAGAAGAAATTAAGTAGTTTTGAAGGAGATATTATGTCCAAGAAACAATGCAAGTTCTTACGAGATTTTAAAGATTACCAATCAGGCAGGATCCTAACCTTTCATCGTAAATATGACCATATGTATGTGGAAAATGACAAAGAATCAACAGCTGAGAATAACAATAGGGATTTTACGTTGGAGGTGGAAGAAAGTGATATCTCAGAAGGGAATCAGTCTGATGTATCTGATTCCCTTTTGGACAAGGGTCCGGTTGTGGAGAAGAATGCGAGTAGGTCTAATTTTTTAAAACAATTTCGCCTTCTGAATCAGGGAAGGACAGACCAAAGAAAAGAAGCATTCCCACAACGGGGCAGGGGTCGAGGTACAAGAGGCAGAGGGAGAGGAACCGGGCAGCAAAGATACGGGCAAGGAAAAGAAGAACTCAGGCAAACAGGTGTAACAACCAGAGCCCGGAGAATGATGTGACAACAGTAGTAAATATATCAAAGAGAACATTAACTGAACAAGAAAGGGGCCTCCTGTCATTAGGCATGTCTTTCTGCCCTAGTACGGATTTTGACTATGTACAGACAAGAATTGATCTTTTCCATTTGGTCAAAAAATCGAAATTAAAGAAATGGTTTCATACAAAAGTCACTTCAGAGGTGTTGGGAAGTGACAAGCATAATGTTAGTACATTAACCATTTCTGATGTGGAGGTACTGCATACGCTGTCTAGTTTACATGATGGCATTGAGGCTCATGAGGATCCCGTATTGAACCTAGTGGACTTGGGCATTGAATTGGATTGCCCGTGTCCTACTATGTTCAAACCAAAATCTGTATTCTTACCAGTTGTAAAATGTGAAGCGATTGATGTTTTTGAAAAAGATGTTATTAAGCAATTGAAAAAAGTGAGATATCAAAGGAGTAAGAATGAACAACAGAATTTTACTAAGGAAAAAAGTGAGGCCCTACAAGGCTTGAAGGATGATGGTAGTATTATAATTAGGCAATCAGATAAAGGGGGAAATGTTGTTGTTTTGGATAAGGATGCACATTTAGCAGAAGGATTGAGACAGGTTAATGATCAAACTTGCTACATACCGGTAAATCTTATGGATGTTAAAAAATCCAATACTCAATACTTTGAAATGTTGTTGGATTGGAGGGACAAAGGGTTGCTCAATTGGGAAGAGTATTATTTCCTTAAATGCGATTCACCAATAATTCCCATCTTGTACCTATTACCGAAAATACATAAGAGCATTGTGAATCCCCCGGGGAGACCTATAGTTTCTGCAATAGGGTCTCTCCTGGAGAACACGTCTAGGTACATTGATTATTTTTTGAGACCCTTTGTTGAAAGCCTTCCATCTTATGTAAAAGACGCAACACAGTTTTTAAGGATTATTGATGGAATCGAATGGGAAGAGGACTATCTCCTTCTAACTATGGATGTTAATAGCCTGTACACTTGCATCCAACATGATTTGGGGTTAGTAGCAATTCGACATTTTCTAAGGGCAAGATCACTTTCATTTTTGATGCATACTGAGATGATCTGTGACATGATCAGTTTTTGCCTCAATAATAATTTCTTTCTCTTTGATGACAAGCTGTACAAACAAACACAGGGTACAGCTATGGGTACTTGTTTGGCACCGAGTTATGCGAATCTGGTGATGGGCTGGTGGGAGGAGCAAATATCTATTAGCTCACCCGACTTTGATGAAAGGGTCATTTTATGGTGTCGTTATATAGACGACATTTTTGTGATTTGGAAAGGAGATGAGATTTCGGGCAGAGATTTCGTAGCCTTCCTCAATAACAATGATTACAACTTACATCTTAGTGACCAGAGTAGCAAACATCAGATTGCATTTCTGGATGTGGAAGTTATGGTCCAAGAACAATCATTAAAGACGAAACTTCATAGAAAATTGACGGCTGGAAACAGCATATTGAATGCGAACAGTGCCCATCCTCCTAATCCTATTGCTAGTATTCCCTTTGGGGAATTTCTAAGAGCCCGCAGGATTTGTAGTACTTGGGAGGACTATCAGAAAGAAAGTGATAATATGCTCCTACGCTTTCTAGAGAGAGGGCATAGAAGCAAAGTGATCCTTCAAGCTAAAAATAAGGCGGACAACATAAAGAGAGAGAATCTAATATACCCGAGGATAGATTCAGAAGTAGGGGATCAAAAGATGAGGTTTATCACAACCTATTCTAACCAGTCACAGGTCCTGAGAAAGATTTTGAATAGAAGTTGGCACATACTACTGAATGACTCCACCTTAGGTAATGTCATTTCTGAGGCGCCTGCGATCACCTTTCGCAAGGGTAGATCGTTAAGAGATGACCTCAGCCGCAATAGAATAACTAGGGATAGTGTTAGAGCTATGTCCCTTGACCAATCTGAGGGTTTTTTCTGTTGTAGACATTAAAAGGCATGTAAATACAGTAACAACTGTCTTAAAGTATCTGGGGGGAATGGACATTGGACTTATCAAATTTGAGGACATTTTAATTGTAACACAGATTTCTGTGTTTATTGCCTGATGTGCCCTTGTGGGAAACTATATGTGGGTAGCACAATACACAAGGCTAAAAAGAGGGTTCTAGAACACATTCGAGCGATTCACAATTTTGATCGAACATACCCAGTGGCAAGACACTTCCATGATAATCATAATAGGGATGAGAGGCTGTTGAGTTTTGCAGTTATTGATCAGATTAAACCCAGTATTAGGGGTGGTAACAGAGAGAAAAAGATGAGGATTTTGGAATCAAAGTTGATCATTAGACTCAACACCCTGAGCCCTGGGGGTTTGAATTCAAGTGAGGAGATGAATGTACACCTAGGCTAATTGAAGTTGCTGGACATGTGTATATATATATTTTTTCAATCCATCTCAATTTTAGGTTATTTATATATAGTTGTTTTATGTAAATTATGTGATAGATGTGACACTGTTGGGGGTGTTTCGATATGTGGTAGGTAGTAAGATACACATATCTGCACACATACATACAAATTGTTTTGAACATCTTTACAAGGCTGTCTAGGTACATTTGTAGACCAATGTGCATTGTTTCAGGAATACAATGTCATTGAATGTATGTTATGCTTTTTATAGTTTTTGGACCACTGTTTGATATTAACAATATTTAAATATTTAATATGCAATATGAAGGTTATTTAAATGATTACAACTAACTAAGGATCATAGAGCGTAAGTAATGTAGACATTCTCAGGAATTCAATGTTATCCAGTGTATACTATGCTTTTATATTTTTTTGATCATTTTTGATATTATCAATATTTAATATTTAATATTTAATATGGAAGCTATTTATATGATTCAAATGATTATAATGAATATTATTAATTTATTTAGAGTGAGCAAGTATAGTGGATCATTTTGTACCTATAAGATCATTTGTCGTACTGTGGATGGGTCCTCTTGGACATTCTAAGATGGTGCTGACACTTGCACATTGTGGGATAGCTATGTAATCTGATAGTCCTTTTTTTATTTTTATGTGCATATTGTTTATGGTATATAGTTGGTGTGTGAGACACTCTCACTTGTTACGTGATCAAGGCTACGGCTGAAATGTGTTGTATTGGGAGGAAGCATTGGTGAATAAAGCATTTTGGACTTCCAGTTGGTGTCCGGGAACTCTCTGTATGTAACAGGAGGATTGTTGGTAATAAATTGTGGATGGCTAGCTCCACGCCTCTACCGCTACTGAACTAGTAGCCTCGGATGTCTGGCAAGGTCGGTGTTTTAATATATATATATATATATATATATATATATATATATATATATTTATATTTATAATACATACCTACACAAGTTCACAAAATCATAAAACATATTAATACTTTAATAAGAAAAATACACTAATTAATGTTGTAGACAATACATAAAATAGTGAAAAGTGAACAATCTAGAAAAACTCATTTACAAAAAAACTATAAACATTAAAATAAATGTAAAAAATGAAACAAACAATATAAAATGTAAATAAATAAAGCAATGAATGTTATAAAATCTATTTAGCCAATATTATGAAAACTATTGGACTCTAAGAATATTAAATATACCCAAAGCCACTGGAATTATGCTTCAGGAGAAGGCCAAATGATGTGCCAGGGTTAAATAAATTATGCGGCAAGAAAAAGCATGTTATGCGGCATAATGCAGCAGATTTTATTTCATCATTTTGTAACTTAGTAACACTATAGGGGAATTGTTTTCACCTCATTAGTACCAGTTTACCACCCAAATATAGCAATAAGCAACAGAAAGGTGAGCAGTCCAGCTTTGCACAGGGCCTTCCTCTGAGCAGTAAGAGCTGTCACTCTATTTTTCTTAACTTTTAAAGAGTTTGAGCTGGAAACATTTTTTTGTTAAAATCTGCAAGTTATGTGGTAGTGGATGGATTATGTGGCAAATGGAGCAAATTCATAATTATACAAAACTGGCAGTGGCCGCACAATTGCATCATTCCAATGGCACTGAATATACCATTTCCACTCTAGTGTATGCAACTGTAGGGAAAGTGTTGGGCTTCGGAGTGGGTTAGATTTACTATTCCTACTCTAGTTTGCACAGAAATAGTGAAAGTGTTGGACTTTGAAGGGGTTAAATTTACTATTCTTACTCCAGTCAGCGTGACAGTAGAGAAAGTACTGGTCATTGGAGGGGTAAAATTCACTATTCCATATCTTAGACATTGAAAAAAATTAAATAATTAACAAATAATAAATAATTGATTATTAATTAACTTCTCCCCAGACCCTTGCAAAACTAACATCAAACAACTAAATTAAATTAAAGTTAAATACGTATTCCACAATTTATATATTTAAAAATAATTGAAATAATTAATTTACAAATTGTAATCAATTGTTAATTGATTAATACTTAAATAACTTACCAGCCTACACACCTACAATCTTAGCAGCCCACAAATAAAATATAAATTAAATAAATTATTCCATAACTTACATAATTAAATCCAATTAAATAATTAATTTACAATTAGTAACAATTTGTTAATTGTTAATTAATTAACTTCCACCCTACACATGTAACAACTTGCAAATAACACATTATAAAAATAAATCAGTATTACATAGATTACATTGTAAATATCATTAAATAAAATGTATTAAATAATTTCCACAATTTCTCAGAGGGCAACCTTGAAGTCGCCTGAAGGTCAGAGGTCACAGCCTCTCTACTTCCTGCCTTGCACTAGTGCTCCAGAGATGATTGTGAACAGTGAATGAACTGCGACAGGTCCCTGAGGGCTGTCCTTGCCTCTAGGCCTCTGCTGTTCACCCCCTGAGAGGCAGACGTGGTCATCTCATGCCCCAGTGTGGGCACCTCCTCCTGACAGCTGGCACCCAGCTCCTTCTGCTGCTAATAACGGGCATCACTTGTGCACCCACCCTTCTCCGTGAGACCACGGGCGCTTGCTGTGTATATCTGACACAGCAAAGGCCACGCGTTGAATGACGGTTAATGTTTACCCATGTCAAACCATGACCGCCTTTTGGGCGGTCTGACCGGGGCAGCTGCACCTGGAGCTGACTTTGGTGGGGGGCGCTGTGTTTAAAAATACCTTATGGGTTTAAAAGCACTAAACTTCCTTGTGCATACAGCAATTTTCAGAAAACTATCAAAAACGTCAAGATAACTCTGGTGATGAATGTTCCTGCTGGTAAGCGACGGAAATGTTGTCTAGTGGCAGTTTTGACTCATCATAAAGTAGCGCAGAGGGTTAATGTGCCTGCTGCACAGAACGTGTACCATGCGGATCACAGGCCAGAGCTTGTGAGCTATGAGTAGCGCTATAAAAACATGAAATATATGTCAGAGAGGAGCTATGGAGAGATGAGGGCACTGTTGGAGGGTGGTAGTGAAGGAATTCATGGAAAAGTGTGTCATGGGGGGAAGGTGCCAAAAAAGACTGTTTCACCGGGCACCACCAGCGCTAAAGCCATCACTGTTCCAAACAATAAGCTGTCATCCTACTCTGCCTCCCTGTGTCTACCTTGTTCATCCTCACTTCCTGCCCCCCCCACCCCACCCACCACTTTACTCAGCTTCTTGACTCATCCTGGCACATTCTGGAGCCAACCTAACAAATCTGGCTCTGCTGTTGTTTCTGCAATTGCTAAATGTTCTTCCTTTCATCCGGTTTGATGTTTGTTGAAGGATGTCTTCTCTTGTTTCATGTACATAATGCTGAGACCTCAGGGTTCAGTGCGCTATATAGCAAAACACAGCGGCGGCCCCTCTGCTATAGTAGAGGAGCGTCGCTCCCGTGAGCAGTGGCACCTGCAAAACATTAACAACGAAAGGATAATAAACGCTGTTTATTATCCTTTCGATGTTGAAGGGATGGGGCGCATGGGGATGGCGGGGACAATGGGAGTGCACTGTGCACTTCCCTCAGTGCACATGTGTGTTTGGCCGGTGTATTTCACCGGCTGTCTCGGGCTGTGTAGGAAAGTACCATCTTGCCTGGCATGTTACCCCCATTTTTCACTGTATATATGTTGTTTTAGTTGTATGTGTCACTGCGACCCTGCCAGCCAGGGCCCCAGTGCTCATAAGTGTGCCTGAATGTGTTACCTGTGTTATGACTAACTGTCTCACTGAGGCTCTGCTATCCAGAACCTCAGTGGTTATGCACTCTCATTTCTTTCAAATTGTCACTAACAGGCTAGTGACCAATTTTACCAATTTACATTGGCATACTGGAACACCCTTATAATTCCCTAGTATATGGTACTGAGGTACCCAGGGTATTGGGGTTCCAGGAGATCCCTATGGGCTGCAGCATTTCTTTTGCCACCCATAGGGAGCTCTGACAATTCTTACACAGGCCTGCCACTGCAGCCTGAGTGAAATAACGTCCACGTTATTTCACAGCCATTTTACACTGCACTTAAGTAACTTATAAGTCACCTATATGTCTAACCTTTACCTAGTAAAGGTTGGGTGCTAAGTTACTTAGTGTGTGGGCACCCTGGCACTAGCCAAGGTGCCCCCACATTGTTCAGGGCCAATTCCCCGGACTTTGTGAGTGCGGGGACACCATTACACGCGTGCACTACATATAGGTCACTACCTATGTGTAGCTTCACAATGGTAACTCCGAATATGGCCATGTAACATGTCTAAGATCATGGAATTGCCCCCTCTATGCCATCCTGGCATTGTTGGCTCAATCCCATGATCCCACAGGTCTCTAGCACAGACCCTGGTACTGCCAAACTGCCTTTCCCGGGGTTTCACTGCAGCTGCTGCTGCTGCCAACCCCTCAGACAGGTTTCTGCCCTCCTGGGGTCCAGCCAGGCTTGGCCCAGGATGGCAGAACAAAGGACTTCCTCAGAGAGAGGGTGTTACACCCTCTCCCTTTGGAAAATGGTGTTAAGGCAGGGGAGGAGTAGCCTCCCCCAGCCTTTGGAAATGCTTTCATGGGCACACATGGTGTCTACACCGGTTCAGGGACCCCTCAGCCTTGCTCTGGCGCAAATCTGGACAAAGGGAAGGGGAGTGACCACTCCCCTACCTGCACCTCCCCTGGGAGGTGCCCAGAGCTCCTCCAGTGTGCTCCAGACCTCTGCCATCTTGGAAATAGAGGTGCTGCTGGCACACTGGACTGCTCTGAGTGGCCAGGGCCAGCAGGTGACGTCAGAGACTCCTTCTGATAGGCTCCTTCAGGTGTTGCTAGCCTATCCTCTCTCCTAAGTAGCCAAACCCTCTTTTCTGGCTATTTAGGGTCTCTGCTTTGGGGAATTCCTTAGATAACGAATGCAAGAGCTCATCCGAGTTCCTCTGCATCTCTCTCTTCACCTTCTGCCAAGGAATCGACTGCTGACCGCGCTGGAAGCCTGCAAAACTGCAAAAAAGTAACAAAGACGACTACTGCAACTCTGTAACGCTGATCCTGCCGCCTTCTCTACTGTTTTCCTGGTGGTGCATGCTGTGGGGGTAGTCTGCCTCCTCTCTGCACTAGAAGCTCAGAAGAAATCTCACGTGGGTCGAAGGAATCGTCCCCCTGCTACAGCAGGCACCAAAGAACTGCATCACCGGTACCCTGGGTCTCCTCTCAGCACAACGAGCGAGGTCCCTTGAATCCAGCAACTCTGTCCAAGTGACTCCCACAGTCCAGTGACTCTTCAGTCCAAGTTTGGTGGAGGTAAGTCCTTGCCTCCCCACGCCAGACTGCATTGCTGGGAACCGTGACTTTTGCAGCTACTCCGGCCTCTGTGCACTTCCGGTGGAAATCCTTTATGCACAGCCTAGTCTGGGTCCATGGCACTCTAACCTTCATTGCACGACCTTCTAAGTTGTCCTCCGGCGGCGTGGGACTCCTTTGTGCAACTTCGGGTGAGCACCATTTCACTCCTCTTCGTAGTGCCTGTTCCGGCACTTCTGCGGGTGCTGCCTGCTTCTGGGAGGGCTCCTTGTCTTGCTGGGTACCCCCTCTGTCCCCTGACCCAATTGGCGACATCCTGGTGCCTCCTGGGCTACAGCAGCATCCAAAAACCCTAACTGCATGACTTGCAGCTAGCAAGGCTTGTTTGCGGTCTTTCTTCAGGAAAACACTTCTGCACAACTCTCCACGGCGTGTCGGATCCATCCTCCAAATGGGAAGTTTCTAGCCCTTGTCGTTCCTGCAGAATCCTCAGCTTCTACATCCTAGTAGCAGCTTCTTTGCACCCACAGCTGGCATTTCCTGGGCATCTGCCCATCTCCGACTTGCTTGTGACTTTTGGACTTGGTCCCCTTGTTCCACAGGTACCCTCGTTTGGAAATCCATCATTTTTGCATTGCTGGCTTGTGTCTTTCCTGCAGAATTCCCCTATCACGACTTCTGTGCTCTTGGGGGAACTTTAGTGCACTTTGCACTCACTTTTCAGGGTCTTGGGGTGGGCTATTTTTCTAACCCTCACTGTTTTCTTACCGTCCCAGCGACCCTCTACAAGGTCACATAGGTTTGGGGTCCATTCGTGGTTCGCATTCCACTTTTGGAGTATATGGTTTGTGTTGCCCCTAACCCTATGTGTCCCCATTGCATCCTATTGTAACTATACATTGTTTGCACTGTTTTCTAATACTATACTGCATATTTTTGGTATTGTGTACATATATCTTGTGTATATTTGCTATCCTCATACTGATGGTACTCACTGAGATACTTTTGGCATATTGTCATAAAAATAAAGTACCTTTATTTTTAGTATATCTGTGTATTGTGTTTTCTTATGATATTGTGCATCTGACACTAGTGGTACTGTATGAGCTTCACTCGTCTCCTAGTTCAGCCTAAGCTGCTCTGCTAAGCTACCATTATCTATCAGCGTAAGCTGCTAGACACCCTATACACTAATAAGGGATAACTGGGCCTGGTGCAAGGTGTAAGTACTCGTAGATGCTCACTACAAGCCAGTCGAGCCTCCTACAGGCTGGCCAGACACACATGGGCAGTAGGGTCCCTCCGGCCCGGCACTGTGTTTCCGGGATGGAGAGAACAGGCACAGGCTCCCAGTCTGCCTGGGAGCGCCCTGGCATGGCACTCCAGCCAATCCTATCATTGCTCTGAGCAGCGTCGGGATTGGCCGTGTCTGCCTGCAGTGACCAGAAAAGAGGAGCAGCGCGGTGGAACAGGTACTTTTTTTTATTTGTAATGTAATATTTTTGAACCACCCCGCACGCGCTGCCCCGCCCCTTAAACAAGCAGAGTGCGCAATACACACATGCACACGCACTGTACAATGCACCTTCACACACACACAGAGCACACAGCATGTATTTGCATCTGTAAATTACATGTCACATACACGTACATATATGTTTAGAGGGCTCAGGCATCCATGCACAGCTGCCTGAAGAGGGCACTGGCTTCACAGACATCTGCATAGCACACAGTGTCCACCCTCCTCTGCAGAGCCCACAGCACCCAGGAGCTTATTCACAAACTGCAGCTTGTAGTACCCTTAAAGGTATTACAATATTACTACTCACATACTACAAAATGCTATTCACAAAGTGGCAAGAGAGGTCTATGCCTACGCCTCTCTTACCTCCGTGCAATCCAGAGATCTCTGCACATAAATGTTAACATTTTACTATTAAATGTGGGAGCAACAGGGGGACGTAGGTGGAAAATGGGGTACACTCAGAGCCACTGGAATTATGGGATGGCTGCACCCCCCACAGAGAACAATGGAGACAGAGACTTAACATAGCACCCCACCGGAAACCATGTAAAACTATATTAGTTAATTTAGACTTCTTAAATATATATATACATTCAATTAAATTATAAGAAAGATATAGAAACAAAAACATTTTATACATATATATATATATATATATATATATATATATTTATATATATATAAAACACCAACGTTGCCAGACATCCAAGGCTGCTATTTCAGTAGCGGTCCAGGCGTGGACCTAGCCATCCACATATTATTACCAACAATCCTCCTGTTACATGCAGAAAGTTCCCGGACACCAAGTGGAAGTCCAAAAGACTTTATTCACCAATGCTTCCTCCCAGAACAACGCGTTTCAGCCGTAGCCTTGATCACGTAAATATACATTTTTTTTAATACATAATAAATATAAACAATTTTACTTTACATTATTTTAAAAACATCTTAAAAATATTTTATTTCGGTATATTTATATTAACGAAGTACATAATTCAGGATAATTTTTAAAGTGCTGAAGCATCTTTTTATTTTATTGAACATTTAAAATACATATACACAATTAATTTACTTTAAAATGTTATAGAAACATATTTTGCCACTCCCTACTTTAGCATTGCCAGATCTCTGCCCGTGTGAAAAGTAGTAACTTTATACTCATAATTTAGGCTCCGCCTCCTGGCTTCAGGGGCAAAGCCTTTGTAGTGAATGGTGAAACGGACGAAAGTATCGAACTTTCTACGAGGTGTAAGAGTAAACAGAGGTGTAGAACTCTGAGTAGCGCCTCACTGTTCAGTGCACTGCATCAACACGCTGTGCAGAATGAACTGCAGCTATTGGCTGCAGCCAAGTACATTCAATCAACACACACCGTGCACAGAACAGAACAAGACACCCACACAAATAACTGCACAGTGCCTTTCAATCACCCACCCACAATGCAAGGGATTGGGCCCCTCACCAAGGTGCACTACACCCATACAACTCTGCAAAGTGCACTGCATCCACACATAACAGTGGCAGTGCACATACATACATGTGCAGAGTGCGGGGCATGTACACATCTCGACAGAGTGCCCTAGCACACACACCTTCACACTTGAATGCACATCCACTGAGTGAACTGCACCCACTTACAACAACAATGTGAAATTCATCTACAAACCTCTGATGATTGAAATGTGCCAACACACGTCTACAGAGAGCACAGCACCTGCACACATCTCCAGAGTGCATCACACTTCAACAAAGAAGAATGCACTGTAGTTACACATATCTGTAAAATACACTGCACCCACACACACCTGTAGAGAGCACTACACTCACACATCTACAAATCACATCACAGCTGAACAAATCAGAAGCCTACACTGTAACTACACATACCTACAGAATACACTGCATCTTCACACACCAGTGTGCTACGCTCCACGCACACACCTTGTAGGAGGCTGGACTGGCTTGTAGTGAGTACCAAGGGGTACTTGCACCTTGCACCAGGCCCAGTTATCCCTTATTAGTGTATAGGGTGTCTAGCAGCTTAGGCTGATAGATAATGGTAGCTTAGCAGAGCAGCTTAGGCTGAACTAGGAGACGTGTGAAGCTACTACAGTACCACTTAGTGTCATATGCACAATATCATAAGAAAACACAATACACAGTTATACTAAAAATAAAGGTACTTTATTTTTATGACAATATGCCAAAGTATCTTAGAGTGTACCCTCAGTGAGAGGATAGGAAATATACACAAGATATATATACACAATAGCAAAAATATGCAGTATAGTCTTAGAAAACAGTGCAAACAATGTATAGTTACAATAGGATGCAATGGGGAAACATAGGGATAGGGGCAACACAAACCATATACTCCAAAAGTGGAATGTGAACCACGAATGGACCCCAAACCTATGTGACCTTGTAGAGGGTCGCTGGGACTATTAGAAAATAGTGAGAGTTAGAAAAATAACCCTCCCCAAGACCCTGAAAAGTGAGTGCAAAGTGCACCAAAGTTCCCCTAAGGACAAAATAGTCGTGTTAGAGGGAAAATGCAAGGAAAACACAAATCAGCAATGCAACAACGATGGATTCCTGACTGAGGGTACCTGTGGAACAAGGGGACCAAGTCCAAAAGTCACAAGCAACTCGGAGTTGGGCAGATGCCCAAGAAATGCCAGCGGTTGGTGCAAAGAAGCTCTTACTAGGCTGAAGAACTGTAAATACTGCAGGAACGACAAGGGCTAGAGACTTCCCCTTTGGAGGATGGATCCCCCACGCCTTGTAGAGTCGTGCAGAAGTGTTTTCCCGCCGGATGGACGCCAACAAGCCTTGCTACACGCAAATCGTGCGTTTGGCGTTTTTGGACGCTGCTGGGGCCCAGGAGGGACCAGGAGGTCGCAAATTGGACCTGCAGAGAGAGGGGACGTCGAGCAAGACAAAGAGTCCTCACTGAAGCAGGTAGCACCCGGAGAAGTGCCAGAAACAGGCACTACGAGGATGCGTGAAACGGTGCTCGCCGAAGTTGCACAAAGGAGTCCCACGTCGCCGGAGACCAACTTAGAAAGTCGTGCAATGCAGGTTAGAGTGCCGTGGACCCAGGCTTGGCTGTGCACAAAGGATTTCCGCCGGAAGTGCACAGGGGCCGGAGAAGCTTGCAAAGTCGCGGTTCCCAGCAATGCAGCCCAGCGAGGTGAGGCAAGGACTTACCTCCACCAAACTTGGGCTGAAGAGTCACTGGACTGTGGGGGTCACTTGGACGGTGTCGCTGGATTCGAGGGACCTCGCTCGTCGTGCTGAGAGGAGACCCAAGGGACCGGAAATGCAGTTTTTTGGTGCCTGCGGTTGCAGGGGGAAGATTCCGTCGACCCACGGGAGATTTCTTCGGAGCTTCTGGTGCAGAGAGGAGGCAGACTACCCCCACAGCATGCACAAGCAGGAAAACAGTCGAGAAGGTGTCAGGATCAGCGTTACAGAGTTGCAGTAGTCGTCTTTGCTACTATGTTGCAGGTTTGCAGGCTTCCAGCGCGGTCAGCGGTCGATTCCTTATCAGAAGGTGAAGAGGGAGATGCAGAGGAACTCGGCTGAGCTCATGCATTCGTTATCTAAAGTTTCCCCAGAGACAGAGACCCTAAATAGCCAGAAAAGAGGGTTTGGCTACCTAGGAGAGAGGAAAGGCTACTAACACCTGAAGGAGCCTATCAGCAGGAGTCTCTGACGTCACCTGGTGGCACTGGCCACTCAGAGCAGTCCAGTGTGCCAGCAGCACCTCTGTTTCCAAGATGGCAGAGGTCTGGAGCACACTGGAGGAGCTCTGGACACCTCCCAGGGGAGGTGCAGGTCAGGGGAGTGGTCACTCCCCTTTCCTTTGTCCAGTTTCGCGCCGGAGCAGGGGCTAAGGGGTCCCTGAACCGGTGTAGACTGGCTTATGCAGAATTGGGCACATCTGTGCCCAACAAAGCATTTCCAGAGGCTGGGGGAGGCTACTCCTCCCCTGCCTTCACACCATTTTCCAAAGGGAGAGGGTGTCACACCCTCTCTCAGAGGAAGTTCTTTGTTCTGCCATCCTGGGCCAGGCCTGGCTGGACCCCAGGAGGGCAGCTGCCTGTCTGAGGGGTTGGCAGCAGCAGCAGCTGCAGTGAAACCCCAGGAAGGGCAGTCTGGCAGTACCAGGGTCTGTGCTACAGACCACTGGGATCATGGAATTGTACCAACAATGCCAGGATGGCATAGAGGGGGCAATTCCATGATCATAGACATGTTACATGGCCATATTCGGAGTTACCATGATGAAGCTACATATAGGTAGTGACCTATATGTAGTGCACGCGTGTAATGGTGTCCCCGCACTCACAAAGTTCAGTGAATTGGCTCTGAACAATGTGGGGGCACCTTGGCTAGTGCCAGGGTGCCCTCACACTAAGTAACTTTGCACCTAACCTTTACCAGGTAAAGGTTAGACATATAGGTGACTTATAAGTTACTTAAGTGCAGTGTAAAATGGCTGTGAAATAACGTGGACGTTATTTCACTCAGGCTGCAGTGGCAGGCCTGTGTAAGAATTGTCAGAGCTCCCTATGGGTGGCAAAAGAAATGCTGCAGCCCATAGGGATCTCCTGGAACCCCAATACCCTGGGTACCTCAGTACCATATACTAGGGAATTATAAGGGTGTTCCAGTAAGCCAATGTAAATTGGTAAAATTGGTCACTAGCCTGTTAGTGACAATTTGAAAGTAATGAGAGAGCATAACCACTGAGGTTCTGGTTAGCAGAGCCTCAGTGAGACAGTTAGGCACCACACAGGGAACATATACATGCACACCTATGAGCACAGGGGCCCTGTGTGACAGGGTCCCAGTGACACATACATATAGGCCACAAACCTATGAGCACTGGGGTCCTGACTAGCAGGATCCCAGTGACACATAACAACCATACTGAAAACATGGTGTTTTCACTATGAGCACTGAGGCCTGGCTATCAGGATCCCAGTGAGACAGTGAAAACAGTGACAAACACCCTGACATACACTCACAAACAGGCCAAAAGTGGGGGTAACAAGGCTAGAAAGAGGCTACCTTCTCACACAACCCCCCCCCAAACGAAGGACAATAAGGCTAACCTTGGCCAGTTGAGACTTTATTGTCTAAGTGGTGATAAGTAGAGAGTAGCTCTGCAATAGACTGGTTACTCCCTTTATCATCCACTATATGGTTACTTCCCTGTGGGGATGTAAACCACCCTGTTTGAAGTTTTTTAGCTAGGCAACAATGTGAAGATGTATTTTCAGAGTTTCTATCAGTAAGTTTTAGTTTAGAGCAGTGGGAATTGTCCACTGAACCTATTTGTAGTGATGGAAATGCCAGACAGGGATGCTGTCTCAGAAAAGCCATGGCTGGGCAAAAACTTTGTCCATTTGGCTGGAAGAGAGAACAGGGATGCTGTTTCTCTTGAGTTGGAGCAGGGCAGGGATGCTGTCCTATGAGCTCCACACTAGGGCAGGGATGCTGTCCTAAGTGTTGTGAGGCAGTACAGGGTTTCTGCACTAAAGTTTCTCCGGGAGGGTTGGAGGGATGCTCCATGTTAACTAAAATGGTGCTCTTTTTGTCACCAATGTTAGTTATCCCACAGAGAGGTACTTCTACCTCAGGGAGTCCAGCTATGCCAGCTGATGATTCCCTTGGAACAGGTGCCACCCCAGGAGAGGTTTCTCCCACCACAGGAATGGTATCCTGAATGGTAGGGTGGTTAGGGGATACTGTGATACCCTTTTTACCTGTTGATGGAGAGGGATCCTGAGTTTTCAGGCCTTCTCTCCTTTGCTTTTTCATTTCAGTAGAAATGAGAGGGAACAATTCCTCAGGGATGCCCAGCATGGCTGCATGGGCATAAAACTCTACATCAGCCCAACCTGAGGCCTCTAGGTCATTACCTAAGAGACAGTCTACAGGTAAGCTAGGTGATACCACCACCTGCTTAGGGCCAGTAACTCCACCCCAACTAAACTGAATTATAGCTAAGGGAAGAAACTTAGTGGAGTTATGGACATCAATAATCTTATACTGTTGTCCAATGATGTGTTGTTCAGGAGGCACTAGGTTTTCAGTCACCAAAGTGAAACTGGCACCTGTGTCCCTGTAGGCCAAGGCCTCAACACCATTTATTGAAACTGTCTGCCTGTACTTATCCATTGTAAGGGGACAAGCAGCCAGTGTGGCAAGGCCAATGCCACTAGGTGTGACAGAAACTGTCTTGGGACTGATTACATCAGTTTCCACTATGGACCCATAAGTGAACCCAACTACACCCTTTGCTTGACTGTTGCCAGCAGTCCCACCACTAGTACCACTACTGCTAGGGGCACTAGAGCTTGATGTATTAGTGGTGGTAGGCTCAGGGGGTTTACCTGGACAGGACTTATCCCCTGGCCTATGGCCTCTGTTTTTACACACAAAGCACCAAGGCTTTTTAATGTGTGCAGGTTGGGAAGAAGAGGAAGAATTTGTTTTATCCCCACCCTCTGAAGAGTGTTTAAGATTTGAAGTGGGATCTTTGGTTTTACCCTTATCCCCATGCTTATCTTGAGATTTTTCACCATCTTTCTTCTTATTGCCATCTTTGTCACCCCCTGTATGAACTTTTCTGTTCACCCTTGTTCTGACCCATTTGTCTGCCTTCTTTCCCAATTCTTGGGGAGAGGTCAGATCAGAGTCTACCAGGTACTGGTGCAACAAATCAGACACACAATTATTAAGTATATGCTCTCTCAGGATTGTGTTATACAGGCTTTCATAATCAGTAACTTTACTGCCATGTAACCACCCCTCCAAGGCCTTCACTGAATGGTCAATGAAATCAACCCAGTCTTGTGAAGACTCCTTTTTGGTCTCTCTGAACTTTATCCTGTACTGTTCAGTGGTTAAGCCATAACCATCCAGGAGTGCATTCTTAAGAACTTGGAAATTATTAGCATCATTTTCTTTTACAGTAAGGAGCCTATCCCTACCTTTTCCAGTAAATGATAGCCATAGGATAGCAGCCCACTGCCTTTGAGGGACATCCTGTACAGCACAGGCCCTCTCAAGTGCAGCAAACCACTTGTTAATGTCATCCCCCTCCTTATAAGGGGGAACTATCTTGTGCAGATTCCTGGAATCATGCTCTTTTGCAGGATGACTATGGGGAATACTGCTGCTGCCACCATGGGTTTCTAAACCCAACTTCTGTCTTTCCCTCTCTATTTCTAAAGACTGTCTATCCAAATCCAGCTGTTGCTTCTTGAGCTTCAGTCTGGTTTGCTCCACTCTCAATCTATTGAGCTCCCTTTCTAACAATCTGTCATCAGGGTGGGTGGGAGGGACATTTCTAGACACAGAGGTATGATGGGAATGAACAGAAGGAGACCTGTCCCTTACCAAGGGCACCCTAACAGCTTGGCTACCAGCATAATGTGAGAGCACATCATCAGTATGATGTGATTCAACCTCTGTACCAACTATGCTAGACTGTCTAGTAATGGGCAGGCTGAGAAGTTTCTTTCCTGAACCTTTTCCTGGGGGAGTCCCTGGATCAGATTGAGAACCATTAGCTACTTTTTCTACAGATTGGGCACTTATGGCCTTATCCTGTACTCTAAGCATATTAATTAACAGTTCTAAGGAAGGATTCTTCCCTACACTCAAACCTCTCTCTATGCAGAGACTCCTTGCTCCTTTCCAGCTAAGGTGATCATATGCAAGTTTGGACAGTTCAACTTTTTGGCCTGTGCCAGACATTTTTAGAGAGAGTTAAAGTGATAGACAAAGAGAAAAATGTTTTCAGAACTTTTTGGAAAGACAGAAAAAAACTTTTTAAACTTTTAAGAACTTTTTGAAAGTTTAGAAGTACTTTTCAGCACTTAGAAAAGAGTGAAAAGAGGAAATGCAAAACTTTTTGGCTATGTGTATATACACTGACCTTGTTTTGTATATTTTTCTCTTATGAAAAGTACAATGACAAGAGTGGTAAGTAGTCTCAAAGCACTTATCCCACCGCTGCACAACCAATGTAGGAGGCTGGACTGGCTTGTAGTGAGTACCAAGGGGTACTTGCACCTTGCACCAGGCCCAGTTATCCCTTATTAGTGTATAGGGTGTCTAGCAGCTTAGGCTGATAGATAATGGTAGCTTAGCAGAGCAGCTTAGGCTGAACTAGGAGACGTGTGAAGCTACTACAGTACCACTTAGTGTCATATGCACAATATCATAAGAAAACACAATACACAGTTATACTAAAAATAAAGGTACTTTATTTTTATGACAATATGCCAAAGTATCTTAGAGTGTACCCTCAGTGAGAGGATAGGAAATATACACAAGATATATATACACAATAGCAAAAATATGCAGTATAGTCTTAGAAAACAGTGCAAACAATGTATAGTTACAATAGGATGCAATGGGGAAACATAGGGATAGGGGCAACACAAACCATATACTCCAAAAGTGGAATGTGAACCACGAATGGACCCCAAACCTATGTGACCTTGTAGAGGGTCGCTGGGACTATTAGAAAATAGTGAGAGTTAGAAAAATAACCCTCCCCAAGACCCTGAAAAGTGAGTGCAAAGTGCACCAAAGTTCCCCTAAGGACAAAATAGTCGTGTTAGAGGGAAAATGCAAGGAAAACACAAATCAGCAATGCAACAACGATGGATTCCTGACTGAGGGTACCTGTGGAACAAGGGGACCAAGTCCAAAAGTCACAAGCAACTCGGAGATGGGCAGATGCCCAAGAAATGCCAGCGGTTGGTGCAAAGAAGCTCTTACGAGGCTGAAGAACTGTAAATACTGCAGGAACGACAAGGGCTAGAGACTTCCCCTTTGGAGGATGGATCCCCCACGCCTTGGAGAGTCGTGCAAAAGTGTTTTCCCGCCGGATGGACGCCAACAAGCCTTGCTACACGCAAATCGTGCGTTTGGCGTTTTTGGACGCTGCTGGGGCCCAGGAGGGACCAGGAGGTCGCAAATTGGACCTGCAGAGAGAGGGGACGTCAAGCAAGACAAAGAGTCCTCACTGAAGCAGGTAGCACCCAGAGAAGTGCCAGAAACAGGCACTACGAGGATGCGTGAAACGGTGCTCGCCGAAGTTGCACAAAGGAGTCCCACGTCGCCGGAGACCAACTTAGAAAGTCGTGCAATGCAGGTTAGAGTGCCGTGGACCCAGGCTTGGCTGTGCACAAAGGATTTCCGCCGGAAGTGCACAGGGGCCGGAGAAGCTTGCAAAGTCGCGGTTCCCAGCAATGCAGCCCAGCGAGGTGAGGCAAGGACTTACCTCCACCAAACTTGGGCTGAAGAGTCACTGGACTGTGGGGGTCACTTGGACGGTGTCGCTGGATTCGAGGGACCTCGCTCGTCGTGCTGAGAGGAGACCCAAGGGACCGGAAATGCAGTTTTTTGGTGCCTGCGGTTGCAGGGGGAAGATTCCGTCGACCCACGGGAGATTTCTTCGGAGCTTCTGGTGCAGAGAGGAGGCAGACTACCCCCACAGCATGCACAAGCAGGAAAACAGTCGAGAAGGTGGCAGGATCAGCGTTACAGAGTTGCAGTAGTCGTCTTTGCTACTATGTTGCAGGTTTGCAGGCTTCCAGCGCGGTCAGCGGTCGATTCCTTATCAGAAGGTGAAGAGGGAGATGCAGAGGAACTCGGCTGAGCTCATGCATTCGTTATCTAAAGTTTCCCCAGAGACAGAGACCCTAAATAGCCAGAAAAGAGGGTTTGGCTACCTAGGAGAGAGGAAAGGCTACTAACACCTGAAGGAGCCTATCAGCAGGAGTCTCTGACGTCACCTGGTGGCACTGGCCACTCAGAGCAGTCCAGTGTGCCAGCAGCACCTCTGTTTCCAAGATGGCAGAGGTCTGGAGCACACTGGAGGAGCTCTGGACACCTCCCAGGGGAGGTGCAGGTCAGGGGAGTGGTCACTCCCCTTTCCTTTGTCCAGTTTCGCGCCGGAGCAGGGGCTAAGGGGTCCCTGAACCGGTGTAGACTGGCTTATGCAGAATTGGGCACATCTGTGCCCAACAAAGCATTTCCAGAGGCTGGGGGAGGCTACTCCTCCCCTGCCTTCACACCATTTTCCAAAGGGAGAGGGTGTCACACCCTCTCTCAGAGGAAGTTCTTTGCTCTGCCATCCTGGGCCAGGCCTGGCTGGACCCCAGGAGGGCAGCTGCCTGTCTGAGGGGTTGGCAGCAGCAGCAGCTGCAGTGAAACCCCAGGAAGGGCAGTCTGGCAGTACCAGGGTCTGTGCTACAGACCACTGGGATCATGGAATTGTACCAACAATGCCAGGATGGCATAGAGGGGGCAATTCCATGATCATAGACATGTTACATGGCCATATTCGGAGTTACCATGATGAAGCTACATATAGGTAGTGACCTATATGTAGTGCACGCGTGTAATGGTGTCCCCGCACTCACAAAGTTCAGTGAATTGGCTCTGAACAATGTGGGGGCACCTTGGCTAGTGCCAGGGTGCCCTCACACTAAGTAACTTTGCACCTAACCTTTACCAGGTAAAGGTTAGACATATAGGTGACTTATAAGTTACTTAAGTGCAGTGTAAAATGGCTGTGAAATAACGTGGACGTTATTTCACTCAGGCTGCAGTGGCAGGCCTGTGTAAGAATTGTCAGAGCTCCCTATGGGTGGCAAAAGAAATGCTGCAGCCCATAGGGATCTCCTGGAACCCCAATACCCTGGGTACCTCAGTACCATATACTAGGGAATTATAAGGGTGTTCCAGTAAGCCAATGTAAATTGGTAAAATTGGTCACTATCCTGTTAGTGACAATTTGAAAGTAATGAGAGAGCATAACCACTGAGGTTCTGGTTAGCAGAGCCTCAGTGAGACAGTTAGGCACCACACAGGGAACATATACATGCACACCTATGAGCACAGGGGCCCTGTGTGACAGGGTCCCAGTGACACATACATATAGGCCACAAACCTATGAGCACTGGGGTCCTGACTAGCAGGATCCCAGTGACACATAACAACCATACTGAAAACATGGTGTTTTCACTATGAGCACTGAGGCCTGGCTATCAGGATCCCAGTGAGACAGTGAAAACAGTGACAAACACCCTGACATACACTCACAAACAGGCCAAAAGTGGGGGTAACAAGGCTAGAAAGAGGCTACCTTCTCACACACCTGCGCTATGAATGGCACCCACACACACACCTGTAGATAGCACTACACTCACACATCTACAAATCACATCACAGTTGAACAAATCAGAAGCCTACAGTGTAAATACACACACCTGCAGAATACACTGCATCTTCACACCTGTGAACTACGCTCCACGCACACACCTGCGCTATGAACGGCACCCACACACACACCTGTAGAGAGCACTACACTCACACATCTATAAATCACATCACAGCTGAACAAATCAGAAGCCTACACTGTAAATACACACACCTGCAGAATGCACTGCATCTTCACACACCTGTGGACTATGCTCCATGCACACACCTGCGCTATGAATGGGACCCACACACACACACACACCTGTAGAGAGCACTACACTCACACATCTACAAATCACATCACAGCTGAACAAATCAGAAGCCTACACTGTAACTACACACACCTGCAGAATACACTGCATCTTCACACACCTGTGGACTACGCTACACGCACACATCTGTGCTATGAATGGGACCCACACACACACACCTGTAGAGCACTACACTCACACATCTACAAATCACATCACAGCTGAACAAATCAGAAGCCTACAGTGTAAATACACACACCTGCAGAATACACTGCATCTTCACACACCTGTGGACTACGCTCCATGCACACACCTGCGCTATGAATGGGACCCACACACACCTGTAGAGCACTACACTCACACATCTACAAATCACATCACAGCTGAACAAATCAGAAGACTACACTGTAACTACACACACCTGCAGAATACACTGCATCTTCACACACCTGTGGACTACGCTCCACGCACACACCTGCGCTATGAATGGGACCCACACACACACACACACACACACCTGTAGAGAGCACTACACTCACACATCTACAAATCACATCACAGCTGAACAAATCAGAAGCCTACACTGTAACTACACACACCTGCAGAATACACTGCATCTTCACACACCTGTGGAGTATGCTTCACGCACACACCTGCCCAATGAATGGCACCCACACACACACACACACACCTGTAGAGAGCACTACACTCACACATCTACAAATCACATCACAGCTGAACAAATCAGAAGCCTACAGTGTAAATACACACACCTGCAGAATACACTGCATCTTCACACACCTGTGGACTACGCTCCATGCACACACCTGCGCTATGAATGGGACCCACACACACACACACACCTGTAGAGCACTACACTCACACATCTACAAATCACATCACAGCTGAACAAATCAGAAGCCTACAGTGTAAATACACACACCTGCAGAATACACTGCATCTTCACACACCTGTGGACTACGCTCCATACACACACCTGCGCTATGAATGGGACCCACACACACACACACACCTGTAGAGCACTACACTCACACATCTACAAATCACATAACAGCTGAACAAATCAGAAGCCTACACTGTAAATACACACATCTGCAGAATGCACTGCATCTTCACACACCTGTGGACTATGCTCCACGCACACACCTGCGCTATGAACGGCACCCACACACACACACCTGTAGAGAGCACTACACTCACACATCTAGAAATCACATCACAGCTGAACAAATCAGAAGACTACACTGTAACTACACACACCTGAAGAATACACTGCATCTTCACACACCTGTGGACTATGCTCCATGCACACACCTGCGCTATGAATGTGACCCACACACACACACACCTGTACAGCACTACACTCACACATCTACAAATCACATCGCAGCTGAACAAATCAGAAGCCTACACTGTAACTACACACATCTGCAGAATACACTGCATCTTCACACACCTGTGGACTACGCTCCACGCACACACCTGCGCTATGAACGGCACCCACACACACACACCTGTAGAGAGCACTACACTCACACATCTACAAATCACATCACAGCTGAACAAATCTGAAGCCTACAGTGTAAATACACACACCTGCAGAATGCACTGCATCTTCACACACCTGTGGACTACGCTCCTTGCACACACCTGCGCTATGAATGGCACCCACACACACACACACACACACCTGTAGAGAGCACTACACTCACACATCTACAAATCACATCACAGCTGAACAAATCAGAAGCCTACACTGTAACTACACACACCTGCAGAATACACTGCATCTTCACACACCTGTGGATTACGCTCCACGCACGCACCTGCCCTATGAACGGCACCCACACACACATATCTGTAGAGAGCACTACACTCACACATCTACAAATCACATCACAGCTGAACAAATCAGAAGACTACACTGTAACTACACACACCTGCAGAATACACTGCATCTTCACACACCTGCGGACTACGCTCCACGCACACACCTGTGCTATGAATGGCACCCACACACACACACACACATACACACACCTGTAGAGAGCACTACACTCACACATCTACAAATCACATCACAGCTGAACAAATCAGAAGCCTACACTGTAACTACACACACCTGCAGAATACACTGCATCTTCACACACCTGTGGATTACGCTCCATGCACACACCTGCCCTATGAACGGCACCCACAAACACATACCTGTAGAGAGCACTACACTCACACATCTACAAATCACATCACAGCTGAACAAATCAGAAGACTACACTGTAACTACACACACCTGCAGAATACAATGCATCTTCACACACCTGTGGGCTACGCTCCACGCACACACCTGCGCTATGAATGGCACCCACACACACACACCTGTAGAGAGCACTACACTCACACATCTACAAATCACATCACAGTTGAACAAATCAGAAGCCTACAGTGTAAATACATCCACCTGCAGAATACACTGCATCTTCACACCTGTGGACTACGCTCCACGCACACACCTGCGCTATGAATGGCACCCACACACACACACACCTGTAGAGAGCACTACACTCCCACACCTACAAATCACATCACAGCTGAACGAATCAGAAGCCCACACTGTAAATACACACACCTGCAGAATGCACTGCATCTTCACACACCTGTGGAGTATGCTTCACGCACACACCTGCCCAATGAATGGCATCCACACACACACACCTGTAGAGAGCACTACACTCACACATCTACAAATCGTATCACAGCTGAACAAATTAGAAGCCTACACTGTAACTACACACACCTGCAGAATACACTGCATCTTCACACACCTGTGGACTATGCTCCACGCACACACCTGCGCTATGAATGGCACCCACACACACACCTGTAGAGAGCACTACACTCACACATCTACAAATCACGTCACAGCTGAACAAATCAGAAGCCTACACTGTAACTACACACACCTGCAGAATACACTGCATCTTCACACACCTGTGGACTACGCTCCATGCACACACCTGCGCTATGAATGGGACCCACACACACACACACCTGTAGAGCACTACACTCACACATCTACAAATCACATCACAGCTGAACAAATCAGAAGCCTACACTGTAACTACCCACACCTGCAGAATACACTGCATCTTCACACACCTGCGGACTGCGCTCCACACACACACCTGCGCTATGAATGGGACACACACACAACTGTAGAGCACCACACTCACATATCTACAAATCACATCACAGCTGAACAAATCAGAAGCCTACACTAACTACACACACCTGCAGAATACACTGCATCTTCACACACCTGTGGAGTATGCTTCACGCACACATCTGCCCAATTAATGGCACCCCCACACACACACACCTCTAGAGAACACTACACTCACACATCTACAAATCACACCACAGCTGAACAAATCAGAAGCCTACAGTGTAAATACACACACCTGCAGAATACACTGCATCTTCACACACCTGCGGACTACGCTCCACGCACACACCTGTGCTATGAATGGCACCCACACACACACACACACACATACACACACCTGTAGAGAGCACTACACTCACACATCTACAAATCACATCACAGCTGAACAAATCAGAAGCCTACACTGTAACTACACACACCTGCAGAATACACTGCATCTTCACACACCTGTGGATTACGCTCCACGCACGCACCTGCCCTATGAACGGCACCCACACACACATACCTGTAGAGAGCACTACACTCACACATCTACAAATCACATCACAGCTGAACAAATCAGAAGACTACACTGTAACTACACACACCTGCAGAATACACTGCATCTTCACACACCTGCGGACTACGCTCCACGCACACACCTGTGCTATGAATGGCACCCACACACACACACACATACACACACCTGTAGAGAGCACTACACTCACACATCTACAAATCACATCACAGCTGAACAAATCAGAAGACTACACTGTAACTACACACACCTGCAGAATACACTGCATCTTCACACACCTGTGGACTACGCTACACGCACACATCTGTGCTATGAATGGGACCCACACACACACACCTGTAGAGCACTACACTCACACATCTACAAATCACATCACAGCTGAACAAATCAGAAGCCTACAGTGTAAATACACACACCTGCAGAATACACTGCATCTTCACACACCTGTGGACTACGCTCCATGCACACACCTGCGCTATGAATGGGACCCACACACACCTGTAGAGCACTACACTCACACATCTACAAATCACATCACAGCTGAACAAATCAGAAGACTACACTGTAACTACACACACCTGCAGAATACACTGCATCTTCACACACCTGTGGACTACGCTCCACGCACACACCTGCGCTATGAATGGGACCCACACACACACACACACACACACCTGTAGAGAGCACTACACTCACACATCTACAAATCACATCACAGCTGAACAAATCAGAAGCCTACACTGTAACTACACACACCTGCAGAATACACTGCATCTTCACACACCTGTGGAGTATGCTTCACGCACACACCTGCCCAATGAATGGCACCCACACACACACACACACACCTGTAGAGAGCACTACACTCACACATCTACAAATCACATCACAGCTGAACAAATCAGAAGCCTACTGTGTAAATACACACACCTGCAGAATACACTGCATCTTCACACACCTGTGGACTACGCTCCATGCACACACCTGCGCTATGAATGGGACCCACACACACACACACACCTGTAGAGCACTACACTCACACATCTACAAATCACATCACAGCTGAACAAATCAGAAGCCTACAGTGTAAATACACACACCTGCAGAATACACTGCATCTTCACACACCTGTGGACTACGCTCCATACACACACCTGCGCTATGAATGGGACCCACACACACACACACACCTGTAGAGCACTACACTCACACATCTACAAATCACATAACAGCTGAACAAATCAGAAGCCTACACTGTAAATACACACATCTGCAGAATGCACTGCATCTTCACACACCTGTGGACTATGCTCCACGCACACACCTGTGCTATGAACGGCACCCACACACACACACCTGTAGAGAGCACTACACTCACACATCTAGAAATCACATCACAGCTGAACAAATCAGAAGACTACACTGTAACTACACACACCTGAAGAATACACTGCATCTTCACACACCTGTGGACTATGCTCCATGCACACACCTGCGCTATGAATGTGACCCACACACACACACACCTGTACAGCACTACACTCACACATCTACAAATCACATCGCAGCTGAACAAATCAGAAGCCTACACTGTAACTACACACATCTGCAGAATACACCGCATCTTCACACACCTGTGGACTACGCTCCACGCACACACCTGCGCTATGAACGGCACCCACACACACACACCTGTAGAGAGCACTACACTCACACATCTACAAATCACATCACAGCTGAACAAATCTGAAGCCTACAGTGTAAATACACACACCTGCAGAATGCACTGCATCTTCACACACCTGTGGACTACGCTCCTTGCACACACCTGCGCTATGAATGGCACCCACACACACACACACCTGTAGAGAGCACTACACTCACACATCTACAAATCACATCACAGCTGAACAAATCAGAAGCCTACACTGTAACTACACACACCTGCAGAATACACTGCATCTTCACACACCTGTGGATTACGCTCCACGCACGCACCTGCCCTATGAACGGCACCCACACACACATACCTGTAGAGAGCACTACACTCACACATCTACAAATCACATCACAGCTGAACAAATCAGAAGACTACACTGTAACTACACACACCTGCAGAATACACTGCATCTTCACACACCTGCGGACTACGCTCCACGCACACACCTGTGCTATGAATGGCACCCACACACACACACACACATACACACACCTGTAGAGAGCACTACACTCACACATCTACAAATCACATCACAGCTGAACAAATCAGAAGCCTACACTGTAACTACACACACCTGCAGAATACACTGCATCTTCACACACCTGTGGATTACGCTCCATGCACACACCTGCCCTATGAACGGCACCCACAAACACATACCTGTAGAGAGCACTACACTCACACATCTACAAATCACATCACAGCTGAACAAATCAGAAGACTACACTGTAACTACACACACCAGCAGAATACAATGCATCTTCACATACCTGTGGGCTACGCTCCACGCACACACCTGCGCTATGAATGGCACCCACACACACACACCTGTAGAGAGCACTACACTCACACATCTACAAATCACATCACAGTTGAACAAATCAGAAGCCTACAGTGTAAATACATCCACCTGCAGAATACACTGCATCTTCACACCTGTGGACTACGCTCCACGCACACACCTGCGCTATGAATGGCACCCACACACACACACACCTGTAGAGAGCACTACACTCCCACACCTACAAATCACATCACAGCTGAACGAATCAGAAGCCCACACTGTAAATACACACACCTGCAGAATGCACTGCATCTTCACACACCTGTGGAGTATGCTTCACGCACACACCTGCCCAATGAATGGCATCCACACACACACACCTGTAGAGAGCACTACACTCACACATCTACAAATCGTATCACAGCTGAACAAATTAGAAGCCTACACTGTAACTACACACACCTGCAGAATACACTGCATCTTCACACACCTGTGGACTATGCTCCACGCACACACCTGCGCTATGAATGGCACCCACACACACACCTGTAGAGAGCACTACACTCACACATCTACAAATCACGTCACAGCTGAACAAATCAGAAGCCTACACTGTAACTACACACACCTGCAGAATACACTGCATCTTCACACACCTGTGGACTACGCTCCATGCACACACCTGCGCTATGAATGGGACCCACACACACACACACCTGTAGAGCACTACACTCACACATCTACAAATCACATCACAGCTGAACAAATCAGAAGCCTACACTGTAACTACCCACACCTGCAGAATACACTGCATCTTCACACACCTGCGGACTGCGCTCCACACACACACCTGCGCTATGAATGGGACACACACACAACTGTAGAGCACCACACTCACATATCTACAAATCACATCACAGCTGAACAAATCAGAAGCCTACACTAACTACACACACCTGCAGAATACACTGCATCTTCACACACCTGTGGAGTATGCTTCACGCACACATCTGCCCAATTAATGGCACCCCCACACACACACACCTCTAGAGAACACTACACTCACACATCTACAAATCACACCACAGCTGAACAAATCAGAAGCCTACAGTGTAAATACACACACCTGCAGAATACACTGCATCTTCACACACCTGCGGACTACGCTCCACGCACACACCTGTGCTATGAATGGCACCCACACACACACACACACACATACACACACCTGTAGAGAGCACTACACTCACACATCTACAAATCACATCACAGCTGAACAAATCAGAAGCCTACACTGTAACTACACACACCTGCAGAATACACTGCATCTTCACACACCTGTGGATTACGCTCCACGCACGCACCTGCCCTATGAACGGCACCCACACACACATACCTGTAGAGAGCACTACACTGACACATCTACAAATCACATCACAGCTGAACAAATCAGAAGACTACACTGTAACTACACACACCTGCAGAATACACTGCATCTTCACACACCTGCGGACTACGCTCCACGCACACACCTGTGCTATGAATGGCACCCACACACACACATACACACACCTGTAGAGAGCACTACACTCACACATCTACAAATCACATCACAGCTGAACAAATCAGAAGCCTACACTGTAACTACACACACCTGCAGAATACACTGCATCTTCACACACCTGTGGATTACGCTCCATGCACACACCTGCCCTATGAACGGCACCCACAAACACATACCTGTAGAGAGCACTACACTCACACATCTACAAATCACATCACAGCTGAACAAATCAGAAGACTACACTGTAACTACACACACCTGCAGAATACAATGCATCTTCACACACCTGTGGGCTACGCTCCACGCACACACCTGCGCTATGAATGGCACCCACACACACACACCTGTAGAGAGCACTACACTCACACATCTACAAGTCACATCACAGTTGAACAAATCAGAAGCCTACAGTGTAAATACATCCCCCTGCAGAATACACTGCATCTTCACACCTGTGGACTACGCTCCACGCACACACCTGCGCTATGAATGGCACCCACACACACACACAACTGTAGAGCACTACACTCACACATCTACAAATCACATCACAGCTGAACAAATCAGAAGCCTACACTGTAACTACACACATCTGCAGAATACACTGCATCTTCACACACCTGTGGACTATGCTCCACGCACACACCTGCGCTATGAATGGCACCCACACACACACACCTGTAGAGAGCACTACACTCACACATCTAGAAATCACATCACACCTGAACAAATCAGAAGACTACACTGTAACTACACACACCTGCAGAATTCACTGCATCTTCACACACCTGTGGACTACGCTCCTTGCACACACCTGGCTATGAATGGCACCCACACACACACACCTGTAGAGAGCACTACACTCACACATCTACAAATCACATCACAGCTGAACAAATCAGAAGCCTACACTGTAACCACACACACCTGCAGAATACACTGCATCTTCACAGACCTGTGGACTACGCTCCACGCACACATCTGTGCTATGAATGGGACCCACACACACACACCTGTAGAGCACTACACTCACACATCTACAAATCACATCACAGCTGAACAAATCAGAAGCCTACAGTGTAAATACACACACCTGCAGAATACACTGCATCTTCACACACCTGTGGACTACGCTCCATGCACACACCTGCACTATGAATGGGACCCACACACGCATACACCTGTAGAGCACTACACTCACACATCTACAAATCACATCACAGCTGAACAAATCAGAAGCCTGCACTGTAACTACCCACACCTGCAGAATACACTGCATCTTCACACACCTGTGGATTACGCTCCATGCACACACCTGCCCTATGAACGGCACCCACAAACACATACCTGTAGAGAGCACTACACTCACACATCTACAAATCACATCACAGCTGAACAAATCAGAAGACTACACTGTAACTACACACACCTGCAGAATACAATGCATCTTCACACACCTGTGGGCTACGCTCCACGCACACACCTGCGCTATGAATGGCACCCACACACACACACCTGTAGAGAGCACTACACTCACACATCTACAAATCACATCACAGTTGAACAAATCAGAAGCCTACAGTGTAAATACATCCACCTGCAGAATACACTGCATCTTCACACCTGTGGACTACGCTCCACGCACACACCTGCGCTATGAATGGCACCCACACACACACACACCTGTAGAGAGCACTACACTCCCACACCTACAAATCACATCACAGCTGAACGAATCAGAAGACCACACTGTAAATACACACACCTGCAGAATGCACTGCATCTTCACACACCTGTGGAGTATGCTTCACGCACACACCTGCCCAATGAATGGCATCCACACACACACACCTGTAGAGAGCACTACACTCACACATCTACAAATTGTATCACAGCTGAACAAATTAGAAGCCTACACTGTAACTACACACACCTGCAGAATACACTGCATCTTCACACACCTGTGGACTATGCTCCACGCACACACCTGCGCTATGAATGGCACCCACACACACACCTGTAGAGAGCACTACACTCACACATCTACAAATCACGTCACAGCTGAACAAATCAGAAGCCTACACTGTAACTACACACACCTGCAGAATACACTGCATCTTCACACACCTGTGGACTACGCTCCATGCACACACCTGCGCTATGAATGGGACCCACACACACACACCTGTAGAGCACTACAATCACACATCTACAAATCACATCACAGCTGAACAAATCAGAAGCCTACACTGTAACTACCCACACCTGCAGAATACACTGCATCTTCACACACCTGCGGACTGCGCTCCACACACACACCTGCGCTATGAATGGGACACACACACAACTGTAGAGCACCACACTCACATATCTACAAATCACATCACAGCTGAACAAATCAGAAGCCTACACTAACTACACACACCTGAAGAATACACTGCATCTTCACACACCTGTGGAGTATGCTTCACGCACACATCTGCCCAATTAATGGCACCCCCACACACACACACCTCTAGAGAACACTACACTCACACATCTACAAATCACATCACAGCTGAACAAATCAGAAGCCTACAGTGTAAATACACACACCTGCAGAATACACTGCATCTTCACACACCTGTGGACTACGCTCCATGCACACACCTGCGCTATGAATGGGACCCACACACACACACACCTGTAGAGCACTACACTCACACATCTACAAATCACATCACAGCTGAACAAATCAGAAGCCTACACTGTAACTACACACATCTGCAGAATACACTGCATCTTCACACACCTGTGGACTATGCTCCACGCACACACCTGCGCTATGAATGGCACCCACACACACACACACACCTGTAGAGAGCACTACACTCACACATCTAGAAATCACATCACACCTGAACAAATCAGAAGACTACACTGTAACTACACACACCTGCAGAATTCACTGCATCTTCACACACCTGTGCACTATGCTCCATGCACACACCTGCGCTATGAATGGGACCCACACACACACACACCTGTAGAGCACTACACTCACACATCTACAAATCACATCACAGCTGAACAAATCAGAAGCCTACACTGTAACTACACACATCTGCAGAATACACTGCATCTTCACACACCTGTGGACTACGCTCCACGCACACACCTGCGCTATGAACGGCACCCACAAACACACCTGTAGGGAGCACTACACTCACACATCTACAAATCACATCACAGCTGAACAAATCAGAATCCTATAGTGTAAATACACACACCTGCAGAATGCACTGCATCTTCACACACCTGTGGACTACGCTCCATGCACACACCTGCGCTATGAATGGGACCCACTGTAGGAGGCTGGAATGGCTTGTAGTGAGTACCAAGGGGTACTTGCACCTTGCACCAGGCCCAGTTATCCCTTATTAGTGTATAGGGTGTCTAGCAGCTTAGGCTGATAGATAATGGTAGCTTAGCAGAGCAGCTTAGGCTGAACTAGGAGACGTGTGAAGCTACTACAGTACCACTTAGTGTCATATGCACAATATCATAAAAAAACACAATACACAGTTATACTAAAAATAAAGGTACTTTATTTTTATGACAATATGCCAAAGTATCTTAGAGTGTACCCTCAGTGAGAGGATAGGAAATATACACAAGATATATATACACAATAGGAAAAATATGCAGTATAGTCTTAGAAAACAGTGCAAACAATGTATAGTTACAATAGGATGCAATGGGGAAACATAGGGATAGGGGCAACACAAACCATATAGGTAGCACCTGGAGAAGTGCCAGAAACAGGCACTACGAGGATGCGTGAAACGGTGCTCGCCGAAGTTGCACAAAGGAGTCCCACGTCGCCGGAGACCAACTTAGAAAGTCGTGCAATGCAGGTTAGAGTGCCGTGGACCCAGGCTTGGCTATGCACGAAGGATTTCCGCCGGAAGTGCACAGGGGCCGGAGCAGCTGCAAAGTCGCGGTTCCCAGCAATGCAGCCCAGCGAGGTGAGGCAAGGACTTACCTCCACCAAACTTGGGCTGAATAGTCACTGGACTGTGGGGGTCACTTGGACAGCGTCGCTGGATTCGAGGGACCTCGCTCGTCGTGCTGAGAGGAGACCCAAGGGACCGGTGATGCAGCTTTTTGGTGCCTGCGGTTGCAGGGGGAAGATTCCGTCGACCCACAGGAGATTTCTTCGGAGCTTCTGGTGCAGAGAGGAGGCAGGCTACCCCCACAGCATGCACAAGCAGGAAAACAGTCGAGAAGGCGGCAGGATCAGCGTTACAGAGTTGCAGTAGTCGTCTTTGCTACTATGTTGCAGGTTTGCAGGCTTCCAGCGCGGTCAGCGGTCGATTCCTTTTCAGAAGGTGAAGAGAGAGATGCAGAGGAACTCGGCTGAGCTCATGCATTCGTTATCTAAAGTTTCCCCAGAGACAGAGACCCTAAATAGCCAGAAAAGAGGGTTTGGCTACCTAGGAGAGAGGAAAGGCTACTAACACCTGAAGGAGCCTATCAGCAGGAGTCTCTGACGTCACCTGGTGGCACTGGCCACTCAGAGCAGTCCAGTGTGCCAGCAGCACCTCTGTTTCCAAGATGGCAGAGGTCTGGAGCACACTGGAGGAGCTCTGGACACCTCCCAGGGGAGGTGCAGGTCAGGGGAGTGGTCACTCCCCTTTCCTTTGTCCAGTTTCGCGCCAGAGCAGGGGCTAAGGGGTCCCTGAACCGGTGTAGACTGGCTTATGCAGAATTGGGCACATCTGTGCCCAACAAAGCATTTCCAGAGGCTGGGGGAGGCTACTCCTCCCCTGCCTTCACACCATTTTCCAAAGGGAGAGGGTGTCACACCCTCTCTCAGAGGAAGTTCTTTGTTCTGCCATCCTGGGCCAGGCCTGGCTGGACCCCAGGAGGGCAGCTGCCTGTCTGAGGGGTTGGCAGCAGCAGCAGCTGCAGTGAAACCCCAGGAAGGGCAGTCTGGCAGTACCAGGGTCTGTGCTACAGACCACTGGGATCATGGAATTGTACCAACAATGCCAGGATGGCATAGAGGGGGCAATTCCATGATCATAGACATGTTACATGGCCATATTCGGAGTTACCATGGTGAAGCTACATATAGGTAGTGACCTATATGTAGTGCACGCGTGTAATGGTGTCCCCGCACTCACAAAGTTCAGTGAATTGGCTCTGAACAATGTGGGGGCACCTTGGCTAGTGCCAGGGTGCCCTCACACTAAGTAACTTTGCACCTAACCTTTACCAGGTAAAGGTTAGACATATAGGTGACTTCTAAGTTACTTAAGTGCAGTGTAAAATGGCTGTGAAATAACGTGGACGTTATTTCACTCAGGCTGCAGTGGCAGGCCTGTGTAAGAATTGTCAGAGCTCCCTATGGGTGGCAAAAGAAATGCTGCAGCCCATAGGGATCTCCTGGAACCCCAATACCCTGGGTACCTCAGTACCATATACTAGGGAATTATAAGGGTGTTCCAGTAAGCCAATGTAAATTGGTGAAAAATGGTCACTAGCCTGTTAGTGACAATTTGGAAAGAAATGAGAGAGCATAACCACTGAGGTTCTGATTAGCAGAGCCTCAGAGAGACAGTTAGTCACTACACAGGTAACACATTCAGGCACACTTATGAGCACTGGAGCCCTGGGTTACCAGGGTCCCAGTGACACATACAACTAAAACAACATATATACAGTGAAAAATGGGGGTAACATGCCAGGCAAGATGGTACTTTCCTACACAACCCCCCCCCAAACGAAGGACAATAAGACTAGCCATTACCTGATGAGTCTTCATTGTCTAAGTGGAAATATCTGGAGAGTCCATCTGCATTGGAGTGGCTACTCCCAGGTCTATGTTCCACTGTATAGTCCATTCCCTGTAGGGATATGGACCACCTCAACAATTTAGGATTTTCACCTTTCATTTGTTTTAGCCAAAGTAGAGGTTTGTGGTCTGTCTGAACAATGAAGTGAGTGCCAAACAGGTATGGCCTCAACTTCTTCAGAGCCCAGACCACAGCAAAGGCCTCCCTCTCAATGGCAGACCAACGCTTTTCTCTAGGGGTCAACCTCCTACTAATAAAAGCAACAGGTTGATCCTGGCCCTCAGAATTAAGTTGTGATAGGACTGCCCCTACTCCTAATTCAGATGCATCAGTTTGGACATATAATTTTTTAGAGTAACAAGGGCTTTTCAGGATAGGTGCAGAGCACATGGCCTGCTTCAGCTCCTCAAAAGCTTTCTGACAGCTTGCTGTCCATAATACCTTTTTAGGCATTTTCTTGGATGTGAGGTCATTAAGAGGGGCTGCAATGGAGTCATAGTTCTTAATGAACCTCCTGTAATACCCAGTGAGGCCTAGGAAGGCTCTCACCTGAGTCTGAGTGGTAGGGGGAACCCAATCAATAATAGTTTGGATTTTCCCCTGAAGTGGTGCAATCTGTTCCCCACCAACAAGGTGTCCCAGATAAACCACCTTACCCTGCCCTATCTGGCACTTTGAAGCCTTGATAGTGAGGCCTGCTTTTTGCAGGGCCTCCAAAACTTTCCAAAGGTGGACCAGGTGATCATCCCAGCTGGAGCTAAAGACAGCTATATCATCCAAATATGCTGCACTGAAAGCTTCCAGCCCTTGCAGGACTGTGTTCACCAACCTCTGAAAAGTGGCAGGTGCATTTTTCAAACCAAAAGGCATTACAGTAAACTGGTAATGTCCTCCAATGGTAGAAAATGCAGTCTTAGGTTTAGCATCTTCTGACAATTTGATCTGCCAATACCCTGCAGTCAAATCAAAAGTGCTTAGATACTTGGCAGATGCCAGTGTATCTATAAGCTCATCTGCCCTGGGTATAGGGTGAGCATCAGTTTTGGTTACCAAGTTGAGACCTCTATAGTCTACACAAAACCTCATTTCCTTCTTTCCATCTTTAGAATTGGGTTTTGGTACCAGTACCACAGGAGAAGCCCATGGACTGTCAGAGTGCTCAACCACTCCTAGTTCCAACATTTTCTGAACTTCTTGCTTTATGCAGTCCCTGACATGGTCAGGCTGCCTATAGATGTTACTTTTGACAGGTAAACTGTCTCCAGTATCTATAGTGTGCTCACACCAAGAAGTGGTGCCTGGCACAGTAGAGAAGAGTTCTGAAAATTGTCCTAGGAGATTTATGCAATTATCTTTCTGCTCAGCAGTAATACAATCAGCCAAAACTACACCTTCCACAAGAGCATCTTGATCTGTGGAAGAGAAGAGATCAGGTAGAGGATCACTGTCTTCTTCCTGTCCCTCATCTGTTGCCATGAGCAGGGTGAGATCAGCCCTGTCATAGTAGGGTTTCAGACGGTTGACATGGAGCACCCTAAGGGGACTCCTGGCAGTGCCTAAGTCAACCAAGTAGGTGACTTCACCCTTCTTTTCAACAATTGTGTGGGGTCCACTCCATTTATCTTGGAGTGCTCTTGGGGCCACAGGCTCCAAGACCCACACTTTCTGCCCTGGTTGGTACTGAACCAAAACAGCCTTCTGATCATGCCATTGCTTCTGGAGCTCTTGGCTGGCCTGAAGGTTTTTACTGGCCTTTTTCATGTACTCAGCCATCCTTGATCTGAGGCCAAGTACATAATCCACAATATCCTGCTTAGGAGCTTTTAAAGGTTGTTCCCAACCCTCCTTTACAAGTGTGAGTGGACCCCTTACAGGGTGTCCAAAAAGAAGTTCAAAGGGGCTGAAGCCCACTCCTTTCTGGGGTACCTCCCTGTAGGCAAAAAGGAGGCATGGTAGAAGGATATCCCATCTCCTGCGGAGTTTTTCAGGGAGTCCCATAATCATGCCTTTGAGAGTTTTATTAAATCTCTCCACCAGTCCATTTGTTTGTGGATGATAGGGTGTTGTGAACTTGTAAGTTACACCACACTCCTTCCACATGGCCTTTAAGTATGCAGACATGAAATTGCTTCCTCTGTCTGATACTACTTCCTTTGGGAAGCCCACCCTGGAAAATATTCCCAGGAGGGCCTTTGCCACTGCAGGAGCTGTAGTGGTCCTTAAAGGAATAGCTTCAGGATATCTTGTGGCATGGTCCACTACCACCAAGATAAACCTATTGCCTAAAGCAGTAGGAGGGTCAAGGGGGCCAACTATGTCAACCCCTACCCTTTCAAAGGGAACCCCAACCACAGGCAGTGGGATAAGGGGTGCCTTTGGAGTGCCACCTGTCTTGCCACTGGCTTGACAGGTTTCACAGGACTTACAAAATTCCTTTGTGTCCTCAGACATCCTAGGCCAATGAAACAATGGTACCAATCTGTCCCAAGTTTTCATTTGACCCAGGTGCCCAGCTAGGGGAATGTCATGTGCCAGTGTTAGGAGGAACTTTCTGTACTCCTGAGGAATCACTAATCTCCTGGCAGCTCCAGGTTTAGGATCCCTATGCTCAGTGTACAAGAGGTTGTCCTCCCAGTAAACTCTGTGAGAGTCACTGACATCCCCATTAGCCTGTTTGACAGCTTGCTGTCTGAGACCCTCTAATGTGGGACAGGTTTGCTGTGCCACACTCAGCTCCTCTCTGGCAGGCCCCCCTTCACCCAAAAGCTCAGCAGTGTCTGCTTCCAGCTCCTCTGGTGTAGGTTCTGCACAGGGAGGGAATTCTTCTTCCTCAGAAGTTGAATCCACTGTAGAGGGAGGGATAGTAGGAAGTGGTTTGCTTCTACTAACCCTAACTTTAGGGAGCACTTGGTCCATTGTTCCAGGATCCAAGCTTCCCTGTCCTTTTTGCTTTTTGGCCTGAGCCCTTGTCAAAGCAAAAATATGCCCTGGGATGCCCAGCATTGCTGCATGGGCCTCCAACTCCACATCTGACCAAGCTGATGTCTCCAAATCATTCCCTAATAGACAGTCTACAGGTAAATCTGAAGCTACCACAACTTTCTTTGGACCAGTTACCCCCCCCCAGTTGAGATTTACAACAGCCATGGGGTGGCTTTGTGTTATGTTGTGAGCATCGGTTACTTGGTACTGGTGTCCAAGTATGTGTTGTTCAGGGTGCACCAGTTTCTCAATCACCATTGTGACACTGGCACCTGTGTCCCTGTAGGCCTGGACCTCAACACAATTTATTAGGGTTAGTTGCTTGTACTTCTCCAAGTTATGGGGGCAAGCAACCAAAGTGGCTAAATCAATAGCCCCTTCAGAGACTAAAGTAGCCTCTGTGGTCTCCCTAATCAGACCAACCCCAACTAAATTACCAAAAGTGAGCCCAGCTACTCCCTTGGATTGGCTATTAGTAGGTTTGCTCCCACCACCACTGCTATTAGTAGGGACACTAGGTGTAGCAGTAGGGGTTGTAGTTGTGGGAGCTGTGGTGCCTTTCTTTGGACAACTGGGATCTGTTGTCCAATGGCCTTTTATTTTACATAAATAGCACCATGGTTTCTTTTCCTTGTTCTGATTAAAGGAGGATTTGGACCCACCACCCCCACCAGAGTGTTTTTGTGGGCCTGATGAAGACTCATTTTTAGATTTGTCCCCACCCTTGTCAGAAGACTTACCATCCTTCTTTTTGTTGCCATCTTTGTCACCCCCTGTATGAACTTTTCTGTTCACTCTTGTTCTGACCCATTTGTCTGCCTTCTTTCCCAATTCTTGGGGAGAGGTCAGATCAGAGTCCACCAAGTACTGGTGCAACAAATCAGACACACAATTATTAAGAATATGCTCTCTCAGGATTAAGTTATACAGGCTGTCATAATCAGTAACTTTACTGCCATGTAACCACCCCTCCAAGGCCTTCACTGCCTGGTCAATGAAATCAACCCAGTCTTGTGAAGACTCCTTTTTGGTCTCTCTGAACTTTATCCTGTACTGTTCAGTGGTTAAGCCATAACCATCCAGGAGTGCATTCTTAAGAACTTGGAAATTATTAGCATCATTTTCTTTTACAGTAAGGAGCCTATCCCTACCTTTTCCACTAAATGATAGCCATAGGATAGCAGCCCACTGCTTTTGAGGGACATCCTGTACAGCACAGGCCCTCTCAAGTGCAGCAAACCACTTGTTAATGTCATCCCCCTCCTTATAAGGGGGAACTATCTTGTGCAGATTCCTGGAATCATGCTCTTTTGCAGGATGACTATGGGGAATACTGCTGCTGCCACCATGGGTATCTAAACCCAACTTCTGTCTTTCCCTCTCTATTTCTAAAGACTGTCTATCCAAATCCAGCTGTTGCTTCTTGGGCTTCAGTCTGGTTTGTTCCACTCTCAATCTATTGAGCTCCCTTTCTAACAATCTGTCATCAGGGTGGGTGGGAGGGACATTTCTAGATACAGAGGTATGATGGGAATGAACAGAAGGAGACCTGTCCCTTACAGAGGGCACCCTAACAGCTTGGCTACCAGTATAATGTGAGAGCACACCATCAGTATGGTGTGATTCAACCTCTGTACCAACTATGCTAGACTGTCTAGTAATGGGCAGGCTGAGAAGTTTCTTTCCTGAATCTTTTCCTGGGGGAGTCCCTGGATCAGATTGAGAACCATTAGCTACTTTTTCACCAGATTGGGCACTTATGGCCTTATCCTGTACTCTAAGCATGTTAATTAACAGTTGTAAGGAAGGATTCTTCCCTACACTCAAACCTCTCTCTATGCAGAGACTCCTTGCTCCTTTCCAGCTAAGGTGATCATATGCAAGTTTGGACAGTTCAACATTTTTTCCTGTGCCAGACATTTTTTTAGAGAGAGTTAAAGTGATAGAAAAAAAAGAAAAAAAGTTTTCAGAACTTTTTGGAAAGACAGAAAAAAAACTTTTAAAACTTTTAAGAACTTTTTGAAAGTTTAGAAGTACTTTTCAGCACTTAGAAAAGAGTGAAAAGAGGAAATGCAAAACTTTTTGGCTATGTGTATATACACTGACCTTGTTTTGTATATTTTTCTCTTATGAAAAGTACAATGACAAGAGTGGTAAGTAGTCTCAAGCACTTATCCCACCACTGCACAACCAATGTAGGAGGCTGGACTGGCTTGTAGTGAGTACCAAGGGGTACTTGCACCTTGCACCAGGCCCAGTTATCCCTTATTAGTGTATAGGGTGTCTAGCAGCTTAGGCTGATAGATAATGGTAGCTTAGCAGAGCAGCTTAGGCTGAACTAGGAGACGTGTGAAGCTACTACAGTACCACTTAGTGTCATATGCACAATATCATAAGAAAACACAATACACAGTTATACTAAAAATAAAGGTACTTTATTTTTATGACAATATGCCAAAGTATCTTAGAGTGTACCCTCAGTGAGAGGATAGGAAATATACACAAGATATATATACACAATAGCAAAAATATGCAGTATAGTCTTAGAAAACAGTGCAAACAATGTATAGTTACAATAGGATGCAATGGGGAAACATAGGGATAGGGGCAACACAAACCATATACTCCAAAAGTGGAATGCGAACCACGAATGGACCCCAAACCTATGTGACCTTGTAGAGGGTCGCTGGGACTATTAGACAATAGTGAGAGTTAGCAAAATAACCCTCCCCAAGACCCTGAAAAGTGAGTGCAAAGTGCACTAAAGTTCCCCTAAGGACAAAAGAGTAGTGTTAGAGGAATAATGCAGGAAAGACACAAACCAGCAATGCAACAACTGTGGATTTCCAATCTAGGGTACCTGTGGAACAAGGGGACCAAGTCCAAAAGTCACAAGCAAGTCGGAGATGGGCAGATGCCCAGGAAATGCCAGCTGCGGGTGCAAAGAAGCTTCGACTAGACAGAAGAAGCTGAGGTTTCTGCAGGAACGAAAAGGGCTAGAGACTTCCCCTTTGGTGGACCAATCCCTCTCGCCTTGTAGAGTCGTGCAGAAGTGTTTTCCCGCTGGAAGGACGCCAACAAGCCTTGCTACACGCAAATCGTGCGTTTGGCGTTTTTGGACGCTGCTGGGGCCCAGGAGGGACCAGGAGGTCGCAAATTGGACCTGCCGAGAGAGGGGACGTCGGGCAAGACAAAGAGCCCTCACTGAAGCAGGTAGCACCCGGAGAAGTGCCAGAAACAGGCACTACTAGGATGCGTGAAACGGTGCTCGCCAAAGTTGCACAAAGGAGTCCCACGTCGCCGGAGACCAACTTAGAAAGTCGTGCAATGCAGGTTAGAGTGCCATGGACCCAGGCTTGGCTGTGCACGAAGGATTTCCGCCGGAAGTGCACAGGGGCCGGAGCAGCTGCAAAGTTGCGGTTCCCAGCAATGCAGCCCAGCGAGGTGAGGCAAGGACTTACCTCCACCAAACTTGGGCTGAAGAGTCACTGGACTGTGGGGGTCACTTGGACAGCATCGCTGGATTCGAGGGACCTCGCTCGTCGTGCTGAGAGGAGACCCAAGGGACAGGTGATGCAGCTTTTTGGTGCCTGCGGTTGCAGGGGGAAGATTCCGTCGACCCACGGGAGATTTCTTCGGAGCTTCTGGTGCAGAGAGGAGGCAGGCTACCCCCACAGCATGCGCAAGCAGGAAAACAGTCGAGAAGGCGGCAGGATCAGCGTTACAGAGTTGCAGTAGTCGTCTTTGCTACTATGTTGCAGGTTTGCAGGCTTCCAGCGCGGTCAGCGGTCGATTCCTTATCAGAAGGTGAAGAGAGAGATGCAGAGGAACTCGGCTGAGCTCATGCATTCGTTATCTAAAGTTTCCCCAGAGACAGAGACCCTAAATAGCCAGAAAAGAGGGTTTGGCTACCTAGGAGAGAGGAAAGGCTACTAACACCTGAAGGAGCCTATCAGCAGGAGTCTCTGACGTCACCTGGTGGCACTGGCCACTCAGAGCAGTCCAGTGTGCCAGCAGCACCTCTGTTTCCAAGATGGCAGAGGTCTGGAGCACACTGGAGGAGCTCTGGACACCTCCCAGGGGAGGTGCAGGTCAGGGGAGTGGTCACTCCCCTTTCCTTTGTCCAGTTTCGCGCCAGAGCAGGGGCTAAGGGGTCCCTGAACCGGTGTAGACTGGCTTATGCAGAATTGGGCACATCTGTGCCCAACAAAGCATTTCCAGAGGCTGGGGGAGGCTACTCCTCCCCTGCCTTCACACCATTTTCCAAAGGGAGAGGGTGTCACACCCTCTCTCAGAGGAAGTTCTTTGTTCTGCCATCCTGGGCCAGGCCTGGCTGGACCCCAGGAGGGCAGCTGCCTGTCTGAGGGGTTGGCAGCAGCAGCAGCTGCAGTGAAACCCCAGGAAGGGCAGTCTGGCAGTACCAGGGTCTGTGCTACAGACCACTGGGATCATGGAATTGTACCAACAATGCCAGGATGGCATAGAGGGGGCAATTCCATGATCATAGACATGTTACATGGCCATATTCGGAGTTACCATGGTGAAGCTACATATAGGTAGTGACCTATATGTAGTGCACGCGTGTAATGGTGTCCCCGCACTCACAAAGTTCAGTGAATTGGCTCTGAACAATGTGGGGGCACCTTGGCTAGTGCCAGGGTGCCCTCACACTAAGTAACTTTGCACCTAACCTTTACCAGGTAAAGGTTAGACATATAGGTGACTTCTAAGTTACTTAAGTGCAGTGTAAAATGGCTGTGAAATAACGTGGACGTTATTTCACTCAGGCTGCAGTGGCAGGCCTGTGTAAGAATTGTCAGAGCTCCCTATGGGTGGCAAAAGAAATGCTGCAGCCCATAGGGATCTCCTGGAACCCCAATACCCTGGGTACCTCAGTACCATATACTAGGGAATTATAAGGGTGTTCCAGTAAGCCAATGTAAATTGGTGAAAAATGGTCACTAGCCTGTTAGTGACAATTTGGAAAGAAATGAGAGAGCATAACCACTGAGGTTCTGATTAGCAGAGCCTCAGTGAGACAGTTAGTCACTACACAGGTAACACATTCAGGCACACTTATGAGCACTGGGGCCCTGGGTTACCAGGGTCCCAGTGACACATACAACTAAAACAACATATATACAGTGAAAAATGGGGGTAACATGCCAGGCAAGATGGTACTTTCCTACACCCACACACACATACACCTGTAGAGCACTACACTCACACATCTACAAATCACATCACAGCTGAACAAATCAGAAGCCTACACTGTAACTACCCACACCTGCAGAATACACTGCATCTTCACACACTTGCGGACTGCGGTCCACGCACACACCTGCGCTATGAATGGGACCCACACACACACACACCTGTAGAGCACTACACTCACACATCTACAAATCACATCACAGCTGAACAAATCAGAAGCCTACACTGTAACTACACACACCTGCAGAATACACTGCATCTTCACACACCTGTGGAGTATGCTTCACGCACACACCTGCCCAATGAATGGCACCCACACACACACACACACACACCTGTAGAGAGCACTACACTCACACATCTACAAATCACATCACAGCTGAACAAATCAGAAGCCTACAGTGTAAATACACACACCTGCAGAATACACTGCATCTTCACACACCTGTGGACTACGCTCCATGCACACACCTGCGCTATGAATGGGACCCACACACACATACACCTGTAGAGCACTACACTCACACATCTACAAATCACATCACAGCTGAACAAATCAGAAGCCTACACTGTAACTACCCACACCTGCAGAATACACTGCATCTTCACACACTTGCGGACTGCGCTCCACGCACACACCTGCGCTATGAATGGGACCCACACACACACACACCTGTAGAGCACTACACTCACACATCTACAAATCACATCACAGCTGAACAAATCAGAAGCTTACACTGTAACTACACACACCTGCAGAATACACTGCATCTTCACACACCTGTGGAGTATGCTTCACGCACACACCTGCCCAATGAATGGCACCCACACACACACACACACACCTGTAGAGAGCACTACACTCACACATCTACAAATCACATCACAGCTGAACAAATCAGAAGCCTACAGTGTAAATACACACACCTGCAGAATACACTGCATCTTCACACACCTGTGGACTACGCTCCATGCACACACCTGCGCTATGAATGGGACCCACACACACACACACCTGTAGAGCACTACACTCAGACATCTACAAATCACATCACAGCTGAACAAATCAGAAGCCTACAGTGTAAATACACACACCTGCAGAATACACTGCATCTTCACACACCTGTGGACTACGCTCCTTGCACACACCTGCGCTATGAATGGCACCCACACACACACACACACACCTGTAGAGAGCACTACACTCACACATCTACAAATCACATCACAGCTGAACAAATCAGAAGCCTACACTGTAACTACACACACCTGCAGAATACACTGCATCATCACACACCTGTGGATTACGCTCCACGCACGCACCTGCCCTATGAATGGCACCCACACACACATACCTGTAGAGAGCACTACACTCACACATCTACAAATCACATCACTGCTGAACAAATCAGAAGCCTACACTGTAACTACACACACCTGCAGAATACACTGCATCTTCACACACCTGTGGATTACGCTCCATGCACACACCTGCCCTATGAACGGCACCCACAAACACATACCTGTAGAGAGCACTACACTCACACATCTACAAATCACATCACAGCTGAACAAATCAGAAGACTACACTGTAACTACACACACCTGCAGAATACAATGCCTCTTCACACACCTGTGGGCTACGCTCCACGCACACACCTGCGCTATGAATGGCACCCACACACACACACCTGTAGAGAGCACTACACTCACACATCTACAAATCACATCACAGTTGAACAAATCAGAAGCCTACAGTGTAAATACATCCACCTGCAGAATACACTGCATCTTCACACCTGTGGACTACGCTCCACGCACACACCTGCGCTATGAATGGCACCCACACACACACACACCTGTAGAGCACTACACTCACACATCTACAAATCACATCACAGCTGAACAAATCAGAAGCCTACACTGTAACTACACACATCTGCAGAATACACTGCATCTTCACACACCTGTGGACTATGCTCCACGCACACACCTGCGCTATGAATGGCACCCACACACACACACCTGTAGAGAGCACTACACTCACACATCTAGAAATCACATCACACCTGAACAAATCAGAAGACTACACTGTAACTACACACACCTGCAGAATTCACTGCATCTTCACACACCTGTGGACTATGCTCCATGCACACACCTGCGCTATGAATGGAACCCACACACACACACACACCTGTAGAGCACTACACTCACACATCTACAAATCACATCACAGCTGAACAAATCAGAAGCCTACACTGTAACTACACACATCTGCAGAATACACTGCATCTTCACACACCTGTGGACTACGCTCCACGCACACACCTGCGCTATGAACGGCACCCACACAAACACACCTGTAGGGAGCACTACACTCACACATCTACAAATCACATCACAGCTGAACAAATCAGAATCCTACAGTGTAAATACACACACCTGCAGAATGCACTGCATCTTCACACACCTGTGGACTACGCTCCTTGCACACACCTGCGCTATGAATGGCACCCACACACACACACCTGTAGAGAGCACTACACTCACACATCTACAAATCACATCACAGCTGAACAAATCAGAAGCCTACACTGTAACCACACACACCTGCAGAATACAATGCATCTTCACAGACCTGTGGACTACGCTCCACGCACACATCTGTGCTATGAATGGGACCCACACACACACACCTGTAGAGCACTACACTCACACATCTACAAATCACATCACAGCTGAACAAATCAGAAGCCTACAGTGTAAATACACACACCTGCAGAATACACTGCATCTTCACACACCTGTGGACTACGCTCCATGCACACACCTGCACTATGAATGGGACCCACACACACATACACCTGTAGAGCACTACACTCACACATCTACAAATCACATCACAGCTGAACAAATCAGAAGCCTGCACTGTAACTACCCACACCTGCAGAATACACTGCATCTTCACACACTTGCGGACTGCGCTCCACGCACACACCTGCGCTATGAATGGGACCCACACACACACACACCTGTAGAGCACTACACTCACACATCTACAAATCACATCACAGCTGAACAAATCAGAAGCCCACACTGTAACTACACACACCTGCAGAATACACTGCATCTTCACACACCTGTGGAGTATGCTTCACGCACACACCTGCCCAATGAATGGCACCCACACACACACACACACACCTGTAGAGAGCACTACACTCACACATCTACAAATCACATCACAGCTGAACAAATCAGAAGCCTACAGTGTAAATACACACACCTGCAGAATACACTGCATCTTCACACACCTGTGGACTACGCTCCATGCACACACCTGCGCTATGAATGGGACCCACACACACACACACCTGTAGAGCACTACACTCAGACATCTACAAATCACATCACAGCTGAACAAATCAGAAGCCTACAGTGTAAATACACACACCTGCAGAATACACTGCATCTTCACACACCTGTGGACTACGCTCCATGCACACACCTGCGCTATGAATGGGACCCACACACACACACACCTGTAGAGCACTACACTCACACATCTACAAATCACATAACAGCTGAACACATCATAAGCCTACACTGTAAATACACACATCTGCAGAATGCACTGCATCTTCACACCTGTGGACTATGCTCCACGCACACACCTGCGCTGTGAATGGGACCCACACACACACACCTGTAGAGCATTACACTCACACATCTACAAATCACATCACAGCTGAACAAATCAGAAGCCTACAGTGTAAATACACACACCTGCAGAATACACTGCATCTTCACACACCTTTGGACTATGCTCCTTGCACACACCTGCGCTATGAACGGCACCCACACACACACACCTGTAGAGAGCACTACACTCACACATATAGAAATCACATCACAGCTGAACAAATCAGAAGACTACACTGTAACTACACACACCTGAAGAATACACTGCATCTTCACACACCTGTGGACTATGCTCCATGCACACACCTGCGCTATGAATGTGACCCACACACACACACACCTGTAGAGCACTACACTCACACATCTACAAATCACATCACAGCTGAACAAATCAGAAGCCTACACTGTAACTACACACATCTGCAGAATACACTGCATCTTCACACACCTGTGGACTACGCTCCACGCACACACCTGCGCTATGAACGGTACCCACACACACACACCTGTAGAGAGCACTGCACTCACACATCTACAAATCACATCACAGCTGAACAAATCAGAAGCCTACAGTGTAAATACACACACCTGCAGAATGCACTGCATCTTCACACACCTGTGGACTACGCTCCTTGCACACACCTGCGCTATGAATGGCACCCACACACACACACACACCTGTAGAGAGCACTACACTCACACATCTACAAATCACATCACAGCTGAACAAATCAGAAGCCTACACTGTAACTACACACACCTGCAGAATACACTGCATCTTCACACACCTGTGGATTACGCTCCACGCACGCACCTGCCCTATGAACGGCACCCACACACACATACCTGTAGAGAGCACTACACTCACACATCTACAAATCACATCACAGCTGAACAAATCAGAAGACTACACTGTAACTACACACACCTGCAGAATACACTGCATCTTCACACACCTGCGGACTACGCTCCACGCACACACCTGTGCAATGAATGGCACCCACACACACACACATACACACACCTGTAGAGAGCACTACACTCACACATCTACAAATCACATCACAGCTGAACAAATCAGAAGCCTACACTGTAACTACACACACCTGCAGAATACACTGCATCTTCACACACCTGTGGATTACGCTCCATGCACACACCTGCCCTATGAACGGCACCCACAAACACATACCTGTAGAGAGCACTACACTCACACATCTACAAATCACATCACAGCTGAACAAATCAGAAGACTACACTGTAACTACACACACCTGCAGAATACAATGCATCTTCACACACCTGTGGGCTACGCTCCACGCACACACCTGCGCTATGAATGGCACCCACACACACACACCTGTAGAGAGCACTACACTCACACATCTACAAATCACATCACAGTTGAACAAATCAGAAGCCTACAGTGTAAATACATCCACCTGCAGAATACACTGCATCTTCACACCTGCGGACTACGCTCCACGCACACACCTGCGCTATGAATGGCACCCACACACACACACACCTGTAGAGAGCACTACACTCACACACCTACAAATCACATCACAGCTGAACGAATCAAAAGCCCACACTGTAAATACACACACCGGCAGAATGCACTGCATCTTCACACACCTGTGAAGTATGCTTCACTCACACACCTGCCCAATGAATGGCATCCACACACACACACCTGTAGAGAGCACTACACTCACACATCTACAAATCATATCACAGCTGAACAAATTAGAAGCCTACACTGTAACTACACACACCTGCAGAATACACTGCATCTTCACACACCTGTGGACTATGCTCCACGCACACAGCTGCGCTATGAATGGCACCCACACACACACCTGTAGAGAGCACTACAATCACACATCTAGAAATCACATCACAGCTGAACAAATCAGAAGACTACACTGTAACTACACACACCTGAAGAATACACTGCATCTTCACACACCTGTGGACTATGCTCCATGCACACACCTGCGCTATGAATGTGACCCACACACACACACACCTGTAGAGCACTACACTCACACATCTACAAATCACATCACAGCTGAACAAATCAGAAGCCTACACTGTAACTAAACACATCTGCAGAATACACTGCATCTTCACACACCTGTGGACTACGCTCCACGCACACACCTGCGCTATGAACGGTACCCACACACACACACCTGTAGAGAGCACTACACTCACACATCTACAAATCACATCACAGCTGAACAAATCAGAAGCCTACAGTGTAAATACACACACCTGCAGAATGCACTGCATCTTCACACACCTGTGGACTACGCTCCTTGCACACACCTGCGCTATGAATGGCACCCACACACACACACACACCTGTAGAGAGCACTACACTCACACATCTACAAATCACATCACAGCTGAACAAATCAGAAGCCTACACTGTAACTACACACACCTGCAGAATACACTGCATCTTCACACACCTGTGGATTACGCTCCACGCACGCACCTGCCCTATGAATGGCACCCACACACACATACCTGTAGAGAGCACTACACTCACACATCTACAAATCACATCACAGCTGAACAAATCAGAAGACTACACTGTAACTACACACACCTGCAGAATACACTGCATCTTCACACACCTGCGGACTACGCTCCACGCACACACCTGTGCTATGAATGGCACCCACACACACACACACACACATACACACACCTGTAGAGAGCACTACACTCACACATCTACAAATCACATCACAGCTGAACAAATCAGAAGCCTACACTGTAACTACACACACCTGCAGAATACACTGCATCTTCACACACCTGTGGATTACGCTCCATGCACACACCTGCCCTATGAACGGCACCCACAAACACATACCTGTAGAGAGCACTACACTCACACATCTACAAATCACATCACAGCTGAACAAATCAGAAGACTACACTGTAACTACACACACATGCAGAATACAATGCATCTTCACACACCTGTGGGCTACGCTCCACGCACACACCTGCGCTATGAATGGCACCCACACACACACCTGTAGAGAGCACTACACTCACACATCTACAAATCACATCACAGTTGAACAAATCAGAAGCCTACAGTGTAAATACATCCACCTGCACAATACACTGCATCTTCACACCTGCGGACTACGCTCGACGCACACACCTGCGCTTTGAATGGCACCCACACACACACACACACCTGTAGAGAGCACTACACTCACACACCTACAAATCACATCACAGCTGAACGAATCAAAAGCCCACACTGTAAATACACACACCTGCAGAATGCACTGCATCTTCACACACCTGTGGACTATGCTCCACGCACACAGCTGCGCTATGAATGGCACCCACACACACACCTGTAGAGAGCACTACAATCACACATCTACAAATCACGTCACAGCTGAACAAATCAGAAGCCTACACTGTAACTACACACACCTGCAGAATACACTGCATCTTATCACACCTGTGGACTATGCTCCATGCACACACCTGCGCTATGAATGGGACCCACACACACACACCTGTAGAGCACTACACTCACACATCTACAAATCATATCACAGCTGAACAAATCAGAAGCCTACACTGTAACTACCCACACCTGCAGAATACACAGCATCTTCACACACCTGCTGACTGCGCTCCACACACACAACTGCGCTATGAATGGGACACACACACACCTGTAGAGCACCACACTCACACATCTACAAATCACATCACAGCTGAACAAATCAGAAGCCTACACTAACTACACTCACCTGCAGAATACACTGCATCTTCACACACCTGTGGAGTATGCTTCACGCACACATCTGCCCAATGAATGGCACCCCCACACACACACACCTCTAGAGAACACTACACTCACACATCTACAAATCACATCACAGCTGAACAAATCAGAAGCCTACAGAGTAAATACACACACCTGCAGAATACACTGCATCTTCACACACCTGTGGACTACGCTCCATGCACACAACTGCGCTATGAATGGGACCCACACACACACACACACCTGTAAAGCACTACACTCACACATCTACAAATCACATCACAGCTGAACAAATCAGAAGCCTACACTGTAACTACACACATCTGCAGAATACACTGCATCTTCACACACCTGTGGACTATGCTCCACGCACACACCTGCGCTATGAACGGCACCCACACACACACACCTGTAGAGAGCACTACACTCACACATCTAGAAATCACATCACACCTGAACAAACCAGAAGACTACACTGTAACTACACACACCTGCAGAATACACTGCATCTTCACACACCTGTGGACTACGCTCCATGCACACACCTGCGCTATGAATGGGACCCACACACACACACACCTGTAGAGCACTACACTCACACATCTACAAATCACATCACAGCTGAACAAATCAGAAGCCTACACTGTAACTACACACATCTGCAGAATACACTGCATCTTCACACACCTGTGGACTACGCTCCACGCACACACCTGCGCTATGAACGGCACCCACACAAACACACCTGTAGGGAGCACTACACTCACACATCTACAAATCACATCACAGCTGAACAAATCAGAAGCCTACAGTGTAAATACACACACCTGCAGAATGCACTGCATCTTCACACACCTGTGGACTACGCTTCTTGCACACACATGCGCTATGAATGGCACCCACACACACACACACACACACCTGTAGAGAGCACTACACTCACACATCTACAAATCACATCACAGCTGAACAAATCAGAAGCCTACACTGTAACTACACACACCTGCAGAATACACTGCATCTTCACACACCTGTGGAGTATGCTTCACGCACACACCTGCCCAATGAATGGCACCCACACACACACACACACACCTGTAGAGAGCACTACACTCACACATCTACAAATCACATCACAGCTGAACAAATCAAAAGCCTACAGTGTAAATACACACACCTGCAGAATACACTGCATCTTCACACACCTGTGGACTACGCTCCATGCACACACCTGCGCTATGAATGGGACCCACACACACACACACCTGTAGAGCACTACACTCAGACATCTACAAATCACATCACAGCTGAACAAATCAGAAGCCTACAGTGTAAATACACACACCTGCAGAATACACTGCATCTTCACACACCTGTGGACTACGCTCCATGCACACACCTGCGCTATGAATGGGACCCACACACACACACACCTGTAGAGCACTACACTCACACATCTACAAATCACATAACAGCTGACCAAATCAGAAGCCTACACTGTAAATACACACATCTGCAGAATACACTGCATCTTCACACCTGTGGACTATGCTCCACGCACACACCTGCGCTATGAACGGCACCCACACACACACACACCTGTAGAGAGCACTACACTCACACATCTAGATATCACATCACAGCTGAACAAATCAGAAGACTACACTGTAACTACACACACCTGAAGAATACACTGCATCTTCACACACCTGTGGACTATGCTCCATGCACACACCTGCGCTATGAATGTGACCCACACACACACACACCTGTAGAGCACTACACTCACACATCTACAAATCACATCACAGCTGAACAAATCAGAAGCCTACACTGTAACTACACACATCTGCAGAATACACTGCATCTTCACACACCTGTGGACTACGCTCCACGCACACACCTGCGCTATGAACGGTACCCACACACACACACCTGTAGAGAGCACTACACTCACACATCTACAAATCACATCACAGCTGAACAAATCAGAAGCCTACAGTGTAAATACACACACCTGCAGAATGCACTGCATCTTCACACACCTGTGGACTACGCTCCTTGCACACACCTGCGCTATGAATGGCACCCACACACACACACACACACCTGTAGAGAGCACTACACTCACACATCTACAAATCATATCACAGCTGAACCAATTAGAAGCCTACACTGTAACTACACACACCTGCAGAATACACTGCATCTTCACACACCAGTGGACTTTGCTCCACGCACACACCTGCGCTATGAATGGCACCCACACACACACCTGTAGAGAGCACTACACTCACACATCTACAAATCACGTCACAGCTGAACAAATCAGAAGCCTACACTGTAACTACACACACCTGCAGAATACACTGCATCTTCACACACCTGTGGACTACGCTCCATGCACACACCTGCGCTATGAATGGGACCCACACACACACACACCTGTAGAGCACTACACTCACACATCTACAAATCATATCACAGCTGAACAAATCAGAAGCCTACACTGTAACTACCCACACCTGCAGAATACACTGCATCTTCACACACCTGCGGACTGCGCTCCACACACACACCTGCGCTATGAATGGGACACACACACACCTGTAGAGCACCACACTCACACATCTACAAATCACATCACAGCTGAACAAATCAGAAGCCTACACTAACGACACACACCTGCAGAATACACTGCATCTTCACACACCTGTGGAGTATGCTTCACGCACACATCTGCCCAATGAATGGCACCCCCACACACACACACCTCTAGAGAACACTACACTCACACATCTACAAATCACATCACAGCTGAACAAATCAGAAGCCTACAGTGTAAATACACACACCTGCAGAATACACTGCATCTTCACACACCTGTGGACTACGCTCCATGCACACACCTGCGCTATGAATGGGACCCACACACACGCACACACCTGTAGAGCACTACACTCACACATCTACAAATCACATCACAGCTGAACAAATCAGAAGCCTACACTGTAACTACACACATCTGCAGAATACACTGCATCTTCACACACCTGTGGACTATGCTCCACGCACACACCTGCGCTATGAACGGCACCCACACACACACACACCTGTAGAGAGCACTACACTCACACATCTAGAAATCACATCACACCTGAACAAATCAGAAGACTACACTGTAACTACACACACCTGCAGAATACACTGCATCTTCACACACCTGTGGACTACGCTCCATGCACACACCTGCGCTATGAATGGGACCCACACACACACACACCTGTAGAGCACTACACTCACACATCTACAAATCACATCACAGCTGAACAAATCAGAAGCCTACACTGTAACTACACACATCTGCAGAATACACTGCATCTTCACACACCTGTGGACTACGCTCCACACACACACCTGCGCTATGAACGGCACCCACACAAACACACCTGTAGGGAGCACTACACTCACACATCTACAAATCACATCACTGCTGAACAAATCAGAAGCCTACAGTGTAAATACACACACCTGCAGAATGCACTGCATCTTCACACACCTGTAGTCTACGCTCCTTGCACACACCTGCACTATGAATGGCACCCACACACACACACACACACCTGTAGAGAGCACTACACTCACACATCTACAAATCACATCACAGCTGAACAAATCAGAAGACTACACTGTAACTACACACACCTGCAGAATACACTGCATCTTCACACACCTGTGTACTACGCTCCACACACACACCTGCGCTATGAATGAGACCCACACACACACACACACACACCTGTAGAGCATTACACTCACACATGTACAAATCACATCACAGCTGAACAAATCAGTAGCCTACAGTGTAAATACACACACCTGCAGAATACACTGCATCTTCACACACCTTTGGACTATGCTGCACGCACACACCTGCGCCATGAACGGCACCCACACACACACACCTGTAGAGAGCACTGCACTCACACATCTACAAATCACATCACAGCTGAACAAATCAGAAGCCTACACTGTAACTTCACACACCTGTAGAATACAGTGCATCTTCACACACCTGCGGACTACGCTCCACGCAAACACCTACCCTATGAATGGCACCCACACACACACCTGTAGAGAGCACTGCACTCACACATCTACAAATCACATCACAGCTGAATAAATCAGAAGCCTACACTGTAACTACACACACCTGCAGAATACACTGCATCTTCACACACCTGCGGACTACGCTCTACGCACACACCAGCGCTATGAATGGCACCCACACACACACACCTGTAGAGAGCACTCACACATCTACAAATCAAATCACAGCTGAACAAATCAGAAGCCTACACTGTAACTACACACACCTGCAGAATACACTGCATCTTCACACACCTGAGGACTACGCTCCACGCACACATCTGCGCTATGAACGGCACCCACACACACACACACACCTGTAAAGAACACTATAACCAGACATTTCTACAGAGTACATCACAGCTGAACAAATCAGAAAAGTACACTTTTAACTACACAAGTAGGGTAGATGCACTGCGCCCACACACATGTAGACTACACTCCTTGCACACTTAGTGCTATGAACTGCACCCACACAGAACTGTAGAGAGAACGAAACCCACACATATCTACAGAGTACACCACAGTTGAACACATCTGAAGACTACACTGTAACTACACATGTGTGCAAAATGCACTGCACTCACACACATAGACTTCCATACACACACATGTGCACAGTGAACTGTACCAACATACATCTATAGAAAGAAGAACAGCTGCACACATCTCCAGAGCACATCACACCTCAACAAGGAAGAGTGTACTATATTTACACATATCAGCAGAATACACTGCACCCACACACACATGTTTAAACTACACTACACACACCTCTGTGCTGTGAAACTGCACCTACACATACCTGTATAGAGCACAACATCTACAATATCTACAGAGTACAACAGAGCTGAACAAATCAGAAAGGTATGGTTTAACTGCACATGTATGCAACGCACTGCCCCTACACAAACAGACTACACCACACACACACACATCTGCACCGTGAACTACACTCACACAATATGCAGAGTAGATTGCACATATATGCACATGCACAAAGTGCTCTACTCTCACACACCTCTGTGGAAGACTGTGCACTCAGGTATCTCTACAGAGTTAGTCATTCAAATACCTGTTTTACCAAACCTATAGGCATGTTTAGACAATAAACTTCTCCTCATTGTATTTAACCCCTTCCACTGAGACATTAATATTTCATGATTATTCCCTAGCAGTGTGGGTGCAATGGTCATGCCCTGCAATGCTTCATCTTAGCAATGTAGCACATAGCTCACCCACACGTATCTGTGAAGTGAACTGCACCCCACACTGCACATCTGCAGAGTGCCCGCTACACACACAACCCTCAGCCTGCAGAGTGTACTGCAACTACCTCTCACTACTTGTAAATATCTAATAGTGTCTACATTTCCATGACCTTCATTTCACTGATGGCATCAGCAGGACCTCAGGCTATTACTAGCAGGAAGTCCTTCCTGCAGCACCATAAGGCACTGCTAGACGTCCCACAGGCACAACCAGGGTCCTCCTGGTGAAACCACAGTCTGCAAGGCGTACGCACTGCAGACGTGGAGGTCGGTAGGACATGGATGATAGGGTAGGTTAACGAGGTAGGCATGATACGCTAGATAGCTACAGTAGAGCAGGTATATTAGTGTAGATATGGTATGTAGATACAGTAGTTTAGGTATGTTGAGTATGGTAGTTTAGGTCTGGTAGGTAGATATGGAAGGTATCATAGATTACCTATACTAAATTAGTTTTGGTAGGTATGGTAAGTTAGGGATAGTAGGTTACTTTTGGTAGGGATGGTAAGGATGTACAACAGGTAGATACTGTAGGTAGGTTTGGTATGTAATTTTGGCAGGCGTGACATGTTAGTTATGGTGGGTGCAGTAAGTAGGTTAGGCATGGTAGGTTAGGGGTGGGGATGGTAAGGATGTGAGATAGGTAGATATTGTAGGTAGGTTTGGTATGTACTGTTGCTAGGTATTGCAGGTTAGGTATGGTGGGTGCGGTAGGTAGGTTAGGCATGGTAGGTTAGGGATAGTAGGTTACTTTGGGTAGAGATGGTAAGGATGTATGACAGTTAGACACTGTAGGTAGGTTTAGTATGTACTGTAGGTAGGTATGACAGGTTAGCTATGGTGGGTGCAGTAGGTAGGTTAGGTATGGTAGGTTAGTTATAGTGGGTGCAGTAGGTAGGTTAGGCATGGTAGGTTAGGGATAGTAGGTTACTTTGGGTAGGGATGGTAAGGATGTATGACAGGTAGATATTATAGGTAGGTTAGGTATGTTCTGTTGGCAGGTATGACAGGTTAGTTATGGTGGGTGTTGTAAGTAGGTTAGGTATAGTAGATTAGGGATAGTAGGTTACTTTTGGTAGGGGTGGGAAGGATGTATGACAGGTAGGTACTATAGGTAGGCTTGGTATGTACTGTTGGTAGGTATGACAGGTTAGGTATGGTGGGTGCAGTAGGTAGGTTAGGTATGGTAGGTTAGGGATAGTAGGTTACTTTGGGTAGAGGTGGTAAGGATGTATGACGGGTAGACACTGTAGGTAGGTTTGGTATGTACTGCAGGTAGGTATGGAAGGTTATTTATGGTGGGTTTAGTAAGTAGGTTAGGTATGGTAGGGTAGGGATAGTAGGTTACTTTGGGTAGGGATGGTAAGGATGTACGACAGGTAGATATTGTAGGTAGGTTAGGTATGTACTGTTGGCAGGTATGACAGGTTAGGTATGGTGGGTGCAGTAGGTAGGTTAGGCATGGTAGATTAGGGATAATAGGTTACTTTTGGTAGGGATGGTAAGAATGTATGAAAGGTAAGTACTATAGGTAGGCGTGGTATGTACTGTTGGCAGGTATGAGAGGTTAGGTATGGTGGTTGTGGTAGATAGCTACGCAGTGGGGCGCGGTAATTTTAGGAGGGAGGGGGCGGGAGGGATGCACATACACACTCACACTCATACATTCACACACCATCCATTCACAACACTCATTATCAAAATGTTCAAACATACGTGCATGCATCATTCATTTAAAAACACACACTTACCGTCAGCTCAGCCTCTAAAGTTCCAGGACGGACCTTAGGTCAGCCAATGAGGGAAGGCAGCAGTCCCAACTCGTCACAGAGTGGGATGGGGTCAGCGAAACTGCTGACCCCAGCCCACTCTGTGACGAGGTGTGAGCGCCCAAGTCGAAGTCAATGGGTGACGCTTCCCCTCGTCACCGAGGGGGAGGGCCTCGAGGCACCTTTGCTGAGATGAGGAAATCACGCCCAGAGGAGCTGTGACCTCTTCAGCCCAGCAAAGTTCAACTCAGGCAGCCAGGAGCCTGCGTAAATTGCACGTCCAGCTCCTGGCCGCCTGACCTGAAGATGTGTCTGCCGGGCTGATCTTCGCTCAGCCCCACAGACACTCTTCATGAGGGGCAAAAGGTGGGGGTGTGGCCCCTCCGCCCCAGTGGACGGGCCGCAGCTGTAGCTAGGTATGGTAGGTTAGGGATAGTACGCAAGTATAGTACTACTGCTAGAAGTACTGCTATCATTACTACCACTATGACTCATATTACTACTAGAACTACTACTACTGCTGCAGCGCCTTCTACTACTACACCTACTATTGCTACTACTATCGCTAATATCAGTACTACTATTGCTACTATAACTATAACTACTACTAGTACTACTACTGCTCCTTCTACTAGAACTGCTACTAGAACAACTATCACTAATATCACTACTACTACTGCTGCACCTTCTACTACTACACCTACTATCAATATTACTACTACTATCACTAATAGCAGTACTACTGTTGCTACTATAACTAGAACTAATACTAGTAGTGATATTGTTCCTACTACTAGTACAACTATCTCTAATATCACTATTACTACACCTACTATTACCACTACTATCACTAATAGCAGTACTACTATTGCTACTATAACTAGAACTACTACTAGTACTACTACTGCTCCTACTACTAGAACTGCTACTAGTACAACTATCACTAATATCACTCTACTACTGCTGCACCTTCTAGTACTACACCTACTATCACTATTACTACTACTATCACTAATAGCAGTACTACTATTGCTACTATAACTAGAACTACTACTAGTGCTACCACTGCTCCTACTACTAGAACTGCTACTAGAACAACTATCACTAATATCACTACTACTGCTCCTACTACTAGGAAGACTATCACTAATATCACTATTAGTGCTACTCCTACTACTGCTAATATTGCTACAAATAATACAACTGCTTCTACTACTACAACTGCTATTACTATCACTAATATCACTACTATTACTTCTATTACTAGTACTACTACTACTCCTACTACTAGGCCTACTACTAGTAGAACTACTGCTATAACGTATATTGCTACCACTGCTCCTACTATTAGAACTAATACTACTAGAACTAATATCACTACTACTGGTCCTACTACTAGAAATACTACTATCTATTATATCACTACCACTGCTATTATTACAACTACTACTACTGCTTCTACTACTAAAACTGCTACTATCACTACAACCACTACCACTACACCGACTGCTGCTACTATTACTACTACTGTTACTAGTGTCACTAGTACTACTACTGCTATTATTAGAACTACTGGTCCTACTATTAGAACTACTACTATTACTATTAGTACTAGAACTCTTACTACCACTACTTCTACTACTAACCAACTAAAACCTTCATAGATTATTTGTGTTCAGCGGGATCAGATGTTTTCAATCACAGAGAGGTTGTAGTATCAGACTGAGTGAGACGGGGTCCTTTTATGACTCCCCAGCATCACTTAGGTATCAGTGACCGAAGCTGTGGCAGACTGAGTCAGACGGGGTCCTTTTATGACTCCCCTGCCCCTTGCATCACTTAGGTATCAGTTACCAAAGCTGTCTCAGACTGAGTGAGACGGGGTCCTTTTATGACTCTCCTGCCCTTAGCATCACTTAGGTATCAGTGACCGAAGCTGTCTCAGACTGAGTCAGACGGGGTCCTTTTATGACTCCCCTGCCCCTTGCATCACTTAGGTATCCGTGACCGAAGCTGTCTCAGACTAAGTCAGACGGGGTCCTTTTATGACACTCCTGTCCTTAGCATCACTTAGGTATCAGCGACCGAAGCTGTCTCAGACTGTTAGGAGGGGTCCTTTCATGACTCCCCTGCCCTTAGCATCACTTAGACATTGGTGACCGAAGCTGTCTCAGACTGAGTCAGGAGGGGTCCATTTATGACTCCCCTGCCCTTAGCATGACTTAGGTATCAGTGACCTAAGCTGTCTCAGACTGAGTCAGACAGGATCCTTTTATGACTTCCCTGCCCTTAGCATCACTTAGGTATCAGTGACCGAAGCTGTCTCAGACTGCGTTAGAAGGGGTCCTTTTATGACTCCCATGCCCTTAGCATCACTTAGGTATCAGCGACCGCAGCTGTGTCAGACTGAGTCAGACGGGGTCCTTTTATGACTCTCCTGCCCCTTGCATCACTTAGGTATCAGCGACCAAAGCTGTCTCAGAGTGAGTCAGGAGGGGTCCTTTTATGACTCCCCTGCCTTTAGCATCACTTAGACATCAGTGACCAAAGCTGTCTCAGACTAAGTGAGACGGGGTCCTTTTATGACTCCCCCGCCCTTAGCATCACTTAGACATTGGTGACCGAAGCTGTCTCAGACTGAGTCAGACGGGGTCCTTTTATGGCTCCCCTGCCCTTAGCATCACTTAGGTATCAGTGACCGAAGCTGTGGTAGACTGAGTGAGACGGGGTCCTTTTATGACTTCCCTGCCCTTAGCATCACTTAGACATCAGTGACCAAAGCTGTCTCAGACTGAGTCAGACGGGGTCCTTTTATGGCTCCCCTGCCCTTAACATCACTTAGGTATCAGTGACCGAAGCTGTCTCAGACTGAGTGACACGAGGTCCTTTTATGACTCCCCTGCCCTTGGCATCACTTAGACATTGGTGACCGAAGCTGTCTCAGACTGAGTCAGGAGGGGTCCTTTTATGACTCCCCTGCCCTTAGCATGACTTAGGTATCAGTTACCGAAGCTGTCTCAGACTGAGTGACACGGGGTCCTTTTATGGCTCCCCTGCCCTTAGCATCACTTAGGTATCAGTGCCCGAAGCTGTGTCAGACTGAGTCAGACGGGGTCCTTGTATGACTCCCCTGCCCTTAGCATCACTTAGACATTGGTGACTGAAGCTGTCTCAGACTGTCAGGAGGGGTCCTTTTATGACTCCCTTGCCCTTAGCATCACTTAGATATCAGTGACCAAAGCTATCTCAGACTGAGTGAGACAGGGCCCTTTATGACTTCCCTGCCCTTAGCATCACTTAGGTATCAGTGACCAAAGCTGTCTCAGACTGAGTGAGACGGGGTCCTTTTATGACTCCCCTGCCCTTAGCATCACTTAGGTATCAGTGACCGAAGCTGTCTCAGACTGAGTGGGACGGGGTCCTTTTATTACTCCGCTGCCCTTAGCATCACTTAGGTATCAGTGACCGAAGTTGGCTCACTTTGTACAGATGGCAGACATTGAGGCACCACAAGTTGCCTCTGCTTCTAGGTCCTTGGGCTCCTCTTAGGGTTTTTGCAGGTGAATATAATGTAACAATAAGGTTTCTTTGTAACCTACATGTTGTCACAGTGTTTTCTTTAAACCCAGGCATCGCACCACTCCAGTGGAGAGAAGCATTGGTGAAACCCCTTGTGCAGAAACCCTCCTTGTGACACAAACAACTATCATCCCACTCCTCCTCAACCCTATCTGTGAAGGATTTTACAAAAGCAGTTACAGCTGTGTGCTTGTGTTGAGGCCAGTGACAGCTTATATCCCTCTAAGCCAGCTTCAGGCTGGAGCACAGCACTGGGTTAGTGGTTACATCCAACCCTGGTGACATGTGGAGACTAGCCGACATCCGACCCTGGCAACATGCGGAGGCTGGCCGACATCCTACCCTGGCAACATGCGGAGGCTTGCCGACATTTCACCCTGGTGACATGCATCGCCTGGCCGACATCTGACCCTGGTGGCATGCGGAGGCTAGCCGACATTGGACCTGGTGACATGCAAAGCCTGTTCGACATCCGACCCTGGTGGCATGCGGAGGCTAGCCGACATTGGACCTGGTGACATGCAAAGCCTGTTCGACATCCGACCCTGGTGGCATGCGGAGGCTAGCCGACATTGGACCTGGTGACATGCAAAGCCTGTTCGACATCCGACCCTGGTGGCATGCGGAGGCTAGCCGACATTGGACCTGGTGACATGCAAAGCCTGTTCGACATCCGACCCTGGTGACATGTGGAGACTAGCCGACATTGGACCTGGTGACATGCAGAGCCTGGCCGACATCCGACCCCGGTGACATGCAGAGCCTGGCCGACAGCCGACCCTGGTGGCATGCGGAGGCTAGCCGACATTGGATCCTGGTGACAAGCAGAGGCTGGCCGACATCCGACCCCGGTGACATGCAGATCCTGGCCGACAGCCGACCCTGGTGGCATGCAGAGGCTAGCCGACATTGGATCCTGGTGGCATGCAGAGGCTGGCCGACATCCTACCCTGCCGACATGCAGAGGCTAGCTGCCATCAAACCCCAGTGACATGAGGAGGCTAGCAGATGCCGGACCCTGGCGACATGGGAGGCTAGCTGCCATCAAACCCCAGTGACATGAGGAGGCTAGCTGACATCGGACCCTGGTGACATGCAGAGGCTAGCTGAGATCGGACCCTGGTGACATGAAAGGCTAGCCGACATCAAACCCCACTGACATGCGGAGGCTAGCTGCCATCAAACCCCAGCAACATGAGTAGGCTAGCTGACATCGGACCCTGGCGACATGAAAGGCTAGCCGACATCCGACCCTGGTGACATGCAGAGGCTAGCTGCCATCAAACCCCGGTGACATGAGGAGGCTAGCTGACATCAAACCCCGGCAACATGAGGCTAGCTGACATCCGACCCTGGTGACATGCAGAGGCTAGCTGCCATCAAACCCCGGTGACATGCGGAGGCTAGCTGACATCGGACCCTGGTGACATGAAAGGCTAGCCGACATCCGACCCTGGTGACATGCAGAGGCTAGCTGCCATCAAACCCCGGTGACATGCGGAGGCTAGCTGACATCAAACCCTGGCAACATGAGGCTAGCTGACATCCGACCCTGGTGACATGCAGAGGCTAGCTGCCATCAAACCCCGGTGACATGCGGAGGCTAGCAGACGTCGGACCCTGGCGACATGAGGCTAGCCGACATCCGACCCTGGTGACATGCAGAGGCTAGCTGCCATCAAACCCCAGTGACATGAGTAGGCTAGCTGATATCAGACCCTGACAACATGGGAGGCTAGCAGACATCTGACCCTGGTGACATGCAGAGGCTAGCTGACATCAAACCCCAGTGACATGAGGAGGCTAGCAGACGTCGGACCCTGACAACCTGAGGAGGCTGGCCGACATCGGACCCTGGCGACATGCAGAGGCTAGATGCCATCAAACCCCGGTGGCATGAGAAGGCTAGCAGACATAGGACCCTGGCGACATGAGAGGCTAGCTGCCATCAAACCCCAGTGACATGCGGAGGCTAGCTGCCATCAAATCCCGGTGACATGAGGCTAGCTGACATCCGACCCTGGTGACATGAGAGGCTAGCTGCCATCAAACCCCGGCGACATGAGGCTAGCTGACATACGACTCTGGCGACATGAGAGGCTAGCTGCCATCAAACCCTGGTGACATGAGGAGGCTAGCTGACATCGGACCCCGGTGACATGAGAGGCTAGCCGACACTCGACCCTGGTGGCATGCAGAGGCTAGCTGACATCAAACCCCGGTGACATGAGGAGGCTAGCAGACGTCGGACCCTGCCAACCTGAGGAGGCTGGCCGACATCGGACCCTGGCGACATGCAGAGGCTAGCTGCATTCAAACCCCGGTGGCATGAGGAGGCTAGCAGACGTAGGACCCTGGCGACAAGAGAGACTAGCTGCCATCAAACCCCAGTGACATGAGGAGGCTAGCTGACATTGGACCCTGGTGACATGCAGAGGCTAGCTGACATCGGACCCTGGTGACATGCAGAGGCTAGCTGCCATCAAACCCCGGTGACATGCGGAGGCTAGCTGACATCAAACCCCGGCAACATGAGGCTAGCTGACATCCAACCCTGGTGACATGCAGAGGCTAGCTGACATCAAACCCCAGTGACATGAGTAGGCTAGCTGACATCAGACCCTGACGACATGGGAGGCTGGCCGACATCCGACCCTGGTGACATGCAGAGGCTAGCTGCCATCACACCCCGGTCACATGAGGAGGCTAGCTGACATCAGACCCTGACGACATGGGAGGCTGGCCGACATCCGACCCTGGTGACATGCAGAGGCTAGCTGCCATCACACCCCGGTCACATGAGGAGGCTAGCTGACGTCGGACCCTGGTGACATGAGGCTAGCCGACATCCGACCCTGGCGACATGAGGCTAGCCGACCAGGGTATCGTTAGTGCCCTTGTCTCACGGATCTCACGAGGATGCCTTTCAGTGTTTGACAGCATGGACTGTGCAGATGACAAGATTGGTGGACATTGGCCCTGAGGATCCTCCCTTGAGATGGATCTCTTCTTTCCTGAGCAGCTGGTCTCAGACTGTTTTTCTCTCACCATTGTAGTGAGGTTCCCTGTGATGCTCCTCAGTGATCAGTGCTTTATCCATTGCTGTCCAATCTCCAGATTCTTCTTTTGTCCTCACAATTAGGCACCATGGGCATAAAATTAGGGATGTGTGAAATTTGTTCAATTTGCTTTTGCACACTCACACAACATTTTTGCAAAATTACATAAACTCGCATGTGATTACACGAAATGCAAATACGTCATCTTGTGGTATATTTTAGTGCAAAATACATTCTTGAATCAATTATTAACACAAGGATGCATTTCACGCTAAAAAATTGTGCAAAAAATAAATAACGCTATAAACAAAAGCCATTTGTGTTCTGTTCTTCCTATGTGTTCGCTACAAACTTCTACAGTGGATGGGGCATTTGCGGTTAATTTTTACTCTGTTCTACTATATTTTTAATCTAAAATCATCAACAGCAAATTGCACCTGACCACACAAGTCAATGCTGTAACTGTATCCTGATTCCACGTCCTGGAGATGCTGAGGAACATCTTCACGTGGCTCCTGAGCAACACTAGAAATAGTATCAGTCACGCCCTCGTCACCTGCACATTTGACTATTGAACACACTCTACGCTGGGCTCACCAAGCGACTCATTAGAAGACGACAAACTATCCACAACTTGGGAGTTAGACTCAACCTCAACCTCCCACACAGAACTCACATCACACCACAGGGGACTCCGCTGGCTTCAGATACATAAACTCGCTCATTAAATGCTCTACAGAGACTCATTCAAGGCGCTACTCACCTTATGCCCCACCTACCTGAACAATCACATCTCCTTCCAACAACCACCCAGACGCCTCTGCAGGCCTCCTACTCGCACAGATCTCACGCATGCCCAGAACCATATCAGGAGGACGAGCGTTCTCTTACATTGCTCCTAAAGCGTGGAATGACCTCCTGCTCCCATTCCACATCACAGCCTCCTCGCCTCTCCTTGAATTCCACAGGAAGCCCAAGAACTAGCTTCTCAAGTATCCAACGTACCATAGCCAGGGCAGGGCACACACACCTGCTCAGCACCAGGACACCCTCTCAGGTGATAGTGCGCATTACAGAGCCACATAACTGAGAACATATTTATGTGAAGTGGTGCAATTTCAGGAACTTTGTGTAACAAGAGTGAAGTGAAATTCCCCAAATTATGCAAATTACACCAGTGTCATTTAAATCATGCTCAGGCCTACACAAAATTCTGACTGCACACCAACAATGCTCAGGTGTTGATCAACTTGATGGCTTCACAAGCCTTCCCCAGTTCATCAGCACATGCACAAGACACTCTGGTTGATGTCTTAACTACCACATGACACAGGATGGGGGTGCAGTTTTTTTTTATTTTATTTGAATCTAACCAAAACCAAGCTATTCATTAGAAGAGATTCAGTAACAATTTGAGGTCCCTCTATTGGCCAGAGGTTGAGGTCTCCTCCGTGTACCCTCGACCGCTGTTTATCACTCATCACTTTCCTTTGAATGCCAGATACTCAAGCTTACCAGATCCTATTTCTAGCAAATGAACTGCCTGAGGGAAATTTCACAATATCACTAAGGGGGTCATTCCGACCCTGGCGGTCCATGACCACCAGGGCGGAGGGCAGCGGAAGCACCGGCAACAGGCTGGCGGTGCTTCCTGGGCGATTCTGACCGCAGCGGTAAAGCCGCGGTCAGAAAAGGGGAGCCGGCGGTTTCCCGCCGGTTTCCCGCCGGTTTCCCGCTGGCCCAGGGAATCTGCCATGGAGGCGCTGCTTGCAGCACCGCCATCGGGATTCCGACCCCCTTCCCGCCAGCCTGTTTCTGGCGGTGTCCACCGCCAGAACCAGGATGGCGGGAACGGGTGCCGTGGGGCCCCTGGGGGCCCCTGCACTGCCCAGGCCACTGGCATGGGCAGTGCAGGGGCCCCCTAACAGGGCCCCACAAAGATTTTCACTGTCTGCTTTGCAGACAGTGAAAATCGTGACTGGTGCCACTGCACCCGTCGCACCCCCGCAACTCCGCCGGCTCCATTCCGAGCCGGCTTCATTGTTGAAGGGGCTTTCCCGCTGGGCCGGCCGGGGGTCTTCTGGCGGTCGCCCGCCGGCCCAGCGGGAAAGCCGGAATGGCCGCCGCGGTCTTTCGGCGGGAACCGCTTGGCGGGCGGCGACTGCCGACCGCCGCGGTCAGAATGACCGCCTAAATGTCATGCTCTGTAGTCAAGGCTCTAACTCAGTCTTGCCTTGACTATGGATGCCCTAACTTTATAGGTCTACCAGATAGGCAAATCAGGCGACTCCTATTGGTCCCCAATGTAGCATCTCCCTTATTGACTGCCACCAGTCATAGATACCATATTACCCTCATCCTCAGGGGTCTTGACTGGCTTCCAGTTAGAAAGTGGGTGCTTGTAGAGGCTAACTCACAACTTCTCCTAGTCTGTTCTGGCCTTCAAATTTGAAATTCATGTTCCCGATTGGGCTACATGTTCATCTAGGAAATGGCTTTTAGAAGTCCCTTGGATTAAAAAAGTTGTATTCGGGGACAGGACCTTTGCAGTTGCAGCTGTCAAAGAATAGAATAATCTCCCCTTTTGTACTGTGGTTCTTGTTTTTCCTCATAATTTTTGGGAAAAATCTGAAAATGTTGCCTTTTAACTAAGACTTGGATTGAGACATCTGATTCCACTTATGTTGTTCATGTTTATAGTACTATGAAGCAACAATTCAAGTGTGATACACAAATATCAATAACATAAAATAGTATTTCTATTATGATTGCTACGACCTCTTCTAATAACAATGATTAAAAGGACCAGTTTTATGCTCAGTCTCCATTAAAAGAGCTTTACTCTCAAATAAGAGAGTCAGTGGAAAGAAGTAAGAAGGCGAAATTTGAGTTGTTAGTGGGCAACTTCAGAGAGGTGCACAGCGAAAAGTCACATAGTAGATACTTTCGTCAAATGACTAATGTTTCATTGTATCTTTGAGAAAGTCTGAGCCTGCCATTGCATCTTTACTTTGTGAACAAAAAGCTGTAAATCCAACAACATGTTTTCATGACACCAAAGTAAGGCACAGGACCACACAAGAGTCTGATATGCGTAGAAACAGCAAACAGTTTCACACTACATGTTATATCTGCAGTTTAAGAAAAGGACACCTTGATTCCATCACCAAATACTAGTGGGAACCTAAATGGTACAATGTAAACATCCTCAAAATGTCATGACCTTTCCAAACAGGTCATGCACGCAAAGTCAAACCATGAAAAACATATAACAGCCAATGGGTGAAAGGGGCACATGCAAAGCCTTCTTCTCTTTCCATGCCTCTTAATACCTTTCTTTGACATATTCATGAAAAGACGTCTCGCAGCAGACAGATAAAGCTGCTTGTATCAAGACCTAAAGAGCTGCTTGTTCTCCGTCCTCTAGCCCTCTGACTCTGGGGCTCATCCAATAATAAGCCACTGGTACTCAAACTATGGGCCTCATCGTAATTCCAGGATCCAAGCACCCTGGACTTAGAGGTCTGGCCCCAGGGCTGTCCCCCCTATCTACTATCCTGAGTAGCAGGGTGGGACTGGGACAGAAAATAGACCCAGCCACCAAAAAGTGAACCCATTAGCAAATCAGATAGCTTGAAAAGGTGACCTACATTTGCACCTTTTGGCCATTATGAACTTGCAAAGCCACATTACATAGATATTTTGCAAAGTATGGGGACTGTGCATGTAGTTGCTGCAGACAATGTTTGTGGTAATATCATGGAAATCTTTGTAGTATGATGTTTAACATGTGATATTCTGGTAAAATAGTTTCCCCTGAACTCTACTACAAGGACCTGTAACCTCCTACCATAGCCCAATAGCCCAATGACCCTAGCGTTTAGCCCTAAAACCATGGTGCTATCATCTTGAAACTAGGACCCTACTTTAGCACCCTAACTTGTTCCCTATGGCCATAGGTTCCGGCCATACTCACATGGCCCCAAAGCCCCATGATAGATATCCTAAGCCTAGCTCCCACATTATACCACTGAGTTGCTGGGTCCAAACTGGGGTGGCGTGGTGCGAAAAAGAAAGATGGATTAAACCCAGATCTGTGACTGATGGTAAATATGCGATTGGTTCCACATTTCATCCACCTGGTGCATTGGCACACTCTACTCCATGGCAATGTCCATCGGATTCCAGAAATTTCGCACTTTGACATGATTTTTGCTTAGCTAATAACAGCAGCAGTTTTAACTGATTAAAATTGATTAAAAATCTGCTTTGGTATTATACTTATCGAAAGTCGAGCATTATTTAGTAAAACTGAATATATTCAGTGAAAAATTGGAAAATATTAGCACTGAATTAGATTTGCTGAAACTGACTCTACAGCATTTACATGCGGACATCCTAAGCCTGGCTTTGTGACCTCAGTGTCCTGCCCATCACGCTTGCTTATTTTTTAATTTTAGGGACTTGTAAAGCTCCAGCATGTGCCTGGTTGTGTGATTAGTGATAGATACCTGAGCGCCAACTGCAAAGCAGATGATACAGTGATGGCTTGGGAAGTGGGTAGAGCGGTGGCCTTGGGTGCAGGCTTGGGAGGTGGGTAGAGCGGTGGCCTTGGGTGCAGGCTTGGGAGGTGGGTAGAGCGGTGGCCTTGGGTGCAGGCCTGGGAGGTGGGTAGACTGGTGGTCTTGGGTGCAGGCTTGGGAGGTGGGTAGAGCGGTGGCCTTGGGTGCAGGCTTGGGAGGTGGGTAGAGCGGTGGCCTTGGGTGCAGGCTTGGGAGGTGGGTAGAGCGGTGGCCTTGGGTGCAGGCGTGGGAGGTGGGTAGAGCGGTGGCCTTGGGTGCAGGCTTGGGTGGTGGGTAGAGCGGTGGCCTTGGGCGCAGGCTTGGGAGGTGGGTAGAGCGGTGGCCTTGCGTGCAGGCTTGGGAAGTGGGTAGAGCGGTGGCCTTGGGTGCAGGCGTGGGAGGTGGGTAGAGCGGTGGCCTTGGGTGCAGGCTTGGGAGGTGGGTAGAGCAGTGGCCTTGGGTGCAGGCTTGGGAGGTGGGTAGAGCGGTGGCCTTGGGTGCAGGCCTGGGAGGTGGGTAGACTGGTGGTCTTGGGTGCAGGCTTGGGAGGTGGGTAGAGCGGTGGCCTTGGGTGCAGGCTTGGGAGGTGGGTAGAGCGGTGGCCTTGGGTGCAGGCTTGGGAGGTGGGTAGAGCGGTGGCCTTGGGTGCAGGCGTGGGAGGTGGGTAGAGCGGTGGCCTTGGGTGCAGGCTTGGGTGGTGGGTAGAGCGGTGGCCTTGGGCGCAGGCTTGGGAGGTGGGTAGAGCGGTGGCCTTGCGTGCAGGCTTGGGAAGTGGGTAGAGCGGTGGCCTTGGGTGCAGGCGTGGGAGGTGGGTAGAGCGGTGGTCTTGGGTGCAGGCTTGGGAGGTGGGTAGAGCGGTGGCCTTGCGTGCAGGCTTGGGAGGTGGGTAGAGCGGTGGCCTTGGGTGCAGGCTTGGGAGGTGGGTAGACTGGTGGCCTTGGGTGCAGGCTTGGGAGGTGGGTAGAGCAGTGGCATTGGGTGCAGGCTTGGAGGTGGGTAGAACGGTGGCCTTGGGTGCAGGCGTCGGAGGTGGGTAGAGCGGTGGCCTTGGGTGCAGAGGGACTCTACGATACACCGCCCACTGGATACCTGGATAAAGGTTCTCTTGGGTGCGGGCTAAGGATCTCCATGAAGTGACAGGACTGAAGCTCCTTCGTATATTGCAGGAGGGACACGTTGACTTTGAGTTCCGTTGGAGGATGTTCTACATCCTCAGGACAAAGACCAGCCACCGTATTACAGAATACAGCGAGCGCATGCTCCTTGTTTGAGCTGGGCGCACCTTGCAAAAGGTGTGCCTGGTGCCAATACGAAGCATGTGCCATACTGTATGGGCTGCACTGAACGAAGGGCAGCCGTGAACTTGTGTTGTCCTGGGAGCAGCACAGTTAAGATTAATATGGAGCAGGTGTTTAAAGACTGCACTGTGTTTCCAGGTGGGCGCAGTGAGTGACTCCACCCGTCTGCAAGGTGATGTCTGAGTGGTCCCTGGGACTCCTTTTCTCCCCCACAGGGTGGCTGTCTTTAAAAGGCACAGTGTGAGCACGCCAACTTTTTGTGGCATACTTTCGGTGGTTGTATGATGGTACCATGCATGCTGGAACCACGACCGCATTGTTTCCACGCATGCCTTTACCACACATTCCTTTACAACATATTTTTGTTGTTAAAGCATGTCTAATAAAGGCATGTGTGGAAACGGCATGCAAAACGGCATGCATGGTTCTATCATACCATCCCCCACCCACCCTGGGGCCCAAAATTACCCTAACCCTTAATAGCTAAGCTACCCGAACCCCCCACCCGCCCTGAGACCTAAAAAAACTATCCCAACCCCACACCCAGCCCCTATAAACTAAAGCACCCGACCCCCCACCCACCCTAAACCTAAGAAAAACTACCCCTACCCCAACACCCCTGCCCCACAAAAGTAAACTACCCCAACACCCCCACCCACCCTGAGCCCTAAAAAAAAAAAAAACTATCCTGACCCCATCCCTTAAAAGTAAACTACCCCAAACCCCCTACCCGCCCTGAGCCCTTAAAAAAAACTACCCTGACCCCTACAAACTAAACTACCCCGACATCCCCACCCACCGTGAGCCCTAAAAACTTCTCCCCTAATAAGTAAACTACCCTGACCCCCCCACCTGACCTGAGAACTAAAAAAAAAAACTATTCCTACCCTCACCCCTAAAAGTTAACTACTCTGACACCCCCACCCGCACTGAGCCTTAAAACCTTCCTCCACCCCTATAAAAATAAATTACCCCACCCCACCCTACATGAAAAATATATACCCAAACCCCCTCACTCCTGCCCCTAAAAAAAAAATATAGACCGACCCCTCCACCCCCACCCCTTAAATAAATGTGCCCGTCTCCAGGCCCCCACCCACCCCAATCTCTTAATCCACTATCTACCCTTGCCCCGGCCCCATTTACCTCACTGCGCCCTCTCCCGAACAAAGCATGGCTTTTTCTGTGCCTTAACCAGGCATATGCGTAGTTCAGCACATGCATGATTAAGGCACAGAAAAAGCCATGCGTTGTTTAAGCAAGCGTGGTTGCGCTTGTGTGTGAAACGTCTGTGCTGTTTACAACGCGTGGTTGAGGACGTTTCCCACTTTCAGTGCGCCTTCTAAAAGCATGGTTGGCTCTGCTCCCGTATCCGTAATACAGCGCGACTGCAGAGGCAAAGTGATTCCCTAATTTGCATGGAGCCACGCCCCCATCTGCTATCTATATTACAAAAGGGGCCACACAAGTGTTTGTGGCCCATTCTGTAACCCCAAAGTACCCCGGGGATGTGCAGAGCTGGAGCAAATGCCTGTTGCGCCGCCCGGGCACTTGTGTAACACGGCCTCGAGATCGCTTCTCTTTATGTTGGTCTCATTTCTCAGTTTTGAACTCTAGTAAGGAGGATACGTAGCTCCTAGTGTTGGGGAGTTCCGAGGATGGATAACTTTCCTACCACTGATCCTTCTTACCAAATTTGGCAGAGGTAAGTCATTGCCTCCCCTCGCCAGACAGTAATCCTGTGTACTGTGTGATCTGCAGCTGCTAGGGCTTCTGTGCACTTTTGCAAGGATTCCTTCATGCAGAGCACAGCCGAGGCCCCAGCACTCCGCCCTGCGTTGCTCAACTCGCTGAGTTGACCTCCGGCTTCATGGGACCCTCCTTTGTAGTGTTGAGATGACTGCTGTGCTCAGTTTTCTTGAACCTGTGTTCAAGTACTTCTGCAGGTGCTGCCTTCTTGTGCGTGGGCTCTCTGTGTTACTGAGGACCCCCTCTGTCTTCTCCTCCAAGGGGCAACCTCCTGGTCCTTCCTGGGCCCGGGCAGCACCCTTTTTCTTCAACCACAACTTTTGCAGCTAGCAAGGCTTGTTTGCAGTCTTTCTCCAAAGAAACAACTCTGCATCCTCCAGCACGCTGTGCGACATCTTCTGACGAATGGAGAAGCTCCTGGCACCTTCCATTGTTGCAGAATCCTCAGCTTCTTCCACCCGGAAGCAGCCATTTTGCACCTTCATCCGGGGTTTAGTGGGCTCCTGCCCCCACTGGACACTTGCGTGACTCTTGGACTTGGTCCCCTTCCTTTACAGGTCCTCAGGTCCAGGAATCCATCTTCAGTGCTTTGTAGTCAGTTGTGGTCTTTGCAGAATCTCCTATCACGACTTTAGTGTGTTTCTGGGGAAGTAGGGTCAATTTACTCCTACTTTTCAGGGTCTTAGGTTGGGGTGAGCACCCTTTGTGTTTTCTGACACTCCCAGCGACCCTGTACACACTACACTAGGCCAGGGGTCCCTAAGTGGTTCACTTTCCACTTTCTTAGTATATGGTTTGTGTTGCCCATAGGCCTATTGTATCCTATTGTATTATACAGTTTGCACTACTTTTCTAACTGTTTACTTACCTGATTTTGGTTTGTGTGTATATTTTGTGTATTTTACTTACCTCCTAAGGGAGTATATCCTCTGAGATACTTTTGGCATATTGTCAATAAAATAAAGTACATTTATTTTTAGCAACTCTGAGTATTGTGTTTCTTATGATATAGTGCTATATGATATAAGTAGTATAGTAGGAGCTTTGCATGTCTCCTAGTTCAGCCTAAGCTGCTCTGCTATAGCTACCTCTATCAGCCTAAGCTGCTAGAACACTTCTTATCTACTAATAAGGGGTAACTGGATCTGGCACAAGGTGTAAGTACCATCAGGTACCCACTATAAGACAGGCCAGCCTCCTTGCCTCAGATATGAGAATAGCCCTTCCATATCATGCACTCACGCCAGCCATCATAACAGGAAACTTGTAGAAGCTAGGAAGAACTTTGAGCAACATTGGAGGGACAGTCAGTGGATGAGAGACGCTCATCAGCAAAGAGGCCCATAGGGACCGCTTCCCAACTTTTGGTCCTTTTGATCTGGCACGTGTTCCAAAGTTCGACTATCAGACGGTGGTGCCCTCTCTGTGTGCCATAAGACTTCAAGGCGCTTCACAAGTGCCTCATCTCCAGGTCCTGCAGCATCCAAGCGTCCTGGCTACTCCGCTTGAAGAAATGCCATGTTCTCATTGTTTCTGCTCCCGCCTCTTGGCGCTGAGGGCTGAGCCGAAGACTTGTCGATGCATCAATTTACCACCTCGGCTTTGGCTCCGAGATCGGCCGAGGGAGGTGGGCGTCTCCGGCAGGAGGGGCCGCGGCTTTTCAGTAATTGGCATCAGCTCTAACCCCACGGCTGCCACTTTATGTGGGCCACGCGCGGATGATTAAAAATCTTTATAGGAAAATAATGTTTATCGTGCAGTTACTCAGCCGGAGCGCCGAAAAGCGGATGCTTAATAAATGCCTAGAGATGCGCAGAGACCCCGCGGGTCCTGTGGTCGTGGGATGCTCGCCAGGGCCGGTGACTCCGCTGCAGTTTGTACTGAGGGGGTTATTCCTAGTCTGTCTGGGGGTGGGACAGTGATCCCCCTACGGTGCGCGCTTTATCTGTTTATGAATGCAGGTTTGCTTCGAGGAGCTGCGGCTCCGGCCCTGCAAGGGAAGGGCCGACATCAGCACATTACTTACCGCTGCAAGTGCGCGTTTGATGAATGTTCAAATCAATACTTACAGAGCTTTTCTGGACCATTCAAATGGCCAATAAACAAGTGTGTAGCAAATGTAACGGACGAGCGGCCCGAAGGTCAGTGCAGCTCTTTCAAGCGCTACATCAGCAGGAGTGCCCCTTGTGCGGGGGTCCCTCTGTTTGCGGGGGTACACTGGGACCCCGTGCGGCTCCGTGCCCTGGCTGGACTCAGGAAGCGTGGTGCTGGGACAGGTGGAGGCGCTGTGCCCTGGGGGCGACCAGGGAGAGGGTTGATGTTCCCCAGCCCAGCATCCGGGGCCTTGTGCAGGGGCCACACATGGACCCGGAGAGTAGAACGACAGCTGCCTACACCCCCCTGACTCAGTCCACACCCGTTCCCTGGGTCACAGCCCACACTAGGAGCATGCCTGTCCTGCAGCCTGGGCCCAGACTACCAGGCCGGACCACGTGTCACCAACCAGAGGCCGGCCTAGGGGCGTAACAGAGGTCCCCGCAGCCTCCGGGGTAGGAGCAGGCTTACCCATACTGAAGGGGGCCCCTAATGATGTCAGTGTGCTGGGGGATGGGGGGCCCTCGCATTTTATTACCCCACTGGGCAGCCCCGCCTTTGGAGCCACACACTGAGGCCACACAAGCAGGGAACTATGTGGGAGCATGGCACTTTACCCTCTGGCCGCAATGCCCCTAAGAAAGCTCTGTGCCCCCACCCCCAGATCAGGCCTGTTGGGGGACAGAGAGAGGGTGAGTTTCAGCATCTGAGGGGCCCAGTGGCCCATCGTGGTATGTTACCGGCCGGACTAGTTTGTACCTTCATTCCAGGCTCAGGCTAGCTTGATTCTGTGGTCGGCCTCACAAATCCTTGGTTGTGTATAAAGAAAACAGCCATGGAGATGAAGAGGAGAAGGGTGGTGGACCTTTGCCTGATCTCGGGGCCATCACAGTGACAGTCCAGGAAGGGGCGGGCACTCAGAGATACCAAGATGTCTATTGGATTGAACATTCCTTCCTACTCCGAGATTCGTTAGGTGGGCCTGTCAGTCCTTCTGTGGGTAGGAGACCATGCTGGGCTCTTCTTCCAAGAGTCTGTCAGTTTTCTGAAAAGACCTGTTAAATTTCTCTCCTTGTGGTTGGCCTCCCTAAGGCTCCTGCTGTTCGGTTTCCGGGAAAGCTCAGGTCTTCATCACCCTGAAGGATGGGACCTGCTCTTGTGCACCCCTATTGCTGAGTGGTGCTGACCTACTCACCTCTCCATCCACCCTCCATGAGCAGTGACTGATGGTCTGAGGATCATTCTGGCTTTCAAAGAGCTGTTGATTAGCACTCTGTGAGTTTATAAACCATTTCCTCGAATCCCACTACTCTGAGGAGATTTGTGGGGGCGCGGAGCTCTGGGGTACCCATGCTTTGCCAGAGGGATTGGCTTCCAGTGATTCAGAGAAATTAACTGTTTATAAGCACTATTTCTGATGCGTCTTCCACAGTTAATCACTACTGTTTTTGCAAGTTCATGGTTGGGGTTAATAATGATTTTTCCACAAAGACCCTGCAAGGGGTCTCCAACCTTTTCTGTAATGAGAGCTACTTATGTTCAATAAAATTAATTGAGAGCTACTAATATTATCAGCATTGTACTAGTGTTCACATCAGACAATATTACATTAGTGGCCACCATACACAAGGTCACTACCAGGTCACTGCAAGTGATCACCTCAGTGCATCAGGCATGGTTGCCAGCGGTAATGTAAAACAAGCCTTGTCCATATGGAATGCCTCTACATGGGTAATACATAGCAGCCATAGCTGCAATGCCTCTGGCACAAATGCAAAGACATTTGTAGAACGTGTCATCAATGTCACATGATTTATCACTCAAATATCAGCTTTAAAAATATTTAGGAAATGTAGTTGTTTTTCTTCAAATATCAGCGCAAGTTCTGAAAATAAACACATATGCGTCGCAAATACACACTCTCAATTTTAGTATATGTATGTTCTTTCAACAAAGTAAATGCTTCTAATTTTCCAGGCAAGGCTGCACACAGGAGAGCTACTCGGAGGTAGCTGGAGAGCTACCAGTAGCTCACGAGCTGCTCATTGGAGAAGCCTGGGTTAGAAGCATTTACTGTGATGGTTGATCCTAAATTCTCAGCATCAGAAAACCCTATCAGGCTAGCGGTTGTGTTCATATATCATCTACCGAGCCTGTCCCACGTTCAGCTTCGCCATCACCACGGGGGTCTGGTTCTTTGCCCACACTCTCTCTCCAGAGGCTGTTCCCAGCAATTAGGACTGGACCGTTCCTATTGGAGGAAGACCAAGGCTGATTCCAGTATGTTTGTCCCTTGTCTGTCTTCACATCGAAAGCAGCAATGATATGGAATTTGACACAAAGTATTTATCAGTGACTGAGATTAATTCAAACATTCCACCCATCACTTTTTTTGATTTTCTCTGTGAAATGTCCTGTGTGAAAAGGTTTCCTACAAATGTGCTTCTCATAACACAGTGCACCTTTGGATGGGGGGGGCCTGCATTTTGTGATGGACATCAGTGCAGAACCAGGGCTGTTTGGTCCCTGTCTGTCAGTGAGCAGAAGATGATAGATATTAATGCAGACTTGACTCGTTACTAGTGATTGAGATTCGCTCGAGTTACACTCATTCTTGCTTGCTTGAATCAGTTTCCCCTCAGCAGACGGCTGCTTGGATGGCCTTGTTCTCATCGGATTTGCCCATCTTTACTCCAGTCTCACCTTGCGGAACATAACTGTCCCCACTCAATCTTCGTCAAGGGCCTTCATGTGCCGCACATTCACCCATCAAGCCCCAAAAGGCTTCGGCATTTCGTACTGTTCCAGTTGACTGCTCTAGTCTGTAGTAAGTGTTAACCGGAGTAAGTTCATCTCTGCTTTCCAGGCAGAGACATTCTGTAAATATGTTGACACATGCTTGACCAAGGTTTCCTCTCTAGTGACTAGAGTAATGAATGCTTCCTTTCACGCTCTCCAGCTAGGTGTGTTTGTTGAGAGGGTGTGGGGTTGTTGCATACTTTGCATAGGTGTTTGTGGGTACTTAGGGTGCAGGACACGAGGGCCACGTGCAGTGTTTTTTTATCATGCACATCCCCTGACAAGTTTACTGTCCAGTTGTCCTACCCACCTCATTCCTGCAGGGTAGTTTGTGGAGCAGGTCTCGTGTCTTTTGTACCTTGGAGGGAAAATGTCCATCTCGGAGGTGTGTCTAGAGCTCCTTACTAGAAGGTTGGGCGGAAAAGCTCTGGACAGGTACAGAGGAGCATGGCCAAGGACGCCTTGTGGGAAACTCATAGGGTGTGATTCACAAAGATAAACTTACACTTTTGTGTAGGTTTGCAATTTTTTGCAATTTACAAAGAAACTTTATGATTAGTATCTGCACGTTTGCAAATCTTTTTATGTGCGGAGTCTCTGCTATGAGTGCAGAGACTTCAAGACATAAACATACTACTGGTCAATTGCTTTGTGAATTACAATAAATAATAAATTCACACAAAAGTGTAAGTTTCCCTTTGTGGATCAGGCCCTAAGAGTTTATCATCAGATTGTAGAGATTTCAAGGTAAATGACATATGGTCATGGCACCTAAGTGCAATAATAGGGTGAGCGGTATGGGTCCAGAGTCTTTGGAGGTTCAAGAAGTCTTGTGCAGGGAACACTCATCAGTACCATCAAAAAGTGACCACACTGAGCACAAAGGTGTTTTTTGAGTTGCAGCAGGTTAGGACGCCGTCCATGAAGTTAGGGTAGATGCTGTTAAGCACTCTTAAGGCTTGTGTTTATGTGTGGGATGAAGGAGAGGTCAGAGCCAATGAGCACGAGCAGGTTACGCACTCTCTGTACCGGTACTTCAGGTCTCAGTGGACACACGTTGCCTCTCTCCTGCACAGAACATCAACGAAGCAGAAATGTCCACATTGAAACTAAGGGCCTGATTTAGAGTTTGGTGGATGGGGTTACTTTGTTCCAAATGTGACAAATATCCCAACCACCCGAAATATAAATCCTGTGATATCCTATGAAAATTGTAATACTGCGGAGGGGGTAACCGTCCTGTTTGTGACAGAGTAACCCATCTGCCAAACTCTAAATCAGACCCTAAGAGAGGCGCCTTCAGTGGGCACACCGCCCATCTGTGATGGGGTATTTAAGAGACTTTACCTCTTCACACCATTCATGAGCGGGAACTGAGCTACATTAAGACACAACTTTGGCCATTCTCACCTCACTGCTCTGAGGGTGACGGAAATTCTGGCACACCCGTGTTTCACCCGGTACATTATTGACTGTTGCATAAGGCATGTGCTTTTTTCTGGTTCTTGATAATGCATTTATACTAGTCATTAATGTCTAAGTGCTTGTTGTGTTGGTATACAACCCTTGGTGCTATTGTGTTCTGGTGTGCTGGTAACTACACATGAAAGACACACCTACTAAAGAGACATGGTGGAAGGACTTAAGGGCGGAAGGAAAGAATTTTCCAGAGCATACGGTGTAAAGCGAACTGCACATTATTGGACGCACTGTAGGACCCGGAGCATGGGCGTGACCATGTTATCCAAGATGATAATAACACATACATTGTGTCCCCCGAGTGCGTCATTACCGCCATGTCCATCCTCCCCGATCCAGGCCTTACCACTGAGATCACATCTTCTTCTGGTAGACCCCCATCCCCTAGCTGACTCAAAATACTCCCCCAACATGGCCGCCATTACCCAGGCACCACTACCAAGGGGAAGTCGGCAAACCACAGAAAAAAAGAAGCAGATATAATCAATCCCCCCAAACGGACGGGAGGGGGAGGACTTGGACCTGGAGTAATGAAGATCACTGGTAAGTAACCATAGCATTATATCTAATGCCCTTCCCTACCATGACGTCACAAACCTGGAGACCCCTGAGAGGCTGAAGAGATTCTGTGGTCCAAATTCAGCTCATTTGATGATGCACTGCACGTTCTGATGGAGCAGCCCGGAGATGAAGAACTTCTGGCACGTGCTGCGCCGAGAACAAACCGGAAGAGGGTCCAGGAAGCTTGATTCATCCCTTCTCCGATGGTTCCTGCCACCCACACCTGACGGGGCGGCTTGGCCACTCTCCGCTGCCATGCATCACAGCTGGAAAGGCACAGCCACATTTAAGCTGGAAATGATGTTGTTCTTGGAGAGGAGGCGGGATCCACAGACCTGCCAAGGCGAAGTGGGTGCTTCTGCCAGAGAACTGAGCAAATACCGAAACGTGGGCCCCCTGCTCCCTGCCGTGGTGCGTGCCAGCAGGAGCCCAGCAGGGGCCGCCAGACACCTCCCTCCCTCACGAACACATCACGCTTAGGCTTTAGGAAATGGTGGCCCTGGCCACGTGCGTCCTGCACACTCATCCATGACACAAGTCCGGGTCACTGCTGTGTCCGACCCACGTTTGGAGCCTGCTATTACCAAGGCGATCTGATGCCTTTCCAAGCCCGAGGCCTTTAATTCTGTGATGCTTCCAAGACTCACTCACATTTCACCTGAAACTTTTCGAGTCGACCTCGCGTCGAGCACAAACAGCCCCTAAACGGCGGCGGGACGTGCTTTAGTCAGGGAGGGTTCATTTAAGAAGCCTAGTTCTTCAGCCGATAAGTGTTTCTGTCTCCAGGCAACCACAAAGGATACCCAAAGTGGCGAATTATACTGATTACGCCTGGAAAAAACAGAAGGACTGTTAAGTGTGTATATGTAGGAAGCGAGTGAAAAGATCTGTGTCACCCTTAGCGGAGTGACATCTCCCCTGTCACTTTTAGGCACAATCTAGACATCCCTCTCCTCGCGGCAGCAACTTGGGTGATGCCTCGCCCTGTCGCGCCCTTTCATAACTGCAATCTATGGAGTCCCATTGAAGCCTAAGGGGGGTTATGCATCACGTGCTAAGTACATCCAGGTACCAGAACAGCTGGAGGATATGGGACAGGGACCAGCATCACTGCGGGATGTAGAGATAGGACAACGCCTGGGATGCCAGGCCGGAGCCCCGCTCCTGCTCAGACCTCATTCACCTCCGGGCAACTACCACCATCCCAGGTGTGACACACACAGAAGTCATTATCTGCAAACCACACAACCAGTCTTACAGCCTTTTAACCCCAAATCAACATGGGCTACTAACTGGCCATCTAAGTATGTTTCAGACGTGCCAACTCATTCAATGGGATCTTTGGGGTCTCTTACACTCCTCTGCCCCAAAAGTTGAGTTCTAAGAGTGAAAACTGGAACCAACATCTTTCAATCCCCTGCACAAGCACAGAAAGGTGGTCTCACAATAAGACCTTCTTCACCCATAAAGGGGATCTCATAATGGAATCAGTAATGTGCTTTTCAACCCTGCCCACCCACTAGAAGGGGTATACCAGAAGAAATGTAACAAAAAGAGGATCCACCTACTGAAACATCATCAAGTGTTCAACAAACTGACCAAGAAGCAGGGCCTGATTCTCAAACTGCACTTGTAGGAAGTTCTGTAGCACTACAAAATGTACTAGAAAATGCAATTCACAAACTATGTGCAGATCTTTACTACTCTGCCCCGCCCTGACTATGCGAGCTCCGGGTGTGGAAAGCTCGGTATGCATAAGTATAGGCAATGTGAAGTGGTTGAACTCCACAGGTAGTTTGTGAATGCTGAGTGTAAGTTTACCTTTGAGAATCAGGCCCAAGGTGTGTGTGCTGCATCTAAAGAACCCGTTCATGACCAGCACTCTATCACGCACAATGGTCCTTCCTCTATAACCATGCCCATTCTGCAAACAAGGCTTGAACCGCCAAACAGGTGCATAACCATTTGACTCTTTTCAATCTGGTTGATTAACTGGGTTTTGGAGTGCAAAGGTTAGAACTGTAGCCAGCAAATAGTCCATCATCACCAACTCTGTGCACAGGTGTGCCTAATTCAATGGTTTTTCTAACAAGTCCCATTCCCGGGATACACCTTTAGGATTTTAATCCGTACTCTGTTTTCTACATAGGATAGATAAGCCTGCCACTGCTTTCGGATGCTGGTCACCGTAAGGACATGTGAACATCAAATTTGACATGTCCTGCTTTTAAATATCAGGCACATGCCTTTTGGACTACAAAGCCAACACACAGGTGACTTTTTAATAGTTAAAAGGCATGTTTTGACCTCTCAAAAGGGTTTATTTTGACAGGTCAAAAAGCAGTGTTTAAACAGTCACAGTGAGCCTAGGATGGTAGGCCTGAAGCTATGGTTTACACCTATTTAATAGTGGTCTCAGGGTGGACACGAGCATCAGGCATGATGATGGCGTGCCCAAGAGCACCAAAGGCAAGCCCATCTGCACCTATCTGTGCACAAGTTGCATCCAGTGCCAGAAACCCTGGTCCTTACCTCTTTTGTTGCTAACGTGCAGTGATCATATGCCTCCTCAATCCTGTCCACCAATCCTCACACTACTGCCTCGCCACACTACACAACACCAAAGGAGTGCTCACCAGAGCCACTAGCGTGTCTTCAAGCACTTACCCACAGCCAATACTCAACACACCCGCACCCAACACCCCACTGCCACACAACCAACCACACAATACTTCGGGCTTTCATACATTTTCAACACCCACTCACTCAACAAACACACCACAGAGATCTGGGATTTGGTGCATGGCAACACCCCAGACCTTTTCCTCACAAACATCTGGATGAATCCTGCATAGGCATCTTACAACACCAGAGCCATATCCCTGCCCCCCTACACTGACTACAAGATCACCAGGCAATACAGACTTCACAAGTCTAGAGCTGGAATAGCTACTGTGCACAAGAACACCATCAGCTGCTCCACTTTCACTGTTGTGTCATCCTCCAACATGGAACACCTGGCATTCAGGCTCCATGTCATAGTAAACTTCACCCTAAGTGGCACTCTCATCTCCAGACCACCAGGACCCCCTACCAACTTCACTGACACCATTACAGACTTTGTGGAACCACTCACCCACGATGCTAGCAGTTTCATCCTACTCAGAGACCTGAACTTCCACCTAGAGGAACACACCAGGACCAAGTGAAAAGCACTCATCATAGACCTTGGAAGCCTGGGCCTAACCTAATGAGTATAGGGACCTACACATGCCGCTGGACACATCCTGGACTCTATTTTCATCACCTTTGACAACATCTGATTTGATAAGCACACACCAGTCTCCTCGATAGACCACACCCTCATCAAGTTTAGGATTCCCACCCGGGTCCAGTGTACACACATCACTGCCCGAAACAGACAGTTGAAACTGCAACAGCATCATTGACAAACACTGGAACCCAATTCTCAACGCCCACTGACCTGAACACAGCAACAGCTTCCCCAAAGCCACCAAGAATTTCAACAACTGTTTCACCTTCTGCACCAATTTCCAGTCCCCCCTTCAACCCAGAAATACAACAAGATCACAAGATATACACGCCAGGTCGGTTGGCACCTGAAGAACTCAGACTGATAAAACACCACTGTAAGCAACTGAACAGCAAATGGAGAATGAGCCAGGACAATGTAGACAAGGGGGATGCTCAGTTCTGCCAAGATGCTCTCACCAAATGATGCAGACCACCAAACTTGTCTCTTTGGCAGACCACGTCAATGACAGCACCAGGAGAAGCAAAAAAAATCTTTACCATCATAAAGGATTTCGCCTCACCGGTGGGTGCCTCCAACTCGATCACCCTCTTGTAGGACCTCTGCAACATTCTCTCTAAATTGTTTAGCAACAATATCATAACCATTTAAAGCAACTTCCACCTGCAACCAGACCCGACAGACCTCACCATTATCCAAAGAACCAATGCTAATCATATGGCCCTTGGTCACCCCAGAAGAAACTGCCACCTGCATTCACTTGTTGATCCCATTGGCCTACACCAGAGAACCTTAATCCATCAGCGACATGCTTACACCCATTCTGAATGCCTCTACCTCTTCTATGACCTTTCCAGATGTAAGGAAACATGCAACTGTCCCCCCATTGCAGAAGAAGCCCTCTGCGGACCCTTCAAAGCTGGCCACCTATAGGCTGGTCTCCCTGTTACCATTCACATCTAGGTTCTTAGAGTTAAACATCAACAAATGCCTCACCACAGACCTCAAAGACCATCAATTCCTCAGCACCAGTCAGTCTAATTTCTGCCCCAACCACAGGATGGAGACAGCTATAAATAATGCCACGGATGACATCCACATAACTGATCCTCCTGCAGCACTCTACAGTGTTTGACACGGTCTCCCACCCCATCCTCATCCAACACCTACAAGATATCAGAATCCAGGAGCATGCATTCTGAGGGATCTGCTCCTTCTTAACAGGAAGGATCTAGTCCATCAGCCTGGCACGTACCCCTTGAACACTCATGACCTCATCTGCGGAGTTCTGCAGGAATCCTCCCTGAGCCTGACCCTCCGCAACATCTGCATGATCCCTCCAGTGAGCTTCACGCAGTCTTAGGGCATAAATGTTCTTTTCTATGCTGATGACATGCAACACATTCTCGCCCACACGAACAAGACATCATTTTATATGAACAATACCTTTGGAATCACAGGGTCCTCTTCGATGACTACTGACTTTACAGGGAGCGAGTAGGGATAAGAGGAAATTTCAGAAAATCCTTCAACTAATGGCAGCTCCTGTACATTTGTCCCCAGGAGGTAATTAAGAGTATATAATAGGTTAATTGCTGCATTAGAAGAAGCCACCATTCACTGAAATCCTCTCCTGCATCACCTAAATCTAATCTCAAATGCAAATCTAGAGCAATTACAGATTTTTCTCTGCTCACTGTAGGAATATCGCTTTTTGAGCACATACTGCCTTTACACCGGCTGCCAAACACATTTTCATCTATGCTGGCTCACCACATTCAAGTGCAGCTGCAATACCCCAAGGTGAAGGGGATGAAAAGCAGCATGGATATCCCAAGGACCTGGAGAGTACCCCCAGGACCCATTCATGACCATACTTACTGGATCAACCATGGTCTGAAGTGCCTTTTTTGGAGTGCTACTACCCCCAGCAGTATCTCCTCTCTTGTAACGATTACACTCTCCCAGATGTTTCCCAGATGTTTTGATCCATCTAAGATAGGAGCATGCAGTGGGGGACACCTGGAGATGCCTCCTGCATTTAAGAGTCATAGGCAAACCAAAGTTGAAGAGAAAGGGGTTCAGGCTAGGTTGCAGCCCTACACCCTGAAACCTGACTTGCTGGGTATTCCTAGACGAAATGTAGTTTTGTCTCTCCATCTGACAAAGCAGGATGCCGTTACCTTTGAGACATTACATAACAAAGTGGAAGCTGAGATAATGAAGATTGAAACAGTTAATGGAGGAGAGAACCATCAGCCAACTGGCAAAAGGAAAGCTTCCAACAATCTTCCAGGTGTAAGTTCCAGAACACAATGTTCTTCATGAGACTTCTTCAACATAGAACGGTACACCTCTCCCTCATCTAAATTAAACAAGAAATCATTACATGACAGTGTCTACAAGTCAAATGATCTCAGTGCCAGAGATACTGTTTCCAATTTTAGGCAGAAGAAAAAAATGGAAAAACACATGAGGGATCAAGGGCACACATTATGGTACATATGTGCATCACTCAAAAGAGCAAATAAATCAAATCAGGTGCAGGTAAGAAGTAAAAAACTTTAATGGTCAATAATACAGGCACAGCAGGGGTAAAAAGCAACCCACCCTTATTCCACCTGATAATCCATGATCCATGAAAGTTTGTTTTTTACACAATTCGGCAGACAGACTCCTAATGCTCACACACCTTTGTTCCTTCAATCTTTTAGTAGTGTATTCAGCCACCTTCTCATTCTCCACCAAATACTCTGACAAATGTAATGACTTCTTTTGACTGAATGCCTTACCAACACTCTATAAAGTATCTCTTCCATTTTTTACTCGGACCCAGTCAGCAACTTGAAAACATGAACAACATGTTACCTCACTTTCATTCACACTATCTGCTTGAGTACCCACTCAGACATCTTTATTTTTATTTCCCATTATCATACCTAGCATGCTCCAAGGATTACAATCTCACATCGCCACAAGTGGACACTTTTCACTATAAAGAGTTGTGCAATACACCCATTGTAATTTCTCAACAGCAACCTCCCCCAAACACACAGCATCACAGATAGCTAGCAGTAACCCCTCCTTAAAAGTCCTATTCCACCACTCTACCAGACCATTACCTTGGGGATAATAAATAGAGGATCTGATGTGTTTAATCTTTCTGGAATGAAAGTTCTCTTTCATTCCATGCAAGGCCAGCTGTACTCTATTGCCAGTCAATAACATTTAGGGAACTCTTCTCTGTTACACTGCTCCATCAAAAACTCTCTGACTCTCTTTGCGGTGACATGACTACTGTAGGAAAATACCATCTTTCTTGGCATGTTACCCCCAATTTCTGCCTGATTGTCAGTGTGTTTTGCCTGTCTCACTGGTATCCTGCTAGCCAGGACTCCAGTGCTCATAGTTCGTGGCCTATATGTGTTGTCAGTATGCTTGACTGTGTCACTGAAGTTCTGCTAACCTGAACTCCAGTGCTTATGCTCTCTCTACTTACCAAATTTGTCACCACAGTTTAGTAACTCCATATTGCAATTCTGATTGAAACATTGGACCCCCCCCCCTTGTAAGTCCCTCGTACGGTACCTAGGTACCCAGTGCATTTGGGTTCCAGGAGATTCTTATTGGCTGAAGCATTTCTTTTGCCACCCATAAGGAGCTCATACAAACCTTTCATGAGGACTGTCACTGCAGCCTGAATGAAATAGTGCACACACTATTTCACAGCCATTTTTCACTGCACCAGGTAACTTATAAGTCACCTATATGTCCAACCTTCATTTACTGAAGGCTAGCTGCAAAGTTACTGTGTGTGAGGGCCCCCTTGCACTAGCAAAGGTGCCCCCACATTATCCAAGGCCAATTTCCCGGACTTCGTGAGTGCGGGGACACCATTATAAGCGTGCACTACATATATGCCAATACATATATCTAACTTCACAATGGTAACTCTGAATATGTCCATGTGAAGTGTCTAAATTCATGGAATTGACCGCCCAATCCAAATCTGGTATTGGGGGGCCAATCTCAAGAACACTGGGGGCCCCACCATGGACCCTGAGTACTGCCAAACCAGCTCTATGAGGTTTCTACTGCAGCCCTGTAGGAGGCTGGCCTGGCTTGTAGTGGGTACCAGAGGTACTTACACCTTGTGCCAGGTCCAGTTATCCCTTATTAGTGTAGAAGAGGTGTTTCTAGCAGCTATGGCTGATAGAAGGTAGCTATAGCAAAGCAACTTAGGCTGAACTAGGAGACATGTAAAGCTCCTACTGTACCACTGGTGTCATATGCACAATATCATAAGAAAACACAATACACAGATATACTAAAAATAAAGATACTTTATTTTTATGGCAATATGCCAAAAGTATCTCAGTGAGTACCCTCAGTATGAGGATGCCAAATATACACAAGATATATGTACACAATACCAAAATTATGCAGTAATAGCAAAAGGAAGTAATGCAAGCAGTGCAAAGTTACAATAGATTGCAATAGGAGCACATAGGTATAGGGGAAACACAAACCATATACTCCAAAAGTGGAATGCGAAACACAAATGGATCCCAAACCTATGTGAGCTTGTAGAGGGTCGTTAGGACTGTAAGAAAACAGTGAGGGTTAGAAAAATAGCCCACCCCAAGATCCTGTAAGGTTGGTGTAAAGTGCACCTACAACCCCCAAAGAGCACAGAAGTCGTGATAGGGGGATTCTGCAAGGAAAACCAACACCAGCAATGCAACAACAGTGGATTTCCGGACCTGAGTACCTGTAAGACAAGGGGACCAAGTCCAAGAGTCGCGACAGTGTCGAGAGTGGGCAGGAGCCCATGAAATGCCAGCTGAGGGTGCAAGGAAGCTGCCACTGGATGGAAGAAGCTTGGTGTTTTGCAAGAACAAAGAGGACTAGGAACTTCCCCTTTGGAGGATGGATGTCCCACGTCGTGAAGAAGCTCGCAGAGGCGTTCCCACGCAGAAAGACCGCAAACAAGCCTTGCTAGCTGCAAAGGTTGCAGTGAGTGTTTTTGGATGCTGCTGTGGCCCAGGAGGGACCACAATGTCGCCACTTCAATGAGGAGACAGAGGGAGTACCCAGCAAGTCAGGGAGCCCTCACATAAGCAGGCAGCACCCGCAGAAGTACTGGAACAGGCACTTGGAAGATGAGTGAACCGGAGTCCACACAAAGTCACAAAAGGGAGTCCCACGATGCCGGAGGAAAACTCAGAAGGTCGTGCACTGCAGGTTAGAGTGTCGGGGACCCAGGCTTGGCTGTGCACAAAGGAAATCCTGGAAAGTGCACAGGAGCCGGAGCAGTTGCAAATCACGTGGTACCCAGCAATGCAGTCTAGCATGGGGAGGCAAGGACTTATCTCCACCAACCTTGGACTGAAGAGTCACTGGACTGTGGGAGTCACTTGGACAGAGTTGCAGAGTTCCAGGGACCACGCTCGTCATGCTGAGAGGGGACCATAGGACCGGTGATGCAGTCTTTTGTTGCTTGCGGTTGCAGGGGGAAGATTCCATCGACCTACGGGAGATTTCTTCAGAGCTCCTGGTGCAAGAAGGAGGCAGGCTACCCCCAGAGCATGCACCACCTGGAAACAGTCCAGAAAGCCGGTAGGATAAAGCGATACAAGGTTGCTAGTAGTTGTCTGGTTACTTTGTTGCGGTTTTGCAGGCGTCCTGAGCAGTCAGCGGTCGGTCCTTTGGCAGAAGGTGAAGAGGGAGATGCAGAGGAACTCTGGTGAGCTCTTGCATTCGTTATCTAAAGAATTCCCCAAAGCAGAGACCCTAAATAGCCAGAAAAGGAGGTTTGGCTACCTAGGAAGGAGGATTGGCTACTAAGAGAGGTAAGAGCCTATCAGAAGGAGTCTCTGACGTCACCTGCTGGCACTGGCCACTCAGAGCAGTCCAGTGTGCCAGCAACACCTCTGTTTCCAAGATGGCAGAGGTATGGGGCACACTGGAGGAGCTCTGGGCACCTCCCCTGGGAGGTGCATGTCAGGGGAGTGGTCACTCCCCTTTCCTTTGTCCAGTTTTGCGCCAGAGCAGGGCTGGGGGATCCCTGAACCGGTGTAGACTGGCTTATGCAGAGATGGGCAGCATCTGTGCCCATCAAAGCATTTCCAGAGGCTGGGGGAGGCTACTCCTCCCCAGCCATCACACCTATTTCCAAAGGGAAAGGGTGTTACACCCTCTCTCAGAGGAAATCCTTTGTTCTGCCTTCCTGGGCCAGGGCTACCTGGACCCCAGGAGGGCTGAAACCTGTCTGAGGGGTTGGCAGCAGCAGCAGCTGCAGTGGAGACCCCGGAAAGGCAGTTTGGCAGTACCCGGGTTCTGTGCTAGAGACCCGGGGGATCATGGAATTGTCTCTACAATGCCAGAATGGCATTGGGGTGACAATTCCATGATCTTAGACATGTTACATGGCAATGTTCGGAGTTACCATTGTGACGCCATACATAGGTAGTGACCTATGTATAGTGCACGCGTGTAATGGTGTCCTCGTACTCACAAAGTCCGGGGAATTTGCCCTGAACGATGTGGGGGCACCTTGGCTAGTGCCAGGGTGCCCACACACTAAGTAACTTTGCACCCAACCTTCACCAGGTGAAGGTTAGACATATAGGTGACTTATAATTACTTAAGTGCAGTGGTAAATGGCTGTGAAATAACGTGGACGTTATTTCACTCAGGCTGTACTGGCAGGCCTGTGTAAGAATTGTCAGAGCTCCCTATGGGTGGCAAAATAAATGCTGCAGCCCATAGGGATCTCCTGGAACCCCAATACCCTGGGTACCTCAGTACCATATACTAGGGAATTATATGGGTGTACCAGTATGCCAATGTGAATTGGTGAAATTGGTCACTAGCCTGTTAGTGACAATTTGTACAGAGAGAGCATAACCACTGAGGTTCTGGTTAGCAGAGCCTCAGTGAGACAGTTAGTCATAACACAGGGAACACATACATATAGGTCACAAACTTATGAGCACTGGGGTCCTGGATAGCAGGGTCCCTGTGACACATAACAAACATACTCAAAACATAGGGTTTTCACTATGAGCACTGGGCCCTGGCTAGCAGGATCCCACTGAGACAGTGAAAACACCCTGACATATACTCACAAACAGGCCAAAAGTGGGGGTAACAAGGCTAGAAAGAGGCTACTTTCTCACAAGCCCCAGCGGCTGCCACCTCACAGACAGGTTTCTGACCTCCTGGGGATTGAGCAGACCAATCCCAGGAAGGCAGAACAATGCATTTCCTTTAGGAGAGGAAATAGGAGTTACAGGCATGGGAGGGGTATCCTCCCAGAGCCTCTGGAAATGCTTTGAAGGGCACAAATTGTGCCCTCCTTGCACAAGCCAGTCTACACCGGTTCAGGGACCCTCAGCCCCTACTCTGGCATGAAACTGGACAAAGGAAAGGGGAGTGACTACTCCCCTGTCCATCACCACCCCAGGGGTGCTGCCCAGAACTCCTCCAGAGTGTTCCTGGCATTAGCCATCTTGGATTCCATGGTATTGAGACCCTCTGGAGACCTGTGAGTGGCCAGTGCCAGCAAGTGATGTCAGAGACCCCTCCTGATAGGAGCATACCTTGGTAGGTAGCCAATCCGCCTCTCAGGGCTATTTAGGGTCTCTCCTCTAGGTGTTTCCTCAGATCTGGTTTGCACGATTCCTCCAGGACTCCTCTGCATCCTCTGTTTCAGCTTCTGAACATCAGATCAACCGCAGACTGCTCCAGGAACCGCTGTAACTGCAACAAAGTATCCAGGATGACTCCTGTAATCTGCAACTTCAACTCCAGCCAGCAATTGCAACAGTTTCCAAGGTGTGCACGCTCTGAGGACTGCCTGTCTTCACCCTGCACCAGAAGAACCGAAGGAATCGCCTGTGGAGTGACGGAGTCACTTCCCTGCTTCAGCAGGCACCTCTCTGCGATGACAAACAGTACTCTGGGACTCTTCTCCTGTCGACGAGCATGATCCCTGGAACACAGGTGGTGGACCGAAGTGACCCAGACTGTCCAAAGGTCCAGCTGTCCAAATTTGGAGGAGGTAAGAGCTTGCCACCCCGTGCTGCAACAGTACCCCTGTGCACTGCGTCTTCTGCAGCTCCTTGGGCTTCTGTGCACTTTTCCCCAAAGTTCTTCATGCACAGTGTAGCCCAGGGGCCCAAGCACTCCATCCTGCGACGCACAGTTCTCTGAGTTGTTCTCCGGCGGCGTGAGATCCTCCAGTGCAGTGCTGTGACGTCCACACTTTGCATCCTCTTTGACCCTATGTTCTGGGACTCCCGTGGGTGGGGCCTGGTCTTCTGAGGGCTCTCTTAAGTGCTGAGAGCCCCCTCTGTCTCCTCAGTCCGAGTTGAGACCCACAGGTCCTTCCTGGGTCCAGGCAGCTCCTCTTTGATGCAAACCGCATACTTGTTTGAACCAAGGCTTGTTGGCAGAATCCAGCGATGCAAACAGCCTGCATCCAACAACTCTACATGGGACATCTCTTGCACCAAGCAGGAAACCACAGCTATCTTCTTTGGTAATTTCTGTACTTTTCTTCCAACCGGAGAATCCACTTTTGCACCTTCTTCGAGGTTGGCAGGGGCCCCTGTTCTTCCTGAACTCTTCTTCGACTTCTGGACTTGGGGGATCATTACGACCCTGGCGGTCTGAGACCGCCAGGGCTAAAGTGGCGTCCATACCGCCAACAGGCTGGCGGTACGGAGACCCATATTTCGACCGCGGCGGTCGCGCCGCGGTCGCACCGCCGGGGCCAGCGGTTTCCCGCCATTATAGCCCCGGCGGTGATAATCCGCCAGGGCAGCTATGACTTCCCTACCGCCAGCCTGTTTCTGGCGGTTTGCACCGCGAGGAAGAGGCTGGCGGTAAGGGGAGTCCTGGGGCCCTTGGGGGCAGTGCAGGGGCCCCCTAACAGGGCCCCGTGCAGCTTTTCACTGCCTGCCTAGCAGACAGTGAAAAGCGCGACGGGTGCAACTGCACCCGTCGCACGGCCGCAACACCGCCGGCACCATTAGGAGCCGGCTCCTATGTTGCGGCCGCAACCCCGCTGGGTGGGCGGGCGTAAACTAGGTTTGCGCCCGCCGGCCCAGCGGGGATGTTGTAATGGGGACCGTGGGAGTGCGGCCGCACGGCGGTTACAGCTTGGCGGGCGGCGTTAGCCGCCCGCCAATGTTGTAATGACCCCCTTGGTCTCCTCTCGCCACAAGTCTTCAGGTCCAGGAATCCATCATTTGTTGTTTGCAGTCTTGCTTGGTTCTTGCATAATTCTTCATCACGACTTGTAGTGTGTTCTGAGGAAGCTTGCTGTACTTTACTCCTGCTTTCCTGGGCTCTTGGGTGGGGTACTTTACTTACCTTTGGTGTTCTCCTACACTCCCAGTGCCCCTCTACGCACTACACTTGCCTAGGGGGAATTCGACATTTCGCATTCCACTTTTTTAGTATATGGTTAGTGTTGCCCCTAGGCCCATTGCAATCTATTGTGTTTTCTACTGTTAGCACTATTCTATGACTGTTTACTTACCTGATTTTGGTTACTAGTGTATATATTGTGTATAATATTTACCTCCAGAAGGAGTATTGCCTCTAAGATATTTTTGGTCTTGTGTCACTAAAATAAAGTACCTTTAATTTTGGTAGCACTGAGTCTTTGATTGTGTATAAGTACTGTGTAACTATAAGTGGTATTGCAGGAGCTTTGCATGTCTCCTAGTTCAGCCTAAGCTGCTCTGCTATAGATACCTCTATCAGCCAAAGCTGTTAGAACACTACTACTCTACTAACAAGGGATAAATGGACCTGGTGTAAGGTGTGAGTACCCAAGGTACCCACTACAAACCAGGCCAGCCTCCTACAACTACAAATTTAAATTCTGGCCACAACAGAAAAATGTCTATTACCACAATGGTATACCTCAAAGAACCTCTGAACGTATTGAAAGGACCAGAAATATCTAAGCCGCTTTCTTCCATGGACTTTCTGCCTTCTTGGTTACCAATGGAGAATAATTTCCTGTCCTTCGTGGCTTGCCACTGCATGTCAGACTAGTACAAAAAAGGCCACAGCAGCAAAATAAACCTGGCCCCTATCAGTGGACTAAATAGCTAACAAAGTGGCCCACATTTGTAAATCAGGCCCCTTTTGAACTTCTAAAGACAGGCTGTGAGGGTATTCTGTAAGTTATGGGAGACTGTATGGATGTGTGTTTGCTGCCGGCAATGCTTGTGGTAATATCGGGGAAATCAAAAGTAAAAAGCATCCCACCAGGCCCCAAAACAGGACCTCAAACCGTTAAAAACCAGCCCACATATTAACCTGTCAGATCAGCCATATGGCAATGCCTGACTGCCCCAGCTGGCCAGTCCGACCCGCTGCAGGCACACGGAGCACAAATTCTTATCTTCGATTCTACATTCCGGACAGCAGTACACAGCACACACGTCATGTGTGGTAGTGCTCATGTTGGCGTGGACCTCATGGACTAATGTCAAAATGTTCTCTTTCTGTCCTTCTGGAACCACCACCAATTCTTTCCTAAACACATTCCCTTCTTCACGAAACAATTCATCAGTGACATAGCTGAATGATTCCACCTCTTCATCTAAATACCCCCTCCTTGCCACCCTTAGGACACATACTCATAGACTTCCTTAAGAACATGATCTTTTCTGACAGCATTTACCTACTCGTCTGCCATCCACTGTCACCTTAAGCATGCACTCTTCCATAAATACATTACGCTCGCTTCTTCTTCTTTCGTCTTATCCTTGACCGCTGACCACCCAGCGACCTCGACACACAAGCTTAGATCCATGTTCGTGGTGGGATCCCTCCATGGAGCATCTGCACATCAGAGGATATCACACATCAAAAACTCCCTCGTGGATCTTGTGTTAAGTCACTTAAAGAATAATCCATCCTTAATTGGACAGGGTGTGGTTGATACAGTGAGTAGGGTTGCTGGCTCCAGAAGCTTCAAGAAGACGTTCATGTGGTCAATGCAGGCTCGCTGAAAGCAAACAACCTTACTATTAAAGAAACTATCGGCTGTGAGCGGCACAGCGATTGGACCCAACCTGAGGTACAACACAATTTATATTTAAACTTGAGGCTTGGGCCCTCCCGACTAGGGTTTACAGGGCACAGTAGGAGAGGTCAACCCGAAAGCAACGATCTCTGTGACCCTAATCTTGGGTCCTCTGTGCTATCTATGTGCATGCTCATCTGAAATGTTTGGTACCCTAATTTAAAATGTGTATTGTAAAAACCTCTGTTGAGGTCCTTACATCTGTAATCTATTTCTCTGCAGCATTCAATCAATCAATCAATCAAGAATTTGTAAAGCGCACTACTCACCCGAGAGAGTCTCAAGGCGCTGAGGAGCGGTGGGGGAGACAAGGGGGAGAGAGGAGCTGCTACTGCTCAAACAGCTAGGTCTTGAGAAGTTTCCTGAAGGTAAGGAGGGCTTTGGTCTGGGGCAGGTGGGTGGGAAGAGTGTTCCACGTTTTGGCGGCGAGGTGCGAGAATGATCTACCGCCGGTTGTAGTTCTGCGGATGCCTGGGACGGCTGCGAGGGCATTGTCCTTGGCTTATCTTGGGAGGGTTATTTAGGGGCAACACCAAGTGTAAGCCCTCACCTCTTGAATTATTAAAGTAAAAGTGTTTTTTGCACAGCCTCAACTTTATTCTTACAAAGAGACAACTAGGACAAAACGAGAGTGTATGACTTTGTTTTAAAAATTGAACAAATGCACATTTGCGAACACATTTTTTTTTGTATTTTGTAATTTTTTTATGCTTTAGGTTTTTGTGAAAGAAAATGTGGATAATATAATGGTACTATAATCTATTCTTAAAACATATGCTTAAAACAATAAAGGGGCATATTTACCGCTGGCTTTCGCTACAGGTGCTTCACTGTTTTGACGCTACAGCGGGGCAGGCTGCAGGCCCATATCTACAAGGCAATGCAAAGCCACTTTGCGTAGCGGTTCATGGCCTCATAAATATGGATTAAGGCAAGGCACAAAAGTTGCTACGTTGCCTTACTTTGTGCCAGGGAGAAGTTCCATTGGCACCGCAGTGGGTTTTCCAATGCAACACCCATGGATTTTGACGCATTTCCAGATTTACAAGGGTTTGTAAACCTGGGAATGCATCAAAAGCCTACGCATCCCTAGGGAGGTGCAACTAGGAGAAATACCTTTATTTCTCCTCGTTTTATTCTGCAGCACCTATGGAAAGAGGACAACACCTCCAATGATTGCTTTTGTGCAGGAAGGTGCCCCTCCAGCACAAAAACAATCATTCCTACAACGCAGGCACCCTTGCACCATGGTGAAAGGATGCCTGCATTGGCGCATGGCAGCCAGTTGCGTGCCAGTGCAGTTAAAGAGGGCAGGATTGCACCTTATCTCATAGATCCTGCAGATTCCTGGCCTTTTCTTTAGATACCTGGAGCGCAGCAGGAACCTTGTGCACTGCCCTGCACCAAAGTATTGTAATCAAGCCCTAAAGTGTTTTTTTATTTTAATCCAAAAACGGTCCTAAACAGAATTAAATGGAATGCTTTGCTTTCTCTTGAAATAATTGGCCTTTGCCTTTAGCTCTTTTTCTAGAGCTCAGTCTGTTCTGCTTTGGTTTTCTCATCACTGCCAGTGGTGGCTTCTCCATGCCATGGAGCAGTGAGCGCGCGCTCAGCATCAGGAGAGCTTGTGAGCGCGCAGAAGCTGCACGGGTGATGCCCCGGGATTGAGGGGGTTGGCTGTGGGTGGCTTGAGCTGGTCCGCTTGTCTCTGTGGGGCTTGGAATATTACATGAATACATCAGTGCAGTGCACACAGGCTCATGTCCGAAGCAGGTGTACACTTCCTACCTTCCTGCAATTCAAAAGGAATTGGAGAGTATTCCTGGGAATCTGCGATCGACATAATTCCTAGGTTTCCTCACATGCCGACCATGTTGGCATCTAAAATATAGAAACACAAAAGGATGATGGACAGAGTGTTGAAACTTTTCAAACACTCACCCCCAGTCACAGATCTGGGTTTAATCCATCATTCTTTTGCTCACCATGCCACCCCAGTTTGGACTCAGCCACATGCAAATCAGTCTTGACCCTGTTCCCTCATGGGAACAGTCCAGCCCGAGCTGCCAAGCCAGGTCTTCCCTGGAACAGAAACAAGCATCCTAGGACCGGTTTCAGGGTATCACCCTTCATCAGCCAGGCTAGCTTGAATCTAGTGGCGCAGTGAGCCAGGGACCCACGTCGGGGAATACCCTTCCCATTTAGGGCAACTTTAGCAACACAAAAGGATGATGGACGGAGTGCTGAAACTTTTCAAACACTCACCCCTAAAATATAGCGCCAGATACGTTTGCATGAGGAAATGTGATGCTGGTGTACTGTTGAACACCTAACTTTATTTTGTTTTGCCAGGAGGAAAACATTTTCCCAATGGAGGAATCCTCTGCTCCAGATCCCCATCCAATTTGTAAATGCCCCCTCCCCCCAGCTTTCTTCCCACCACAATAACAGATTTCACCGGAAAAAAAGTCTCACTGATTTCAAGAGTAAATCTCTGACCATCTTCAGGATAAGATAGTACATTTGAATCCACATAAACCCGCGTGCGCGTGGGTGTTCTGCATCTACCGTGCTAGCCCCCACACATGCCACAACCCCCATTCCGAGGGTAATTTCCAGACAGGCTGATTCTGTGAATCTCGCACAGGATTTTATGCTCACGATTGCGACTGTTTGTGCACTCAGGGCTCGTGCCAAGGTGTGGGGGCTTGAGGGTGTCTGCTAACCTTCAAGGGCTCCTACATCCATTGCAATTTATTGAGGTTCGTCATGGCAACAAGGCTTTTCAGAACAAGAAATTGCTCGAATATCTTTTTTGTGGCCACCCCTGTGGTTTCTTCTTGGAATGAATTGCAGCTGCAGGTGTGTGAGGCGGGGGTGCTGTGAAAGATGGGGCGGATTGGGCGTAGCCGCCTAGACTTTCCACCCTCTCACAAGCAAAGTGAGCTCAGTCGCAGGTTAGGAGCCAGGCCCATTCACCGGGATTGTGCCTCCAGGCATGGCCAGCCTGACCATTCAGCCACCTTGGCACTGATTTCCACAGTGGGCTGCAGGCTCAGGGCTGTTTTCAGTGCAGAATGGACTGCCAGGGCCACACATGCCTCTAAGGCCCTATTCTAGCTCAGACTCCATCATTTTGGGGCCGTTTTTGTCATTTTTCCGAGGGCTAGTTTTGGTTTTCAGTCCAGCTCTGCCCCCATATCTGCTGAAAACTGTGAGCCCTGGCGGTCTCACGTTTGTGATGCTGTGTGAAGGCAGCGTTAGCTCTTCCTCTGCTACGTACCAATCTATAGGCCAAAACGTAGACAGTTTGATAGGTTGGCTGGATGAATGAAATAATAAATAGATAGAATAATTGGACAGGCAATAGACGGATGAACAGGTAGGTATGAAGACAGGTAGATACACATTTATAGGGTTATAGGGATGGATGGATGAATGGATGGATGGATGGATAGACAAAGCAGTACTTAATTTGAACCAGTGATTCCTGCTGATGCCCGCTGGGACTGAGAGCAACAAAGGAAAAAACAAACTTGTGGAAAGAAGGAGAAAGAGAAAGAAGGGAAAACCTCAAAAAGGAAGAAAGAAAGAAGGCCCCTGCAAGGGAGAAATAAAGGGAAGGAGTGTCTGGTAGTAGATTAAAGAGGCATGAGGTGGAATCAAGGCTGCACATTTGGTGTGCCGAAATGTAATAGCACCGGCTGCGTGCTTCTGAGCAGAGCTTTGGGAACCAGCATTCAGCCTTTTCAAAAATTGGCACTGTGATAGATAGATAGATAGATAGATAGATAGATAGATAGATAGATAGATAGATAGATAGATGGATGAATGAGTGATTGGACAGAGAAATCTACAATGCATTGATGGGTCCGGAAACCCAAGTGTGCATTACAGGACAAGGGGCTCGGTTCCTGCATCCGGGAACAAAAAGAGAAGGATCCGTAAGGGAAATTTGAGAGCATCCTTCGGCCCCCCTTGGTTCAAGGGGGGCAGCCCCAAAGCGGCCTCATCTGGAGCTAAAATAAAAAACTTTGATTCAGCCTCAGGATCTGCTAATGCTGATGTGCTGAACCGAAGAAAGGCTCTGAGAGTAGCAGGCCCTGCCCCAAGGCTCTTAAACTCTAAGTGCAAGGGCTTCGGGGCTCCTGCCGGGCCCCCTGATGTGTTTGAGGACTTGGGATTGGGTTTTCAAACCCCATGGAAGGTCCAACAAGGGACTACAGGTCTCCAGGGGTTTGAAGATCCATATTGGGGTTCTCAAACTTCCGCCCCCCCAAAAATATAATATGAATAATAAAAAGTGAAAATTAATAAAAGCTATGCACGGCGGGGGTTGGCCACCTGCAGCATGTTGGGCACAGGGCTGCAGCCAGTTTGGAATAGGAAACCCAGAAATAAGACTACAGTTGAAGTGAAATTATGGTTAGAATTGATTTTGAAATATGTTTAAAAGAAACCTCTAAATTCACTCAGCTCATTAAGTCGCACAGCAGCCACACAAACCAATAAGAGGTACACGTAGGATGGTTATTGTGTGTGGGGGTTTATGGTTGAGATACACGGGCTGGTGTGTGGGTATATGAAGGTACCAGTGTTGTTGTTCATGATGCTAGTGTGACCACCTTGTTGGATCTGGGTGAATCTCGACATCCCTGCAAAAGGCTGACATTGGTAAATACCTGGCACATTTCATGCAGATTCATCAAACAGAGTCAAAGTTACCAACAAATTAAATTGTTTGGCTCTCTTGAAATGTGCCCCACTACAAAACCTCGGTCAGAATTTGTGCAGATCGTTAAATGATGTCTGTTTTAACCCGTTGTATGTCTGGCCTCCTCTGACCGATCAGTGTGAAACTCAACAAAAGTGAGCTCAACAGTCTGTTTGTCAAACTGGGCGCTGATCCCTCAAATCCCCCAACATTATTAGAAAGCCAGAATGTTTTACCATCCAGTTTAACTTTCCCCACTCCTGTCTGACCTGCATGAAACTTGATATTGTTTCACTGGGTTTGAATATTGCCTGACAAACGTCATGCAGATCCATGGCACTGCACCGAGTTTATTAGTGAATGGAACTGTTATTGCCCCCCCTTATGCCCCCCACTTGAGTGATACACTCAAAGCTTAGCAGACCCAACAGGAAGCTACAACTGTCTGGAGGTCTGTCACATGCTGGGCAGAGAGGGCACTGACACTCTTCTCATATCAGCCCCCACTCCTGGACCTGCACGAATCTGAGAATACTCAGTGATCCAAACATGTTCAGTCTCTGACAAGAGTCCTGCAAAGCCATCAAACGGTGCCCGAAGGTACCAGCAAACCAGCGATGCTTCCAAGTAACTTTAATATGAAATGCACTGGGTGTAACTTGCGAACCGCCTTCCACGTTTCACGCGGATGCATCAAACAGCAACAAATGTACTTACAAATGAACATCCCCCCCCCCTTAACCCCTATCCCTCCCTGGTAGATTGGCTCAAAAGGTGACTGTAATCATGTAAACAGCTGCCAAATGCAGTTCAGATTAATCACACTGCGCCAAAGTTATTCCCAAATAAACCCTTCTGTGCCGGGGCCCCTTGGACTTGGCCCTCCTTGTAGGATCTGCCAACCCTGAGAAGGCCAGGTGTAACCTCAAGATGCTAAGAGGCTGCCACGTGAATACATCACCTAGGAATGGTGCTGATCTTATAAGCACATTATCAGATACCTTTGCAAAGGTCCCCATATATAAAGCTGCTCACCGTTTCGAGCCTACGCTGTACTTTTCTAAATATTGTTAATATTTCAAGACCTACTTAACGGATTTACACCAAATAACAGAGACATAAAGAAAACACTTTTTGAAGAAAACTCGCTATTTGTGCCAGGTTTGGTGTGAATCCGTTTTTTGCTGTAATAGTGACCTAACTTCCTGGAGTCTAAATCTCATGAAAGTGGAGAGTATGTGTTTAATCACCACAAACTCTAATCTAACTTTCTACCCTGCAAAGAACAGCACACACATGGTCACGCCACACCCTAGCAGCGCGCACCGAGCGAGGGCCACATTGTGTCACGTCTTTTCCTGGTGGGACAAAGTTATTTGCCACAAAATGCCTTTTGAAGGAAATTGTTGCTGAACTGCAAGTGCACTGTGCTGACCACAACTGTGTAACGCATACCATGCATGCAGATGTGCACCATGCAGATGTGCACCAAGCGTGCCAATGTGCACCATGGAGATGTGCACCATGCATGCAGATGTGCACCATGCGTGCAGATGTGCACCATGCAAATGTGCACCAAGCGTGCCAATGTGCACCATGGAGATGTGTACCATGCATGCAGATGTGCACCAAGCGTGCCAATGTGCACCATGCAGATGTGAACCATGCATGCAGATGTGTACCATGCATGCAGATGTGCACCATGCAGATCTGCACCAAGCGTGCCAATGTGCACCATGCAGATGTGTACCATACATGCAGATGTGCACCATGCGTGCAGATGTGCACCGTGTAACATGCAATTTATCACCATTGTTGAGAGGGGGAGAGGCCATGTTTCAAGGGTCACTGAAGGTGAGTGAGAGGGTGAAAGGTTCTTACTCACAGGTCACATCCCTTCGGCCAATCAATGAGCACTAAATATCCATAACTATTCTCACTCTAGAAGAGCGTTGCTTCCTGTAAAACCGACGCCCTTCGCTCAAAAATGTGTGATTCATGTCTGGTAGGAACTCATTTTATTATTCACAGAAGAAAAAACATTAACATCCTCTTAAAACGCTCCGAGCGATTTACATGATTGAATGTAAAATTAACATTATGGAGCGCGGCCGAGGAGCACCTCCAAATTATTGCTGCCAGAAGCAACCTTGCCCCCACGCTTAGCACTGGGTGGGCGGACGCCAGCTGAGACCACCCGTGGAACGAATTAGCGATCAAGGTGTTGTGTGAAGTCTTAGACAGGAGGGGACATTCTAGCATCGACTTCTGCATTTTAGAGTTTTCATTCTGCCCTTTTAAGATGAAGAATCCTAGTGTGGGGGGAGGGGGCCGAGTCACACACATTGTTCGACTACAAGTTAGACCATGGGTACTCACAAACTTTTTCTCGGGGGCCAAAATTGCAGTATGGTTTGCGGCCGAGGGCCGCACTGAAGTGACAGCGGGGGCGGGGCTTAGAGGGGGCGGGGCTTAGAGGGGGAACAACCACCCCACCCCCTTTTTCAAAACAATGCCCCTACCCCAGTAACACACACAGTGCGCACACATACAGCGCCATCTGCTCTCACCCCTACCCCAGTAACATACACAGCGCGCACACACACAGCGCCATCTGCTCTCACCCCTACCCCAGTAACACACACTGCGCCATCTGCACACAGCGCCATCTGCTCCCACCCCTACCCCAGTAACACACACAGCGCCATCTGCACACAGCGCCATCTGCTCTCACCCCTACCCCAGTAACACACACTGCGCCATCTGCACACAGCGCCATCTGCTCCCACCCCTACCCCAGTAACACACACAGCGCCATCTGCACACAGCCCCATCTGCTCTCACCCCTACCCCAGTAACACACACAGGGCCATCTGCTCTCACCCCTACCCCAGTAACACACTCTGCGCCATCTGCACACAGCGTCATCTGCTCCCACCCCTACCCCAGTAACACACACAGCGCCATCTGCACACAGCGCCATCTGCTCTCACCCCTACCCCAGTAACACACACTGCGCCATCTGCACACAGCGCCATCTGCTCCCACCCCTACCCCAGTAACACACACAGCGCCATCTGCTCTCACCCCTACCCCAGTAACATACACTGTGCCATCTGCACACAGCGCCATCTGCTCTCACCCCACCCCAGTAACACACACACACAGCGCACACACACAGCGCCATCTGCTCTCACCCCTACCCCAGTAACACACACAGCGCGCACACACACAGCGCCATCTGCTCTCACCCCTACCCCAGTAACACACACAGCGCGCACACACACAGCGCCATCTGCTCTCACCCCTACCCCAGTAACACACACACACAGCGCACACACATAGCGCAATCTGCTCTCACGCCTACCCCAGTAACACACACTACATTAAAAACAAATAAATAAATAACCAAAGAGCCTTACCTGACTCAAAGCACTGTAAAGATGCCACAAATGTGGAACAGCAGGCAGGCAGGCGGGCAGCAGACGTGGAGCCGGTGACAGGAAGCAGACGACCAAAGCCCCATAAAAGTTAGCTGCAAGCACTGACTTTTATGGGGCTTTGGCTTCCAAGATCGTCAGGGCAACGCCATAAACAATGGCCGCCGTATGTAAACATAGAGGAGGGCCGCGGGAGCATGCTCCCGCAGCCCTCTTCTATGTTTACATACTGCTGCCATTATGATGTGGCGTTTGGTGTGCGTCTCGCGGACCGCCAAGCTAGGTCCGTGGGCCGCTGGCGGCCCGCGGGCCGTACTTTGAGTACCGTTGAGTTAGACTAACACGCGAGAGAAGTTAAAATTAAAGCATCTGTACCTGCCAATTCAAGTCTATAGTGTGAAACCACGTCTGATACACACACACACGTATTCTACGCAAATCTCTGGCAGGCAACAAAAACACTCACTTCTCTTACACAAGCATCCCACACACATCTCTCAAACAGACACACAAAACACACGCACATTCCACCCATATCTCCCAGTCAAACACATCCCACGCACTTCTATCTCACTGACACAAGAAGCACACATACAATTCCCACACTCATCTCTCTCATACAGACTCACAACTCACACACACACTACCTATACACATTTTTGTCATTCATCCATGCAACACATCTCACTCATACATCCCGCTCACACACAGAAACACACACATATCCCCCACGTCTCTCTCACACACAAAGCACACACTTCCCTTCACATGCATCCCACACGCCACTCTCACATAGAAACACACAAACACACTTTCCCAGCCACATCTCTCAGACATGTCAAACACACCCCACACACTTCTATCAAACAGACGCACACATACGTCTCCCACACACCTCTCACACACATCCCCACACACCTCTTAGACACACAAACACATCCACACATGTCTCTCTCACAGACACACAACATGCATCTCTGTCTCATACAGACATGCAAAACATCCCCCACATACATCCCTCTCATAGACATACAGACAAAATAGGCCTCTTATTTTGACTAGGACCGACAGGCTTGAGAAGTAGCTGCCAGGAGAGGGAAACGTCCTGAACAACGCGTTGGGAACAACGAGGATATTTCCCACACAAGCGTAACCACGCTTGCCGGAACAGCGACTGCCTTATCCACGCATGCGCTGAACTACGTACATGCGTGGTTAAGGCAGAGAAAAAGCAGAGTGCATTTGAAGAGGGGGCGGTCCGGTAAGTGGGGCTGGGGCAGGGTTGGTGGTAGTTTTTAGGGGTGGAGGTGGATAAAGGGCGTGGGGTGTAGGGGTTGGGCTATTTCTTTTTAGGAGTGGGAGTGTTTTTTTGTTTTTTTTAGGGTAGATCAGGAGAGGGTGCGGTCAGGTAACTGGGGTTGGGTTGGGGGTAGTGTTTAGGGGTGGGGTGGATTAAGGGCTTGGGGTGGAGGTGTTGGGCTCTTTTTTTTAGGGGTGGGGAGTCAAGGTAATTTTGTTTTTAGGGGCAGGGTTGGAGGGTCGGGGTAGTTTTATTTTTAGGCCAGGTGTTGGGTTGGTTGTTTTTAAGGAGGGTGGGGGGTCAGGGAAGGTTTTAGGGCTTAGGGTGGGTGGGGAGTGTCGGGGAAGTTCAGTTTTTAGGGGCAGGGGTACGGGGGTCAGGGTAGTTTTGTTTGTAGGGGTGGGGGGTCGGGTAGTTTTGTTTTTGGGGGCGGGGGATCGGGTAGTTTAAGTATTAGGGGTGGCGTACGTTTGGGCCTAGGGGCGGGTGGGGGGGTGGCATGATGAAACCGTTGTAAACACATGCATGGAAAAATCAGTGTAAAGATATGCATGCTAAAGTCATGCGTGGAAACAATGCGGTCGTTGTTCCGACTGCGTTGTTAAGGCATGTGTGGTTCCCGTATGCATTGCACTTTCTGGGACAAAATAGGAGCTGGGTTGTGGACCAATCTTGCGGAAGAACAACTGGTAGAAAGACTGAGGACCAGGCGCTTTCAATAGAGGGTGCTGGTAATTTGTGAAAGTACCTGGATAGCAGGTAGGTACATGGGGCTGTAAAAAATGTTATGGACTTGACTTCCAATTCCTTGTTGATCCCGGAATTTATGTTGGGTCTGAAAGAATTTGGTCATAGTCCAAATTCTGCGGACAGCCACCATTGTGCAGGTCATGGACCGGGTGGTTGGCAGCTGAGGGACAGTACCCTGTGCCCAGTACGCACCTAATGGGTGCCCGCCTCACAGGCTCAAAGGGCCTGGCTGAGGAAGTGCTCCCTGATACACCACCACTGGGTGCAACCTTCATGGACTCAAGGGGCCCAGTTGCAGAGGTGCTAGTACCACCCACATAGTGCACCACCACAGACTGCAAGCTTCACAGACTTGAGAGGCCTGGCTGTGGAGGTGCTAGTAACAGCCACTAGGTGCAAGCCTCGGGGACTGAAGGGGCTCAGCTTTGGAGGTGCTAGGACCATCCACCTGGTGCACCACCACAGGATGCGAGCACATACACTCAAGAGGACTGGCTGTGGCGGTGTTAGTACCACCTGCTTGCTGCAACACTGCATGGTGCAAGATTCACTGAATCAAGGGGCCCAGCTGTGGAGGTGCCAGTAACACCCACCTAGTGGGCCACTACAGAGTGCAAGCTTCACAGACTCAAGGGGCTCACCTGTGGAGGTGCTAGTAACACCCGCCTAGTGCACTACTACAGAGTGCAAGCTTCACAGACTCACGGGGCTCAGCTGTGGAGGTGCTGGTAACACCCACCTAGTGCACCATTAGAGAGTGCAAGCTGCAGAGACTCAAGAGGCTCAGCTGTGGAGGTGCTAGTAACAGCCACCTAGTGCACCACTACAGAGTGCAAGCTTCTCTGAATCAAGAGGCTCAGCTGTGGAGGTGCCAGTAACACCCACCTAGTGCACCACTACAGAGTGCAAGCTTCACAGACTCAAGAGGCTCAGCTGTGGAGGTGCTGCTGTGCCCGCCTAGAACACCACCACAGGGCGCAAGCTGCACAGACTCAAGAGGCTCAGCTGTGGAGGTGCCAGTAACACCCACCTAGTGCACCACTACAGAGTGCAAGCTTCACAGACTCAGCTGTGGAGGTGCTGCTGTGCCCGCCTAGAGCACCACCAAAGGGCGCAAGCTTCACAGACTCAAGGTAATCAGGTGTGTAGGAGAGAGTACCACCTGCTTGGTACCCCAACACAGTAACTAAGCTTCATGGGCTCAGGAGCCTGGCTGAGGAGGGGCTAGTAACACCCACCTTGTACAACCCCACTGGCTGCAAGTGTCATGAACTCAAGGTGCCTGACTCTGGGGAGTCTAGAACTACTCACCTGGAACTCCATCACTAGATGAAAGCTTTGGGAACTCAAGGGGCCCGGATACTGAGGTGCTACTTTACAAACTGGGGACAAGCGTCATGGAAGTGAATGGCCCAGAGGCACAGTATTAGGAGGCGTGGCCAAGTTACCACCACCCCGAATGGCAACACAATGGCAAGCTTCACGCCCTCTAGAGGACTGGCGGCGCCTGCCCTCAGCCGAACCCCTCTGTGTACGGTCCAAGACTGTAAGTAATGAAGGACAGAAAAGAGGTCACAGTGAAGTTATGGTAGATTTGTAATGTATGTTTAAAAAGAACCTTGGAAATTCTCTAAAAACACGATTAAAGATCAGTAATGGTTACAAAACAAAAACTAAAAACCAATTCAATTTTTCAGTTGTAGTTCAATAAGCTGACCATAACTCGTCATATACTCCATATGACATCACTCATGACATGTTACATGACGTCAGTGATAAGAACACTGATGATATTACTGATTACATCCATGATATGGTTGAAATACCACTGGTGCATTATTTTTTTAATTTAGTGCTTCCTGTAGAAATCAGAGGTGTAACTATTGCAATTCAACTCTGAACTAGGCCCAAAGTAATGAAATAATGAAATAGGTAGTATGATATATACTGTGTGGCGGGGGTTGGTAATGTGCTACAGGTAGTCTTGATGACATGGGATGCTTTCAGGGCTACACTTTGAGCCAGTAGATGGCCTGTGGAGGGGGGTAAGCGTCTTGTGGATAGTATGTCGCTGGCAGGGCCTGGCGCGCGCGCGCTCCACACTTGGACCGACAGGCCGCCATTACCCCCAGCGACAACCGCTCGCTGAACCCTGGAGCCACTTAGATGCTCAAACACGCCCGCCTGGCAGGAGGACACATTATTCAAACAATATGCAGCATTTTAAAGTTTCAGCAGAGGCATTTGTCTGTCATTCTTCACTTATAGATCCATTTCCTGTGACAACCCACCCACATGCGCCACATGAGGCCGCCTGCAGCGGGCGGTGAGAACAGAAAGAGGGTTTTATAATTCTAACAGCAGACAGCTTGTAAGGTGGCAGGGGCATAGCTATCAAAGGTGCAGAAGGTGCAGTGTCACCGGGTCCAACGGCTGTGAGGCTTTTCTAAATTCTAACAGCAGATAGCTTGTACGGTGGCAGGGGCATAGCTATCAAAGATGCAGCAGGTGCAGTGTCACCGGGTCCAAGGGCTGTGAGGCTTTTTCTTAATTCTTACTGTAGAAATCTTGTAAGGTGGCAGGGGCATAGCTATCAAAGATGCAGCAGGTGCAGTGTCACCGGGTCCAAGGGCTGTGACGCTTTTCTAAATTCTAACAGCAGACAGCTTGTAAGGTGACAGGGGCATTGTCAGTGCTCGATGTGTAAAATGGGAAGTGCAGATGCCCAAAGCTCTGCTCAGCAGCCCGAGGCCGGTGCCACTAAGTGCCAGCACACTGAACACCAAGGCTGCGTAGTCTTGAATCCACTTCACGCCTCTTTAATCCACAACCACAGACACCCTGGCCCTTTATCTCTCACTCGCAGGTTCTTACTGTCTCCCTTTGTGACAATTTTTCCATCTTTCTCTTCTTCCGTCTTTCAATTTTGTTTCTGTTTCCCTCTCTTACTCTCGGTAAATGTCCAACAAGGAAAAACAGGTGGCGGTCCCTAAAACCGACTGTGGGTGGCCCCCGCCGGCACGCACTGGCTCAGGTTAGGCACTCGGCATAGCTATCGAAGAGGCATCGGGTCCCAGGGTTCTGGGGAGCTCGACGTATGCCATTTTCCTACTCAGCATGAGAGTTGGGTACCCATTTTCCATTTTTGCATTAGGTCCCACAGCACTTTTTCCCCTTCAGTATTAGTGCTTGTTGCTCAAATCGGTGGGCCACCAGCAGCCACTGGTTCAAATCAAGGAGAATCAGTCGCATTTTATCCTTGCAGGAATACGGCGGCTCGCCTGGTGTGCAACCTCCCTTATGGCTCTGCTTTACAACCTTTGTTAAGATTGCTACACTGGCTCCCCATCAAGAAACGTGGCTTCTTTAAACCTTTCTGCCATGCCCATCGAGCTTTGTATACGGAAGACTCTATATATCATCTATCTGGAGTGAGGGCCGCATTTACAAGCGTCGTGCGCTGCCGGTGCGTCACTTTTTGTGACTCTCTGGCGGTGCAGGCCCATATCTACAACTCCACGCAGAGCCACTTTGTGTGGCTTTTCATGGCTTTGTAGATATGGAGTAAGGCGACGCAGCTCAAGTTGCTGCGGTGCCTTACTCTGCGTCAAACAGGCGCATGGGTGTTGTGCTCAGTGTTCCCCTGCAACACCCGTGGAGTTTGACGCATTCCTAGATTGACAAGATTTTGTAAACCTGGGGATTTATCAAAAGCCTACGCTTCCCAGGGGAGGCATACAGAGGGGTGCACCGAGGTGAAAACCCTTATTTCTCCTTGTTTTTCCTTTTCCTATTTGTGCTGCATTCTGGAAAATGCCCCTCATGATTATTTTTGAGCAGGAAGGGGTTCCTTCCTGCATAAAAACAATCATCCCTGCAATGCAGACACCCTTGCACCACGATGCATGGGTGGCTGCATAGGCGCATGGCAGCCCATTGTGCATCAGTGCAGGGGACAAGGATGGCAATGCGACTTATCTTGTAGATGCAGTGCATTCCTGCCCTTTTCTTTTGATGCAGGGCAGTGCAGCAAGGAGCTTCCGGAGGTGATCTGCGTCAAAGTGATGAATGAGACCCGAGGTTTTTATTATCCAGGCCCATGTCTTAGACCTTTAGTACAGAGCTGCAATTACTGCATCAAATGCGAATGACCAGAAATGGTGGTCGTTCATTCTCCTATTTGGCCTCACATTACTGTAACTTATGAGGAAATGTTAGAAACGTGGTTATTTTAAGATTTTTCCTAAGTGAATTAGCCTTTCCTCTTCTCTTCGCGGTGTAATCTTGAGCGGCGGGATACTCTTTGGAAGTGAGTTGTAGCGCTATAGAAAGTTAGTTACATAACAAAGTAAAATACTAACAACACTACACTGCACACTAAATAAAACACAAATAAAAACACTAAAAAAACTACTTGGGTGCTTAGAAACTTATCAAAGCTGGGAGTTTGCTATGGCAAACACTGTGCTATGACTTCGGCCCTGGTACTTTTGAGCGGTTCAGTAGTCAATCGTTAGGACTAGCCATGAGATGTCACGCAAGCATAAGAGTGACACAATTTCGCATACGGTAGATGGAGTATCACAATCTCAGGTATGTAAACATGTGTAAGTAAGTTTATATTTACTGTTCATAACTCCACATCTGCAAAGCTTGATGCTCGATATATCATCAGACCATGTCGATACAGAGTTGAGAGTAGTAAAACGTTACTTACATAAATACACCTATCTTTGCGATATTGTGATAGTCGATATTCTAGATATGAGACCTCTGCAGTAAGACATTTAAAATTGACCCTGAGGTAGTATTCATTGCACAACATGCTGCTTTCACTGACAGCCCATCTCCAGGGCTCTTATATGAACATTATATAGTTGTCTGGACCACAGCATGAACAAAGTAATTTTGAATCTATCTTCATTAATTATAAAAAAAATATATATATATTCACATACATAGGTCAATCCAGCTCATACCAGACGTTTACAAAACTATATCCACAGACGAGAAAGCAATAAGACATTAAGCGTTTTATATGGTATATAGAATACATATTGCATAAAATGCAGTTGATGTCACAGTAAGACATACAGTCCAGAAAACAGCCAACACGGGTTTCGACATCGACAAGACTTCATCAGGGTTTCTAAGATGTAGAGGGAAATATATCATTTATGTTTTCCCAAAGAAAGGATCACACTATAAAGCCGGTGTTCCTGTATAAAAGCCAGGCGTATCAAGCTGTTGATGACACTTTTATGAAGACCCCTGAGAAGGGATAGATGTCCCAGATGTCCAAAGTCACACCTGTAAATTGTCCAAGCTGAACTACAGGTTTGTGTTATAGGGACATTCTCAGGTGATGTCCATCCTTCTACGTTAATGCATGGACAGATTCATAAGCCGCCTTTCAGAGTTCAAAGTTATTCTTGAAGAGTCAGTCAGTACTGATGGTCATTGGGCTAGGGCTGGCTCTCAGGCCAGGCATCCCTAGCCCTTCCATGGAGTCAGTCACAAGGGTAAAAGATGAAGGTATTGTTTGTAAGCTTAGGTCATTACGGATTGAAGGACTGGACACCACGTCCACCTCCTAATGAGTTGGGTCGTTGGAAATCCGATAGTGCAGTACTGGAGTGACTGGACAGCATGGCTCTGGAATGGCTGGACAATGCAGCTCTGGACGGACTCGACACAGCAGCTCTGGACTGACTGGACAGCACAGCTCTGCACTGATTGGACAGCACTGCTGTGGACTGACTGGACAGCACAGCTTTGGATTGACTGGATAACACATCTCTGGTCTGACTGGGCAAAGCAGCTCTGGGCTGGCTGGACAGTGCAGCTCAGGATTGACTGGATAGTGCAGCTCTGGAATGACTGGACAATACAGCTCTGGTGACCGGACAGCAAGGTCCTGGACTGATTGGACAATGCAGCTCAGATGTACTGGACAGTGTGTCTTTGGACTGACCGGAGAGTGCAGCTTTGCACTGACTGAACCGTGCAGCTTTGGACCAACTAGACAGCACAGCTCTGCACTGATTGGACACCACAGCTCTGGACTGACTGGGCAGCATGGCTCTGGATTGACTGGACAGTGCAGCTCTGGACTGACTGGACAGCATGGCTCTGGCCCCACTAGACAGCACTACTCTGGACTGACTGGACAGTGCAGCTCTGAAATGACTGGACAATACAGCTCTGGTGACCGGACAGCAAGGTCCTGGACTGATTGCACAATGCAGCTCAGATGTACTGGACAGTGTGTCTCTGGACTGATCGGAGAGTGCAGCTTTGGACTGACTGGATAGAGAAGCTGACGAATTAATGGATAGTGCAGTGAACTAGTGTGAACTAACTGAACAGCACAGCTCTGGACTAGCTACACAGTGCAACCCTGAACTGACTGGGCAGTGCGGCTCTGGGCTGACAGTAGAGTGCCACTGAGGAATGGCTGGATAGTGTACTTCTGAAATGACTGGACAGTACAGCTCTGGACTGACTGGACAACACATCTCTGGTCTCACTGGGCAATGCATCTCTGGGCTGGCTGGACAGTGCAGCTCAGGAATGACTGGATAATGCAGCTCTTGAATGAGTGGACAATACAGCTCTGGTGACCGGACAGCAAGGTCTTGGACTGATTAGACAGCACTGCTCTGGACTGAAAGGACAGCACAGCTCTGCATTGCACTGATTGGACAGCACTGCTCTGGACTGAAAGGACAGCCCAGCTCTGCAATGCACTGATTGGACAGCACTGCTCTGGACTGAAAGGACAGCACAGCTCTGCAATGCACTGATTGGACAGCACTGCTCTGGACTGAAAGGACAGCACAGCTCTGCATTGCACTGATTGGACAGCACTGCTCAGGACTGAAAGGACAGCACAGCTCTGCAATGCACTGATTGGACAGCACTGCTCTGGACTGATTGGACAGCAGGGCCCTGAACTGATTGGATGCTGCAGCTCTGGCCTGACTGGACAGTGCAGTTTTGGACCGAGTGGACATCAGTGCCCTGGACTGATTGGGCAGTGTAGCTCTGGGCTGGCTGGACAGTGTAGCTCTGGTCTGACTGGACAGGGCAGCTTTGGACTGACTGGACAGCAGGGCCCTGAACTGATTGGACAGCATAGTTTGGACTGGCTGGGCAGTGCAGCTCTGGCCTGACTGGACAGCAGGGCCCTGGACTGATTGGACAGTGTAGGTCTGGACTGGCTGGACAGTGTAGCTCTGTCCTGACTGGACAGTGGAGCTTTGGACTGATTGGACAGCAGGGCCCTGGACTGACTGGACAGCGTAGTCCTGGACTGGCTGGACAGTGCAGTTTTGGACTGACTTGACAGCACTCCTGAAGACATCAACAAATGCTCGGAACGTTTATGAGGTCCTCTCCCTTACCTGCTAATGCCACTACTTGTAACTAACCCATCCCTACTAACAGGCTTCGGTCACTACTGGTGTCTGACCCGCTTATTCTTACAGGCTTCGGCCACTACCTGTATATGACCCTCTTCTTCTCACAGGCTTCAGCGACTACCTGGAAATGACCCTCTTCTTCTTACAGGCTTCAGCCAATCCCTGTATATGACCCCCCTCGTCTCACAGGCATCCGCCACTACCTAGAAATGACCATTGACTTCTTACAGGCTTTGGCCACTACCTGTATATGACCCTCTCCTTCTTACTGGCTTCGTCCACTACCTGTATATGACTCCCTCTTCTCACAGGCTTCGGCCACTACCTGTATATGACCCTCTTCTTCTTACAGGCTTCGGCCACTCCCTGTATATGACCCTGTTCTTCTCACAGGCCTCGGTCACTCCCTGTATATGACCCTCTTCTTACAGGCTTTGGCCACTCCCTGTATATGACCCTCTTCTTACAGGCTTCCGCCACTCCCTGTAAATGACCCTTGACTTCCTACAGGCTTCGGCCACTACCTGTATATGACCCTCTTCTTCTTACAGGCTTCGGCCACTCCCTGTATATGACCCTGTTCTTCTCACAGGCCTCGGTCACTCCCTGTATATGACCCTCTTCTTCTCACAGGCTTCGGCCACTACCTGTATATGACCCTCTTCTTCTTACAAGATTCAGGCACTACCTGGGACTGAGCCCTCTCTTCTTACAGGCTTCAGCCAATACCTGTACACAACCCTCTTCTTCTTACAGGCTTCAGACACTACCTGGGACTGATCCCTCTCTTCTAACAGGCTGTGGCCACTACCTGTATATGACCCTCTTCTTCGTACAGGCTTCGGCCACTACCTGTATATGACCCTCTTCTTCTCACAGGCCTCAGCCACTACCTGTATATGACCCTCTCCTTCTTACAGGCTGTGGCCACTACCTGTATATGACCCTCTTCTTCTTACAGGCTTCAGCCACTACCTGTATATGACCCTCTTTTTCTTACAGGCTCCGGCCACTCCCTGTATATGACCCTCTTCTTCTTACAGGCTTCGGCCTCTACTTGCATATGACCCCCTTCTTCTCACAGGCTTCAGCCACTACCTGTATATGACCCTCTTCTTCTCACAGGCTTCAGCCGCTACCTGTGTCTGACCCTCTTCTTACAGGCTTCGGCCACTACCTGTATATGACCCTCTTCTTCTCACAGGCTTCGGCCAGTACCTGTATATGACCCTCTTCTTCTTACAGGCTTCGGCCACTACCTGTATATGACCCTCTTCTTCTCACAGGCTTCAGCCGCTACCTGTGTCTGACCCTCTTCTTACAGGCTTTGGCCACTACCTGTATATGACCCTCTTCTTCTTACAGACTTTGGCCACTACCTGTATATGACCCTCTTCTTCTTATTACAGGCTTCGGCCACTACCTGTATATGACCCTCTCCTTCTTACAGGCTTCGGCCTCTACCTGTATATGACCCTCTTCCTCTTACAGGCTTCGGCCACTACCTGTATATGACCCTCTTCCTCTTACAGGCTTCCGCCACTACCTGTATTTGACCCTCTTCCTCTTATAGGCTTCGGCCACTACCTGTATATGACCCTCTTTCTCTTACAGGCTTCGGCCACTACCTGTATATGACCCTCTTCCTCTTACAGGCTTCCGCCACTACCTGTATTTGACCCTCTTCCTCTTATAGGCTTCGGCCACTACCTGTATATGACCCTCTTCCTCTTACAGGCTTCCGCCAGTACCGGTATATGACCCCCCTCTTCTCACAGGCTTCGGCCACTACCTGTATATGACCCCCCTCTCCTCACAGGCTTCGGCCACTACCTGTATATGACCCCCCTCTTCTCACAGGCTTCGGCCACTACCTGTATATGACCCCCCTCTTCTCACAGGCTTCGGCCACTACCTGTATATGACCCTCATCTTCTTACAGGCTTCGGCCAACACCTGTATACGACCCTCTTCGTCTCATAGACTTTGGCCACTACCTGTATACGACCCTCTTCGTCTCACAGGCTTCGGCCACTATCTGTATATAACCCCCCTCTCCTCACAGGCTTCAGCCGCTACCTGTATATGACCCCCCTCTTCTCACAGGCTTCGGCCACTACCTGTATATGACCTCCCTCTCCTCACAGGCTTCGGCCACTACCTGTATATGACCCCCCTCTTCTCACAGGCTTCGGCCACTACCTGTATATGACCCTCATCTTCTTACAGGCTTCGGCCAACACCTGTATACGACCCTCTTCGTCTCATAGGCTTTGGCCACTACCTGTATACGACCCTCTTCGTCTCACAGGCTTCGGCCACTATCTGTATATGACCCCCCTCTCCTCACAGGCTTCGGCCACTACCTGTATATGACCCCCCCTCTCCTCACAGGCTTCGGCCACTACCTGTATATGACCCCCCTCTTCTCACAGGCTTCGGCCACTACCTGTATATGACCCTCATCTTCTTACAGGCTTCGGCCAACACCTGTATATGCCCCTCTTCGTCTCATAGGCTTTGGCCACTACCTGTATATGACCCTCATCTTCTTACAGGCTTCGGCCACTATCTGTATACAACCCTCTTCGTCTCACAGGCTTCGGCCACTACCTGTATATGACCCTCATCTTCTTACAGGCTTCGGCCACTATCTGTATACGACCCTCTTCGTCTCACAGGCTTCGGCCACTACCTGTATATGACCCTCATCTTCTTACAGGCTTCGGCCACTATCTGTATACGACCCTCTTCGTCTCACAGGCTTCGGCCACTACCTGTATACGACCCTCTTCCTCTTATAGGCTTCGGCCACTACCTGTATATGACCCTCTTCCTCTTACAGGCTTCCGCCAGTACCGGTATATGACCCCCCTCTTCTCACAGGCTTCGGCCACTACCTGTATATGACCCCCCTCTCCTCACAGGCTTCGGCCACTACCTGTATATGACCCCCCTCTTCTCACAGGCTTCGGCCACTACCTGTATATGACCCCCCTCTTCTCACAGGCTTCGGCCACTACCTGTATATGACCCTCATCTTCTTACAGGCTTCGGCCAACACCTGTATACGACCCTCTTCGTCTCATAGACTTTGGCCACTACCTGTATACGACCCTCTTCGTCTCACAGGCTTCGGCCACTATCTGTATATAACCCCCCTCTCCTCACAGGCTTCGGCCGCTACCTGTATATGACCCCCCTCTTCTCACAGGCTTCGGCCACTACCTGTATATGACCCCCCTCTCCTCACAGGCTTCGCCCACTACCTGTATATGACCCCCCTCTTCTCACAGGCTTCTGCCACTACCTGTATATGACCCTCATCTTCTTACAGGCTTCGGCCAACACCTGTATACGACCCTCTTCGTCTCATAGGCTTTGGCCACTACCTGTATACGACCCTCTTCGTCTCACAGGCTTCGGCCACTATCTGTATATGACCCCCCTCTCCTCACAGGCTTCGGCCACTACCTGTATATGACCCCCCCTCTCCTCACAGGCTTCGGCCACTACCTGTATATGACCCCCCTCTTCTCACAGGCTTCGGCCACTACCTGTATATGACCCTCATCTTCTTACAGGCTTCGGCCAACACCTGTATATGACCCTCTTCGTCTCATAGGCTTTGGCCACTACCTGTATATGACCCTCATCTTCTTATAGGCTTCGGCCACTATCTGTATACGACCCTCTTCGTCTCACAGGCTTCGGCCACTACCTGTATATGACCCTCATCTTCTTACAGGCTTCGGCCACTATCTGTATACGACCCTCTTCGTCTCACAGGCTTCGGCCACTACCTGTATATGACCCTCATCTTCTTACAGGCTTCGGCCACTATCTGTATACGACCCTCTTCGTCTCACAGGCTTCGGCCACTACCTGTATACGACCCTCTTCGTCTCATAGGCTTCGCCCACTACCTGTATATGACCCTCATCTTCTTACAGGCTTCGGCCACTACCTGTATATGACCCTCATCTTCTTACAGGCTTTGGCCACTACATGTATATGACCCTCATCTTCTTACAGGCTTTGGCCACTACATGTATACGACCCTCTTCGTCTCACAGGCTTCGGCCACTACCTGTATATGACCCTCATCTTCTTACAGGCTTTGGCCACTACATGTATACGACCCTCTTCGTCTCACAGGCTTCGGCCACTACCTGTATATGACCCTCATCTTCTTACAGGCTTTGGCCACTACATGTATACGACCCTCTTCGTCTCACAGGCTTCGGCCACTACCTGTATATGACCCTCATCTTCTTAGAGGCTTCGGCCACTATCTGTATACAACCCACTTCATCTCACAGGCTTCGGGCACCACCTGGATTTGTGCATAGATATATTTAAGGTGCTGAGTGCGTTGCCCACCTAGTGAAGAGAGTGTTAATGGTTCCCAAGAGCAGGTGGCACGATCAGCGGGTGCCCCAGAGGGAGCGTCTGTGGCACAGTGTTTAATACGTCAAAATAAAGCAACAGTAAAACTGAGGATGACAAATGCTCCTATAAAAGATGGTTGTAAAGAAAAACCTTTATAAATAAAAATGTAAAACTAATTATTGGAATTCAGGGAGAAAAACCTTGTTAAAGTTTAAATGCTAATGCTTTGTCGATAGAAAATAATTGAAAACAAAAATTGGTATTGCCTTTTGGTCCTATAGGCTTTGACAATCATTAGAGATGCAGCCCGAAGATATTTTGCAACATGGCACAAGTGTTTTAAGAAAGGGCCCTTGAAGCACAGCACACAGAAGGGCGTCTACACATTGATGCAGGTGTTATTTTTCTTTTTAGATAACAATCCGAATTAGATTGGTAATTCGACATACAATAAGAGAAGCAAAGTGTTTTTTCTTAAGCGATGGGGCGAGCAGAAGCAACACAGGGGCAGAAGCAACAGGAGGGGGGCGCTGAACTGACATGGGGAGGGTAGGAGGACACCGAATCAACACTGGACCCCGAAGCAACGCAGATGGTGATGGGGGTGATGCCAAGGCAACAAGGAACGAGTAAGTAACATGTGAGAGGGCAGGAGAGATGTCGGGCAGAAGCAACACATGGGTAGGATGACAGGAACACAGGGGGGGGTGCGCGTGGCAACAATGGGGAGAAACACCCAGGGGAGCGCAATGGGGAGGGCGGAAAATAGAAGCACACAGCTGACAGAGAGCAAGAAAGAGTGTTGGAGAGGGAAGTGAATGAGGGAGACAGCTCGAAAACACATGCACTCTCATGAAGTGCTTACCACAAAAGAATAAAGTAATGCTTGAAAAGCAGGCCGTGGAAGCAATTAAACAGATGGTAAAGAGGAAATGCTCAATGGGAGGGACACATATATGATTGACAAGTTGAGCCACAAATGAGAAGTGGGCAAATGAGTGACATGAAAGCCAACCAGTGGTAAGCAATGGGGGGATCCAGGTCGCTATTTGTTCTTTCTAAGCCACAATATGTCTTGAAACAGACTACGCATCCATTGTCAAGTAGGCTCGACCTAAAGCTAGAGGTAATATTCCCTGGAGGGGCAGTAAAAAAATGATGAAATGAAACTAACAACAGGTGATGTTCAGTGTAACATAGAAAGTTCTTTTGTGGGCCCACAGTAAGGCAATGTTGCACCACTATGCACCCAGCAGACACCCAACGAATCAAGACCAGAAGGGTTGGGAAGGACTCTGTTACCTTGGTGATGCTTCTCAATATTTCATTTTTAGGTAATTTCTAAATTGTGTTTTGAATACTATCTAACTCTTCACAACATCACACATTAAGAAAACATCATGGTTAATGTGTAATCTTAGGTGGTTCTAGAAAGGTATACCCTTCTTCAAGAGTGCAACTGTCCTCACCAGCCCTGTGTTCTTGGAATGTTAGTCCCCGAACACCCCTCAACTTCTTCACACACTCCCCCTTGATGCTCTCCTTGCCTGTTCCTTGAAAATGTTCAGAAAGTTTAGAGCTGAGAGCTGTTCTGGTCATGTGGTGAAGGCTTTTGTTGTATTTAGGTAGTTTCATTGTTGGGGGATCTCTTTAAGGGACTGTTATGTAGGAACTTACAATGCCGGGGGAATGGAACGGGGAAAGGTAGAACGACGAGAGGGGCATTCAACGGAGAGATAAGACGAGAGCTAGACCTGTCATGTACTTTGGAAGTAAACATTAATATCATTCCGGGTCCCTGCTTGAAGTTTTCTACTGCTTTGCTGATTCCTCTATAGAGTGAAGGCTTCACAATCTTCTTGTGTCATTTGTGGAGCTGTCTCAACACTAGATGCTCTAAATTCTCAGTTACAGCAGCTTCAATTCCGGACCCGAAATTTGGATGTCTTCATGCGGGGTAATTCAGGGACCAGCAGAGAATTTCCACCACCAATCAAAACTTAAGAAATGGGATATCCCTTAGTAACAATACCAGATAACTTTCTGTTACTGAGACAGTATTAACTTGGCAGGCAGCCCCTTCACATTGCTGAACACACTTCAGCTTCCGGGAGGGGCCACTAGAGGACAATCTAGGCTTCTTCACCAAGGCTACTGTTTCTCAGCTCCTGTGGACCACACAGAAAGTCTTTTTCAAACCCACTATTATCTTATGTTGCAGGTTCCCCGACACTCACTCGCACAGAGTGAGATCATAGAGGTATTTGCTAGGGGTGGGCGAAACTCACGGAGTTTCATTCCGCAGAATTCTGCAGACTTACATAAATACTCTGCGAGATTCCAGAGTTCTGCGAGCAGGCAGAAATCGGGATGTCGTTCTGCTTGTGCTGATTTTTACCGCCAGGAGCTTGTTCCGTGCTGCAAAATCAGCCCGAACAGCACCATGAGGTAAGACAGAGGCTGTTGTTTCTTTGCTGCTGCTCAAGTAGATTTTTTACTTGAGTGGCAGCTTTCTCAAAGCAAGCAATAGCGACCGTCCGCGACCGCCCGCATTTAGAAATCTCACCGGGAGGCAGTCTAGCACTTGATTTTCTCGCTCAAACTCACCAACTTAATATTGGCGAGCCATTAGAGAGCAAAAATCTCCATCATGTGACGGTTGGCAGAGTTTTTCCGGAACTCCGCGTTCCAAGAAGAGTGAGCATAACTTTGCAAACTCTATCGGAGGAGCGGAGTTTATCACCCACCCCTAGCATTTTCACATCCATATGACAAGATACAACCTGCCACATTCATGTAATTTAGTGAAAGCCGTCTCCAGCCATCTTTCGCTCCTCCTCTCTGGGCTGACTGTTCCCACACCGGGCTGAAAGAGAAGTGACACCACAAGTGGTGGTAAAAGACACAACGCGTGGTCATGTCACCTGTACGTAAAACAGAAAAGTGACAGAAATCTGTGGTCCTCAGAACATAAATCCCCACCCATCTTCGTCCAATTGCTTAGAAAGCCATTTGCTCACATCCAGGCTTTGGGAATTCCAGCTCCTTGAAGCTTGTGAAATGTAAAGATTCACAGATGTACCTCAGTGACTGTAAAAACTTCCAAAGTTTATCATTTTGAATGTATTTTTACATCTGGATTGACAGCACATCTGTCAGAGAGATCATTCGCTTTAAAGAGACCCGTAGTGGTCTTTGGGTCCACCCCCTTCCAACAATAACCTTTTTGACTAGCCTCTTTAGGTCATCGTCTTGATACTTTGTCAGCCACACCGTCACTGTTAGGATGTTTCGCTCCACCGCCAACGTAGAGGTAGCATTGAATGCATGACTGATTTACTACGGTAGACCTCTCCGCCCTCTCTTGCTGACCCCCTGTCACCCTGTACCTATGCGTCCTGCTTCCTTCCACCCATCATCCCTGTGTTCCTCCTTCTCAGCTGCCTCTTTCACATATGTGATACTCATTACCTTCAAGGCCACCCATCTGTTGTAATGGTGGAATGTAATCAGCTGGGCCTGCGCTGCATAATGACACGCGAGCAGTGTAATGTTGATGGTGGAATGCGGTGGGAGGAGTCGAGGGTGGCGGTTTCTGGTACGAGCGTACGGACGGAAGCAGATTAATTGTTTATTGCTGTCGGGGCTGTTTTTGGAATAAAGCCTTTCAAATATACAACGTTTTTGTGACATATATCTCAACACCATGTTCTTGCTCCATGCAGGTCCTCCCACCTTCCCTCTGTATGCTGCTATTCCCTCAGCCCACCACCCTGTCATACCCTTCCTGGCCCTGTACACCCACCGACACTTCCCTTCTGGTGGCTTCGTTTAACAGCCCCCAGGACTGCGTATGTTCTGCTGTGCAGAAATGAAAGGTGCAGTATTCTGGAAGCTCTCTTGTCTTCAATATAGTCCTATTTTTATTTCTATGTCAAAAGAAGGTTGGCTGGTAAGGGACACTTCATTATAGTCCTTCCCTTTTTGGATAATGGGAGCCAGAGCACTATGATGAAGGCTTCCTTGCTATCCAGCCTTTACTTGACATAGAAACAAACATCAGACTGTGTTGAAGGCCTGAAGGCACCTTACCTGTCACCCGCCTTGCGCCTCTTTGTCTGGTTGTGCTTATTCTGCACGCGCTAGCACATAAAAATAAAAAGACAAATTGGCATTGCCAATGCTTGTTTTTTGAAGCAAAGTATTTCCTATCTCTTAGCCTAAGAGCAACATACGTATGTGACAGTTGCTGCCCAAACCTTGGGCACCCAACACACAATGCGCGAAGTAATTACATATTATATACCTCTCAAGACCACCTCATTACCTTAATCCGCACAACAAGGAGTCCTGCCATAGCAGGGGGGTCTGGGTGACATATTTGTGCTATTTAAAGGACTTAGGCCAGGCTGTAAGCATCTGTCCTCACCCATTAGAAAGCATGTCAGGTTAAGCAAAGTAACACACACACATGCAGCTCTCACGTGTGAGGGACATTTCTCACAATATTTTGATACTTTTATTAGAGTATATCATTCTTACTTACCAGTGCTAAGATTTGAAGTTAGGTGTATGTTTCTTGGCTCCTGGTAGTACTGCTCGTCTTTGAGTGAGCCCTTCCTACCTGTGAGGGTACCACGTGTATTTGAGTGTACACTTCTCCATCGGGGGACTGACCACTTCATTTTCTGTTACTCAAAATGAGGCTTTAAAGAGGCCATCCAGTGAAGGAAACAAAAAGAGATCTCTTTACCCAGCCCTTCATCACTAACAGGCGTCAACAATAGGTGTTCTAGAATGGTGCTTCGTTTGATGACGTCACCTATTGTGACATCATTCACCGGATGGACCATTTAACAGGGGTGTTCTTTCCCCAGGAAAAAGAGGAAGGTGCACTCTAGTGGGTAGCCAATGGTGGCATGGACTCCTCCAAACAGATAGATTCCCTGGGGTTGGATTAGTAGATAGTGTAAAGAGTTAATGGAGAGCCAGGCGGGCTCTCCATGTGTGCCTGACGTGCTCTGCGTGTCCGGGAGGGGCACGCAGCACGAGGGTATAAAATAAAGAGAGAACTGTGGGTGACGCAGTTCCATGCGTGTGTTATAAGCAAGCACTGTCTGCGCGTGTTCATTTAAGACACAGGGGAAGGCCCTGTACATTGGCGACGAGCGGGATACAAATACTGTACAGTGGAAGAAAGTGCAGTCAAATATCGAGGCCAAGCTGAGAAAAACGTACCGGGAGGAGAGCGGAGCAGTGTCGGCTGCCGCGATCGTGGTGCCGGGCCGGTCGCGGGGAAAAAAAAAGCAGGGTTCACGAACGAAACCTCAGGCACGCGACTGGCGGAGCGGACGACGAAGAAACTAACCGGTCTCCCGATCGGGGAAACCCAAAGACGGTGAGCCGCGCCCCGCGCCCTGCCCCACACGAAACACACCACGTGGGGCTCCGACACCCCGCCCCGGGCGTCCCTCGCTGCCCGAGAACAGCACCACGGGAGGCTCCAAAGCCCCGCCCCGGGCGTCCCTCGCTGCCCGGGAGCAGCGAAGCAGACACGTGCTTCCCTGGCCAGGCGCGCGGCTGCTGAGTGCCGCTGTGCGGCTGCAGAGCAGCCGGGCGCGCCGCGCGTCTCCTGCGAGGCCGGGGGAAGCCCGAAATAAAAGAAGAGACGCGTGGTGCACGCGCGTGTGTGCTTGCACACAAGAACAGAAGACAAGAGGCAACGCGAGTTATATGTGTGCCGCCCCCGGGAGGGGCTAAAAAAAAAAAAAAAAAGAGAAAAGAGGAAAAAAAAACAGCGGTAAACAAAAGGAGAAGGTTTTCAAAAACAAAATTCCTCGATCGTTTCGTTACCACCATTTAGCCAACTGATTGACCCGGCTACCGCTGCACCCAGGTGGCGTTTGTGGATAAACAGGTTAGAAAACTACTTTCGTGCAACCAGGGAAACGGACGGGGAAGTGCGGAGGTCGGTAATGCTGTTGATGGGTGGAGATGAACTACAGGAGCTTTTTGACTCGCTTCCTGACACAGGGGACAAGGCTGATTTTGATACAGCAGTAACTGCTCTGAACAGGCACTTCGACCCTCAACTCAACTCGGATTACGAACGTTTTAAACTACGACAGGCCCAGCAGACTGAAATCGAGTCGATGGATATGTTTTATGCCAGGTTGAGAAAGCTAGCGAGCTCGTGCACAGGTCTCAACCAGCAAGAGGAGATCCGAACGCAAATCATTCAAGGGTGCCGGTCGAATGCTTTGAGGAAGTTGATTTTGAGACAGCAGGGCATGTCCCTCGATGACATTCTAATTCTTGCAAGATCACATGAACTGTCGGCAGTACGAGCGGATGCGATGGCGGCAGTAAGAGGTCAGTCACTAGCTGCTGCGTCATCGTCTCGTGTAGTCCAGGTGAAGGAGGAACAAGTGGATGCGATTCAAACACGCCCGGCAGCGCAGCGTAAAACAAGCGCTGCCAGACCCGGCGACAGGGCCTGTGGAAGCTGTGGGTATGAACACCGGCCGAACATGGGATGCCCGGCTAAAGGACAGTCCTGCAACCGTTGTGGCAAGCCAAATCATTTTGCCAAAGTGTGTAGGTCCAGGAGGAATAAGCCAGGAGAGCAGAAGGGACGAGATACAAGTGTTAGAGCTGTATCCAAGAACACAGAGGAGGTGAGAGACCAGGCGATGGCGAGTGGCCCGGTCTTCGAGGAAGATGAAGAAGAGGACATATTTGTAATATCTTTCACGGGGGGCAAGGCACGGAAAATGAGACCGCCGCCCATGAGTGACGTTCATGTCAACGGCATGCTTGTCTCAGTACTCATTGACACAGGAGCGTCGGTCAATGTCATGGATGAAACGCTTTTCCACCAACTAATACCTGCCCCGCCACTGACCCAGACAACTACTAAGATATACAATTATGGAGGGCGAGACCCTCTTCCCCTCAAGGGAACAGTGGAGGTGGCTGTAAGCAGTGGAGATAAATCAACAAAAACCAAGTTCTATGTGGTGGCTGGGGATCGTGGCACTCTGCTAGGATGTCACACGGCAGAAGAGTTGGGACTAGTGTTTTTTGCACGACAGGTGTATGATACTCAAGTGGAACGCCTTCTCAACGAGTTTCCGCAGCTATTTGAGGGGTTGGGTCGGTTAAGAGGAAAACGCATCAAATTGCACATAGATCCCAACGTGGCTCCGGTGGCACTAAGGCATTGTCGCGTACCTTTTCATCTGAGACCTGTCGTTGAGAAAGAGCTGCAGTTGTTGGAAGACCAAGGGGTCATAGAGAAGGTGGATGGGCCTACGCCGTGGGTGTCGCCGCTGGTGATTGCGCCAAAACCCAAGCAGCCAGGAGTGATTCGCCTCTGTGTTGATATGCGACTGCCAAATAAGGCTATTCGAAGGGAAAGACACATAACGCCCACCATGGACGACATCATTGCAGATCTGAATGGGGCGCAGTGGTTCTCCAAGTTGGATCTCAATGCGGGGTATCATCAGCTAGAGCTAGACCCGGAAAGCAGGAATATTACCACATTCTCGACGCATGTGGGGTTGAGAAGATACAAGAGACTGAGCTTTGGAGTGTCCTCCGCGGCGGAGGTGTTTCAAAATGCGATTAGGGAAACCCTGTCGGGGTTACCAGGAGTAATCAACCTGAGTGATGACATTCTAATACACTCCAAGACGAGAGAGGATCATCATTGTCATCTACGTGCGACGTTAAAACGGCTATCTGAAGCGGGACTAACGCTTCATAAAAAGAAGTGTGCCTTTTACCAAAATTCGGTAGAGTTCTTTGGATATGTATTTTCGAAAGAAGGCCTGCAAGTGGACCCACGGAAGGCTGAGGCTATCCGTCAGGCCGCGGTTCCGCAAAGTGCCACGGAGGTTCGTAGCTTCCTAGGGATGGCCACGTACTGCGGGAGGTTTATACCACATTTAGCCACCATGTCTGAACCTCTCCGGCAGCTAACAAAAGGGCAACACCGTTGGGACTGGACTCCAGAGGCACAACAGGCCTTCATGGATATTAAGGAGGCGTTGTTAGATAAGGCAACTATGGCTTATTTCAACCCCAGCAGAAAGACCGAAGTAGTGGTAGATGCGAGCCCCGTCGGGCTCGGAGCCGTCCTCTTGCAAGAACAGAGGTATCAGGAATGGGTCCCGGTCGCATATGCCAGCCGGGCGTTGTCGGCCGTTGAAACCAGGTATGCGCAGATTGAGCGTGAGGCTCTAGCCATCCGGTGGGCATGCCGCCATTTTCACTTGTACTTGTATGGGCACGAATTTCAAGTAGTGACTGACCACAAACCTTTAGTTCCGTTGTTCGCTGGTTGCCCGCGTCTTGCACCTCCGAGGATTGAGCGATGGACCGTTCTCCTTCAACCTTATAGGTTCACTGTCGTTTACCGGCCAGGGGCAAACAATCCGGCAGATTATCTGTCTCGCCACCCTTGTTCGCAGGTGTCGGATGCGCAACAAGAACAAGATGAGGAGAGTACGGAAGTCTTTGTAAGCATGGTCGTGCAGTCGGCGTGTCCCAACGCCCTTCTCGTACCAGAGATTGTAAGTGCCACGCAGGAAGATATCATATTGAGCCACGTCAAAGATGCGTTGAGCCATAAAAAGTGGAAATATTTTCTAGAAAAAACACATGTGTCTCGCCCTGAACAGAAAGTGGCCATGCAAAGCATTTGGAAAGTGCGAGATGAACTATCTACTGATAATGAAGGGTTGGTTCTAAGGGGAAGAAGGATTGTACTTCCACAAAGTCTCTGGTCCAGGGTGATTGAATTGGCACATCAAGGACATCAAGGGGCTGCTAAAACCAAAGCGAGATTACGTGCCAAAGTATGGTTCCCAGGTATGGACAGTCAAGTTGACGAGATGGTAGGACAGTGTCACTCCTGTATCATCACGTCAGTGGAACCTCCGAATTGTCCGGTGATAACGGAGCCGGCTACTCTGAAACCATGGGCTAAAATAAGCATGGACTTCGGAAGTTTTCCAGATGGGAGGTTAACTGCTGTTCTGATTGACTCTTATACTAAATTCCCAGTGGTTGAGGTGGTGCCGTCGACGGCGTTTGAGAACGTGCGGCCAGTTCTACAAAAGACATTTGCGTTGTTTGGTTTGCCTGATGAAATTCGAACGGATAATGGTCCCCCATTCCAAGGCCAAGAGTTTCGGTTATACCTTGAGGGTCTGGCAATTCGTCATCGGAAGATAACGCCTTACTGGCCTCAGGCAAATGGAGACGTGGAAAGGTTCATGCGAACTTTGAACAGGGCTCTTCGGATTGGAGTAGAGAAAAGGGAAGACAGCGAACAGTGTCTATACCAATTCCTGAGTGCTTATCGCCAAACGCCCCATAGTACCACTGGTTGTGCTCCCTCCTCTTTGATGTTCAAAGTATCTCCACGTGACTGTATTCCATCAGGTCCTAAATGGAGACCTCCTGTGTTGGATGTTAAAGCCACTCAAAAACGACGGCGAGCTACTAATCAGAGGGCGAGTGCCCAACGACGAGCAAGGTACCGAGGGTTCCAAGAAGGAGACCAAGTGGTGGTGAAATGTCGCAGAGGAGGAGGAAAGTTTATAACTCCGTTTGAACCCGAGATATGGGAGGTTATTGGTGTGAAGGGGTCCATGATCACTGCGGCCAGAGGAAGACAAAGAGTGACACGGAATGTGTCGCATTTTAAGAAAGCTGGACGGAGGGAACCAATTGATGATGAAGGAGAGTTTGAGGACGTTACAGGCGGGTCACCCGTGGTGACCAATGAGGTGGAGAGTGTTAGGAGGCCGGTGCTGACTGAACAAACCCGACCTGTTTATGCCCCTGGGAATGAAAGCTTGCGCACAAGAAGCCGAAGATATGATCTACGTCCCAATCCTGTACCGAGTAGTCAGTTGAAGGACTTTGTCTGTCATGTAGGCTGCTCATAGTTGGAGTTCCGTTGCCAGGTGATTATAACAGGATGAAGAGGGAAGGTCTGCTGTTTCGTAAGGACAGTGTTTTCGTTGAGGTGGACTGTTTACGTGTGTTTTTAGTACGAACTATTACTAAGTGACTTTATACCGTTATGTGTTCATTTTGGTTTCAGTTTTGTTAGTTCCAGTCCCCATGTGGAGTAAAACATGGGGGGGATGTAAAGAGTTAATGGAGAGCCATGCGGGCTCTCCATGTGTGCCTGACGTGCTCTGCGTGTCCGGGAGGGGCACGCAGCACGAGGGTATAAAATAAAGAGAGAACTGCGGGTGACGCAGTTCCATGCGTGTGTTATAAGCAAGCACTGTCTGCGCGTGTTCATTTAAGACACAGGGGAAGGCCCTGTACAGATAGTAGTGATAGACTCAGATATATTATGTTGAATTCAACCCTTCATTAGTACATTTGTTGAGTTTTACCCCCTTCCAGTGAATGTTGCCTTGCTGCCCTTTTTCACCTAAATCAGTGGTTCCCAACCTGTGGTCCGGGGACCTGTGGTGGTCGCGAAGCCTCCTCAGGGCATCTGCAACTGCTTAGAAAATGAAATAATATTAACATATTAATAAATTGAATATTAGTAAAGTGGCTAAATATACAATTGAATTTTTTTAAACGTACTGTAAATGTCAAAGAATTTCGAAATTGGAGACTAAAAATGAATTTAATATCCTCAGATTGATTTGTGGGAGCAGGGCATCAACCAGAATACAAAATGGACAATGTGTGTGTGGCTTCAACTGATTTTAGAAAAGCTTCAACCTTCCTATGAAAAGTAAATAATGTTTGTATTTATATTTGTTTGGAAAGTAAATAAACTGTGTTTTCATTTGTGCATGTGTTTGATGAATGGTTGTTTCTGTATTTTTTTGTATATTGTTTTGTGTTTCAAATCATCGACAGTGTTTAGGCCGGGGTCCCTGGCTGACAGTAATGACTCTGTGGGGGTCCCCGGGTTCCAGTAATGATAAAGTGGGGGTCCACTGTAGTCAAAAGGTTGGAAACCACTGTGTGGCAAAAGTAATGCTAAACCAGCTGTCATCCTGACTGCTCATGCGCACTTGGTATCGCTCAAGGATTTATCCTGAATCCAGACTCCTGTTCGGGGAGCACAGCCACGGGGGGGGCTCTGTCCCTAATGAACCCGGGCCATTCTGCATGAGCTGTCACCAAGCATCCCCTCAGCCTGCAAGCAAAGTACTAAACAGTAATTAAATAAGCTGTTAGGAAACAAAGTGAGCGCTGTTTATTGCGCCGGCTCCTAATTGCTGCTTTTTCTGGCAGGCGCGAGCAAACGCTCAACACATTTGATTTACCTGCTTGAACGGCTGCGCTGCAAATAGCTCCAATCGCTGCCCTGAGCAGCACTTAAATATCCGACAGGCGATTGTGAGAAGAGTCATTTGTGGCGGTCTGGGGGCAGGCTGTAAATACAAATGAGAGCATACCCCTCCGCAACACAACACGCGGGGTCCCTGTGGGCACACTGTTGGCCACCGTTTACGAGAACGACTCAATCACCATTGATTATGGCCTTTGTTAATCAATTCGGCGGCATGTTCGTCACACTTGCCTGGCTGAACTCAAGGCGGCCACTAGCGCCTTACCAGGCCTGCGCTGCGCAACAAGGAGCTGTAATTGTCGATAAACACAGCAATTTATTCACCTGCCTGTAACCAGTGCAACTCTGGCCTGTCATTTCACGCCCCAAATATTTTAAAATGAAAAGAGGTGGGCTATATGAAAGACTGTTTCTATTTCACATATCATTAGAAGCCTCCCAATGCCAGCTTCGAGAGCAGCGGCCTAAAGCGCTTTTGCAATGTGCATTATTTAACCAGCAAGACTGACACCCATCAGGCCTCACTGAGGTATTGGCAGACAAGTTACTCCATCACAACAGCGAGGGATATCCCGCCCGCCGAAATATAAATCCCATAGGATATAATGGAATATAGATTTCAAAGGATGGGATATCCATCACCGTTGTGACTGACTAACTTATCCGCCAAAATCTAAATTAGGCCTCAGTCGTGGTCCAGACGACTGTGCTCACTGGAAAACTAGGATATAGTCCACAATAAAACACACGGATGGTGAGACTATGTATCGTGTCTCATCATCGTGGGCTGGTCTCATGGGCCTGTAACATGTGTCACGCACATTTTTTTGATACACACCCCTGCATCCTATCTCATCCATCCTGGGCTGGTCTCATGGAACAGTAAGATCCGTCATGCACATTTTTTTCATACACACACCCCTGCATCAAGTCTCATCCATCCTGAGCTAGTCTCATGGACCACTGACACGTGTCACTCACATCCTCTTGATAAACACCCCCTGCATCGTGTCTCATCCATCCTGCCTGGTCTCATGCACCACTGACATATGTGTCACTCACATCCTCTTGATACACATCCCCTGCATCCTGTCTCATTCATCCTGCCTGGTCTCATGGACCACTGACACATGTGTCACTCACAATCTCTTGATACACACCCCTGCATCCTGTCTCATCCATCCAGGGCTGGTCTCATGCACCACTGACACACGTGTCACTCACATCCTCTTGATACACATCACCTGCATCCTGTCTCATCAATCCTGGGCTGGTCTCATGCACCACTGACACATGTGTCACTCACACATCCCCTGCATGCTGTCTTATCCATCCTGCCTGGTCTCATGGACCACTGGCACATGTGTCACTCACATCCTCTTGATACACACACCCTTCTTCCGGTCTCATCAATCCTGGGCTGGTCTCATGCACCACTGACACGCGTGTCACTCACATCCTCTTGATACACACCCCCTGCATCCTGTCTCATCCATCCTGGGCAGGTCTCATGCACCACTGACACATGTGTCACTCACATCCTCTTGATACACATCCCCTGCATCCTGTCTCATCCATCCTGGCTGGTCTCATGCACCACTCACACGAGTGTCACTCACATCCTCTTGATACACATCCCCTGCATCCTATCTCATCCATCCTGGCTGTTCTCATGCACCACTCACACGCGTGTCTCTCACATCCTCTTAATACACATCCCCTACATCCTGTCTCATCCATCCTGGGCTGGTCTCATGGAACTGTAAGATGTGTCACGCACCTTTGTTTCATACACACCCCCTGCATCAAATCTCATCCATCCTGGGCAGGTCTCATGGACCACTGATACTTCTGTCACTCACATCCTCTTGATACACAACCCCTGCACCCTGTCTCATCCATTCTGGGCTGGTCTCATGCACCACTGACACGTGTGTCACTCACATCTTCTTGATACACACCCCCTGCATCGTGTCTCATCCATCCCTGGCTGGTCTCATGCACCACTGACACACGTGTCACGGACATCCTCTTGATACACATCGCCTGCATCCTGTCTCATCCATCCTGCCTGGTCTCATGCACCACTGACACATGTGTCACTCACATCCTCTTGATACACACCCCCTGCATCCTGCCTCATCACCCTGGTCTGGTCTCATGCACCACTGACACATGTGTCACTCACATCCTTTTGATACACACCCCCTGCATCCTGTCTCATCCATCCTGCCTGGTCTCATGGACCACTGACACATGCGTCACTCACATCCTTTTGATACACACCCCCTGCATCCTGTCTCATCCATCCTGGGCTGGACTCATGCACCACTGACACGCGTGTCACTCACATCCTCTTGATACACACCACCTGCATCCTGTCTCATTCATCCTGCCTGGTCTCATGCACCACTGACATATGTGTCACTCACATCTTCACATCTTCTTGATACACACCCCCTGCATCAAGTCTCATCCATCCTGAGCTAGTCTCATGGACCACTGACACGTATGTCACTCACATCCTCTTGATACACACCCCCTACATCGTGTATCATCCATCCCAGGCTGGTCCCATGCACCACTGACACGTGTGTCACACACATCCTCTTGATACACACCCCCTGCATCATGTCTCATCCATCCTCGGCTGGTCTCATGCACCACTGACACATGTGTCACTCACATCCTCTTGATACACACCCCAAGCATCATGTCTCATCACCCTGGTCTGGTCTCATGGGCCAGTGACATTGGTCACTCACATCCTCTTGATACACACCCCCTGCGTCCTGACTCATCCGTCCGGGGCTGGTCTCATGCACCACTGACACGTCTGTCACGCACATCCTCTTGATACACACCCCCTGCATCTCGTGTCTAATCCATCCTGGGCTGGTCTCATGCACCACTGACACATGTGTCACTCACATCCTCTTGATACACACCCCCTGCATCGTGTCTCATCCATCCTGGCTGGACTCATGCAGTTACATATCCCCTGCATCCTGTCTCATCAATCCTGGGCTGGTCTCATGCACCACTGACACGTTCACTCACATCCTCTTGATACACATCCCCTGCATCCTGTCTCATCCATCCTGCCTGGTCTCATGGACCACTGACACATGTGTCACTCACATCCTCTTGATACACACCCCCTTCATCCTGTCTCATCAATCCTGGGCTGGTCTCATGCACCACTGACACGTGTGTCACTCACATCCTCTTGATACGCACCCCCTGCATCCTGTCTCATCCATCCTGGGCAGGTCTCATGCACACTGACACATGTGTCACTCTAATCCTCTTGATACACATCCCCTGCATCCTGTCTCATCCACCCCTGGCTGGTCTCATGCACCACTGACATGCGTGTCACTCACATCCTCTTGATACACACCCCTGCATCCTGTCTCATCCATCCTGGGCAGGTCTCATGGAACAGTAAGATGTGTCACACACCTTTGTTTCATACACACCCTCTGCATCAAGTCTCATCCATCCTGAGCTAGTCTAATGGACCACTGACACGTGTGTCACTCACATCCTCTTGATACACACCCCCTACATCGTGTCTCATCCATCCCAGGCTGGTCCCATGCACCACTGAGATGTGTGTCACTCAGATCCTCTTGATAAACACCCCCTGCATCCTGTCTCATCCATTCTGGGCTGGTCTCATGCACCACTGACACGTGTGTCACTCACATCTTCTTGATACACACCCCCTGCTTCCTGTCTCATCCATCCCGGCTGGTCTCATGCACCACTGACACGTGTGTCACTCACATCCTCTTGATACACACCCCCTGCTTCCTGTCTCATCCATCCCGGCTGGTCTCATGCACCACTGACACGTGTGTCACTCACATCCTCTTGATACACACCCCCTGCATCATGTCTCATCCATCCCAGGCTGGTCTCATGCACCACTGACACGCGTGTCACGGACATCATATTGATACACATTCCCTGCATCCTGTCTCATCCATCCTGGGCTGGTCTCATGCACCACTGACACACGTGTCACTCACATCCTCTTGATACACACCCCCTGCATCCTGTCTCATCACCCTGGTCTGGTGTCATGCACCACTGACACATGTGTCACTCACATCCTTTTGATACACACTCCCTGCATCCTGTCTCATCCATCCTGGGCTGGTCTCATGCACCACTGACACGCGTGTCACTCACATCCTCTCGATACACACCCCCTGCATCCTGTCTCATCCATCCTGGGCTGGTCTCATGGAACAGTAAGATTTGTCACGTACATTTGTTTTTATACACACCCCCTGCATCAAGTCTCATCCATCCTGGGCTGGTCTCATGCACCTCTGGCACGTGTGTCACTCACATCTTCTTGATACACACCCCCTGCATCCTGTCTCATACATCCTGGCTGGTCTCATGCACCACTGACACGTGTGTCACTCACATCCTCTTGATACACACCCCCTGCATCGGGTCTCATCCATCCCAGGCTGGTCGCATGCACCACTGACATGCGGGTCACGCACATCCTCTTGATGAACATCCCCTGCATCCTGTCTCATCCATCCTGCCTGGTCTCATGCACCACTGACATATGTGTCACTCACATCCTCTTGATACACATCCCCTGCATCCTGTCTCATTCATCCTGCCTGGTCTCATGCACCACTGACATATGTGTCACTCACATCTTCTTGATACACACCCCCTGCATCAAGTCTCATCCATCCTGAGCTAGTCTCATGGACCACTGACACGTATGTCACTCACATCCTCTTGATACACACCCCCTACATTGTGTCTCATCCATCCCAAGCTGGTCCCATGCACCACTGACACGTGTGTCACACACATCCTCTTGATAGACACCCCCTGCATCATGTCTCATCCATCCTCGGCTGGTCTCATGCACCACTGACACATGTGTCACTCACATCCTCTTGATACACACACCCTGCATCATGTCTCATCACCCTGGTCTGGTCTCATGGGCCAGTGACATGTGTCACTCACATCCTCTTGATACACACCCCCTGCATCCTGACTCATCCATCCTGGGCTGGTCTCATGCACCACTGACACGTCTGTCACGCACATTCTCTTGATACACACCCCCTGCTTCTTGTGTCTAATCCATCCTGGGCTGGTCTCATGCACCACTGACACATGTGTCACTCGCATCCTCTTGATACACACCCCCTGCATCGTGTCTCATCCATCCTGGCTGGACTCATGCAGTTACACATCCCCTGCATCCTGTCTCATCAATCCTGGGCTGGTCTCATGCACCACTGACACGTGTCACTCACATCCTCTTGATACACATCCCCTGCATCCTGTCTCATCCATCCTGCCTGGTCTCATGGACCACTGACACATGTGTCACTCACATCCTCTTGATACACACCCCCTTCATCCTGTCTCATCAATCCTGGGCTGGTCTCATGCACCACTGACACGTGTGTCACTCACATCCTCTTGATACGCACCCCCTGCATCCTGTCTCATCCATCCTGGGCAGGTCTCATGCACACTGACACGTGTCACTCACATCCTCTTGATACACATCCCCTGCATCCTGTCTCATCCATCCTGCCTGGTCTCATGGACCACTGACACATGTGTCACTCACATCCTCTTGATACACACCCCCTTCATCCTGTCTCATCAATCCTGGGCTGGTCTCATGCACCACTGACACGTGTGTCACTCACATCCTCTTGATACGCACCCCCTGCATCCTGTCTCATCCATCCTAGGCTGGTCTCATGCACCACTGACACATGTCACTCACATCCTCTTGATACACACCCCCTTCATCCTGTCTCATCAATCCTGGGCTGGTCTCATGCACCACTGACACGTGTGTCACTCACATCCTCTTGATACGCACCCCCTGCATCCTGTCTCATCCATCCTGGGCAGGTCTCATGCACACTGACACGTGTCACTCACATCCTCTTGATACACATACCCTGCGTCCTGTCTCATCCATCCCTGGCTGGTCCCATGCACTACTGAGATGTGTGTCACTCAGATCCTCTTGATAAACACCCCCTGCATCCTGTCTCATCCATTCTGGGCTGGTCTCATGCACCACTGACACGTGTGTCACTCACATCTTCTTGATACACACCCCCTGCTTCCTGTCTCATCCATCCCGGCTGGTCTCATGCACCACTGACACGTGTGTCACTCACATCCTCTTGATACACACCCCCTGCATCATGTCTCATCCATCCCAGGCTGGTCTCATGCACCACTGACACACGTGTCACTCATATCCTCTTGATACACACCCCCTGCATCCTGTCTCATCCATCCTGGGCAGGTCTCATGGAACAGTAAGATGTGTCACACACCTTTGCTTCATACACACCCTCTGCATCAAGTCTCATCCATCCTGAGCTAGTCTAATGGACCACTGACACGTGTGTCACTCACATCCTCTTGATACACACCCTCTACATCGTGTCTCATCCATCCCAGGCTGGTCCCATGCACCACTGAGATGTGTGTCACTCAGATCCTGTTGATAAACACCCCCTGCATCCTGTCTCATCCATTCTGGGCTGGTCTCATGCACCACTGACACGTGTGTCACTCACATCTTCTTGATACACACTCCCTGCATCCTGTTTCATCCATCCTGGGCTGGTCTCATGCACCACTGACACGCGTGTCACTCACATCATCTCGATACACAACCCCTGCATCCTGTCTCATCCATCCTGGGCTGGTCTCATGGAACAGTAAGATTTGTCACGCACATTTGTTTTTATACACACCCCCTGCATCAAGTCTCATCCATCCTGGGCTGGTCTCATGCACCTCTGACACGTGTGTCACTCACATCTTCGTGATACACACCCCCTGCATCCTGTCTCATCCATCCTGGCTGGTCTCATGCACCACTGACACGTGTGTCACTCACATCCTCTTTATACACACCCTCTGCATCGTGTTTCATCCATCCTGGGCTGGTCTCATGCACCACTGGCACACGTGTCACTCACATGCTCTTGATACACACCCCTGCATCCTGTCTCATTACCCTGGTCTGGTCTCATGGGCCAGTGACATGTGTCACTCACATCCTCTTGATACACACCCCCTGCATCCTGTTTCATCCATCCTGGGCTGGTCTCATGCACCACTGACACATGTGTCACTCACATCCTCTTGATACACACCCCCTGCATCCTGTCTCATCCATCCTGGGCTGGTCTCATGCACCACTGACACATGTGTCACTCACATCCTCTTGATACACATCCCCTGTATCCTGTCTCATCCATCCTGGGCTGGTCTCATGCACCACTGACACGCGTGTCACTCACATCCTCTCGATACACAACCCCTGCATCCTGTCTCATCCATCCTGGGCTGGTCTCATGGAACAGTAAGATTTGTCACGCACATTTGTTTTTATACACACCCCCTGCATCAAGTCTCATCCATCCTGGGCTGGTCTCATGCACCTCTGACACGTGTGTCACTCACATCTTCGTGATACACACCCCTGCATCCTGTCTCATTACCCTGGTCTGGTCTCATGGGCCAGTGACATGTGTCACTCACATCCTCTTGATACACACCCCCTGCATCCTGTTTCATCCATCCTGGGCTGGTCTCATGCACCACTGACACATGTGTCACTCACATCCTCTTGATACAAACCCCCTGCATCCTGTCTCATCCATCCTGGGCTGGTCTCATGCAAAACTGACACATGTGTCACTTACATCCTCTTGATACACATCTCCTGCATCCTATCTCATCCATCCTGGCTGGTCTCATGCACCACTGACACGTGTGTCACTCATATCCTCTTGATACACATCCCCTGCAAACTGTCTCAGCCATCCTGGGCTGGACTCATGCACCGCTGACACATGTGTCACTCACATCCTCTTGATACACATCCCCTGCATCCTGTCTCATCATCCTGGCTGGTCTCATGCACCACTGACACATATGTCACTCACATCCTCTTGATACACATCCCCTGCATCCTGTCTCATCCATCCCAGGCTGGTCTCATGCACCACTGATTCGCGTGTCACATCCTCTTGATACCCACCCCCTGCATCCTGTCTCATCCATCCTGGGCTGGTCTCATGCACCACTGATACGCGTGTCACTGACATCCTCTTGATACACCCCCCCTGCATCCTGTCTGATCCATCCTGGGCTGTTCTCATGGAACAGTAAGATGTGTCAAGCACATTTGTTTCATACACACCCCCTGCATCAAGTCTCATCCATCCTGGGCTGGTCTCATGCACCACTGACACGTATGTCACTCACATCTTCTTGATACACACCCCCTGCATCCTGTCTCATCCATCCTGGCTGGTCTCATGCAGCACTGACATGTGTGTCACTCACATCCTCTTGATACACACCCCCTGCATCGTGTCTCATCCATCCCAGGCTGGTCTCATGCACCACTGACATGTGTGTCACGCACATCCTCTTGATAGACATCCCCTGCATCCTGTCTCATCCATCCTGGGCTGGTCTCATGCACCACTGACACACATGTCACTGACATCCTCTTGATACACACCACTGCATCCTGTCTCATCACCCTGGTCTGGTCTCATGGGCCAGTGACATGTGTCACTCACATCCTCTTGATACACACCCCCTGCATCCTGTCTCATCCATCCTGGGTTGGTCTCATGCACCACTGACACACGTGTCACTCATCCTCTTGATACACACCCCCTGTATCCTGCCTCATCTATCCTGGGCTGGTCTCATGCACCACTGACACATGTGTCACTCACATCCTCTTGATACACACCCCCTGCATCCTGTCTCATCCATCCTGGGCTGGTCTCATGCACCACTGACACATGTGTCACTCACATCCTCTTGATACACATCCCCTGTATCCTGTCTCATCCATCCTGGCTGGTCTCATGCACCACTGACACGTGTCACTCACATCCTCTTGATCCACACCCCCTGCATTCTGTCTCATCATTCTGGATGGTCTCATGCACCACTGACACATTTGTCACTCACATCCTCTTGATACACATCCCCTGCATCCTGTCTCATCCATCCTTTGCTGGTCTCATGCACCGCTGACACGCGTTGTCACTCACATCCTCTTGATACACACACCCCCATCCTGTCTCATCCATCCTGGCTGGTCTCATGCACCCCTGACTCATGTGTCACTCACATCCTCTTGATACACCCCCCCATCTTGTCTCATCCATCCTGGGCTGGTCTCATGCACCACTGACACATGTGCCACTCACATCCTCTTGATACACACACCCTGCATCGTGTCTTATCCATCCTGGGCTGGTCTCATGCACCACTGACACATGTGTCACTGACATCCTCTTGATACACATCCCCTGCATCCTGTCTCACCCATCCTGGCTGGTCTCATGCACCACTGACACGTGTGTCACTCACATCCTCTTGATACCCAACCCCTGCATCCTGTCTCATCCATCCTGGGTTGGTCTCATGCACCACTGACATGCGTGTCACTCACATCCTCTTGATACACAACCCCTGCATCCTGTCTCATCCATCCTGGCCGGTCTCATGCACCACTGACATGCGTGTCACTCACATGCTCTTGATACACAACCCCTGCATCCTGTCTCATCTATCCTGGCCGGTCTCATGCACCACTGACACATGTGTCACTCACATCCGCTTGATACACCCCCCTGCATTCTGTCTCATCCATTATGGCCGGTCTCATGCACCAGTGACACGCGTGTCACTGACATCCTCTCGATACACACCCCCTGTATCCTGTGTCATCCATCCTGGTCGGTCTCATGCACCACTGACACACGTGTCACTCACATCCTCTCGAAACACTTCCCCTGCATCCTGTCTCATCCATCCTGGCCGGTCTCATGCACCACTGACAAGTGTGTCACTCACATCCTCTTGATACACACCCCCTGAATCCTGTCTCATCAATCCTGGGCTGGTCTCATGCACCACTGACACACATGTCACTCACATCTTCTTGATACGCACCCCCTGCTTCCTGTCTCATTACCCTGGTCTGGTCTCATGGGCTAGTGACATGTGTCACTCACATCCTCTTGATACACACACCCTACATCCTGTCTTATCCATCCTGGGCTGGTCTCATGGACCACTGACACATGTGTCACTCACATCCTCTTGATACACACCCCCTGCACCGTGTCTCATCCATCCTGGGCTGGTCTCATGCACCACTGACACATGTCACTCACATCCTCTTGATACACACCCCCTGCATCCTGTCTCATCCATACTGGGCTGGTCTCATGCACCACTGACACATGTGTCATTCACATCCTCTTGATACACATCCCCTGCATCCTGTCTCATCCATCCTGGGCTGGTCTCATGGGCTAGTGACATGTGTCACTCACATCCTTTGATACACACCCCCTGCATCCTGTCTTATCCAGCCTGGCTGGTCTCATGCACCACTGACACGTGTGTCACTCATATCCTCTTGATACACACCCCCTGCATCCTGTCTCATCCATACTGGGTTGGTCTCATGCACCACTGACACATGTGTCACTGCGATCCTCTTGATACACATCCCCTGCAACCTGTCTCATCCATCCTGAGCTGGTCTCATGCACCACTGACACACGTGTCACTCACATCCTCTTGATACACACACCCTCCATCCTGTCTCATCCATCCTGGCTGGTCTCATGCACTACTGACACATGTGTCACTTACATCCTCTTGATACACACCCCCTGCGTCATGTCTCATCAATCCTGGGCTGGTCTCATGCACCACTGACACATGTGTCACTCACATCCTCTTGATACACCCCCCCTGCATCCTGTGTCATCCATCCTGGCTGGTCTCATGCACCACTGACACGCGTGTCACTCACATCCTCTTGATACACACCCCTGCATCCTGTCTCATTACCCTGGTCTAGTCTCATGGGCTAGTGACATGTGTCACTCACACCCTCTTGATACACACCACCTGCATCCTGCCTCATCATCCTGGTTGGTCTCATGCACCACTGACACATGTGTCACTCAAATTCTCTTGATACACACCCGCTATATCCTGTCTCATCCATCCCGGGCTGGTCTCATGCAACACTGACACACGTGTCACTCACATCCTCTTGATACACACCCCCTGCTTCCTGTCTCATTACCCTGGTCTGGTCTCATGGGCTAGTGACATGTTTCACTCACATCCTCTTGATACACACCCCCTGCATCCTGTCTCATCCATCCTGGGCTGGTCTCATGGACCACTGACACATGTGTCACTCACATCCTCTTGATACACACCCCCTGCACCGTGTCTCATCCATCCTGGGCTGGTCTCATGCACCACTGACACATGTCACTCACATCCTCTTGATACACACCCCCTGCATCCTGTCTCATCCATACTGGGCTGGTCTCATGCACCACTGACATGCGTGTCACTCACATCCTCTTGATACACACCCCCTGCATCCTGTCTCATCCATCCTGGCCGGTCTCATGCACCACTGACATGCGTGTCACTCACATGCTCTTGATACACACCCCCTGCATCCTGTCTCATCCATCCTGGCCGGTCTCATGCACCACTGACACATGTGTCACTCACATCCTCTTGATACACCCCCTGCATTCTGTCTCATCCATCCTGGCCGGTCTCATGCACCACTGACACGCGTGTCACTGACATCCTCTCGATACACACCCCCTGTATCCTGTCTCATCCATCCTGGTCGGTCTCATGCACCACTGACACGCGTGTCACTCACATCCTCTCGAAACACATCCCTTGCATCCTGTCTCATCCATCCTGGCCGGTCTCATGCACCACTGACACGTGTGTCACTCACATCCTCTTGATACACACCCCCTGCATCCTGTCTCATCAATCCTGGGCTGGTCTCATGCACCACTGACACGCATGTCACTCACATCCTCTTGATACACACCCCCTGCATCCTGTCTCATCCATCCTGGGCTGGTCTCATGCACCACTGACACACGTGTCACTCACATCCTCTTGATACACACACCTGCATCCTGTCTCATTACTCTGGTCTAGTCTCATGGGCTAGTGACATGTGTCACTCACATCCTCTTGATACACACCACCTGCATCCTGCCTCATCATCCTGGCTGGTCTCATGCACCACTGACACATGTGTCACTCAAATCCTCTTGATACACACCCGCTATATCCTGTCTCATCCATCCTGGGCTGGTCTCATGCACCACTGACACACGTGTCACTCACATCCTCTTGATACACACCCCCTGCATCCTGTCTCATTACCCTGGTCTGGTCTCATGGGCTAGTGACATGTGTCACTCACATCCTCTTGATACACACACCCTGCATCCTGTCTTATCCATCCTGGGCTGGTCTCATGGACCACTGACACATGTGTCACTCACATCCTCTTGATATACACCCCCTGCACCGTGTCTCATCCATCCTGGGCTGGTCTCATGCACCACTGACACATGTCACTCACATCCTCTTGATACACACCCCCTGCATCCTGTCTCATCCATACTGGGCTGGTCTCATGCACCACTGACACATGTGTCACTCACATCCTCTTGATTCACATCCCCTGCATCCTGTCTCATCCATCCTGGGCTGGTCTCATGGGCTAGTGACATGTGTCACTCACATCCTTTGATACACACCCCCTGCATCCTGTCTCATCCATCCTGGCTGGTCTCATGCACCACTGACACGTGTGTCACTCATATCCTCTTGATACACACCCCCTGCATCCTGTCTCATCCAAACTGGGTTGGTCTCATGCACCACTGAGACATGTGTCGCTGCGATCCTCTTGATACACATCCCCTGCAACCTGTCTCATCCATCCTGAGCTGGTCTCATGCACCACTGACACGCGTGTCACTCACATCCTCTTGATACCCACACCATCCATCCTGTCTCATCCATCCTGGCTGGTCTCATGCACTACTGACACATGTGTCACTCACATCCTCTTGATACACACCCCCTGCATCATGTCTCATCAATCCTGGGCTGGTCTCATTCACCACTGACACATGTGTCACTCACATCCTCTTGATACACCCCCCCCTGCATCCTGTGTCATCCATCCAGGCTGGTCTCGTGCACCACTGACGCGCGTGTCACTCACATCCTCTTGATACACACCCCTGCATCCTGTCTCATTACCCTGGTCTAGTCTCATGGGCTAGTGACATGTGTCACTCACACCCTCTTGATACACACCACCTGCATCCTGCCTCATCATCCTGGCTGGTCTCATGCACCACTGACACATGTGTCACTCAAATCCTCTTGATACACACCCGCTATATCCTGTCTCATCCATCCCGGGCTGGTCTCATGCACCACTGACACACGTGTCACTCACATCCTCTTGATACACACCCCTGCTTCCTGTCTCATTACCCTGGTCTGGTCTCATGGGCTAGTGACATGTGTCACTCACATCCTCTTGATACACACCCCCTGCATCCTGTCTCATCCATCCTGGGCTGGTCTCATGGACCACTGACACATGTGTCACTCACATCCTCTTGATACACACCCCCTGCACCGTGTCTCATCCATCCTGGGCTGGTCTCATGCACCACTGACACATGTCACTCACATCCTCTTGATACACACCCCCTGCATCCTGTCTCATCCATCCTGGGCTGGTCTCATGCACAACTGACACACGTGTCACTCACATCCTCTTGATACACACACCTGCATCCTGTCTCATTACCCTGGTCTAGTCTCATAGGCTAGTGACATGTGTCACTCACATCCTCTTGATACACACCACCTGCATCCTGCCTCATCATCCTGGCTGGTCTCATGCACCACTGACACATGTGTCACTCAAATCCTCTTGATACACACCCGCTATATCCTGTCTCATCCATCCCGGGCTGGTCTCATGCACCACTGACACAAGTGTCACTCACATCCTCTTGATACACACCCCCTGCATCCTGTCTCATTACCCTGGTCTGGTCTCATGGGCTAGTGACATGTGTCACTCACATCCTCTTGATACACACACCCTGCATCCTGTCTTATCCATCCTGGGCTGGTCTCATGGACCACTGACACATGTGTCACTCACATCCTCTTGATACACACCCCCTGCACCGTGTCTCATCCATCCTGGGCTGGTCTCATGCACCACTGACACATGTCACTCACATCCTCTTGATATACACCCCCTGCATCCTGTCTCATCCATACTGGGCTGGTCTCATGCACCACTGACACATGTGTCACTCACATCCTCTTGATTCACATCCCCTGCATCCTGTCTCATCCATCCTGGGCTGGTCTCATGGGCTAGTGACATGTGTCACTCACATCCTTTGATACACACCCCCTGCATCCTGTCTCATCCATCCTGGCTGGTCTCATGCACCACTGACACGTGTGTCACTCATATCCTCTTGATACACACCCCCTGCATCCTGTCTCATCCATACTGGGTTGGTCTCATGCACCACTGACACATGTGTCGCTGCGATCCTCTTGATACACATCCCCTGCAACCTGTCTCATCCATCCTGAGCTGGTCTCATGCACCACTGACACGCGTGTCACTCACATCCTCTTGATACACACACCCTCCATCCTGTCTCATCCATCCTGGCTGGTCTCATGCACTACTGACACATGTGTCGCTCACATCCTCTTGATACACCCCCCCTGCATCATGTCTCATCAATCCTGGGCTGGTCTCATTCACCACTGACACATGTGTCACTCACATCCTCTTGATACACCCCCCCCTGCATCCTGTGTCATCCATCCTGGCTGGTCTCGTGCACCACTGACACGCGTGTCACTCACATCCTCTTGATACACACCCCTGCATCCTGTCTCATTACCCTGGTCTAGTCTCATGGGCTAGTGACATGTGTCACTCACACCCTCTTGATACACACCACCTGCATCCTGCCTCATCATCTTGGCTGGTCTCATGCACCACTGACACATGTGTCACTCAAATCCTCTTAATACACACCCGCTATATCCTGTCTCATCCATCCCGGGCTGGTCTCATGCACCACTGACACACGTGTCACTCACATCCTCTTGATACACACCCCCTGCTTCCTGTCTCATTACCCTGGTCTGGTCTCATGGGCTAGTGACATGTGTCACTCACATCCTCTTGATACACACCCCCTGCATCCTGTCTCATCCATCCTGGGCTGGTCTCATGGACCACTGACACATGTGTCACTCACATCCTCTTGATACACACCCCCTGCACCGTGTCTCATCCATCCTGGGCTGGTCTCATGCACCACTGACACATGTCACTCACATCCTCTTGATACACACCCCCTGCATCCTGTCTCATCCATACTGGGCTGGTCTCATGCACCACTGACACATGTGTCACTTACATCCTCTTGATACACATCCCCTGCATCCTGTCTCATCCATTCTGGGCTGGTCTCATGGGCTAGTGACATGTGTCACTCACATCCTCTTGATATACACCCCCTGCATCCTGTCCCATCCATCCTGGCTGGTCTCATGCACCACTGACACGTGTGTCACTCACATCCTCTTGATACACACCCCCTGTATCCTGTCTCATCCATACTGGGTTGGTCTTATGCACCACTGACACATGTGTTGCTGCGATCCTCTTGATACACATCCCCTGCATCCTGTTTCATCCATCTTGGGCTGGTCTCATGCACCACTGACACGCGTGTCACTCACATCCTCTTGATACACACCCCCTCCATCCTGTCTCATCCATCCTGGCTGGTCTCATGCACCACTGACATGTGTCACTCACATCCTCTTGATACACACCCCCTGTATCCTGTCTCATCCATACTGGGTTGGTCTCATGCACCACTGACACGTGTGTTGCTGCGATCCTCTTGATACACATCCCCTGCATCCTGTTTGATCAATCCTGGGCTGGTTTCATGTACCACTGACACACGTGTTACTCACATCCTCTTGATACACACCCCCTGCATCCTGTCTCATCCATCCTGGGCTGGTCTCATGCACCATTGACACACGTGTGACTCACATCCTCTTGATACACACCCCCCTGCATCCTGTCTCATTACCCTGGTCTTATCTCATGGGCTAGTGACATGTGTCACTGACATCCTCTTGATACACACCCCCTGCATCCTGCCTCATCATCCTGGGCTGGTCTCATGCACCAGTGACACGTGTGGAGCAGTGTTCTGCGTCAGCCAGTGGTACCACAAGAAAGTGCCCTCTGGATCATAGGGGAACCGCAGCCCTCCTGCCTGTGGCCCGCAGTGACCAGGTGGAGAGGTCAGAGGGCAGTTCTGCAGCTTCTCTTCACACCTTTGTACAAACCATGTGTATCACACTGGTGTGACGTCACAGAACTTGACAAATAACAATATATGAAAGTCATACGGTCAGTGATGTCACCAAAGGAGACATGAGACATGTACCTTAAGGGGCCGTCGAAAATGGCATCCGCTTGTCCTGTGCACTGGGACATGCACAATCCAGCGTCTTCTGTCTTTTTACGGGACCGTGTGTCTGTTGTTCAGGTACCACTAGCGCTTAAAATGGGGATATGCAAGTACCAGAACTCACTGTCCAGGTTGCCAGTTTGTTACTGATAAGTACCAGCAGCACTGGAAGTACTGCTCTCCTGCTGAGAAGCACGGATACTTTCCATTTCAAATTAAAGAAGTGCTGTGACTCAGTTCCTGAGAGCACCTTCTCATTTAAAGCACCCAAACGGACATCCCTGTATGTTCTAAGCACTACATTCTTCAGGACTAGAGATGCTTGTCTGTAGACCAGCTCAGGTGAAGCTGGACACCCGCAGAGGCTTCACTGGAAGAGGGCTCTGTGCTCTACCCCTGCCCACCTCAAACCCTGCGCTTATGGGGTCCAGGCGTGAGACTGTCCTAAGACCTGGGGTCCAGACTCCACTACCTCCGTTCACAGCCCCCTCAGCCACCAGCTTGTAAGTCCAAGAAACTTACTGCAGAAAAGTGTCACAAAACCAAACTCACCAGCTCACTAGCTGACCTGCTAACTCACTAACCTACTCGCCACGTTATTGGTGGAAAATCTCAGAAGATGTGACCAATCAGCATTGCTTCCGCCACAGCCTGATATTTATTGTCCCATCACCAGGCGACACTGGTATTCACTGTCCCATCGCCAAGCTTCACTGATATTCACTGTCCCATCACCAAGCATCACTGATACTCACTGTCCCATCACCAAGCATCAGTGAAATTCACTGTCCCATCACCAAGAATCTGTGATATTCACTGTCTCATCACCAACCATCACTAATATTCACTGTCCCATCACCAAGCATCAGTGAAATTCACTGTCCCATCACCAAGAATCTGTGATATTCAGTCTCATCACCAACCATCACTGATATTCACTGTCCCATCACCAAGCATCAGTGAATTTCACTGTCCCATCACCAAGAATCTGTGATATTCACAGTCTCATCACCAACCATCACTGATATTCACTGTCCCATCACCAAGCACCAGCAGTATTCACTGTTCCATCACCAAACATCACTCATATTCACTGTCCGTCACCAAGCTTCACTGATATTCGCTGTCCCATCAACAAGCATCAGTGAAATTCTCTGTCCCATCACCAACCATCAGTGATATTCACAGCCCCATCACCAAGCATCAGTGATATTCACAGCCCCATCACCAAGCATCAGTGATATTCGCTGTCCCATCACCAACCATCACTGATATTCACTGTCACATCACCAAGCATCAGTGATATTTACTGTCCCATTACCAAGCACCAGCAATATTCACTGTCCCATCACCAAGCATCACTGATATTCACTGTCCCATCGCCAAGCTTCACTGATATTCACTGTCCCATCACCAAGCATTAATGAATTTCTCTGTCCCATCACCAAGCATCAGTGAAATTTTCTGCCCCATCACCAAGCATCACTGATATTCACTGTCCCATCACCAAGCATCAGTGATATTCACTGTCCCATCACCAAGCATCAGTAATGTTCACTGTTCCATCACCAAGCATCAGTGATACTCACTGTCCTATCACCAAGAGGCTGTGATATCCAGTGTCCCATCACCAAGCATCAGTGATATTCACTGTCCCATCACCAAGCATCAGTGATACTCACTGTCCCATCGCCAAACTTCATTGATATTCACTGTCCCATCACCAAGCATCAGTGATATTCACTGTCACATCACCAAGCATCAGTGATACTCACTGTCCCATCGCCAAACTTCATTGATATTCACTGTCCCATCACCAAGAATCTGTGATATTCACTGTCTCATCACCAACCATCACTGATATTCACTGTCACATCACCAAGCATCAGTGATATTCACTGTCCCATCACCAAGCATCAGTGATATTCACTGTCCCATCACCAAGCATCAGTGATATTCACTGTCACATCACCAAGCATCAGTGATACTCACTGTCCCATCGCCAAACTTCATTGATATTCACTGTCCCATCACCAAGAATCTGTGATATTCACTGTCTCATCACCAACCATCACTGATATTCACTGTCACATCACCAAGCATCAGTGATATTCACTGTCCCATCACCAAGCATCAGTGATATTCACTGTCCCATCACCAAGTATCAGTGATATTCACTGTCACATCACCAAGCATCAGTGATACTCATTGTCCCATCACCAGGCATCAGCAACATTTACTGTCCCATTCTGAAGCACCAGTGAACACTGTCCCATCGCCAAGCGCCACCAATATTCACCACAAAGTCTGCAGAAAAGGCCATTGTCGGGCCTTATCCCTTGTGACGCGAAGTCCCAAAAAGGCACCTCATGGATAGAAAAGAAAAATGAAGAAACATGAAGTATCCGCCGTGTTAAAAGTCTGAAAAATAACTTCCAAATGTTGTCAATAAAAAATAAGGGAGAGGAAAGTTCATGAATTAAGAAATATAATATTGTAGCCATAGGCAGGTACTCTGTAAAAAGATTAATTCCAGCTGCTTACCCATCCATCGTTATCTTTCCTTTTAACCCCAGGTAGAACTGTGATAAACTAACTTAATATATTATCACATGAATAATGTATGCATGCAAGCACGCCTCGTGTTCTAATGAGGGTGATGAAACGCACACCCCATCCTTGTATATTGAGTGTGTTCACTTTTTCTGTATTTCATTTCTCACAGATGTCTCAGCGAACAGAAGCTTTCTTCAGAGCCCTTAGGCCTTTACGGGGTCACAAACCAGCACTTCTGAGGAGTACGTTCCACTGGGTGAGAGGGGATCCGAATGGATATAGTTTAAAAAAATTTGAGTGCCCATAAATGTAACAAATAGATAAAGTGGGTGGGGTTCCTAAATACTGCAGAGTCGATAGACACCTCCTCCCATACGTCACAGTAAGTGGTCCATGCCCATCCTCCATACGTCACAGTAAGTGGTCCATGCTCATTCTCCCATACGTCATAGAAAGTGGTCCATGCCCATCCACCCATACGTCACAGTAAGTGGTCCATGCCCATCCACCCATATGTCACAGTAAGTGGTCCATGCCCATCCTCCATACGTCACAGTAAGTGGTCCATGCCCATCCTCGCATACGTCACAGTAAGTGGTCCATGCCTATCCACCCATACGTCACAGTAAGTGGTCCGTGCCCATCCTCCCGTACGTCACAGTAAGTGGTCCATGCCCATCTTCCAATAGTCACAGTAAGTGGTCCATGCCCATCCTCCATACATCACAGTAAGTGGTCCGTGCCCATCCTCCCATACGTCACAGTAAGTGGTCCATGCCCATCTTCCAATAGTCACAGTAAGTGGTCCATGCCCATCCTCCATACGTCACAGTAAGTGGTCCATGCCCATCTTCCAATAGTCACAGTAAGTGGTCCATGCTCATTCTCCCATATGTCACAGAAAGTGGTCCATGCCCGTCCTCCCATACGTCACAGTAAGTGGTCCATGCCCATCCTCCATACGTCACAGTAAGTGGTCCATGCCCATCTGTAGGAGGCTGGCCTGGCTTGTAGTGGGTACCAGAGGTACTTACACCTTGTGCCAGGTCCAGTTATCCCTTATTAGTGTAGAAGAGGTGTTTCTAGCAGCTTAGGCTGATAGAAGGTAGCTATGGAAAAGCAGCTAAGGCTGAACTAGGAGACATGTAAAGCTCCTTCTATACCACTGGTGTCATATGCACAATATCATAAGAAAACACAATACACAGATATACTAAAAATAAAAGTACTTTATTTTTATGACAATATGCCAAAAGTATCTCAGTGAGTACCCTCAGTATGAGGATAAGAAATATACACACGATATATGTACACAAACCAAAATTATGCAGATAATAGCAAAAGGAAGTAATGCAAGCAATGTAAAGTTACAGTAGATTGCAATAGGAACAAATAGGAATAGGGGCCACACAAACCATATACTCCAAGAGTGGAATGCGAACCACGAATGGACCCCAAACCTATGTGAGCTTGTAGAGGGTCGCTGGGACTGTAAGAAAACAGTAAGGGTTAGAAAAATTAGCCCACCCCAAGACCCTGAAAGGTAGGTGTAAAGTGCACCTACTACCCCCAGAGAGCACAGAAGTCGTGATAGGGGGATTCTGCAGGAAGAACAAACACCAGCAATGCAACAACAGTGGATTTCCGGAGCTGAGTACCTGTAGGACAAGGGGACCAAGTCCAAGAGTCGCGACAGTGTCAAGAGTAGGCAGGAGCCCAAGAAATGCCAGCTGAGGGTGCAAGGAAGCTGCCACCTGTTGGAAGAAGCTTGGTGTTCTGCAAGAACAAAGAGGACTAGGAACTTCCCCTTTGGAGGATGGATGTCCCACGGCATGAAGAAGCTTGCAGAGGTGTTCCCACGCAGAAAGGCCACAAACAAGCCTTGCTAGCTGCAAGGGTCGCAGTTAGGGTTTTTGGATGCTGCTGTGGCCCAGGAGGAACCAGGATGTCGCCACTTTGATGAGGAGACAGAGGGGCTGCCCATCAAGTCAGAGAGCCCTCACAGAAGCAGGCAGCACCCGCAGAAGTACCTGAACAGGCACTTAGAAGAAAAGTGAACCGGAGTCCACCCGAAGTCACAAAAGGGAGTCCCATGACGCCGGAGGGCAACTCAGAAGGTTGTGCACTGCAGGTTAGAGTGTCGGGGACCCAGGCTTGGCTGTGCACAAAGGAAATCCTGGAAGAGTGCACAGGAGCCGGAGCAGCTGCAAATCATGCGGTACCGAGAAAAGCAGTCTAGCGTGGGGAGGCAAGGACTTACCTCCACCAAACTTGGACTGAAGAGTCACTGGACTGTGGGAGTCACTTGAACGCTCGTTGTGCTGAGAGGGGACCCAGAGGACCGGTGATGCAGTCTTTTGTTGCCCGCGGTTGCAGGGGGAAGATTCCGTCGACCCACGGGAGATTTCTTCAGAGCTCCTGGTGCAGAGAGGAGGCAGGCTACCCCCAGAGCATGCACCACCTGGAAACAGTTGAGAAAGCCGGCAGGATGAAGCGATACAAGGTTGCTAGTAGTCTTCTTGCTACTTTGTTGCGGGTTTGCAGGCGTCCTGAGCAGTCAGCAGTTGATCCTTTGGCAGAAGGTGAAGAGGGAGATGCAGAGGAACTCTGGTGAGCTCTTGCATTCGTTATCTGGTGAGATCCCCAAAGCAGAGACCCTAAATAGCCAGAAAAGGAGGTTTGGTCACTCCCCTTTCCTTTGTCCAGTTTCGTGCCAGAGCAGGGCTGGGGGATCCCTGAACCAGTGTAGACTGGCTTATGCAGAGATGGGCACCATCTGTGCCCATCAAAGCATTTCCAGAGGCTGGGGGAGGCTACTCCTCCCCAGCCTTCACACCTATTTCCAAAGGGAGAGGGTGTTACACCCTCTCTCAGAGGAAGTCCTTTGTTCTGCCTTCCTGGACCAGGGCTGCCCAGACCCCAGGAGGGCAGAAACCTGTCTGAGGGGTTGGCAGCAGCAGCAGCTGCAGTGGAGACCCCGAAAAGGCAGTTTGGCAGTACCCGGGTTCTGTGCTAGAGACCCGGGGGATCATGGAATTGTCATGTCCATGATCTTAGACATGTTACATGGCCATGTTCGGAGTTACCATTGTGACGCTGCACATAGGTAGTGACCTATGTACAGTGCACACGTGTAATGATGTCCCCGCACTCACAAAGTCCGGGGAATTTGCCCTGAACGATGTGGGGGCACCTTGGCTAGTGCCAGGGTGCCCTCACACTAAGTAACTTTGCACCCAACCTTCACCAGGTGAAGGATAGACATATAGGTGACTTATAAGTTACTTAAGTGCAGCGGTAAATGGCTGTGAAATAACGTGGATGTTATTTCACTCAGGCTGCAGTGACAGACCTGTGTAAGAATTGTCAGAGCTCCCTATGGGTGGCAAAAGAAATGCTGCAGCCCATAGGGATCTCCTGGAACCCCAATACCCCTGGTACCTCAGTACCATATACTAGGGAATTATATGGGTGTACCAGTATGCCAATGTGAATTGGTAAATTTAGTCACTAGCCTGTTAGTGACAAATTTGGAAAGCAGAGAGAGCATAACCACTGAGGTTCTGGTTAGCAGAGCCTCAGTGAGACAGTTAGGCATCACACATGGAACACATACAGGGCAGGGCACATACTTATGAGCACTGGGGCCCTGTCTGGCAGGGTCCCAGTGACACATAGACTAAAACAACATATATACAGTGAAATATGGGGGTAACATGCCAGGCAAGATGTTACTTTCCTACACCATCTTCCCATAGTCACAGTAAGTGGTCCATGCCCATTCTCCCGTACGTCACAGTAAGTGGTCCATGCCCATCCTCCCATACGCCACAGTAAGTAGTCCATGCCCATTCTCCCATACGTCACAGTAAGTGGTCCATGCCCATCCTCACATACGTCACAATAAGTGGCCCATTCCCATCCTCCCCTACGTCACAGTAAGTGGCTCATGCCCATCTCGCATACATCACAGTAATTGGTCCATGCCCATTCTCCATACGTCACAGTAAGTGGTCCATGCTCATCCACCCTTACGTCACAGTAAGTGGTCCATGCCCATCCTCCCATACGTCACAGTAAGTGGTCCATGCCCATCCACTCATACGTCACAGTAAGTGGTTCATGCCCATTCTCCCATACGTCACAGTAACTGGTCCATGCCCATCCTCGCATACGTCACAGTAAGTGGTCCATGCCCATTCTCCCATACGTCACAGTAAGTGGTCCATGCCTATCCACCCATACGTCACAGTAAGTGGTCCATGCCCACCCTCACATACGTCACAGTAAGAGGTCCATGCCCATCCTCCCATACGTCACAGTAAGTGGTCCATGGCCATCCTCCCAACCGTCACAGTAACTGGTCCATGCCCATCCTCGCATACGTCACAGTAAGTTGTCCATGCCCAATCTCCCATACGTCACAGTAAGTGGTCCATGCCCATCCTCGCATACGTCACAGTAAGTGGTCCATGCCCATTCTCCCATACGTCACAGTAAGTGGTCCATGCCTATCCACCCATACGTCACAGTAAGTGGTCCATGCCTATCCACCCAAACGTCACAGTAAGTGGTCCATGCCCACCCTCACATACGTCACAGTAAGTGGTCCATGCCCATCCTCCCATACGTCACAGTAAGTGGTCCATGGCCATCCTCCCAACCGTCACAGTAAGTGGTCCATGCCCATCCACCCATACGTCACAGTAAGTGGTCCATGCCTATCCACCCATACGTCACAGTAAGTGGTCCATGCCCATCCCTCCATACGTCACAGTAAGTGGTCCATGCCCATCCACCCATACGTCACAGTAAGTGGTCCATTCCCATCCTCACATATGTCACAGTAAGTGGCTCATGCCCATCCTCGCATGCATCACAGTAAGTGGTCCATGCCCATCCACCCATACGTCACAGTAAGTGGTCCATACCCATCCTCGCATATGTCACAGTCAGTTGCGGCTCACACTGTAAGAGGGACCGGGGCAGCGTGTGCGGGGGGAGGAATATTAATAAAATTTTAAAAAATAAAAATAAACTTAACTGGCCTGCTTCCTGGAGAACCGCGCTCCTCCTCACCTCTGCCTGCAGGCACAGGCTCCCAGACTGCCCTGCAGCCAATCCTGATGCTGCTCAAAGCAGGGTCAGGATTGGCTGGTAGCACCCAGCCTGGGCCCTACCAGGCAGACCGGGAGCCTGTGCAGGCTCTCTCCAGCCCAGCAACTGGGTTGCTGGGCTGGAGAGAGCCCTGTGCACATGTGTGTTTGCCCGGCTGTCTCGGGCCGGTCATACACACATGCACTCTGAAGGGAGTGCACAGAGCACTCCCCTCTGCTTGTCACAGTGTGTGGCCCACCCCTTTCACAAGTTTACACAGTTTATTATCCCTTCCTTGTGAAAGGATCTGCAGCAGTTGCTGCTGGCAGGGGTCATGGGGCGATGCTCCTCTGCCCTCATGGAGGAGCTGCTGCCTCTGGTCACAATAAGTGGTCCATGCACCTCCTCGTATAAGTCACAGCAAGTGGTCCATGCACCTCCTTGCATACGTCACAGTAAGTGGTCCATGCATGCACCTCTACGCATAAATGAAAGTAAGTGGTCCATGCACCTCCTCACATACGTCACAGCAAGTGGTCCATTCATGCACCCCCTCACATGTGTCCCAGTAAGTGGTTCATGCATGCACCTTCTCGCATAGTCACAGTAAGTGGTCCATGCATGCACCTCCTCGCATACGTCACAGTAAGTGGTCCATGCACCTCCTCGCATACATCACAGTCCATGCATGCACATTCTCGCATATGTCACACTAAGTGATGATGTATGAACATCCTCGCCTACGTCCCAGTAAGTGGTCCATGCATGCACCCCCTCACATTTGTCACAGTAAGTGGTTCATGCATGCACCTTCTCGCATAGTCACAGTAAGTGGTCCATGCAGGCACCTCCTCGCATACGTCACAGTAAGTGGTCCATGCACCTCCTTGCATACATCACAGTAAGTGGTCCATGCATGCACATTCTCGCATATGTCACACTAAGTGATGATGCAAGAACATCCTCGCCTACGTCAGAGTAAGTGGTCCATGCATGCACCTCCTCACATATGTCACAGTAAGTGGTCTATGCCCATCCTCCCATAATTCACAGTAAGTGGTCCATGCACATTCTTGCATACGTCATAGTAAGCGGTCCATGCATGTCCTGACATACGTCACAGTAAGTGGTCCATGCCCTTCCTCCCATACTTCACAATAAGTGGTCCATGTACATCCTCTCATATGTCACGGTAAGTGGTCCATGCATGTGCATCCTCCCATATGCCGCAGTAAGTGGTCCATACATGAACATCCTCACATACATCACAGCAAGTGGTCAATGATCATCGTCGCACACATCACAGTACGTGGTCAATGTGGTCCATGCATGTACCTACTCACATACGTCACAGTAAGTGGTCTATGTGGTCCATTCATGCACCTCCTCACATAGGTCACAGTAAGTGGTCCACGCATGCACATTCTTGCATACATCACAGTAAGTGGTCCATGTGGCCCATGCATCCACCTCCTCACATATGTCACAGTAAGTGATACAGGTGGTGCATGCATCCACATCCTCGCATACATCACAGTAAGTGGTCCATGCATGCACATCCTCCCATACATCACATGAAGTGGTCCATGTACATCCTCACACATGTCACAGTAAGTGGTCCATGTGGTCCATGCATGCACCACCTCGCACACATTACAGTAAGTGGTCCATGTAGTCCATGCATGCACATCCTTGCAAACATCACAGCAAGTGGTCCATGAACATCCACACACATGTCACAGTAAGTGGTTCATGCATGCACATTCTCACATACGTCACAGCAAGTGGTACATGCACATCAATGCATATGACACAGTAAGTGGTCCATGCATACACATCCTTGCATACGTCACAGCAAGTGGTCCATGTACATCCACGCATATGTCACAGTAAGTGGTTCATGCATGTACATCCCCACATACGTCACAGTTAGTGGTCCAGGAACATTCATGCACATGTCAAAGTAAGTGGTCAATGCATGCACATCCTCACATACGTCACAGTTAGAGGTCCATACATGCACATCCTCGCATATGTCACAATAAGTGGTCCATGCTCCTTCAAGAGGTTTGCATTCACTGCACATCTCTGATATCTGATTGGTTGGACGTGCCTGGTGATGACAGTGTCTGGTCAAAATCACATTTCGATGTCAAGTCCATTAGCTTAGCTTTTAACCAACAATCCTTAAGGAGGGCGTAATATGTCTATGATTGTCGTCCATCTTTCAGAGGTGTCTAGCTTAGGCTGACAAAGCTGTGTTTTGATTGACACTGCTCAGATATGAAGACACTATCCAGAGATTCGGCTGGGAAGCATTAGCATAACAAGTGATTCCCCCGTGAAAGTGTCTCTACTCATGGCGGGTGCAGGTTCCTATTTTGGGGTGAAACATCTTTATACAGGGTTCAAAGCACATGAGAGAAGTGGGTGATCAGAGCGAACATATCTTTTCTAATTTATATAAACTGGACTTCGGTTTTCTCTTGTCCATGTTGTTTTCTTGCTTTGTCAATGACGCTTTTTCACATTGGATCCATTTGAGATCCATAGCCATGGCCACTGGAATTATGCGGCAGGGAAGGCTGAAATTATGCGGCAAGAAACGGCAAGGTGTGTCATTGTTCTGCACAATTTGTGAAAGCATTACTTCATTAATTGGCCAATTTTAAGCTTGTTAAACTGTGTGGGCATTCATTGTACCTCTTTATTACCAGTTTAAGACCCAAATTTAGCAATAAGTTACAGAAAGGTGACGAGTCAACTTTTGCAAAAGGGACTTCTACTGAGCTGCAACACGTGTCGATATACGTTTACTAATCTTTTTACCGTTTGAGCTAGAAACATTTATTTTTTGTTAAAAACTGCAGATTATGTTGGCAGATGATGGATTATATGGCAAATGCGGCAAAAAATTCCAGTGACCCTGTCCCTAACTCTAAACATGTCAACTGCGTAACACTGATGAGGTTAGACAGAACACATCATGTCTATGGTTACCGAACACCTTTGAGAAAGATCTATTTTTATCTAAGACAATCAGACTCAAAGCTGGTTGCTGGTTGTGCGTGCTTCTTAGGTCTTGCTTGAACTCAATAGGGTTCATTGGATAAAGAATTTATGAGTACCGGAAGTAGTAAGTATTTGTGTGGTATCTGTATACCGCAAACTGCAAAAGACAGGGGGTGCTGTACGTGGCCTGTGGAAAGTCAAAACGTCACTTGAGATTTAGGACTCTCACTGCATGGTAATGTAAAGAGGCGGCTGGTATCTACGGAGATTGGTGGGACAGACAAATGGGTGGTTGCATGCTCTATCATGCCGCGCCCGCAAACAAATTAAAAATCCACTTATCTCACATGCTGCATATACAACGGATCCTCCTCGCTAAAGTCTGGTGATCAGCGCAGGCCTCTGCCAACTCCCTTAACTAATCCTGGTGCTGCTGTCATGCTGCTAGCCAGCATGAGAAAAGTACCAGGATTGGAAGGAACAGCGCCTCTCGGCGCTCTGGAGGGCACTGGAGGCCTGTGCTTGCTCTAAGACAGCTGAGTTGAGAGGTTTAAAGTGTGCATGTCTCGCCGGCCATCGTAAGATGTCCGGTCAAAGGGACATGTGCACTTTAAACTGAAATACCCAGCCACCTGTTCTCCCTGCTGCTGCCACTCAGCAGACCTGTCGCCGTCCTAACACTCAGTTTGGTACTGGTGGATGAAAAATAAAATTGTATTAAATTAACTTTATTTCCATTTTATTATTTATCTCTGGGGCTTTTGGGGGCATCTTAGTTGGGAGGGCAACGCTCCTCCGCTCCAATGGAGGAGCCACCCCAAGTAGTGTTCTATAAAGAGATGCATCTGTGTTAGAAATGGGGTCCATAGTTGGCAGTGGTTTGCACCCTGTCAAGATAGGGATCCACATGCTAGTCAAGGTAAGGGAACCACACAGCTAAGATAACCCCTGCACAACCCCTTGGTAGCTTGGCACGAGCAGTCAGGCTTATCTCACAGGTAATATGTAAAGTATTTGGACATACACACAGTATCACAGTGAAAATGCCACAAAAGTACTACACACCAGTTTAGAACAATAGCCAATATTTACCTGAGTAAAACAAGACCAAAACTACAAAAATCAAACACTCACAAGTAAAGATACAAATCTTTAAAGATTAAATTTAGTATAGCGCTTAGAAACACAATAGCTCCAGCTGGGGCTATCACGAAATGTTGACAGGGTTGTTTCCAGCAGTCTGACGCTGCTCCCAAGAGAGTGAGGGCCAATCATGGAGTTGCACGGACCCCAGGTACAGCACTTTGGAAAATAATGAGGAAATAAAGACGGGGAGGTGAGGTGTCTCTTGTGCCGGTGCGGTGTCGGTTCCTTACCGCCACCGGGGTAACAGGAGGCAAGCTCAGGTCAAGCTCATGAAGAACCTTCCACCAAAGTCCAGTCCTTTCACTCCCAGGACAGAAGCAGCAGGCCAGCACAGCAAAGCAACAGGCCGAGTGGCAGCTCCTACAGCATCCAGCTCTTCTTCCTGGCAGAATGTCCTCATTCAAGAAGTGCTATAACTTTGTAGTGTCAGATGTCCAGTACATACAACCACAAGTAGGCAAACTACAAAGAGAAGTCTTTGTAGGGCACAAGACCCAGCCTTCCCCTGCCCTTGCCCCAGACACACTCCAGGGGGTTGGAGACTGCTTTGTGTAAGGACAGACACAGCCCTATTCACGTTCAAGTGTCAGCACTCTAGCTCAGCAAGACCCATCAGGATATTCAGGGCACACCTCAGCTCCCTTTGCGTGATTGTCTAGAGTCAATTCACAAATAGCCCAACTGTCATCCTGATCAAGACGTGTATTCACAGACAGGAAGAGGCACAGAATAGTTAAGCAAGAAAATGCCCACTGTCTAAAAGTGGCATTTTCAAACTTACAAATGTAAAAAACATCTTCACCAAAATATGTATATTTAAATTGTTAGTTTAGAAACCCCAAACTCGATATCTCTATCTGCTCTCGATGGAAAATTACACTTAAAGGATATTTCAAGGCAATCCCCATCTTAGCCTATGAGAGAGATAGGCCTTGCGATAGTGAAAAACAAATTTAGCAGTAATTCAAAATCAGGACATGTAAACCACACCAGTACATGTCCTACCTTTTAAGTACACAGCACCCTGCCCTTGGGGTTGCCATGGGCCTACCTTAGGGGTGACATTTATGTAGTGAAAAGGAAAAGTTTGGGCCTGGCAAGTGGGTGCACTTGCCAGGTCGACATAGCAGTATAAAAATGAACACACAGGTGCTGCAATGGCTAGGCATGTGGGTGGCACAATCAGTGCTGCAGCATTTGATTTACAGGCCCTGGGCACGCCTGGTGCACTATACTAGGGACTTACTGGTAAATCAAATATACCAATCATGGATAAACCAATGTCCAATATAATTTAGATGGAGAGCACTTGCACTTTGGAACTGATCAGCAGTGGTAAAGTGCCCAGAGTCCTAAAGCCAGCAAAAACTAAATTCAGCACAGGATCAAGAACATGAGGTCAGAAGCTAAAAGGAGAGGCCTAGAGCTGACAGGTCTAACAGGCTTCACTTGTTTCTAATGTGGAGCAGTTGGGGCTGTCCTTATGGATATAGGTTTGTTGTTCCAAATCCTGGATGCCCCCATGGAAAAGGCCTGCAACTTTTTTTTTTGTTTTTTTTACTCTCCTTGATGTGCATTCTGATAGATCCCTGGCTATGGGTGTGCCGAGAACCACCACAGATGGTGAACAGGTCTGCAAAAAAGACTTTGCAAATGACGAAGCTAGTTCTATGATAATATTTTCATGGGAAATTTTGAAAATTGGTTCATCTTGGAAGATGTAACATGGAAAGACCATTTGTTCATCTATCTACATTTTGTTGATTACATTTGTCTCATTTGCAGCGGACCCAAGGAAGCATTGGAGGGTAACATCCATATTACAAGCAATCCGGACATTCAAACAACTCATCACATAGATAAAGCGCAGATATCGTTTTTTGATGCTTCTGTGATCCTACCATCTTCAGGAATTAAAACCAAGGTACACAGAAGACCAACTGATAGAAATACCTGTTTACATTCCCAGAGTTTTCATCTGGAATCTGTAAGCATCACTTGCCTTTTTCCCAGTTTATGCGTTTAATATCTATCACTCCAGACCCGGAAGAGTAGGCGAGTATCTCAGATGAATACAAGGGAAACTTTCAGGATAGAGGGTATCCGGAATGTGTTTTGGTGAATTCCATTCAGCGATGGCAAGAAAACTTGTTTGTAAAAGGTTAAAAAAGAAAAAAAATCTAGGATGATTTTGGTTTTAGAATTTTCAACCCGGTCCCCTGCTGTTAATAAATCATGAACAAACGTTGGAAACTGCAGCACACTGAATCTGATTTCCTTGGATTATTCCTGAGAAAGCATTATTTACATATAATCATGCAACAACAGCACTAAGAAGAAGTCTTCGCTGAAATATTCAGGTACTAAGAAGTGTTATAACTGAATTCACTGCAATAATGTTATATTAGGAAACACAGTTACTCGTCCTCATAAAGGACACAAGATTTCTTATCGAAATTCTGGAGATTGCAACTCTAAAAATGTCATTTACAGTCTTCATTGCCCAAGTGGCATTTCAATGCTGGGAAAACAGAAAGGAAAATTAAAACCAGAATCACATCATCATGATGTTCAGTGAGAGGGAATTGCAGATACGGGGACGAGTACTTAACATGTAGGACCACCAAGTTTCTTCTTATAAAGGGGAATAGGGAGGAGACTTAAGTGAGTTGGGGCCAGATCTAGCAAGAATCGAATTTATTAATCAGTAATTGTGAGTCAGTGCAACTCGCAAATTCCGATTCGCAAATCCGTATGCAGACTGGTGTCTCAGACACCTTCTGCGAATCGCAAGGGGGTCGCAAATACCCACCTCATTAATATTAATGAGGTGGGTCGCAAACAGACAGCAGACCTCCATCTCAGTGACTGCTTTTTCAATAAAGCAGTTTTTTTTTTTTGTAACGCAGCCCGTTTTCCTTAAAGGAAAACGAGTTGTATTACAAAGAAAACATTAAACCATTTGGTTTCGTTTTTTCAGAGTAGGCAGTGGTCCATTGGACCACTTCCTGCTCTGAAAAAATATTTTGGGCGACATTCCCAAAGGGGAAGGGGTCCCATGGGGACCCCTTCCCTTTTGCGAATGAGTTAGCACCCACTTCAAGTGGGTGCTAACTGCGAATTACTTTGCGACCGCTTTCGAGGTCACAAACCAATTCTGCATCGCAGTGCGAGTCGCAAATAGGAAGGGAACACTTGCAAGTCGCATTCCCAATTTGCGAGTTGGTACCGACTCCCAAAACGGGAATGTACATCGCAATGGCCGTTTTGCATGGCGCAAACTGCGAATTTCGCAGTTTGCGCCATGCAAACCGGTAGGTACATCTGGCCCTAGATCTCAAATTACGTGTTGGTATATATTTTTGGATTACGCGTAGGTATGTATTTGTGGATTTTTGGACAGGGATAGAGATAAATGCTGGGCTGCTACCCTAAAGACAATGGCATAGGAAAGGTCCCCAAAACTCCTGAAGCTCCCTCAGCACTGTACCCTAGCCTGAAAGCTCCTGAGTGAGTCTGGAGGGGGCTCCTCCATGTACTTTGCAGGAGGGGGCTCCCCTCAAGTTTGCTTACGCCGACACCGCTGTGTAAAGGGATTTGAAAATAATGCAGCCAGTCTACAACACCGCCGGCTGTTTGACATTTGACAATGGTTGATGATGTGAACAGTTAGCTCAGCAGTACTTTCACAGGCATGCTCGTAAGCCTGCAGTGACACCATCACATGCCTCAGGGGTTGCATGGCTAGAGCACACGGCTACATACGATGCTCGCAAGCACGTTGACGCGTAGTTGGTATCTTTGCACAGGTTCACGAGGCCACAGATCCCCACCGCCCTGCATTGTTTCACAGGTAATGTTTCATTTTATGTCCTCGGCTTCCCCCGATGGAAAGTCACTCTGACCCAAAACGCATTGAGATTCGGATCTTTGAACATCGAAATATATCGGAGCCAGGGATGGATTGAACGACACGTTCCACAATCGATAATGTTTTGTTTATAAGAGATCATACTGCATGAAGGCAATCGATTCATCAAGCATTAAAGAATTTACGTTTGGAATTTGCAATTCTGGTGTTTAATCAAGTTTAAATGGATTTCGCCTCCGGGCTCTTGTGATACAGTCCTGGGACTGGCCGGCGGATTCCTGCGATCAGCATCACTGACAAACATCTCAGATGCAGCAGGACCTGTAGAGCTTGTTACCACTCAGGGACGTTCTACAGGCCTACGGCCCGCTGCCGAGGGCTATCCAGTGCTTAATTTGTGAAACATTCAGTGCCAGGGCCCTGCCAGGAGGCCACTGCTTCTTGGACCACGTATTGCCCCTGTCAGTGCTACCAACCCAACTGCTCACCATCACAAGGGATAATTCAAACTATTCTAGGCTTTCAAAGCTATAGGAATAGCTTTAAAGGCAGGTATTCATCATTGTAATGTGTATTTAATTAATAAACAACTGCTGCGCTCATCTCTCAATTAGACAATCAATACCACCAGGTGGCAGTCTGTCACGGTGTTGACAATTAAGTACTGTGCCGAGCACTGGAAATCACTGGCTCAAATTAAGCACTTGCTATACCGGTTGTTAAGGCTCTGAACCTGAAAGGCTCGGACTTAAAATGAAGTGGAGGGCCTTTAACAATTGGCCCGAGGAAAAAGGGCTATAAGGCTATTAGAACCACTGAGGGTAAAATGTTCTAAAGTACTAAGGGAAAAACATGAAGGCAAACATTGGAATGTTAGACCTCCGGGCTTCTACCAGCCATTAGAGGCCCAGAGCTGCTCCTTTGTCTTCAATGGGGCTTCCAGAAGTCCAATGTTCGAATATAGCCTTAGAACCCGCCGTAGCGGGCTCTCCCGGCTATTAAAGGCCCGCTCCCGAGTTAAATGCCCGAGCCGAAGGCGAGGGCATTTAACAAGGGAAAGGGCCTTTAATAGCCGGTAGAGCCCGCTACGGCGGGTTCTAAGGCTATTAGAACATTCTGCCACTCAGGGCAGAATGTTCTCTTAAAAAAAACAAATTGCTCACGGAGCCCGAGGGGATTAAAATCCCCTCGGGCTCCGTGAGGCTTTGTTCACAGCTGCTGCTGTGAACAAAGCCCATTGGAATGTTGGCGCTGCGGGCTTTTACCGGCCAGTAAAAGCCCGCAGCACTCCATTGTTTTCAATGGAGCTGCCAACTTCCAATGTTCTAATATGCATTACACCATCATTCTAATGCCTCAGTCACTATCATTGCTGGTGGCAATGAACTGCCACGGGTGGGCTGGCCTATGGTATAACTGGGAGATGGCTTGGAAGCCCAGTGCCCCTGAAATGCCAGAAGGGATGGAGAGGGCCAGTCTGAGAAAGGCTTCTGCCTGAGGGTCAAACGTATGCCACACACACGCACCCCTTGGTGCTACACTGGCGTTCAGTTATTCCACATCACCTTGAAACAACCTTGGCACCCCCTTTACTGGGGCAGAATTTAGCTTTTTAGATTGATCCGATGGTGCCAAATTGTATTTTTAGGGTTGAGCGCGCAAAGCACTCTGTCCCTCTTGTTAGCTCTCTACTGGCTTGTAGACATGCCCACTAGTTTGTTTGGTTCTAGAGCTTGCCTTTTAAAATGTCCTTGATTTGATTAGTGAAAGGCATGCACACGTCATGCCGTTTCCAGTGTTTAGGCCTCCTCGAGTGCACCGGCTAACTACTGAAAACATATGAGGCTCGCTGTTTTCCACATGGTTTCTGGACTACTTTTTCTCTTTGTTTCATAGGTAGCGCGATCTCACTGGGCAGTAGTCGAGCGCTTTGCATGACATCGACCTAGTTACATAGATAATTGCACTTTTGCTGGTTACATGAATAATTGCACTTTTGCCTATATGTTTCCCTGCGAGCGAACTTCTGTTTCCTTTTTTTTGTGTCTGCTTCGCGCTCATGGCAGCTGTCGGCTTGCTTCGGTGAAACTGTTTATCTTTTCATTTTATGTGGCAAGAAAATCCGGTTAGGAGTTTACAATGCCAATAGCTCTAACCTCAAGCAAACGCGAAAGTTGTTAGACATGTCACTGGTGCCAATGCCTTGACCGAATTGCCTGTCAATGGTGTAAGGACACACCCCACTAGTGCACACAACCCAGATCCTGTGCACTTTGTGTGACGTGGCTTAAGTGAGGTGTGCACTGATCATCTCAGGGACTGAAGGAGCTATACTTCAACCCCACCTGGGACTGGTGATAGAGTCCAGGCACCAACTAAACCAAGTCAGTCTCTTTCTGCGCCCCTGCACCTCTCCTGAAAGTGCCCAGAATAAAAGAAGCAAGGGGCAGACTTTCTTCAGGTCAGACTCAGACTCCTGAAGTGGTATTTGTATCGGGTACCCTGCGATGGGACAGGAGCCATGGTGCCCACCTGCAGGCGATGCCCGGACTGCAGTCACAAGATGACCCCCTGTGAGTGATGTCCAAACTAAAGTCACAAGATGTCACCCCTATTGTGGACGATGCCCAGACTGCAATCACAGGGTACCACCCACCAGTGATACCCAGACTACAGTCACAGGGTGCCCCATTTGGGTGATGCCCACACTTCAGTCACCCTGCAGTTGACGCCAAGACTGCAGTCTTAGGCTGCCTCCCGCAGGTGATGCTCAGACTTCAGTCACAGGGTGTCCCCCTGCGGTTTATACCAGGATTGTAGTCATAGGGTGCCTCTGGAGGGTGATGCCCAGACACAGAGTGCCCCCCCTGCAGTTGATGTGCAGAGTGCAGTCATTGGGTGCCCCCCGCAGGTGATGCTCGGGCTCCAGTTACAGGGTGCCCCCTGTGGGTGAAGCCCAGATTGCAGTCACAGGATGCCCCCTACGGATGATGCCCAGATTTCAGTCACAGGGTGCCCCTTGTGGTGATGCACAGACTGCAGTGACAAGTTCCCCCCTGCGGGCGGTGCCCAGACTGCAGTCTCAAGCTGTCCCCTGTAGTTGATGCTCATACTACAATCATAGGGTGTCCCTCTTCAGGTGATGCTCAGATTAGAGTCACAGGGTGCCCCCTGAGGGTTATGCCCAGATTTCAATCACAGGGTTCCCCCCCACAAATGATGCCCAGACTTCAGTCACAGGGTGCACCCTGTGTGTGATTCCAGGCTTCTTGTGTGCTGGCAGTCCCCGGTGGTGGTCTTACTCACTACTGCCCCCCCCCCACACACAGACACACCCAAGCACACACACCTTTGCTCCTGGGCGTGTCTGTATTCAGGGTGCTGGTGCTTGGTTGGGTACAGATTGTGGTGGCTGGGGGTGGGGCGGTCTCCAGCCCAGCAATGCAGTGCCAGGTTGGAGAGAGCCCAGCGCGCATGTGTGTTTCCCGGCCTGTGAGAGGTGGCCTGCCAAACATACATGGGCACTTAGGGGAGTGTTGTGCAATCCCACTCCGTCCCTGTCATCACTCGTGGCCCCGCCCCTTTTGCAGTAAAAACATAATAAACATAGTTTATTATTTTTTTCTGTAAAAGTTTTGCAGCTGCTGCTGCTGGCAGGGGGCGACGCTCTTTCGCCATAGCAGAGGAGCCGCCCCGGTACATATCGGATATTATACAATCAGTGTCCTATACAATTCTTGTCATCCAGAAATCAAGTGTACATATCGGATATTAGGCAATGAGTGTTATATAGAATTCTTGCCATCCTGAAATCAGGTGTACACATCGGATATTGTGCAATCAGTGTCCTATACAATTCTTGCCATCCTGAAATCAGGTGTACACATCGGATATTATGCAATCAGAGTCCTATGCAATTCATCACATCTGAAATCAGTCGTACACATCGGATATTATGCAATCAGTGTCCCATACAATTCATCACATCTGAAATCAGTCGTACACATCGGATATTATGCAATCAGAGTCCTATACAATTCATCACATCTGAAATCACAAATACACATCGGATATTGTGCAATTAGTGTCCTATACATTTCATCACATCTGAAATCACACGTACACATCGGATATTGTGCAATTAGTGCCCTATACATTTAATCACATCTGAAATGAGGCGTACACATCGGATATTGTGCAATCAGTGTCCTGTACAATTATTGCCATCCTGAAATCAGGTGTACATATTGGATATTATGCAATCAGTGTCCTATACAATTCATCCATCTGAAATCAGGCGTACACATCGGATATTACGCAATCAGTGTCCTATGCAATTCATCACATCTGAAATCAGGTGTACACATCGGATATTGTGCAATCAGTGTCCTATACAATTCATCACATCTCAAATCAGGTGTACACATCGGATATTGTGCAATCAGTGTCCTATACAATTCATCACATCTGAAATCAGGTGTTCACACATCGGATATTATGCAATCAGTGTCGTATACAATTCATCACATTTGAAATCAGGCGTACACATCGGATATTACGCAATCAGTGTCCTATACAATTCATCACATCTGAAATCAGGTTTACACATCGTAGATTATGCAATCAGTGTCCTATGCAATTCATCACATCTGAAATCAGGTGTTCACATCGGATATTGTGCAATCAGTGTCCTATACAATTCATCACATCTGAAATCAGGAGTACGCATCGGATACATCTTGCAAACGCATAGGACAGCTGAGGAACCGTAGCTTTTCCTAATGTTCAGTGCAGCTCTTGTAAAATTTAAAACAGCGCACGAAAGGTCAAGGGGTGGTTAGTTGTGTGAAACGGTTGGTGCAACTTGGTGTCGGTAATCTTAGCACAGCTAACCAAGCAAAGGACAGGAAACAGTTTACGGGGGGCGGTGCTAAGTGCACACGAAAGCATCACATGACCAGTGCATTCTTGCTGTCGGCGATCACAGGGGCAGGTGTGGAGTGGGTCAAACCATTTATCCTGGGGCGCAAAGCTGACCAAAAAGTGCCAAGTGCTTCAGTTGAAACCAGTGAGGTGTGACCCATACTGGGGATTTGGAATGAGGGTCAGACAGGGTTCAATCTCCCAAAAAGTGCAGAATGCAGAATAAGCAACACTCATCTGTATATAGACTGAGTATCCAGGGACCGCACTCCTCTTCTGTAGCTATAATAAAGATTTTTAGCACCTCTTCAGGTACAGTTTCCAAAGTTTCAGGGGCTTTTTAATACTCGGGGGCACCAATCTCAGCAAAAATACGTTTGAAATACATGAACCAAGGAATGTTGATGACACAATCGAGTGCCAGAGATCCCTCCAGCACCTGGTGAGTGCCAGATTTGGTGCCAAAGGGGCAGTGAGGCCAAGCCTTCAGGAACTTCTAGGTATTTCAACCCTGTTTCCTCATGACAAATGAGATGTGCTGTTCCCTGAGGAACAGATGGCAGATTGTGTAAAAAGCCATTCTCAGGCCTCTAAGCAATAAAGGATTGACATGGCCCATTCTCCAGCCCCCTATGAGGCAACCGGTACACACTTAGCTTTATAGATGTGAATGAGTTCCGTCACAAGTATATCAATCATCCAAGACACAAACCTCCAAACTGCTTCCATCCCTCTCTGAACCTGGATACATCTTGGTTTGCTTAAATAAAAGACAGCAGATTATCAGCGCTATCAGCAGAAGCACTACCTAAATAATGAGAATGGTTGACCTATAGATCTTGGCCTCCCCAATCCTTTGCCTTTTAAACTTGGGGTGTGATTTAGAGTTAGGCGGACGGGTTACTCCCTCACAAACAGGACTGATATCCCGTCAGCTATATTACAACTTCCATAGGATATAAGGGATGGGATTTCCATCACATTTGTGACGGACTAACCCCCTCCACCAGGACCTAAATCGGTCCCTATAACTTTGGCGGTCCGGCAACCATAGTAAATGATTTCATCATGTCAACTTTTATGTCTAAATCACTCATAAACTGACCAAAAGAATCAAGAGCAAAAGAAAATGTTCAGTCTTTTAGTGGTTCTCGTTGTAAGAACAGCGCTACACACGTACAAACTATTAGGGATTGCCGGCTCCCTATTTCTGGCATATCCTTCCCTTTACAGACTAAAAAGTTCTCCAAACCATTTATGTAAATTTAAAAGTAAAAAGAGAGCCGGGACACACCTGTGGAAAACACTCGGTGAGGACTTCATTACGGAGGTGCATTCCGTGTCTTGACAATAGCGGACTTTAACAAAAGTGTCCAAGTGTTAGCGACACAGGAGGGCCACGGAGACTATTCTACCCCATGATCCACAGCTTTGACTGATTAATATTGTCAAAACCCCTGTGAATGGCGCCCCTCATGGCCTTCACATACTTTCCTACTCACAAGGGATACGTCCAGGCTCTGCTTGGCTGTCCCCATACCTGGGACAAAATCGAACGCTTTATCTGAAAGAATATTATTTTCTTCGGCCCATGACTGCAACTTAGATAATAAATTTAGTCCTAATATTTTAGAGGTTGAGTCAAGCAAAGAGATGAGTCGATAACATAAAGGTTGGTTTTTGTCTCCCTTGTTTCAGTATGGGCAAGTAACTGCAACTTTCATGATTTCAGAAGAGGGGCCTTAAGGGCTGCAGTTCTTACATTCATGACTAACGGTACCAGAGATTAATATTAGCTTTAAAAATATATATTGGCACACCATCAGGGCCTGGAGCTTTACCCGAGGCACTCTTGCAGATAGCAGTATCAAACTCATCAACACCAATAGATTGGCTCCAAATATTTGCGGCCGTAGGGTAAGGAGCACAGCCCCACTCCTCCTCTCCAGAGTTACCAGCTCCAAAGACCTTGCTGTAATGCTCCTCCCATCTTTCTGCACCAATATGGGTCACAAGTTTAGGCAATGCATCCCCTGAAAAAAAGGCCTGATCTCAACATCCTAAAAACTCTTACTGTCTCTCGCTGCACCTCCCAAGAAGTGAAGAGTGATATCACACGAAAGCAGAGCCTGAGAGCAGCCTAGGTTGGGCAGCTTTTCATTATCACTTCACAGGCCACTTTGGACCCAATTCATAAAGGTAAATTTAGACTATTCGGTATTCAGAAAGGTAAGATACAAGTTGTTTCTTTATGTCCACCCTCAGGGCAGAGTCTCCGAACGTGGGATGGATTCTTCCCAGAAGGCGGGTGTAAAGATACGACTCATATCTTGCCTTTCTGAATACTGAAAAGTCATAAAGTTAGACGTCTGGTCTAAGCTTAGACCAAAAGTCTATCTTTAGCTTTGTGAGTCGGGCCCTACGTGTGGGTGCAGACATGCCACACTTTGTGCATGCATAAACATCTGAAGACATTTATTGGGAAGAGGTGGCAAGGATTATGTGTCATGTAACACAGCTTTGGGGTTTATTCCAAGTGCTCTCTCTAAATCAGGTCATAATAAAAGATGTAATGCAGCCAGAGGGTTAGCTGATCGAGTATGATTACTATTCACTGTGTACTACAGTTCTAATCTCCTTACCACCCACTGGAGTACAGCTGTGGTGTCCAAACAGAAAGAAATAGTATTAAGCTTTGAAACATGGATGGTAAATATCAGTATTTACTGTGCACACTTCCCATTAACCACTAAATGCCACAGGGCCTGGTTTTCGCCACAGAACTGATACTTGACGTCTGATTTCAGCTTTACAACGTCATCTAAATATACTGAAATATTTTGTTCAAGAGCTGGCCAGTGCCCACATCACAGGGACATTTTCTTGTGATGGGCAGTTCTTGGCCTCTCCATCAGAATCACTGCTACCCCGGTAGTGGTCTACTTCACTAGTTAGAAACGGAGAACCAGGAGTCATGGGGCCCACGGTACAAAGCAGCTGTGCGGTCGCAAAAGGCGAATTTCATCGTTTACGACCACAAAATGCCCTTCTACGATGTACCATCTCTATTTTGCAAGTCGGTATCCTGCTACCAACTTGCAAAATAGGGATTGCGACTCGCTATTAAATAGGGTTGTGCCAAAGGTGTCCCTTCCTAAATGCAACTCGCAGACATGATTGTTTGGCAACAGGGAATGCGGTCGCAAAAGAATTAGAATTAACACCAATTTCAAGTTGGTGGTAACCCATTCACTTTGTGAATGGGGGTGCAGACATATTTTAAGGACAGGTAGTGGTCCCAATTTTCAGATTTATTTTTTAATGAAGTTCGTTTTCCTGTAAGGAAACGGGCTGCATTACAAAAAAACTGCTTTATTTAAAAAGCAGCCACAGACATGGTGGTCTGCTGACCCCAGCAGGCCACCATCCCTGTGATTGTAGCCATTCACAGTGGGTCCCAACTTGTGACCTGCCTCATGAATATTGAAGAGGGAGGTCCATTTGCGACCCGCTGTGAATCGCTAACAGTGTTAAACACACTGTTGTACATCACATTTTGTGATTTCCTAATAGTGGATTGCTGAAATTTTCTATTAGGAAATCACAAACCCATGATTTCATACATCTGACCCATGGCACTTAATCCCTGTTACAATTAGGCCAAACTGTGTGCTCTAGAGGAATCACTTTTTGAATGTATTCCTCCGCTCTATTTTTTCCAAGATTGGGAGCAGTTGGAATGAACAGAAAGGCTCCTTGTAAGCATGTGGTTAAATAAACTGCAAGTTACCTGGGGGAGGGGAGAAGCGCTCAGCATCATCATGGAATATGGCGTTGAATGTACAGCCTTTATGCAAGCTGCAGTACACTGCATTCTCAAGTCTACATCCTGATAAACTGTTTGATCCTGGCCAAATCACACTCTCCCTGTGCCTCTGTCCAGTGGTCTGACAGCATGTCGGCACTTTGAACCAGGATCAAGGGAAGGAGTAGACATGAAAGGCAGGTTACCAGGACCTGTCCCCAGCATGGTAGTTCATCGACAGGTGGCTGGATTTGCATCTCAACAGCTGAACGTGCTCCCGAAGCTGTATTGCGCCGGGCCCATCATGGCTGCAGTACCTCCCTCCCAGCCGCCACTAGGAGCCTCTTCACAGCTCCTAAAGGCCTTATCTTTTGAGAGGGCTAAAAGTAGAGCGATCAAAAATGCAGCACAGTGGGCACCTGCAGAGCCTCTGTGCCGGAAGTGGGACAGGAGCCATGACTGCAGGACAAACCTGCAAAACGCAGGACAGACGGTCTGCTTATTACAACTATGTGGAGTCAACTGAGTCATGCAAGTTAACTTACAAAACTACACTGCCTTCTGAAGAACATTTTGTTTCTATGACATGATTCCTAATGGAAATTCAAAAATCAAAACGATTAAAATACAAAGAAGGCTTATTAATTAGGAGTCCCAATTAAACTGCTGTTTCTTTTAAAAATAATAAATCAATGCATTAGTGACATTGCAGACTTCTTGTAGACCAGAGTTCTGGTGCACAGAACAGATTCTGTTGACAACATGGTCACATATGTTGTTTTAGATTCTTCTTCCAAACTCTTTCCCATCAAATATAATCATACATAGAAGGCCTTGATCAACGCTCAATGACTGGACCATGTCTAGTGATTGACTACACTTTTCACAGTCACACAAGCTTCTATTCGGAGGATCGTGTTCAACGCTCAATTACAGGACCATTCCTGGTGATCTACAAGGCTTTTCACACTCACACCAGCTCCTACTCTGAGGACCTTGCTCAATGATCGAACCATCCCTAGAGATCCACTGGGCTTTTCACACTCACACCAGCTTCTATTAAAAGGGTCTCGTTCAACACTCTGTGACAGGACCATCTCTGGTGATCGACTAGGCTTTCCACAATGACACCGGCTACTGCTTTAAAGACCTCACTCAGTGCTCTACAACCATCCCTACAGTTCCACTGTGCTTGTTCACACTCACACTAGGTCCTATCCAGAGGACCTCATTCAACACTATGACTGGATCATCTCTGGTGATTGACTAGGTTTTCCACAGTGACACCAGCTACTGCTCTCAGGATCTCATTCAATGTTCTACGACCGAGCCATCACTAGAGATTTACTGTGCTTTTACACACTCACATTATGTCCTGTCCAGAGGATCTTGTTCAACACTCTATGACCAGATCATATTTAGTGACCATGAAGGCTTTTCTTGCTTGTGGTAGCTCCTCGAAAGACCTCACTCAACAGTCTGTGAGTGGTATAGCTCTAGTGATCCACTAGTTATTTACGCTCATACTATCTTCTCTTCAGAGGACTGCACTCAGTGCTCAATGACTGAACCACCCCTAGTAATCCACTGGGGTCCAGCTTCTCATACAACCTCTCTCCACGCTCTATGACCGTACAATATCTAGACATTGACTGTAGGGCCAACTTTCATCGTTTCTGTTCCTTGCTGATCACTTAGAGGCAGCGGGAAAGCATTGTTTAAAAAAAATAGAACTAGAGAAGTGAAGTGGCCAAGACAACAGTTATGTTGGTGAAATAAATATTAGCGCGACTGAAATGCAGACTTATGCATTGCCGTGAGCGGAGAAGTGGCATACTTAGTAGTACCAGTATGTCTGTAACTGATGTTTCGGCCTGCAATGGGCCTTCCTCAGGGAGCAGTGCGTCCTCGACGCCACAGTGGGTGACATGTACAAAATAGACCTTATTGGAGTTTTCAAGTCGTGAGGGTCTTCAGCGCTGCACACTGTTCATGTGTGTTCAGATATAAGAGGCAAGGCATCAGAACATGGACTTTTGGTCGCGAGATACAGGGACAAAAGCAGCAATAACAATGCAGCACATTTACTGCAGCAAAACACCCTGGAAGAGACCGACGGAATGTGGTCTTTGGAACGTGCACGGCAGTGCTTTTTTGGGATGGAAGGTGTACATTGTTAATAAAAAACACCAAAAAAAATGACGCATCTGCAGAACAACCACCCACCCATCCGCAGAACAACCACCGGCGGCAGATCATTCTTGCACCTCACTGCCAAGACGTGGAACACTCTTCCCACCCACCTGCGCCAGACCAAGGACCTCCTCACCTTCAGGAGACATCTCAAGATATGGCTTTTCGAGCAGTAGCAGCTCCTCCCCTCCTCAGTGCCTTGAGACCCTCAGGGGGGAGTAGTTCCCTTTACAAATTCCCTGATTGATCGATTGATTGAATTAGAAAAATACAAACAACTGGAACTGCAGTACTCTTGGATGCACCATATGAAACCACACCTGAGGTTAATTATGCATTTGTTATTTTTGCGCCAAAATATATTTTTTGCATTAGAAATATATTTATTGCATAGGATTAATTAAAATCATCAAACATTGTTACAAATGATGTCACATGGTAAACATAGAAGGACATTATTATTATACACGGTTTAACACGGTTACTTTAGTTAAATGTAAAAACACTACTATTGCAATGTGAATGTCTTTGCACTCACGAGTCTGCACGGGAAGTTGAGGTCCAGTGTTCCCACAGATTTCACGGTGATAGTTTGTGTGTTCACAAAGAACTCTCAAACTGTTAAGTAGAGCTTTGGAACGACTTTTGCTGCCCCACATCACTGAATCATTTTCTAGGCGATCGGGCAACGCTTCGAAGCACCCGCGCACCTGGTGAGTCCATCATGTACTTGTTCATTCAGCACTCACCCCTGGCAGCAGCGTAACACATGGAAGAGTGAGTCCCTCCTCTGATTACAGAGTCTGACACTTACCCTGAGATCCGAGGGATGCTGAACTCTCTGGTCGGCAAAAGCAAGGCACGCACGCGGGTGGGCTCTGCACGCATGATGTGTTTAAATACCCCCTGCAGCACGGCCAGGCCAGTGTGTCCTACGAGTCAACGCACACATCGTCAGGCGAGGGCTGTTTCTATTCGACAAGGTCGGCAGCTCGTGAGAGCAATGGTGCGTGTGATATGAGTGTGTCTTTTAAGGTTGTTTTAGAGGGGCTTCCTGCCCAGATGGCACATTTCCAAGCCCCCCAAGGTGCGCTGGAGATATTCTGGTCTTTATTGAGCCGTAGGACCTGTGTGCGGCTAGAAACCGTCCCCTCAAGGTGCGCTGAGGATATTCTGGTCTTTACTGAGCTGCAGGACCTGTGTGTGCCTGGAAACAAGCCCCTCGAGGTGCGCTGAGCATATTCTGGTCTTTACTGAGCTGCAGGACCTGTGTGCGGCTAGAAACAAGCCCCTTGAGGTGCGCTGGGCATATTCTGGTCTTTACTGAGCTGCAGGACCTGTGTGTGCCTGGAAACAAGCCCCTCGAGGTGCGCTGAGGATATTCTGGTCTTTACTGAGCTGCAGGACCTGTGTGTGCCTGGAAACAAGCCCCTCGAGGTGCGCTGAGCATATTCTGGTCTTTACTGAGCTGCAGGACCTGTGTGCGGCTAGAAACAAGCCCCTTGAGGTGCGCTGGGCATATTCTGGTCTTTACTGAGCTGCAGGACCTGTGTGTGCCTGGAAACAAGCCCCTCGAGGTGCGCTGAGGATATTCTGGTCTTTACTCAGCCACAGGACCTGTGTGCGGCTAGAAACAAGCCCCTCAAGGTGCGCTGAGGATATTCTGATCTTATTACTCAGCTGTAGACCTGTGTGTGGCTAGGAACAATCCATGGCTTCTTTCACCCCCGGGCATGGCAGCCATTTTGGATGCATGTGGTGTGGTGCCCAAACCACAGAATGCCATCACCTGACATCCAATCAGCTACATATTCACAGCATACCTCCTTCGATGATTGGACAAGACCCACTCTGGTCCACTCTCAATAAATCTACATATTTATAGACTCATTTCCAGCACTATTAGTCAAAACTTGATTACTATTAAGTTGTACCCTCTTGGAAGACTTCCATGAATACCAAATCTTGAAGGTGAAGGGTCCCTAATATCTGACATATGATTTTAGAGGGGCGGTTCTTGGGGTGGCAGGGATGGTCGCCAGCATCGACGGGCTGGGGCGCTCTCTCCGGTACAAGCTCAGCAGATGAGCTCCTTAACACCCTCAGTTTCAGACTTTCATATTGTGCGCTAAGCCAATCTCCGCCGAAGATTTATATGGATGTCAGCACTGAATCCTATTACCAGGCTCTCCTCTGCTTTCTCAATTTCCTCTGTTATTCCTTTTGGCTCAGTAATCTCATTTCTATGGCTAACTCATAGGCTGTCACTTCACATTTATGAACTGACACATAAACGAGCACTATTACTTCATGCTTTATGGGGTCCCCTAATGACTAAAGCAGGGAGGCCTTCTGCGGGAGGAGGGAAGGCCCTAGCCTTGAACCGCAACCAAACTCCATCCGTCTCTGTCCATGGAGGTGGTGGACGCAATGTCAGGACAGTCAGAGGACACCTCTACAGGTCTCTGTGGACATTACTGTGCAGCCACTGGCCCCCAGCATCAAGGATTCACTGCTCCCCTAAAAGGCTTCCGGGGTCCATGATGATCAAAGTTCTGTGTGACACCTTCTGCTGGTTAAATGAGGACACTGCAAAGCAGTGGTCTTCAAACTTTTTAATGCCACCCCTCACCCAGTGAAAAAAAAAAAAAACATTGACACCCCCATGCAAATTTTTCACAATTATTATACTCAATTGTCAGTGTTTAAATATGTCTAGACTTACTTAAACATTGCAGTTAAGTTCTGTTATGGTTTTGAAAATGCAATCAAATACATGATGTCAAGCATACTATTCTGGTCAGACAGGCTTTACTAACTTGAAAAAGTATCCACTGTGGGATTATTAGAAGTGAGGGTAGGGGTTTTGAAGAGTATTTGAAGTCCCTTCCCTTTTGACACACACTCCCAGCTTGGGTATAAATGACAAAACATGTTAGTGATGGCCCATTTAAAAGCTGTTCGCTGCTGTTCATTTTTTTGTTCTTAAACAAAGCCCTGTTTTCATCATAATGCTTTGGTCAGAGAGTAGTGCCCATCTGGGATCATTTGAGGCCCCCCTAGGAGGGCCCGCCCCCCAGTTTGAAGACCCCTGCTTTAAAGGGACCATCGAGCATTGAGCAAAAACAATTCTCTTCCCTCAAACCTGCATCAATAACAATCACCAACAATAGGAGTTCTAGAACGTTGCTTTTGTTTGATGATGTCAGATTGGGCTTTGAGACCTATTGTGACATCATTCACCCGATCACCCCTTTAGGACTCGCTCAGAGACTGAGCACAAACTTGCACCGGCCAAGCCTGCAAGGACCTTAGTGTAGCGGGATATTAAGCAGAAGCTTGAGATTTCTAGGGCACCCATTGCACCAACACGGGAGTCATGGTCTGCTCCCCCAGGGGCCGTTCCTTGACCTTGTGGAATAGGCGCAGGTAGGCTCATAATTGGGTGTTGTATGTCCTGCAGGTCCCTGGTTTGTCCTCACTGAGTACCAGTCACAGTGGCTTGGAAAGTTTTGTAAAGTAGATTTCAGTTAAGGAAAACCATTAACTCTTCCCAGTGAGCCTCTGCAGCTGAGAAAAAGCACAGTTTTATGAAGTATTTATGTCAAGACGGTGCCCGTGGGAGTGAAACACCATTGAGGTCTCATGGGATTGCAGCAATTTGAAAGGAAGGCGCTACCTGTTCAATAGTACAGACTTGGGAAGATCATTACTTGTGACGCGGTTCCTCAGTGTTTCTGCATTAGGTGGAGTGGTGGAAGTGGGTTCCTGCACTGCGTATACAGGACAACACGCATGCAGTGCGCACGGTTCGCCTCTGGTGTGAGGGTGTGGCTGGTCCAGCCCATGTCCCTCTTTCTATGGTCCTCAACCATCTCCTCTAGTGGTGCACCAATGGGATTGCAAAGATCTAAGGATGCTGTGGGCAGTGGGCGATGTGGGGGGGAAGCAACACCCAAGCAGGAAGTGCACAAGCAAGAAAGGATAGCGGAGGTGCAGAAGCACATGAGGGAGAGCATATCATAGAGGAGGGGCACGGGGGACGCACGTGGGTGGGAGAGGAAGGGCGTGCAGCAGAGGGGGAAGGAGAAGATGGAGACAGCTGGAAAACACATTCAATTTCCTGGAGTGCCTAATTAAAAAAAAAAGTGGTGCCTGAAAAGCAAACAGAGGAAGGACACAAGTAATGAGGCAGAGCTCCAGGACAGGAAGGAGCGAGAGAAAGGCAGCGCAGTCTAGGCAAACTGCCTAATTAAAAACAAACAAATGAGAGTGGCATGAAAGTCAACCAATGGTAAGCAGTGGGTGGGCTCTAGGCTCACTGTAAGATGACAATAGGTCCTTTTACAACCAGACAACGTACTCTGGCCCACATTTAAACTTTTTTAGCGCCGCATTTGCGCCATTTTTTGACGCAAAAGTGGCGCAAACTTACAAAATACAGTTGGATTTTGTAATTTTGCGACGCCTTTGCGGCAAAAAGCGGCGCAAATGCGGCGCTAAAAAGGTGTAATAATGGCTTCTGTCTGGTAGGCAAGATCTAAAAAATAAATGGAGGCCGAGACAAGCCCACCAGGGGGGAGCTGAGGTTTAAAGACCACGGAGCACCGTTGGAGGGACGCATGAGGTGTAGGTGTGTCGGGAGGGATGGTTTACAAGGTTAGGGAAAGATCACATACTAAATACACGGGTTTGAAGCTATTGATGGGGGGTAAAGAGATGAACCCTGCATCTTTACAAGGCTCCGCGAGTCCAGCTCCCCATCCAAACTTCCAATCTTCGGTCCTGCAAATCCACGCTTTCGACCTACACAGTGACTGAGTCCAAATCTGTAAAATTCACCCACAATCCCCAACCTGACCCACAGGATTGTGAGAACACCCCATGTTGTTGGTCTAGCCTTGACAACGTGCCACAACTGTTGTCACAGTCGCCCCATGCAATAGCATCCATCAAATGTATTCTGTCATTTAACCTTTTCAATTGATTTCTTTCTTCACATGTGTCACTTCGCTTAACCTAGTAGCCTAGGCGACTACCCTAGCTTGCCTTTAGGAATGGGCATTCTCGTTGTTGTGCAGTTAATTACTGCCACCACTCCAAAAGGGGGTGGCATACGAGCTGCGATCCTTCACCCCAATGTTTGATAGTCCTGTGGTGAATCAGTCCGAGGCAGGTTTCTTTAATAGTGATATCACCTGATAACTGATATGGTGGGTCGTCAGCCTCTCCCAACCAGGAGGTGCGAAGGCCGTAGCATTCCGCCATGACTGGTGTAGGCCAGACTGGCTGGCAGTCGCAGCAGAGGAGCCAAGGCTTGCATGGGCGAGGCACCCACATGGCCTCTTCTGATGCCCATGAGGAGGATTTCTCTACTGAACGCGTGCACCCCGGGGTGATTGTCTTTGGCCTGATACTGCCCCCCACAAGAGGGCAAACATTGTGATTGGTGTCTCGTTGAGTCTGGTGGTTGCAGGAGGAATATTTCTTTCTTGTCCTTGTTGTTTACAAAGAGTGTCCAAAAACCAGCAGAAACCATGTGTAAGTGGCCAACTGGAGCTCCCACTAGGGTTGTCTATGAATATGTTTCTCTTTCTTTGTGTTGCTTCCACAGTTCTTGACACACATTTACACACCACATGGGCGACTCTCCCTGGCTTCCGCACAGCTTCTGTCTACTGTTTCTGCACCTTATAACTATGGGAGTGCAAAATGTGCGTAATTTTCTCTCCCTCCAGTTACGCGAAATGCAAATATTTGATTTAGTACTATATTTTAATTTTATTATTTAACAAATTAAATATTTTAATATTTGACACCAGGATGCATTTTGTCGTATAATAAAAGCACAAGTAGGTGTGCAGCAGCTGCTCGCATTCTGTCTGTTTAAGTGATTCCTAAGCACTCACAGTGAATCTCCGGTGCGAACGACGCGTAATTACGTGACATGGAGTAATGGCGTAATTTCGTGAAATTCACATATCATAATGCAAAATTCCATACATTACAAAAATTGCAGCGGAGTAATATATATTTAGTCCAGGCCTTCATATAGCCAGCGCCTTGAGACCCTCACGGGTGATTTACTGCGCTTTATGCATCCTGGCTGATTGACTGTACAGCCCTTCCTGTCTCCTGTAGACTGCGCCCTGCGTAAGAGCGCATGCCTGCTTGTGATGCCGAACCGCGGGGTACCCGCCTCGCGCGCCACGCTTTGGGGGCGCATACTTTGTAATGAAGGCGCGAGGCGCTGCAGTTATTGAGTTACGGCCGCGCCGCAGCCCCTCAAACCCAAAGCGAGCCCTGGGATTGAGCGAGACTCCGACAATAATATTGGTTTCTTTTATTTTCCGACGCTGTCCCTGAAAACAGAAATCCCCTCCAGGCGAGCGCGCGTCCTTCGCAGCTTCCAATAAAATGGCCCCTTCGCACTGGATTTCTTTCTCACATTTTTATGACAAACAATTTCATATTCCGGGGCCTCGGGTTCCTCGTCGCCTTCTGTTCCCTCCGACAGCAAAAGGCGCGTCTAAAGAGCTGGTCTGGGGCGGGGACACGGCGACGGGGCCGTTGTAGTGATGGAGATGTCCCCTGCGTGCCTCTGGAGGGGGCGCGTGCACCAGACTGGGGGTGACGTCACATGTGTCTAAGGTGCCCCAGACTGGGGGTGACGTCACATGACTCTGTAGTGCCCCAGACTGGGGGTGACGTCATATGACTCTGTAGTGTGCCAGACTGGGGGTGACGTCATATGACTCTGTAGTGTGCCAGACTGGGGGTGATGTCACATGTCTCTGTAGTGCCAGACTGGGGTGAAGTCACGTGGCTCTGTAGTGTGCCAGACTGGGGGTGACGTCATATGACTCTGTAGTGTGCCAGACTGGGGGCGACGTCACATGTCTCTGTAGTGCGCCAGACTGGGGGTGAAGTCACATGACTCTGTAGTGTACCAGACTGGGGGTGACGTCACATGTCTCTGTAGTTCGCCAGACTGGGGGTGACGTCACATGTCTCTAAGGTGCGCCAGACTGGGGGTGACGTCACATGACTCTGTAGTGTGCCAGACTGGGGGTGACGTCACATGTCTCTGTAGTGCGCCAGACTGGAGGTGACGTCACATGACTCTGTAGTGTACCAGACTGGGGGTGACGTCACATGTCTCTGTAGTGCGCCAGACTGGGGGTGACGTCACATGTCTCTAAGGTGCGCCAGACTGGGGTGAAGTCACATGACTCTGTAGTGCACCGGACTGGGGGTGACGTCACATGTCTCTGTGGTGTACGAGACTGGGGTGAAGTTTGTGTCTCTGTGGTGTACCAGACTGGGGTGAAGTTACGTGTCTTTAAGGTGCACCAGACTGGGGGTGACGTCACATGTCTCTGTAGTGTGCCAAACTGGGGGTGACGTCATATGACTCTAAGGTGCGCCAGACTGGGGGTGACATCACATGTCTCTGTAGTGCGCTAGACTGGGGGTGACGTCACATGACTCTGTAGTGCGCTAGACTGGGAGTGACGTCACATGTCTCTGTAGTGCCCCAGACTGGGGGTGACGTCATATGACTCTGTAGTGTGCCAGACTGGGGGTGACGTCATATGACTCTGTAGTGTGCCAGACTGGGGGTGATGTCACATGTCTCTGTAGTGTGCCAGACTGGGGGTGACGTCACATGTCTCTGTAGTGCGCCAGACTGGGGGTGAAGTCACATGACTCTGTAGTGTACCAGACTGTGGTTGAAGTCACATGTCTCTGTAGTGTGCCAGACTGTGGGTGAAGTCACATGTCTCTGTAGTGCGCCATACTGGGGGTGAAGTAACATGACTCTGTAGTGTACCAGACTGGGGGTGACGTCACATGTCTCTGTAGTTCGCCAGACTGGGGGTGACGTCACATGTCTCTAAGGTGCGCCAGACTGGGGGTGACGTCACATGACTCTGTAGTGTGCCAGACTGGGGGTGACGTCACATGTCTCTGTAGTGCGCCAGACTGGGGGTGACGTCACATGACTCTGTAGTGTACCAGACTGGGGGTGACGTCACATGTCTCTGTAGTGCGCCAGACTGGGGGTGACGTCACATGTCTCTAAGGTGCGCCAGACTGGGGTGAAGTCACATGACTCTGTAGTGCACCGGACTGGGGGTGACGTCACATGTCTCTGTGGTGTACGAGACTGGGGTGAAGTTATGTGTCTCTGTGGTGTACCAGACTGGGGTGAAGTTACGTGTCTTTAAGGTGCACCAGACTGGGGGTGACGTCACATGTCTCTGTAGTGTGCCAAACTGGGGGTGACGTCATATGACTCTAAGGAGCGCCAGACTGGGGGTGACATCACATGTCTCTGTAGTGCGCTAGACTGGGGGTGACGTCACATGACTCTGTAGTGCGCTAGACTGGGAGTGACGTCACATGTCTCTGTAGTGCGCCAGACTGGGGGTGATGTCACATGACTCTAAGGTGCACCAGACTGGGGGTGAAGACACATGTCTCTAAGGTGCGCCAGACTGGGGGTGACGTCATATGTCTCTGTAGTGTGCCAGACTGGGGGTGACGTAATATGACTCCGTAGTGTACCAGACTGTGGGTGAAGTCACATGTCTCTAAGGTGCACCAGACTGGGGGTGAAGTCACATGTCTCTGGAGTGCGCCAGACTGGGGGTGACGTCACATGTCTCTGTAGTGCGCCAGACTGGGGGTGATGTCATATGACTCTGCAGTGTGCCAGACTGGGGGTGACATCACATGTCTCTGTAGTGCGCCAGACTGGGGGTGATGTCACATGACTCTGTAGTGTGCCAGACTGGGGGTGACGTCACATGACTCTGTAGTGCGCCAGACTGGGGGTGAAGTCACATGTCTCTGTAGTGTGCCAGACTGGGGGTGATGTCACATGACTCTGTAGTGTGCCAGACTGGGGGTGAAGTCACATGTCTCTGTAGTGTGCCAGACTGGGGGTGACGTCACATGACGCTGGAGTGCGCCAGACTGGGGGTGACGTTACATGACTCTGTAGTGCGCCCCACTGGGGGTGACTTCACATGACTCTGTAGTGCGCCAGACTGGGGGTGACGTCACATGACTCTGTAGTGTGCCAGACTGTGGGTGAAGTCACATGACTCTGTAGTGTGCCAGACTGGGGGTGACGTCACATGTCTCTGTAGTGCGCCAGACTGGGGGTGACGTCACATGACTCTGTAGTGCGCCAGACTGGGGGTGAAGTCACATGTCTCTGTAGTGCGCCAGACTGGGGGTGACGTCACATGACTCTGTAGTGCGCCAGACTGGGGGTGACGTCACATGACTCTGTAGTGTGCCAGACTGTGGGTGAAGTCACATGACTCAGTAGTGTACCAGACTGGGGGTGACGTCACATGCCTCTGTAGTGTACCAGACTGGGGGTGACGTAATATGACTCTGTAGTGCGCCAGACTGTGGGTGAAGTCACATGTCTCTAAGGTGCACCAGACTGGGGTGACGTCACATGTCTCTGTAGTGTGCCAGACTGGGGGTGAAGTCACATGTCTCTGTAGTGCGCCAGACTGGGGGTGACGTCACATGACTCTGTAGTGCGCCAGACTGGGGGTGACGTCACATGACTCTGTAGTGTGCCAGACTGTGGGTGAAGTCACATGACTCAGTAGTGTACCAGACTGGGGGTGACGTCACATGCCTCTGTAGTGTACCAGACTGGGGGTGACGTAATATGACTCTGTAGTGTGCCAGACTGGGGGTGACGTAACATGCCTCTGTAGTGTACCAGACTGGGGGTGACGTAATATGACTCTGTAGTGTACCAGACTGGGGGTGAAGTCACATTACTCTGTAGTGTGCCAGACTGGGGGTGACTTCACATGACTCTGTTGTGTGCCAGTCTGGGGGTGATGTCATATGTCTCTGTAGTGCACCAGACTGGGGTGAAGTCAAGTGGCTCTAAGGTGCGCCAGACTGGGGGTGACGTCACATGACGCTGTAGTACGCCAGACTGGGGTGACGTCATATGACTCAGTAGTGCGCCACCCTGGGGGTGAAGTCACATGTCTCTATAGTGCGCCAGACTGGGGGTGAAGTCATATGACTCTGTAGTGCGCCAGACTGGGGGTGATGTCACATGTCTCTGTAGTGCGTCAGACTGGGGGTGAAGTCACATGTCTCTGGAGTGCGCCAGACTGGGGTGAAGTCACGTGGCTCTAAGGTGCGCCACACTGGGGGTGACGTCACATGTCTCTGGAGTGCGCCAGACTGGGGGTGACGTCACATGTCTCTGTAGTGCGACAGACTGGGGGTGACGTCATATGTCTCTGTAGTGTGCCAGACTGGGGGTGAAGTCACATGTCTCTGTAGTGTGCCAGACTGAGGGTGATGTCACATGACGCTGTAGTGCGCCAGACTGTGGTTGAAGTCACATGTCTCTGTAGTGTGCCAGACTGGGGGTGACGTCACATGACGCTGTAGTGCGCCAGACTGGGGGTGATGTCACATGACTCTGTAGTGCGCCAGACTGGGGGTGAAGTCAAATGTCTCTATAGTGCGCCAGACTGGGGGTGAAGTCATATGACTCTGTAGTGCGCCAGACAGGGGGTGAAGTCAAATGACTCTGTAGTGCGCCAGACTGGGGGTGAAGTCACATGTGTCTGTAGTGCGCCAGACTGTGGGTGAAGTCACATGTCTCTAAGGTGAGACAGACTGGGGGTGATGTCACATGTCTCTGTAGTGCGCCAGACTGGGGGTGAAGTCACATGTCTCTGGAGTGCGCCAGACTGGGGTGAAGACACATGACTCTGTAGTGTACCAGACTGGGGGTGACGTCACATGACTCTCTAGTGTGCCAGACTGTGGGTGAAGTCACATGACTCTGTAGTGTGCCAGACTGGGGGTGACGTCACATGTCTCTGTAGTGTGCCAGACTGGGGGTGACGTCACATGACTCTGTAGTGTGCCAGACTGGGGGTGAAGTCACATGTCTCTGTAGTGCGCCAGACTGGGGTGAAGTCACGTGGCTCTAAGGTGCACCAGACTGGGGGTGACGTCACATGTCTCTGTAGTGTGCCAGACTGGGGGTGAAGTCACATGACTCTGTAGTGTGCCAGACTGGGGGTGACGTCACATGACTCTCTAGTGTGCCAGACTGTGGGTGAAGTCACATGACTCTGTAGTGTGCCAGACAGGGGGTGACGTCACATGTCTCTGTAGTGTGCCAGACTGGGGGTGACGTCACATGACTCTGGAGTGCGCCAGACTGGGGTGAAGTCACGTGGCTCTAAGGTGCGCCAGACTGGGGTGAAGTCACGTGGCTCTAAGGTGCGCCAGACTGGGGGTGACGTCACATGACGCTGTAGTGCGCCATACTGGAGTGAAGTCACATGTCTCTGTAGTGTGCCAGACTGGGGGTGACGTCACATGACGCTGTAGAGCGCCAGACTGGGGGTGAAGTCACATGTCCCCGTAGTGTGCCAGACTGGGGGTAAAGTCACATGACTCTATGGTGCACCAGACAGGGAGTGAAGTCACATGTCTCTGTAGTGCGCCAGACTGGGGGTGATGTCACATGTCTCTAAGGTGCGCCAGACTGGGGGTGACATCACATGTCTCTGTAGTGTACCAGACTGGGGGTGAAGTCACATGTCTCTAAGGTGCACCAGACTGGGGTGAAGTCACATGACTCTGTAGTGTACCAGACTGGGGTGAAGTCACTTGTCTCTAAGGTGCGCCAGACTGGGGGTGACGTCACATGACTCTGTAGTGTGCCAGACTGGGGGTGACGTCACATGACTCTAAGGGGCACCAGACTGGGGGTCGAGTCACATGTCTCTATAGTGTGCCAGACTGGGCGTGACGTCACATGTCTCTGTAGTGTGCCAGACTGGGGGTGACGTCACATGACTCTGTAGTGCGCCAGTCTGGGGGTGATGTCATATGACTCGGTAGTGTGCCAGACTGGGGGCCACGTCACATGTCTCTGTAGTGCGCCAGACTGGGGTGAATTCACATGACTGTAGTGCGCCAGACTGGGAGTGACGTCACATGACTCTGTAGTGTGCCAGACTGTGGTGAAGTCACATGTCTCTAAGGTGCACCAGACTGGGGGTCGAGTCACATGTCTCTATAGTGTGCCAGACTGGGCGTGACGTCACATGTCTCTGTAGTGTGCCACAATGGGGGTGACGTCACATGGCGCTGTAGTGCGCCAGACTGGGGTGAAGTCACATCTCTCTGTAGTGTGCCAGACTGGGGGTGAAGTCACATGACTCTGTAGTGTGCCAGACTGGGGGTGAAGTCACATGATTCTGTAGTGCGCCAGACTGGGGTGAATACATATGACTCTGTAGTGCGCCAGACTGGGGGTGATGTCACATGACTCTGTAGTGCACCAGACTGGGGGTGATGTCACATGTCTCTGTAGTGCGCCAGACTGGGGGTGACGTCACATGTCTCTGTAGTGCGCCAGACTGGGGGTGACGTCACATGACTCTGTAGTGTACCAGACTGGGGGTGACGTCACATGTCTCTGTAGTTCGCCAGACTGGGGGTGACGTCACATGTCTCTAAGGTGCGCCAGACTGGGGGTGACGTCACATGACTCTGTAGTGTGCCAGACTGGGGGTGACGTCACATGACTCTCTAGTGTGCCAGACTGTGGGTGAAGTCACATGACTCTGTAGTGTGCCAGACAGGGGGTGACGTCACATGTCTCTGTAGTGTGCCAGACTGGGGGTGACGTCACATGACTCTGGAGTGCGCCAGACTGGGGTGAAGTCACGTGGCTCTAAGGTGCGCCAGACTGGGGTGAAGTCACGTGGCTCTAAGGTGCGCCAGACTGGGGGTGACGTCACATGACGCTGTAGTGCGCCATACTGGAGTGAAGTCACATGTCTCTGTAGTGTGCCAGACTGGGGGTGACGTCACATGACGCTGTAGAGCGCCAGACTGGGGGTGAAGTCACATGTCCCCGTAGTGTGCCAGACTGGGGGTAAAGTCACATGACTCTATGGTGCACCAGACAGGGAGTGAAGTCACATGTCTCTGTAGTGCGCCAGACTGGGGGTGATGTCACATGTCTCTAAGGTGCGCCAGACTGGGGGTGACATCACATGTCTCTGTAGTGTACCAGACTGGGGGTGAAGTCACATGTCTCTAAGGTGCACCAGACTGGGGTGAAGTCACATGACTCTGTAGTGTACCAGACTGGGGTGAAGTCACTTGTCTCTAAGGTGCGCCAGACTGGGGGTGACGTCACATGACTCTGTAGTGTGCCAGACTGGGGGTGACGTCACATGACTCTAAGGGGCACCAGACTGGGGGTCGAGTCACATGTCTCTATAGTGTGCCAGACTGGGCGTGACGTCACATGTCTCTGTAGTGTGCCAGACTGGGGGTGACGTCACATGACTCTGTAGTGCGCCAGTCTGGGGGTGATGTCATATGACTCGGTAGTGTGCCAGACTGGGGGCCACGTCACATGTCTCTGTAGTGCGCCAGACTGGGGTGAATTCACATGACTGTAGTGCGCCAGACTGGGAGTGACGTCACATGACTCTGTAGTGTGCCAGACTGTGGTGAAGTCACATGTCTCTAAGGTGCACCAGACTGGGGGTCGAGTCACATGTCTCTATAGTGTGCCAGACTGGGCGTGACGTCACATGTCTCTGTAGTGTGCCACAATGGGGGTGACGTCACATGGCGCTGTAGTGCGCCAGACTGGGGTGAAGTCACATCTCTCTGTAGTGTGCCAGACTGGGGGTGAAGTCACATGACTCTGTAGTGTGCCAGACTGGGGGTGAAGTCACATGATTCTGTAGTGCGCCAGACTGGGGTGAATACATATGACTCTGTAGTGCGCCAGACTGGGGGTGATGTCACATGACTCTGTAGTGCACCAGACTGGGGGTGATGTCACATGTCTCTGTAGTGCGCCAGACTGGGGGTGACGTCACATGTCTCTGTAGTGCGCCAGACTGGGGGTGACGTCACATGACTCTGTAGTGTACCAGACTGGGGGTGACGTCACATGTCTCTGTAGTTCGCCAGACTGGGGGTGACGTCACATGTCTCTAAGGTGCGCCAGACTGGGGGTGACGTCACATGACTCTGTAGTGTGCCAGACTGGGGGTGACGTCACATGTCTCTGTAGTGCGCCAGACTGGGGTTGACGTCACATGACTCTGTAGTGTACCAGACTGGGGGTGACGTCACATGTCTCTGTAGTGCGCCAGACTGGGGGTGACGTCACATGTCTCTAAGGTGCGCCAGACTGGGGTGAAGTCACATGACTCTGTAGTGCACCGGACTGGGGGTGACGTCACATGTCTCTGTGGTGTACGAGACTGGGGTGAAGTTACGTGTCTCTGTGGTGTACCAGACTGGGGTGAAGTTACGTGTCTTTAAGGTGCACCAGACTGGGGGTGACGTCACATGTCTCTGTAGTGTGCCAAACTGGGGGTGACGTCATATGACTCTAAGGTGCGCCAGACTGGGGGTGACATCACATGTCTCTGTAGTGCGCTAGACTGGGGGTGACGTCACATGACTCTGTAGTGCGCTAGACTGGGAGTGACGTCACATGTCTCTGTAGTGCGCCAGACTGGGGGTGATGTCACATGACTCTAAGGTGCACCAGACTGGGGGTGAAGTCACATGTCTCTAAGGTGCGCCAGACTGGGGGTGACGTCACATGTCTCTGTAGTGTGCCAGACTGGGGGTGACGTAATATGACTCCGTAGTGTACCAGACTGTGGGTGAAGTCACATGTCTCTAAGGTGCACCAGACTGGGGGTGAAGTCACATGTCTCTGGAGTGCGCCAGACTGGGGGTGACGTCACATGTCTCTGTAGTGCGCCAGACTGGGGGTGATGTCATATGACTCTGCAGTGTGCCAGACTGGGGGTGACATCACATGTCTCTGTAGTGCGCCAGACTGGGGGTGATGTCACATGACTCTGTAGTGTGCCAGACTGGGGGTGAGGTCACATGACTCTGTAGTGCGCCAGACTGGGGGTGAAGTCACATGTCTCTGTAGTGTGCCAGACTGGGGGTGATGTCACATGACTCTGTAGTGTGCCAGACTGGGGGTGATGTCACATGTCTCTGTAGTGCGCCAGACTGGGGGTGACGTCACATGTCTCTGTAGTGCGCCAGACTGGGGGTGACGTCACATGACTCTGTAGTGTACCAGACTGGGGGTGACGTCACATGTCTCTGTAGTTCGCCAGACTGGGGGTGACGTCACATGTCTCTAAGGTGCGCCAGACTGGGGGTGACGTCACATGACTCTGTAGTGTGCCAGACTGGGGGTGACGTCACATGTCTCTGTAGTGCGCCAGACTGGGGGTGACGTCACATGACTCTGTAGTGTACCAGACTGGGGGTGACGTCACATGTCTCTGTAGTGCGCCAGACTGGGGGTGACGTCACATGTCTCTAAGGTGCGCCAGACTGGGGTGAAGTCACATGACTCTGTAGTGCACCGGACTGGGGGTGACGTCACATGTCTCTGTGGTGTACGAGACTGGGGTGAAGTTACGTGTCTCTGTGGTGTACCAGACTGGGGTGAAGTTACGTGTCTTTAAGGTGCACCAGACTGGGGGTGACGTCACATGTCTCTGTAGTGTGCCAAACTGGGGGTGACGTCATATGACTCTAAGGTGCGCCAGACTGGGGGTGACATCACATGTCTCTGTAGTGCGCTAGACTGGGGGTGACGTCACATGACTCTGTAGTGCGCTAGACTGGGAGTGACGTCACATGTCTCTGTAGTGCGCCAGACTGGGGGTGATGTCACATGACTCTAAGGTGCACCAGACTGGGGGTGAAGTCACATGTCTCTAAGGTGCGCCAGACTGGGGGTGACGTCACATGTCTCTGTAGTGTGCCAGACTGGGGGTGACGTAATATGACTCCGTAGTGCACCAGACTGGGGGTGAAGTCACATGTCTCTGGAGTGCGCCAGACTGGGGGTGACGTCACATGTCTCTGTAGTGCGCCAGACTGGGGGTGATGTCATATGACTCTGCAGTGTGCCAGACTGGGGGTGACATCACATGTCTCTGTAGTGCGCCAGACTGGGGGTGATGTCACATGACTCTGTAGTGTGCCAGACTGGGGGTGACGTCACATGACTCTGTAGTGCGCCAGACTGGGGGTGAAGTCACATGTCTCTGTAGTGTGCCAGACTGGGGGTGATGTCACATGACTCTGTAGTGTGCCAGACTGGGGGTGAAGTCACATGTCTCTGTAGTGTGCCAGACTGGGGGTGACGTCACATGACGCTGGAGTGCGCCAGACTGGGGGTGACGTTACATGACTCTGTAGTGCGCCCCACTGGGGGTGACTTCACATGACTCTGTAGTGCGCCAGACTGGGGGTGACGTCACATGACTCTGTAGTGTGCCAGACTGTGGGTGAAGTCACATGACTCTGTAGTGTGCCAGACTGGGGGTGACATCACATGTCTCTGTAGTGCGCCAGACTGGGGGTGACGTCACATGACTCTGTAGTGCGCCAGACTGGGGGTGAAGTCACATGTCTCTGTAGTGCGCCAGACTGGGGGTGACGTCACATGACTCTGTAGTGCGCCAGACTGGGGGTGACGTCACATGACTCTGTAGTGTGCCAGACTGTGGGTGAAGTCACATGACTCAGTAGTGTACCAGACTGGGGGTGACGTCACATGCCTCTGTAGTGTACCAGACTGGGGGTGACGTAATATGACTCTGTAGTGCGCCAGACTGTGGGTGAAGTCACATGTCTCTAAGGTGCACCAGACTGGGGTGACGTCACATGTCTCTGTAGTGTGCCAGACTGGGGGTGAAGTCACATGTCTCTGTAGTGTGCCAGACTGGGGGTGACGTAACATGCCTCTGTAGTGTACCAGACTGGGGGTGACGTAATATGACTCTGTAGTGTACCAGACTGGGGGTGAAGTCACATTACTCTGTAGTGTGCCAGACTGGGGGTGACTTCACATGACTCTGTTGTGTGCCAGTCTGGGGGTGATGTCATATGTCTCTGTAGTGCACCAGACTGGGGTGAAGTCAAGTGGCTCTAAGGTGCGCCAGACTGGGGGTGACGTCACATGACGCTGTAGTACGCCAGACTGGGGTGACGTCATATGACTCAGTAGTGCGCCACACTGGGGGTGAAGTCACATGTCTCTGTAGTGCGCCAGACTGGGGGTGAAGTCATATGACTCTGTAGTGCGCCAGACTGGGGGTGATGTCACATGTCTCTGTAGTGCGTCAGACTGGGGGTGAAGTCACATGTCTCTGGAGTGCGCCAGACTGGGGTGAAGTCACGTGGCTCTAAGGTGCGCCACACTGGGGGTGACGTCACATGTCTTGGAGTGCGCCAGACTGGGGGTGACGTCACATGTCTCTGTAGTGCGACAGACTGGGGGTGACGTCATATGTCTCTGTAGTGTGCCAGACTGGGGGTGAAGTCACATGTCTCTGTAGTGTGCCAGACTGAGGGTGATGTCACATGACGCTGTAGTGCGCCAGACTGTGGTTGAAGTCACATGTCTCTGTAGTGTGCCAGACTGGGGGTGACGTCACATGACGCTGTAGTGCGCCAGACTGGGGGTGATGTCACATGACTCTGTAGTGCGCCAGACTGTGGGTGAAGTCACATGTCTCTATACAGTAGTGCGCCAGACTGGGGGTGAAGTCACATGTCTCTATAGTGCGCCAGACTGGGGGTGAAGTCAAATGACTCTGTAGTGCGCCAGACAGGGGGTGAAGTCAAATGACTCTGTAGTGCGCCAGACTGGGGGTGAAGTCACATGTGTCTGTAGTGCGCCAGACTGTGGGTGAAGTCACATGTCTCTAAGGTGAGCCAGACTGGGGGTGATGTCACATGTCTCTGTAGTGTACCAGACTGGGGGTGACGTCACATGACTCTCTAGTGTGCCAGACTGTGGGTGAAGTCACATGTCTCTGTAGTGTGCCAGACTGGGGGTGACGTAACATGCCTCTGTAGTGTACCAGACTGGGGGTGACGTAATATGACTCTGTAGTGTACCAGACTGGGGGTGAAGTCACATTACTCTGTAGTGTGCCAGACTGGGGGTGACTTCACATGACTCTGTTGTGTGCCAGTCTGGGGGTGATGTCATATGTCTCTGTAGTGCACCAGACTGGGGTGAAGTCAAGTGGCTCTAAGGTGCGCCAGACTGGGGGTGACGTCACATGACGCTGTAGTACGCCAGACTGGGGTGACGTCATATGACTCAGTAGTGCGCCACACTGGGGGTGAAGTCACATGTCTCTATAGTGCGCCAGACTGGGGGTGAAGTCATATGACTCTGTAGTGCGCCAGACTGGGGGTGATGTCACATGTCTCTGTAGTGCGTCAGACTGGGGGTGAAGTCACATGTCTCTGGAGTGCGCCAGACTGGGGTGAAGTCACGTGGCTCTAAGGTGCGCCACACTGGGGGTGACGTCACATGTCTCTGGAGTGCGCCAGACTGGGGGTGACGTCACATGTCTCTGTAGTGCGACAGACTGGGGGTGACGTCATATGTCTCTGTAGTGTGCCAGACTGGGGGTGAAGTCACATGTCTCTGTAGTGTGCCAGACTGAGGGTGATGTCACATGACGCTGTAGTGCGCCAGACTGTGGTTGAAGTCACATGTCTCTGTAGTGTGCCAGACTGGGGGTGACGTCACATGACGCTGTAGTGCGCCAGACTGGGGGTGATGTCACATGACTCTGTAGTGCGCCAGACTGGGGGTGAAGTCAAATGTCTCTATAGTGCGCCAGACTGGGGGTGAAGTCATATGACTCTGTAGTGCGCCAGACATGGGGTGAAGTCAAATGACTCTGTAGTGCGCCAGACTGGGGGTGAAGTCACATGTGTCTGTAGTGCGCCAGACTGTGGGTGAAGTCACATGTCTCTAAGGTGAGCCAGACTGGGGGTGATGTCACATGTCTCTGTAGTGCGCCAGACTGGGGGTGAAGTCACATGTCTCTGGAGTGCGCCAGACTGGGGTGAAGACACATGACTCTGTAGTGTACCAGACTGGGGGTGACGTCACATGACTCTCTAGTGTGCCAGACTGTGGGTGAAGTCACATGACTCTGTAGTGTGCCAGACTGGGGGTGACGTCACATGTCTCTGTAGTGTGCCAGACTGGGGGTGACGTCACATGACTCTGTAGTGTGCCAGACTGGGGGTGAAGTCACATGTCTCTGTAGTGCGCCAGACTGGGGTGAAGTCACGTGGCTCTAAGGTGCACCAGACTGGGGGTGACGTCACATGTCTCTGTAGTGTGCCAGACTGGGGGTGAAGTCACATGACTCTGTAGTGTGCCAGACTGGGGGTGACGTCACATGACTCTCTAGTGTGCCAGACTGTGGGTGAAGTCACATGACTCTGTAGTGTGCCAGACAGGGGGTGACGTCACATGTCTCTGTAGTGTGCCAGACTGGGGGTGACGTCACATGACTCTGCAGTGCGCCAGACTGGGGTGAAGTCACGTGGCTCTAAGGTGCGCCAGACTGGGGTGAAGTCACGTGGCTCTAAGGTGCGCCAGACTGGGGGTGACGTCACATGACGCTGTAGTGCGCCATACTGGAGTGAAGTCACATGTCTCTGTAGTGTGCCAGACTGGGGGTGACGTCACATGACGCTGTAGAGCGCCAGACTGGGGGTGAAGTCACATGTCCCCGTAGTGTGCCAGACTGGGGGTAAAGTCACATGACTCTATGGTGCACCAGACAGGGAGTGAAGTCACATGTCTCTGTAGTGCGCCAGACTGGGGGTGATGTCACATGTCTCTAAGGTGCGCCAGACTGGGGGTGACATCACATGACTCTGTAGTGTACCAGACTGGGGTGAAGTCACTTGTCTCTAAGGTGCGCCAGACTGGGGGTGACGTCACATGACTCTGTAGTGTGCCAGACTGGGGGTGACGTCACATGACTCTAAGGGGCACCAGACTGGGGGTCGAGTCACATGTCTCTATAGTGTGCCAGACTGGGCGTGACGTCACATGTCTCTGTAGTGTGCCAGACTGGGGGTGACGTCACATGACTCTGTAGTGCGCCAGTCTGGGGGTGATGTCATATGACTCGGTAGTGTGCCAGACTGGGGGCCACGTCACATGTCTCTGTAGTGCGCCAGACTGGGGTGAATTCACATGACTGTAGTGCGCCAGACTGGGAGTGACGTCACATGACTCTGTAGTGTGCCAGACTGGGGTGAAGTCACATGTCTCTAAGGTGCACCAGACTGGGGGTCGAGTCACATGTCTCTATAGTGTGCCAGACTGGGCGTGACGTCACATGTCTCTGTAGTGTGCCACAATGGGGGTGACGTCACATGGCGCTGTAGTGCGCCAGACTGGGGTGAAGTCACATCTCTCTGTAGTGTGCCAGACTGGGGGTGAAGTCACATGACTCTGTAGTGTGCCAGACTGGGGGTGAAGTCACATGATTCTGTAGTGCGCCAGACTGGGGTGAATACATATGACTCTGTAGTGCGCCAGACTGGGGGTGATGTCACATGACTCTGTAGTGCACCAGACTGGGGGTGACGTCACATGACTATGTAGTGCGCCAGACTGGGGGTGAAGTCGCATGTCTCTGTAGTGCGCCAGACTGGGGGTGACGTCACATGTCTCTGTAGTGTGCCACACTGGGGTGAAGTCACATGTCTCTAAGGTGCGGCAGACTGGGAGTGAAGTCACATGTCTCTGTAGTGCGCCAGACTGGGGGTGATGTCATATGACTCTGTAGCGCGCCAGACTGGGGGTGAAGTCGCATGTCTCTGTAGTGCGCCAGACTGGGGGTGAAGTCACATGTCTCTAAGGGGCGCCAGGGTGGGGGTGATGTCACATGTCTCTGTAGTGTGCCAGACTGGGGGTGACGTCACATGACTCTGTAGTGTACCAGACTGGGGGTGACGTCACATGTCTCTGTAGTGCGCCAGACTGGGGGTGAAGTCACATGTCTCTAAGGTGCGCCAGACTGGGGTGAAGTCACATGACTCTGTAGTGCACCAGACTGGGGGTGATGTTACATGTCTCTGTAGTGCGCCAGACTGGGGGTGACGTCACATGACTCTGTAGTGTGCCAGACTTGGGGTGACATCACATGTCTCTGTAGTGTGCCAGACTGGGGGTGATGTCACATGTCTCTGTGGTGTACCAGACTGGGGGTGGAGTTACGTGTCTCTAAGGTGCACCATACTGGGGGTGACGTCACATGTCTCTGTAGTATACCAGACTGGGGGTGAAGTCACATGTCTCTGGAGTGCGCCAGACTGGGGTGAAGACACATGACTCTGTAGTGTACCAGACTGGGGGTGACGTCACATGACTCTCTAGTGTGCCAGACTGTGGGTGAAGTCACATGACTCTGTAGTGTGCCAGACTGGGGGTGACGTCACATGTCTCTGTAGTGTGCCAGACTGGGGGTGACGTCACATGACTCTGTAGTGTGCCAGACTGGGGGTGAAGTCACATGTCTCTGTAGTGCGCCAGACTGGGGTGAAGTCACGTGGCTCTAAGGTGCACCAGACTGGGGGTGACGTCACATGTCTCTGTAGTGTGCCAGACTGGGGGTGAAGTCACATGACTCTGTAGTGTGCCAGACTGGGGGTGACGTCACATGACTCTCTAGTGTGCCAGACTGTGGGTGAAGTCACATGACTCTGTAGTGTGCCAGACAGGGGGTGACGTCACATGTCTCTGTAGTGTGCCAGACTGGGGGTGACGTCACATGACTCTGCAGTGCGCCAGACTGGGGTGAAGTCACGTGGCTCTAAGGTGCGCCAGACTGGGGTGAAGTCACGTGGCTCTAAGGTGCGCCAGACTGGGGGTGACGTCACATGACGCTGTAGTGCGCCATACTGGAGTGAAGTCACATGTCTCTGTAGTGTGCCAGACTGGGGGTGACGTCACATGACGCTGTAGAGCGCCAGACTGGGGGTGAAGTCACATGTCCCCGTAGTGTGCCAGACTGGGGGTAAAGTCACATGACTCTATGGTGCACCAGACAGGGAGTGAAGTCACATGTCTCTGTAGTGCGCCAGACTGGGGGTGATGTCACATGTCTCTAAGGTGCGCCAGACTGGGGGTGACATCACATGACTCTGTAGTGTACCAGACTGGGGTGAAGTCACTTGTCTCTAAGGTGCGCCAGACTGGGGGTGACGTCACATGACTCTGTAGTGTGCCAGACTGGGGGTGACGTCACATGACTCTAAGGGGCACCAGACTGGGGGTCGAGTCACATGTCTCTATAGTGTGCCAGACTGGGCGTGACGTCACATGTCTCTGTAGTGTGCCAGACTGGGGGTGACGTCACATGACTCTGTAGTGCGCCAGTCTGGGGGTGATGTCATATGACTCGGTAGTGTGCCAGACTGGGGGCCACGTCACATGTCTCTGTAGTGCGCCAGACTGGGGTGAATTCACATGACTGTAGTGCGCCAGACTGGGAGTGACGTCACATGACTCTGTAGTGTGCCAGACTGGGGTGAAGTCACATGTCTCTAAGGTGCACCAGACTGGGGGTCGAGTCACATGTCTCTATAGTGTGCCAGACTGGGCGTGACGTCACATGTCTCTGTAGTGTGCCACAATGGGGGTGACGTCACATGGCGCTGTAGTGCGCCAGACTGGGGTGAAGTCACATCTCTCTGTAGTGTGCCAGACTGGGGGTGAAGTCACATGACTCTGTAGTGTGCCAGACTGGGGGTGAAGTCACATGATTCTGTAGTGCGCCAGACTGGGGTGAATACATATGACTCTGTAGTGCGCCAGACTGGGGGTGATGTCACATGACTCTGTAGTGCACCAGACTGGGGGTGACGTCACATGACTATGTAGTGCGCCAGACTGGGGGTGAAGTCGCATGTCTCTGTAGTGCGCCAGACTGGGGGTGACGTCACATGTCTCTGTAGTGTGCCACACTGGGGTGAAGTCACATGTCTCTAAGGTGCGGCAGACTGGGAGTGAAGTCACATGTCTCTGTAGTGCGCCAGACTGGGGGTGATGTCATATGACTCTGTAGCGCGCCAGACTGGGGGTGAAGTCGCATGTCTCTGTAGTGCGCCAGACTGGGGGTGAAGTCACATGTCTCTAAGGGGCGCCAGGGTGGGGGTGATGTCACATGTCTCTGTAGTGTGCCAGACTGGGGGTGACGTCACATGACTCTGTAGTGTACCAGACTGGGGGTGACGTCACATGTCTCTGTAGTGCGCCAGACTGGGGGTGAAGTCACATGTCTCTAAGGTGCGCCAGACTGGGGTGAAGTCACATGACTCTGTAGTGCACCAGACTGGGGGTGATGTTACATGTCTCTGTAGTGCGCCAGACTGGGGGTGACGTCACATGACTCTGTAGTGTGCCAGACTTGGGGTGACATCACATGTCTCTGTAGTGTGCCAGACTGGGGGTGATGTCACATGTCTCTGTGGTGTACCAGACTGGGGGTGGAGTTACGTGTCTCTAAGGTGCACCATACTGGGGGTGACGTCACATGTCTCTGTAGTATACCAGACTGGGGGTGAAGTCACATGTCTCTGTAGTGCGCCAAACTGGGGGTGACGTCATATGACTCTCTAGTGTGCCACACTGGGGTGAAGTCATATGTCTCTAAGGTGTGCCAGACTGGGGGTGACGTCACATGTCTCTGTAGTGCGCCAGACTGGGGGCGACATCATATGACTCTGTAGTGCGCCAGACTGGGGGTGACGTCACATGTCTCTGTAGTGCGCAAGACTGGGGGTGACGTCACATGTCTCTGTAGTGCGCCAGACTGGGGGTGACGTCACATGTCTCTGTAGTGCGCTAGACTGGGGGTGACGTCAAATGTCTCTATAGTGTGCCAGACTGGGGGTGACGTCACATGACTCTGTAGTGTGCCAGACTGGGGGTGACGTCACATGACTCTAAGGTGCACCAGACTGGGGGTGAAGTCACATGTTTCTAAGGTGCACCAGACGGGGGTGACGGCACATGTCTCTGTAGTGTGCCAGACTGGGGGTGACGTAATATGACTCCATAGTGTACCAGACTGGGGGTGAAGTCACATGTCTCTAAGGTGCGCCATACTGGGGGTGACGTCACATGACTCTCTAGTGTGCCAGACTGTGGGTGAAGTCACATGACCCTGTAGTGCACCAGACTGGGGGTGAAGTCACATGACTCTGTAGTGTGCCAGACTGGGGGTGACGTAATATGACTCCGTAGTGTACCAGACTGGGGGTGAAGTCACATGTCCTTAAGGTTGCGCCAGACTGGGGGTGACGTCACATGACTCTGTAGTGTGCCAGACTGGGGGTGAAGACACATGTCTCTAAGGTGTGCCAGACTGGGGGTGACGTCACATGACTCTGTAGTGTGCCAGACTGGGGGTGACGTCACATGACTCTGTAGTGTGCCAGACTGGGGGTGAAGTCACATGTCTCTAAGGTGCGCCAGACTGGGGGTGACGTCACATGACGCTGTAGTGTGCCAGACTGGGGGTGACATCACATGTCTCTGTAGTGCGCCAGACTGGGGGTAACGTCACATGACTCTGTAGTGTGCTAGACTGGGGGTAAAGTCACATGTCTCTGTAGTGTAACAGACTGTGGGTGACGTCACATGTTTGTAGTGTACCAGACTGGGGGTGACGTCACATGTTTGTAGTGTACCAGACTGGGGGTGACGTCACATGTTTGTAGTGTGCCAGACTGGGGGTGACGTCACATGTCTCTGTAGTGCGCCAGACTGGGGGTGAAGTCACATGTCTCTTTAGTGCGCCAGACTGGGGGTGACGTCACATGACTCTGTAGTGCGCCAGACTGGGGGTGACGTCACATGACTCTCTACTGTGCCAGACTGTGGGTGAAGTCACATGATTTTGTCGTGCACCAGACTGGGGGTGATGTCACATGACTCTAAGGTGCACCAGACTGGGGGTGACGTCACATGACTCTGTAGTGTACCAGACTGGGGTTAAGTCACATGTCTCTAAGGTGCGCCAGACTGGGGGTGACGTCACATGACTCTGTAGTGTACCAGACTGGGGTGAAGACACATGACTCTAAGGTGCACCAGACTAGGTTCGAGTCACATGTCTCTATAGTGTACCAGACTGGTGTGAAGTCACATGACTCTGTATTGTGCTAGACTGGGGGTGAAGTCACATGTCTCTGTAGTGTGGTAGACTGGGGTGAAGTCACATGACTCTGTAGTGTGCTAGACTGAGGGTGACGTCACATGACTCTCTAGTGTGCCAGACTGTGAGTGAAGTCACATGACTCTGTTGTGTGCCAGACTGGGGGTGACGTCACATGTCTCTGTAGTGTGCCAGACTGGGGGTGAATTCACATGTCTCTGTAGTGTGCCAGACTGGGGGTGACGTCACATGACGCTGTAGAGCGCCAGACTGAGGGTGACTTCACATGTCTCTGTAGTGCGCCAGACTGGGGGTGATGTCATATGACTCTGTAGTGCGCCAGACTGGGGGTGAAGTCACATGTCTCTATAGTGCGCCAGACTGGGGTGACGTCATATGTCTCTGTAGTGTGCCAGACTGGGGGTGACGTCACATGACTCTGTAGTGCGCCAGTCTGGGGGTGATGTCATATGACTCGGTAGTGTGCCAGACTGGGGGCGACGTCACATGTCTCTGTAGTGCGCCAGACTGGGGGTGACGTCACATGTCTCTAAGGTGCGCCAGACTGGGGGTGACATCACATGATTCTGTAGTGTGCCAGACTGGGGTGAAGTCACATGTCTCTGAGGTGCACTAGACTGGGGGTCAAGTCACATGTCTCTATAGTGTACCAGACTGGGGTGAAGTCACATGTCTCTGCAGTGTCCTAGACTGGGGGTGAAGTCACATGTCTCTGTAGTTTGCCACGCAGGGGTGAAGTCGCATGTCTCTAAGGTGCGCCAGACTGGCAGTGAAGTCATATGACTCTGTAGTGCGCCAGACTGGGGGTGAAGTCACATGACGCTGTAGTGTGCCAGACTGGTGGTGATGTAATATGACTCTGTAGTGTGCCAGACTGGGGGTGGAGTCACATGTCTCTGTAGTGCGCCAGACTGGGGGTGGAGTCACGTCTCTGTAGTGCGCCACACTGGGGGTGAAGTCACACGACTCTGTAGTGTACCAGACTGTGGGTGAAGTCACATGTCTCTGTAGTGTGCCAGACTGGGGGTGATGTCACATGACTCTGTAGTGCGCCAGACTGGGGGTGAAGTCACATGACTCTGTAGTGTACCAGACTGTGGGTGAAGTCACATGTCTCTGTAGTGTACCAGACTGTGGGTGAAGTCACATGTCTCTAAGGTGCGCCAGACTGGGGATGATGTCATATGACTCTGTAATGTACCAGACTGAGGGCGACGTCATATGACTCTGTAGTGTACCAGATGTAGGGAAGTACCATCTTGCCTGGCATGTTACCCCCATATTTCACTGTATATATGTTGTTTTAGTCTATGTGTCACTGAGACCCTGCCAGGCAGGGCCCCAGTGCTCATAAGTATGTGCCCTGTATGTGTTCCCTGTGTGATGCTTAACTGTCTCACTGAGGCTCTGCTTACCAGAACCTCAGTGGTTATGCTCTATCTGCTTTCCAAATTTGTCACTAACAGGCTAGTTACTAAATTTACCAATTCACATTGGCATACTGGTACACCCATATAATTCCCTAGTATATTGTACTGAGGTACCCAGGGCATTGGGGTTCCAGGAGATCCCTATGGGCTACAGCATTTCTTTTGCCACCCATTGGGAGCTCTGACAATTCTTACACAGGCCTGCCAGTGCAGCCTGAGTAAAATAACGTCCACGTTATTTCACAGCCATTTACCACTGCACTTAATTAACTTATAAGTCACCTATATGTCTAACCTTCACCTGGTGAAGGTTGGGTGCAAAGTTACTTAGTGTGTGGGCACCCTGGCACTAGCCAAGGTGCCCCCACATCGTTCAGGGCAAATTCCCCAGACTTTGTGAGTGCGGGGACACCATTACACGCGTGCACTATGCATAGGTCACTAGCTATGTATAACGTCACAATGGTAAATCCGAACATGGCCATGTAACATGTCTAAGATTATGGAATTGTCACCCCAATACCATTCTGGTATTGGGGTGACAATTCCATGATACCCCGGGTCTCTAGCACAGTACCCGGGTACTGCCAAACTGCCTTTCCGGGGTCTCCACTGCAGCTGCTGCTGCTGCCAACCCCTCAGACAGGTTTCTGCACTCTTGGGGTCCAGGCAGCCCTGGCCCAGGAAGGCAGAACAAAGGACTTCGTCTGAGAGAGGGTGTTACACCCTCTCCCTTAGGAAATAGGTGTGAGGGCTGGGGAGGAGTAGCCTCCCCATCCTCTGGAAATGCTTTGATGGGCACAGATGGTGCCCATCTCTGCATAAGCCAGTCTACACCGGTTCAGGGATCCCCCAGCCCTGCTCTGGTGCGAAACTGTACAAAGGAAAGGGGAGTGACCACTCCCCTGACCTGCACCTCCCAGGGGAGGTGCCCAGAGCTCCTCCAGTGTGTCCCAGACCTCTGCCATCTTGGAATCAGAGGTGTGGGGGCACAACGGACTGCTCTGAGTGGCCAGTGCCAGCAGGTGACGTCAGAGGCTCCTTCTGATAGGCTCTTACCTCTTTTGGTAGCCAATCCTCTTTCCTAGGTAGCCAAACCTCCTTTTCTGGCTATTTAGGGTCTCTCCTCTGGGGTATTCTTCAGATAACGAATGCAAGAGCTCACCAGAGTTCCTCTGCACTTCCCTCTTCGACTTCTGCCAAGGATCGACCGCTGACTGCTTCAGGACGCCAGCAAAACCGCAACAAAGTAGCCAGACGACTAACAGCAACATTGTAGCGCCTCATCCTGCCGGCTTTCTCGACTGTTTCCAGGTGGTGCATGCTCTGGGGGTAGCCTGCCTTCACCCTGCACCAGAAGCTCCGAAGAAATCTCCTGTGGGTCGACGGAATCTTCCCCCTGCTAACGCAGGCACCAAAAGACTGCAACACTGGTCCTCTGAGTCCCCTCTCATCCTGACGAGCGTGGTCCCTGGAACTCAGCAACTCTGTCCAAGTGGCTCCCACAGTCCAGTGACTCTTCAGTCCAAGTTTGGTGGAGGTAAGTCCCTGCCTCCCCACGTTAGACTGCATTGCTGGGTACTGCGTGATTTGCAGCTGCTTTGGCTCCTGTGCACTCTTCCAGGATTTCCTTCATGCACAGCCAAGCCTGGGTCCCCGACAATCGTTCCTGCAGCGCAAAACCTTCTGAGTTGTCCACCAGCGTCGTGGGACTCCCTTTTGTGACTTCGCATGGACTCTGGTTCACTCTTCTTCCAAGTGCCTGTAAGGGTACTTCTGTGGGAGCTGTCTGCTTCTGTGAGGGCTCCCTGAGTTGCTGGGCGCCCCCTCTGTCTCCTCCTCCAAGTGGCGACCTCCTGGTCCCTTCTGGGCCACAGCAGCACCCAAAAACCTCTACTGCGACCCTTGCAGATAACAAGGCTTGTTTGCGGTCTTTCTGCGTGGGAACACCTCTGCAATCGTCCTCGCAACGTGGGACATCTGTCTTCAAAAGAAGAAGTCCCTCATCCTCTCGTTTCTTGCAGAACTCCAAGCTTCTTCCACCTGGTGGCAGCTTCCTTGCACCCTCAGCTGGCATTTCCTGGGCTCCTGCCCACTTTCAACACTGTCGCGACTATTGGACTTGGTCTAGAAATCCACTGTTGTTGCATTGCTGGTGTTTATTCTCCCTGCAGAATCCCCCTATCACGACTTCTGTGCTCTCTGGGGGTAGTAGGTGCACTTTACACCTACCTTTCAGGGTCTTGGGATGGGCTATTTTTCTAACCCTCACTGTTTTCTTACAGTCCCAGTGACCCTCTACAAGCTCACATAGGTTTGGGGTCCATTTGTGGTTCGCATTCCACTTTTGGAGCATATGGTTTGTGTTGCCCCTATACCTATGTGCTTCTATTGCAATCTATTGTAATTCTACACTGTTTGCATTACTTTTCTTTCTATTACTTACCTAATTTTGGTTTGTGTACATATATCTTGAGTATATATCTTATCCTCATACTGAGGGTACTCAATGAGATACGTTTGGCATATTGTCATAAAAATAAAGTACCTTTATTTTTAGTAACTCTGTGTATTGTGTTTTCTTATGATATTGTGCATATGACACCAGTGGTAGAGTAGGAGATTTACATGTCCCCTAGTTCAGCCTAAGCTGCTTTGCCATAGCTACCTTCTATCAGCCTAAGCTGCTAGAAACACCTCTTCTACACTAATAAGGGATAACTGGACCTGGCACAAGGTGTAAGTACCTCTGGTACCCACTACAAGCCAGGCCAGCCTCCTACATTGGTTGTGCAGCGGTGGGGTAAGTACATGTAACTACTTACCACTTTGTCAATGTGTAATTTTCATAAGAGAATAATATACAAAACAGTTCAGTGTATGTACACCTAACCATAAAGTTTTGCTTTTCTCCTCTTAAACATTTTACAAAGTTCTGAAAAGTTTCTCTAAACTTCTAAAAGTTTTCTAAAAGTTAGAAGTTTTTTCTCTGTTCTTTAAAAAGTTCTGAAACTTTTTCTTAGTTCTCACTATCTCTAAACCTTTTGCTATCATGTCTGTAGATGATGCACTCTTAAAATGGTCAATACTAATTATGACAATTTGAATTACAAGAGCCTAAGGAGTCTCTGCTTAGATAGAGGTTTAGTGATAGGAAAGAACCCTACAAAAGAGTTTCTATTTAACATGCTTATTGTAATTGATGAGTCCCAAGCAGGCACATCAAATGAGAGGTTAATAGAAGGTTCCCATTCTGACTCAGGGGATCTCCTTGAGGAAGGTAGGGAGGGTTGTGAACAAGATCTGCCCCCTAACAGGACACCCAGTAATGTTGGTAGTAATGGAGGTTCCCATCACAGTAGGGAAGTCTTTATTCCTAGAGGCCAAGTTGCTAGGGTACAGTCAGTTAGGGACAGATCCCCATCTGTTGTTTCCAATTTGTCTTCTGTGTCCACGTATTCCCAACCCACCCACCCTGAGGATAACTTGTTAGAAAGGGAACTCAAAAAGTTGAGGGTTGAAGAGACCAGACTGAAGCTTAAACAGCAACAGCTGGCCTTAGATAGGGAATCCCTAGACATTGAGAAGGAAAGGCAGAGGTTGGGGTTAGGACCCCATGGTGGCAGCAGCAGTTTTCCTGATAGTAATCCTGTTGGAGAGCATGATTCCAGGGATCTGCACAAGATAGTCCCCCCTTACAAGGAGGGGGATGACATCAACAAGTGGTTTGCTGCACTTGGTAGGGCCTTATGGTACAGGGGGTCCCTCAAAGGCAGTGGGCTGCTATTTTGTGGCTATCTTTCACTGGAAAGGGTAGGGATAGACTCCTTACTGTTAGAGAAAGTGATGCTAACACTTTTGCAGTTTTGAAGGATGCAGTCTTGGATGGATTTGGCTTAACCACTGAAAAATGCAGGATTAAGTTCAGAGACACCAGAAAAGAGTCCTCACAAGACTGGGCAGACTTTGTAGACTGTTCAGTGAAGGCCTTGGAGGGGTGGTTACATGGCAGTAAAGTATCTGACTATGAAAGTCTGTATAATGTTATTCTGAGAAAGCATATTCTGAATAACTGTATGTCTGACTTGTTACACCAATATCGAGTGGACTCAGATCTGACCTCTCCCCAAGAATTGGGAAAGAAGGCAGACAAATGGGTCAGAACAAGAGTGAACAGAAATGTTCATACAGGGGGTGACAAGGATGGCAAGAAGACAGAAGGATGGTAAGTTTTCTGACAAGGGTGGGGACAAAAGTAAAACTGAGTCTTCATCAGGCCCACAAACATCCTCTGGTGGAGGTGGTGGGTCCAAATCCTCTTTCAATAATCAACCAAAAAAGCCTTGGTGTTATTTGTGTAAAGTCAAAGGCCATTGGACAACAGATGCCAGTTGTCCGAAGAAAAACACCAAACCTCCCACTACCACAACCCCTGCTGCAAATTCTAGTGCCCCTAGTAATAGCAGTGGTGGTGGGAGCAAACCTACAAACAGCCAACCCAAGGGTATAGCTGGGCTCACTATTGGCAATGTAGTTGGGGTTGGTCTTGTTAGGGAGACAACAGAGGCTGTGTTAGTCTCTGAAGGTGCAATTGATTTGGCCACCTTGGTTGCTTGTCCCCTTAATATGGATAAGTACAAGCAACTTACCCTAATAAATGGTGTTGAGGTTCAGGCCTACAGGGACACAGGTGCCAGTGTTTCCATGGTGATAGAGAAACTGGTGCACCCTGAACAACACCTTCTTGGTCAGCAGTACCAGGTGACAGACACTCATAACAACACCCAAGCTGTCAAACAGCAAAATGGGGATGTCAGTGACTCACATAGAGTTTACTGGGAGGACAACCTCTTGTACACGAGGCAAGGGACCGAAAACCTGGAGCAGCCAGGAGATTGGTCATTCCCCTGCAGGACAGAGAGTTCCTCCTAACTCTTGCACATGACATTCCTTTGTCTGAGCATTTGGGCCAGATCAAAACATGGGAAAGGCGTGTCCCCCTGTTTCACTGGCCTAGGATGTCAGAGGACACTAAAGATTTTTGCAAGTCTTGTGTGATCTGCCAAGCCAGTGGCAAGACTGGTGGCACTCCAAAGGCTCCCCTTATTCCACTACCTGTGGTTGGGGTGCCCTTTGAAAGGGTAGGGGTTGACATAGTTGGCCCCCTTACCCTTCCTACTGCTTCAGGCAATAGGTTTATCTTGGTGGTTGTGGACCATGCCAGAAAATATCCTGAAGCAATTCCTCTAAGGACCACTACAGCTCCTGCAGTGGCAAAGGCCCTCCTGGGAATCTTTTCCAGGGTGGGTTTCCCTAAAGAGATTGTATCAGACAAGGGTAGCAACTTCATGTCTGCATACTTGAAAGCAATGTGGAAGGAGTGTGGTGTTACCTACAAGTTAACCACTCCTTATCATCCACAGACTAATGGACTGGTAGAGAGGTTTAATAAAACTCTCAAAGGTATGATAATGGGACTTCCTGAAAAACTCAGGAGGAGATGGGATGTCCTGTTACCTTGCCTCCTCTTTGCTTACAGGGAGGTACCCCAGAAAGGAGTGGTCTTCAGCCCCTTTGAACTCCTCTTTGGACACCCTGTAAGAGGTCCACTAACACTTGTTAAGGAGGGTTGGGAACAACCGTTAAAAGCGCCCAAACAGGACATAGTGGACTAGGTACTTGGCCTAAGATCCAGAATGGCCGAGTACATGAAAAAGGCCAGTAAAAACCTTCAGGCCAGGCAAGAGCTCCAGAAGCAATGGCATGACCAGAAGGCTGTTCTGATTCTGTACCAACCAGGACAGAAGGTGTGGATATTGGAGCCTGTGGCCCCAAGAGCACTCCAGGACAAATGGAGTGGACCCCATATCATTGTTGAAAAGAAGGGTGAGGTTACCTATCTGGTAGACCTGGGCACTGCCAGGAGTCCCCTTAGGGTGATTCATGTCAACCGCCTAAAACCCTACTATGACAGGGCTGATCTTACTCTGCTCATGGCAACAGATGAGGGACAGGAAGAAGAGAGTGACCCTCTCCCTGATCTCTTTTCCACCACTGAAAATGATGCTTTAGTGGAGGGAGTAGTTTTGGCAGATTGTCTAACTGCAGAACAGAAAGACAACTGCATAAATCCCTTGGACAATTTTCTGAACTCTTTTCAATTGTGCCAGGCACCACATCCTGGTGTGAACACACAATTTATACTGGAGACAGCTTGCCTTTCAAAAGTAAAATCTATAGGCAGCCTGACCATGTCAGGGACTGCATAAAACAAGAGGTTCAGAAAATGCTTGATCTAGGAGTGGTTGAACCTTCTGAAAGCCCATGGGCGAGTCCTATGGTGCTTCTACCAAAGCCTCACTCAAAAGATGGAAAAAGGGAGATGAGGTTTTGTGTAGACTACGGAGGTCTCAATCAGGTAACAAAAACTGTTGCTCACCCTATACCCAGGGCAGATGAGCTCATTGATACACTGGCATCTGCCAAGTATCTTAGCACCTTTGATTTGACTGCAGGATATTGGCAGATCAAATTGGCTGAGGATGCTAAACCCAAAACTGCATTTTCAACTACGGGAGGGCACTACCAATTTACAGTGATGCCCTTTGGGTTGAAAAATGCACCTGTCACTTTTCAGAGGTTGGTGAACATAGTCCTGCAAGGGTTGGAGGCTTTTAGTGCAGCATATCTAGATGATATAGCTGTCTTTAGCTCCACCTGGGATGAGCACCTGGTCCACCTTTGGAAAGTTTTGGAGGCCCTGCAAAAGGCAGGCCTCACTATCAAGGCCTCAAAGTGCCAGATAGGGCAGGGAAAGGTAGTTTATCGGGGACACCTGGTAGGTGGAGAACAAATTGCACCACTTCAGGGGAAAATCCAGACAATCATGGATTGGGTTCCCCCTACAACACAGACCCAGATGAGAGCCTTCTTAGGCCTCATAGGGTATTATAGGAGATTCATTAAAAACTAAGGCTCCATAGCGGCCCCTCTTAATGATCTCACTAGTAAGAAGATGCCTAAAAAGGTATTGTGGACAGCTAGCTGTCAGAAATCTTTTAAGGAGCTCAAACAGGCCATGTGCTCTGCATCTGTCCTAAAAAGCCCATGTTACTCCAAGAAATTCATTGTTCAAACTGATGCATCTGAATTAGGGGTAGGGGCAGTGTTATCACAACTGAATTCTGAGGGCCAGGCTCAACCAGTTGCTTTTATCAGCAGAAGGTTGACCCCTAGAGAAAAGGGTTGGTCTGCCATAGAGAGGGAGGCCTTTGCTGTGGTCTGGGCACTGAAAAAGTTGAGGGCATACCTGTTTGGCACTCACTTTATTGTTCAGACAGACCACAAACCTCTACTTTGGCTAAAACAATGAAAGGTGAAAACCCTAAATTGTTGAGGTGGTCCATATCTCTACAGGGAATGGACTATACAGTGGAACATAGACCTGGGAGTACCCACTCCAGTGCAGATGGACTCTCCAGATATTTCCACTTAGACAATGAAGACTCATTAGGTCATGGCTAGTCTTATTGTCCTTCGTTTGGGGGGGGGTTGTGTAGGAAAGTACCATCTTGCCTGGCATGTTACCCCCATATTTCACTGTATATATGTTGTTTTAGTCTATGTGTCACTGGGACCCTGCCAGGCAGGGCCCCAGTGCTCATAAGTATGTGCCCTGTATGTGTTCCCTGTGTGATGCTTAACTGTCTCACTGAGACTCTGCTAACCAGAACCTCAGTGGTTATGCTCTCTCTGCTTTCCAAATTTGTCACTAACAGGCTAGTGACTAAATTTACCAATTCACATTGGCATACTGGTACACCCATATAATTCCCTAGTATATGGTACTGAGGTACCCAGGGTATTGGGGTTCCAGGAGATCCCTATGGGCTGCAGCATTTTTTTTGCCACCCATAGGGAGCTCTGACAATTCTTACACAGGCCTGCCAGTGCAGCCTGCGTGAAATAACATCCATGTTATTTCACAGCCATTTACCACTGCACTTAAGTAACTTATATGTCACCGATATGTCTAACCTTCACCTGGTGAAGGTTGGGTGCAAAGTTACTTAGTGTGTAGGCACCCTGGCACTAGCCAAGGTGCCCCCACATCGTTCAGGGCAAATTCCCCAGAATTGGTGAGTGCGGGGACACCATTACACGCGTGCACTATACATAGGTCACTACCTATGTATAGCGTCACAATGGTAACTTCGAACATGGCCATGTAACATGTCTAAGATCATGGAATTGTCACCCCAATACCATTCTGGTATTGGGGTGACAAATCCATGATCCCCCGGGTCTCTAGAACAGTACCCGGGTATTGCCAAACTGCCTTTCCGGGGTCTCCACTGCAGCTGCTATTGCTGCCAACCCCTCATACAGGTTTCTGCCCTCCTGGGGTCCAGGCAGCCCTGGCCCAGAAAGGCAAAACAAAGGACTTCCTCTGAGAGAGGGTGTTACACTCTCTCCCTTTGGAAATAGGTGTGAGGGCTGGGGAGGAGTAGCCTCCCCCAAGCCTCTGGAAATGCTTTGATGGGCACAGATGGTGCCCATCTCTACATAAGCCAGTCTACACCAGTTCAGGGATCCCCCAGCCCTGCTCTGTCGCGAAACTGGAAAAGGAAAGGGGAGTGACCACTCCCCTGACCTGCACCTCCCAGGGGAGGTGCCCAGAGCTCCTCCAGGGTGTCCCAGACCTCTGCCATCTTGGAAACAGAGGTGTTTGTGGCACACTGGACTGCTCTGAGTGACCAGTGCCAGCAGGTGACGTTACCTCTCTTGGTAGCCAATCCTCCTTCCTAGGTAGCCAAACCTCCTTTTCTGGCTATTTAGGGTCTCTGCTTTGGGGAATTCTTTAGATAACGAATGCAAGAGCTCATCAGAGTTTCTCTGCATCTCCCTCTTCACCTTCTACCAAAGGATCGACCGCTGACTGCTCAGGACGCCTGCAAAATCGCAACAAAGTAGCCAGACGACTACCAGCAACTATAAGCCAGGCCAGCCTCCTACACCAGGCTTGGGGTGAAGGCACATGTCTCTGTAGTGAGCAAGACTGGGGGTGACGTAATATGACTTTGTAGAGTACCAGACTGGGGGTGAAGTCACATGTCTCTAAGGTGCACCAGACTGGGGGTGAAGTCACATGACTCTGTAGTGCGCCAGACCGGGGGTGACGTAATATGACTCTGTAGTGTGCCAGACTCGGCGTGATGTCACATGTCTCTGTAGTGTGCCAGACTGGGAGTGAAGTCACATGTCTCTGTAGTGGGCCAGACTGGGGTTGAAGTCACATGGCTCTAAGGTGCGCCAGACTGGGGGTGAAGTCACATGTCTCTGTAGTGCGCCAGACTGGGGGTGACGTCACATGACTCTGTAGTGTGCCAGACTGGGGGTGACGTCATATGTCTCTGTAGTGCGCCAGACTGGGGGTGATGTCACATGTCTCTGTAGTGGGCCAGACTGGGGGTGACGTAATATGACTCTGTAGTGTACCAGACTGGGGGTGATGTCACATGACTCTGTAGTGTGCCAGACTGGGGGTGACGTAATATGACTCTGTAGTGTACCAGACTGGGGGTGAAGTCACATGACTCTGTAGTGTGCCAGACTGGGGGTGAAGTCACATGTCTCTGTAGTGTGCCAGACCGGGGGTGACGTAATATGACTCTGTAGTGTGCCAGACTCGGCGTGATGTCACATGTCTCTGTAGTGTGCCAGACTGGGAGTGAAGTCACATGTCTCTGTAGTGGGCCAGACTGGGGTTGAAGTCACATGGCTCTAAGGTGCGCCAGACTGGGGGTGAAGTCACATGTCTCTGTAGTGCGCCAGACTGGGGGTGACGTCACATGACTCTGTAGTGTGCCAGACTGGGGGTGACGTCATATGTCTCTGTAGTGCGCCAGACTGGGGGTGATGTCACATGTCTCTGTAGTGTGCCAGACTGGGAGTGAAGTCACATGTCTCTGTAGTGGGCCAGACTGGGGGTGACGTAATATGACTCTGTAGTGTACCAGACTGGGGGTGATGTCACATGACTCTGTAGTGTGCCAGACTGGGGGTGACGTAATATGACTCTGTAGTGTACCAGACTGGGGGTGAAGTCACATGACTCTGTAGTGTGCCAGACTGGGGGTGAAGTCACATGTCTCTGTAGTGCGCCAGACTGGGGGTGATGTCACATGACTCTGTAGTGTGCCAGAAAGGGGGTGACGTAATATGACTCTGTAGTGTACCAGACTGGGGGTGAAGTCACATGACTCTGTAGTGTGCCAGACTGGGGGTGAAGTCACATGTCTCTGTAGTGCGCCAGACTGGGGGTGACGTCACATGACTCTGTAGTGTGCCAGACTGGGGGTGACGTCACATGTCCCTGTAGTGCGCCAGACTGGGGGTGAAGTCACATGACTCTGTAGTGTACCAGACTGTGGTTGAAGTCACATGTCTCTGTAGTGTGCCAGACTGTGGGTGAAGTCACATGTCTCTGTAGTGCGCCATACTGGGGGTGAAGTAACATGACTCTGTAGTGCACCAGACTGGGAGTGAAGTCACATGTCTCTATAGTGCGCCAGACTGGGGGTGACGTCACATGACTCTGTAGTGCGCCAGACTGGGGTGAAGTCACATTATGCTGTAGTGTGCCAGACTAGGGTGAAGTCACATGTCTCTGTAGTGCACCAGACTGGGGGTGACTTCACATGTCACTGTAGTGCGCCAAACTGGGGTGATGTCACATGACTCTGTAGTGCGCCAGACTGGGGGTGACGTCACATGACTCTCTAGTGTGCCACACTGGGGTGAAGTCACATGTCTCTAAGGTGCGCCCGACTGGGAGTGAAGTCACATGTCTCTGTAGTTCGCCAGAATGGGGGTGTTGTCACATGACTCTGTAGTGCGCCAGACTGGGGGTGACATCACATGACTCTCTAGTGTGCCACACTGGGGTGAAGTCATATGACTTTAAGGTGTGCCAGACTGGGGGTGACGTCACATGACTCTGTAGTGTGCCAGACTGGGGGTGAAGTCACATGTCTCCACAGTGCACCAGACTAGGGGTGATGTCATATGACTCTGTAGTGTACCAGACTGGGGTTGAAGTCACATGACGCTGTAGTGTGCCAGACTGGGGTGAAGTCACATGTCTCTGTAGTGTGCCAGACTGGGGTGAAGTCACATGTCTCTGTAGTGTGCCAGACTGGGGGTGACGTAATATGACTTTGTAGTTTCCCAGACTGGGGGTGAAGTCACATGCCTCTGTAGTGTGCCAGACTGTGGGTGAAGTCACATGTCTCTGGAGTGTGCCAGACTGGGGGTGAAGTCACATGTCTCTGTAGTGTGCCAGACTGGGGTGAAGTCACATTATGCTGTAGTGTGCCAGACTGGGGTGAAGTCACATGTCTCTGGAGTGCGCCAGACTGGGGGTGACGTCACATGTCTCTGTAGTGCACCAGACTGGGGGTGACTTCACATGTCACTGTAGTGCGCCAGACTGGGGTGATGTCACATGACTCTGTAGTGCGCCAGACTGGGGGTGACGTCACATGACTCTCTAGTGTGCCACACTGGGGTGAAGTCATATGACTCTAAGGTGTGCCAGACTGGGGGTGACGTCACATGACTCTGTAGTGTGCCAGACTGGGGGTGAAGTCACATGTCTCCACAGTGCACCAGACTAGGGGTGATGTCATATGACTCTGTAGTGTACCAGACTGGGGGTGAAGTCACATGACGCTGTAGTGTGCCAGACTGGGGTGAAGTCACATGTCTCTGTAGTGTGCCAGAATTGGACCCCATTATCTGTGAGCAGAGATTCTGGGTAACCTTCACTTCCCATAACCTAACTTAAGAACCTGGTAACATTTCTGGTTTCTATATTGTGCGTGAAACAAATTTCTGGCCAACATGAAAAAACATGTAGCACTACAATTAGCTATAGGTTGCTCTTCACCATAAATTGTCCCAATGATGTCTAAGGATATATATTTCCAGGGACCTTTTGGACATTCTCTGATGATCATGGGTTGGATTCTCGTACATTTGGACTTATCACTATTAAAACAATTAAGATAGTTTTGTACTATCCTCTCAACTTGAATGCCCCTACCAGGCCACCAATAAGATGCACATAATCTCCTTTTGGTTTTAGACATTCCCTGATGTGTTTCATGCCCCAAATTTATCAACTCTAGTCTGAGGGTACCAGGGGGTATGAGTCTAGTACCCCTTAATACTAGGTCCTTGCCAGTACTGAGTTCATCCCTTACTCCCAAAACATTTTGCATGATTCAGAACCTTGCCTCATATTGACGCACCCAGTACGCACCAAAGAAATCACCTTAAACAACACCTTGTCAGAATTTAATTCTTCTCTCCATCGTTGTTCAGCAATCACTTCAGTTTCTAATTCACACACCTACTCAGTATCTTTATCCAACTGTCCAGAACTTGTCACTTCTGTATCAGCTTCTGGAATAAGTCTTGAAAGTGTGTCAGCAGCACCGTTATCAGCACCAGGAATATATTTCACCTTAAAATTAAATTCTTGCAGTGCTATCACCCATTTAGTTATCCTTCCTGAGATATCATCTAACCCCTTTTTATTAAAAATTTCAACCAGGGGTTTATGATCGCTTCTGATTTCAAAATCAGACCCCATAAAAACGTCTTAAATTTCTTCACTGCCCAGTATAAGGCAGGAGCTTCTCTCACTCTATTATTGAATAGCTAGACTTCACATCTCTTAGTCCTCTGGAAATGAACATAATATTGTGTGAGCCATTACAGGAAGGTTGCTGTAACATCCCCCCACCCCCTTCATACTGGCGGCAGTAGTGATGATGGATTCTCTCTTTGGGTCAAAGTTTCTCACATTGGGTGCTGCACTAAGTTTCCTCTTAATTTTTCCAAACTCACTTTCACATTCTGAATCCCAGCAAAATTAAACTTTTTTTTATGTAAAAGTGATCTCATATTAGTACTGAGATCAGCAAAGTATGAAATTTGCACTTTTCAAACTTCAGTGTGAGATTACTCGCCTCCAACCTCCTTAACACATTTCTGAGCCTTGCATCATGTTCTTCATCATCATTTCCAAACATGAGTACATCATCTTGATAGATTCACTCACCATTTATTCCCTTCAGGGTTTTTTTTCATCACATGTTGAAAAATAGATGCAGTAGAAACCAAACTGAATGGAAGCTTAATAAACCTGAATGTATCAAAAGGAGTTATAAAAGATGTATAGTCCCTGGATGACTTCCGAATTCAACCTGGTGGTAGGCTGTCATGAGGTCTAAAGTGCTAAATGTTTTTGCTTCCCCAAGTAAGAGTAACAATTCTGAGACATTGGGTACAGGATATTTATCAACAATAACACTTTTATATGATTGTGTTAAATCTACGCATAAGCGTAAGCTCCCATTGGAGTTTCTTGCTGCAATGACTGGTGCCAACCATTCTGTACCTTCCACTTCTTCTATGATCCCACTATTCTTCAACTTATTAATTTCCTCTTGCATTTGTTCGCGGAGATGAATAGACACATTGCGAACTTTAAAAGAAACAGGCTGCACATTTGCTTTGAGCAATATTTTGTTTGTAGTTCCTCAGACATCCCAGTTCTTCCCTGGACATATTGGGAAACTCAGACTTTATATTTCCTAAATATTCATCATCCGAAACTGTTCTTATGCAGATAATTTCTTTCCTCCCCTTCATACAAATAGGTGAGTCAGAAGTCAGATCAAGGATTACCCCCAAATCTTCTTGATGGAACCATCTAATAATGCTGTCTGCCTTCTTTGAAACATATATCTTGCCTGAAACCACTCACCCCTTGTAGTCAATTAGTCCAATGAAATAACCTTCTAATTTAATGGGCTCACCACCATACGCATATAGTCTTATATCTGGTTTGAGTAAGACAACTTTGCCTCTTAACTTGGTGAGAAAGGAATTTTTGAGACAATAGTTATTTTTGCACCAGAGTCAAATAATACTTTGGTTGCCTCACCCTCCACCAAAATGGTATCTATTGGGCTTGCTTTTTTCCCTTCCTTTTAATTAAACTTGAAGTACTATTTGACCTCATGCAAAGTGACTCGAGTCAGAGTTCACCACCTCAAGATCTTCTTGATCTCCTTCCACATCAACACTCTTAACTTTAGCTTTTGCATTTTTTTCTGCATACCACTCCTAGATGTCCCATTCACACACACTTATTGCAAGCAACTTTCAGAGCAGGGCATTTTTTGTCATTGGATAGATGTCCAACTTTATCATATGAAGTAGGCTTCTATTTTACTCCACTGTCCTTTACTTGATTTTTGTAATTTATCTTTCACTACTTAAATCTTTAACTATTTTTCTCCTTCTTTTTTATGACATCAACACACTTTTTATGAGTGCTCTATTCTTTTATCAATAACTAATACCTCAAGTGAGGGTTCATCCCTCAGCCACAATTCTTCCCTCACCTTCTCAATATTACAGCATAACATAAATTGATCATATATGCGTTCATCTACTAAGTTAGCAAATTTGCATGAGGATGCTAGCCTTCTCAATTCATTCACATAAGACTCTACAGATTCCTCTTCTCTTTGCATTCTCTTAGAAAAATTATATCTTTCTAAAACACTACTTACTTTGGGTAAGTAGTGTTTATCTATTTTTTTGATACAGATTTCATACTCATTTAATGCTTCTAACTCAGTTTCATGAAGGTCATGCAGGTGACTGAAAACCTCTCGACCCTCAGATCGTAGACAATAAAGTAGTAAAGAGGTCTTCCTTTCTGCACTCAAAGAAGTGCCACATACCTTGGTATACCATTCACAAACCCTCTTCCAGTTCTGCCACTTTATCGGTGGAGTGCCTGGGCTGGTGAGGAAGAAGGCTGGAGCTGGAATGTTTTGCATGGTAAACCCCACTACAATATATTTTTACATAATAGGTACTTAAACTTTTAAGCTGTTACCAAAAGTAACAATGCCAAATCGCTCAATTTCTATTTGTCTTCTAATAGTGAACTAAAACAGTACACTTAAAAAAATTGTGCACAATAATATCAGTAGAGAAGCAGATTAATATCAGTTTCAGAGAAATGTGAGTACTAACATTACTGCAGTGTGCGTATCACTGAGATGCACAGCATGATATAAACATGAAGTGGAAATACACACTCAAGCTGATAATAGTGTGCTCATCACTGAATTGAATAACTTGAAACTTATGACGCACCAAACTACAATGCTGCTATCACATGGAGAATCACACCAGAAGAAGTGTGCACATCATGGGGACATGCAGTGCAGGATAGTTGCAAAGTCAAATACCATTTGCAAAATAATAACGTTACAATAGAGAAAGTGTGCGCATCACTGAGAGGTGCGCAGCATGAATATACTCTTATTGTAAACAAGTCACTCCAGCGGAAGTGTGCGCATCACTGGGATATGCTGTGTAGCAAGGTATCTGCAAAGTAGTTTAGTGAAGCGCACTGTAACACATTTAGTCACCCCAAATAAAAAACAAAAAAGCACTGTAACTGAAGATGATGAACTCTATTTTCACTACACCAATGTGGCTGTACTTATCTGACTATGAGTTGGTGAAGACGTATGCTGTGTAGAGAGCACTGTCGCTAGGTTACACAGCACACCAAGGCTGTTGTCGATGACGTGTACTGTGTAGAGACTGGTGTCGCTTACTTACACAGCACGCCAAGACTGTTGATGATGACGTGTATTTTGTAGGGAGTAGTGTTTATTGGTTACACAACACGAAGAGGCAGTTGTCAATGGCGCGTGCTGTGTACGGAGCTGCGTCGCCTAGTTACACAGCACTATGAGGACATTTGTGATGAAGTATTCACTGCAACAGCTTCGGAGCAATAAAATAAATCAAACACAGGTGCGGGCACAATAATTAGCACACTGTGAAGCACAAAGTCCATCTCCAGCCTCAAAGCAATCCGAAGAAACAAGGAACAAACATCCAGCACGCTGTAATGCATGAAGTTGATCTCTTGCCCTCTTGTAATTTTGAAAAAAAAATAAAACACAAGGAAGTAATAAGAGGATGGAAACCTTAGTGCGTTGAAGGTTTTCCAAATTAACAAAAGAACGGAACTTTACCAGCCTTCCAGTGGTAGCCCTCGGTGTCCTCGTGCAGCCTTGGCAGACTCTCCAGCTGCGTGTTGAAATCTTCTTCCTCCATCCTGGCATCCTGTCGACTACGCCAGTGTGGATTTTAAGAAGCTGAACTTATGCAAGTACTTCCAAAAGGTTTGCAAGTAGATATTTATTCGGAGAAAAGAAGATCCCATCCACCTGACACCGGTTCTACTCAGGAACTGCCTATATTCAGAACATAGCATTCTATCCTCTTTGTGGTTCCACATCTTGCCCCCAGAACTTAACGAGTGTAAGGTTCTACAGTTGCTGAGTCAGATACCACAGACTCCATCTTCGGATTCTGTGGGCTGGATGGATATAGAAAATGTAGGACCTAGCTGAGGCTCCCATGTCCCGTTGAACTATAGTCAGGACTGGAAAGTTCCAGAACCTTCTCCAAAGATGCGTTGGCAGAGTTTGTAGGATAGTGTGTCCTAGAATGCGCTTGAACATTCCTGCCTCGCCACAGAAAATGTCACCGTCTCCAAATTACATCATCCAGGGAACAGAGATCCCTGTTCCTTCCCTTTGAAGTTAAACTCCTAATAGAGAACTCCCAGCTTCACCCCCTTCTGCTGGATGTATTCTGGCTGCAGGTGTGCCTGGACCAGTCTAGTGACAATAAAATCTGATGAAAGGGGCCGAACAAGCTCCAGAGAGAGGCTTCTGGAAATCATATCGAAGCCTGAGGGATCTGGCTGGGGGAGCCTCCCAATTATAAAAATAGTACGAGTTACAATTGGTGAAGACATTAATTAAATATTAGTTATGATCTCAGGGCAGTGTGCCAGGATTGTGTTGACCAATATATCATCTGAGAGCCAAAGTGGGGATCTGTAATTGCAAGCCTCTTTGTCATGATGGGACAAAGTTTGAGATAGGAGCACTTCCATATTAACACTGGATAGCAGTGGTAAAGTCCCCAGAGTACCAAAAACAGCAAAAACAGAGTCCAGTGCACATCAACAACCTGGGAAACAGAGGCACAACTTTAGGGGAGACCACACCAAAGATGCCAAGTCTAACATTATGCCTGGCAGTTCAGGAGTAAGTCACACCTAAGCCAAGAGTAATGCAAACACTTACAAAAAGATCTTTGTAAATTGGGCTTATTGTGGTAGGTAAGCTTGTGCGCTTCCGGTTTCCAGCTTGGTGACATGTAGATCCCTTCTCTTCTATTACCCAAGCAGCAGGGGGAATGTTAGCCATGAAAACCCACATTTGTGGTCTGATAGTCACTTAGGGGTCACAGAAACTTCCTGATGACCCTACCATGCCGATTGGCTCTGTTGCTGCTCCCCTGGGGGTTGAATCATTCTTTAGTGATGTGGTGTCACAATGACAGAGAACGTGAGGGACCAACTCCCTGGAATGCAAGGATGGGACAAGTCAAAAGCAGAAAAACCTGGATATCCTTGTCATAAATGAACTCTCTGTGAGCCTCCTGACACATCTGCACTGCCCAAGCTGTCACTCTCAGGCTAGAAAGTGTTTGGTGGCCTGGCACAAGCTGGTGCTGAGCTCCTTGAAGCTGTTGGTGTACGCGAGGCACATGGGTCTTTGGTCTGTGGGAGGCATGGTTTTCTGTTCATCTCTGGTATTTTCAGTTGTACATTATTTTTAGGTCTAAACTTTGCAAGTCAATATTAATCCTAATAAAAAGGGCAGGTTTGCATAGATGTAAAATGAGCACCATTCAGTTGGGTGGCAATAAACATCTGTTCTTCAGCGCCAAGATACCGTTCTTGGTGAAGCGCTTTACAAATATGTGTTGCGTTGTGTTACTGTACACTACATTATGGTATGGTATGTTACGTTACTTATGCTATTTTATGTTATGTAATGCTTTTTATGATATGTTAAGTTTCGTTATGTTATTTTATCCTATGTTATGTTGTGTTATTTTATTTTATGTTAAGTTATTTTGCGTTATTTTATACAATGTTATTGTATGCTATGGTATGTTAATCTATGCTATGTTATTTTATGTTACATTATGTTGTTATTTAACGTTATGTTATTTTACGTTAATGTTATGTTATGTTTGATTATTTTATGTCATGTTATGGTGTGTTATTTTATGTTATGTTATTTTGTGTTATTTTATGTTGGGTTATTTTATGTTATTTAATGTTATGCAATGTTATGTTATGTTATGTTGTGTTATTTTATGTTATGTTCTTTTATGTTCTGTTTCTGTTATGCTATCTAATGTTAAGTTATTTAATGTTATGTAATGCTATTTTATGTTATGTTATGATCTATTATTTTATGTTATGTTATGGTGTGTTATTTTATGTTATGTTATTTTATGTTAATATTGTGTTATGTTATGTTATTTTGTCTTATTTTACATTACATTATTTTGTGTTATTTTATGTTATGTTCTGTTCTGTTATTTAATGTTATGTTATGTTATTTTATGTTATGTTGTGTTATTTTATGGTATTTTTTATGTTATGTTTCTGTAATGTTATTATATGTTGTTATTTTATGTTAAGATATTTCATGTTATGTTATGTTTTGTTATGTTAGTTTTTCCTATGTTATGTTTTGTTATTTTATGTCATGTTACTTTCCGTTATTTTATATTATGTTATTATATGCTATGTTATGTTGTTTTATGCTATGTTATGTTATTTGATGTCACATTATGTTATGTTTTTTTATGTTATGCTATTTTATGTTAATATTATGTTATGCTATGATCTATTATTTTATGTTATGTTATGGTGTGTTATTTTATGTTATGTTATGTTATTTTATGTTAATGTTGTGTTATGTTATGTTATTTTGTGTTATTTTATGTTGAGTTATTTTATGTTATGTTATTTTGTGTTATTTTAGTTTATGTTCAGTTATTTTATGTTATGTTATTTTATGTTAAGTTGTTTTATGTTATGGTATGGTTTGTATGGCACATTATGTTATGTTATAGATTCAGGTCCTCATTACGAGTAATTTGGTGAAACCATACTGGTTACGCTTCACCCAGAATTCTGAGTACCATGGGGTGAGCCAATTCCAGGTTGCTGTGTTACCTGCCTGTTGTGAGTTATTAATGTTGGCACGTGTAATAACCACAGGAAGCTGTGTTTGTGCACCAATTCCTGCATGTTTTCACTCTTTCCGCGCTCTTTATCTGAGCACATATTGTGCCAGACTTTTCTGGGGAAGCGAGGTCAGGGAATATTGGGGAATGGTGTGTTTTATGAGATGCGCCTATTAGTGCCTGTATCAGATTTACCTCCCAACGTGTAACCAGGAGCTGAGTTAGAATTATCATACATGTAACCAAGGCTACCCTCAATTTCACAATTAACCAGAAGTGCAGGACCCGAATAAAAGGTTTGGTGCAGGTAGCAGTCCCTGTTTCAGATCAAAGCAGCAGCTCTCAGCTGTTCATCCTTGCGAGGTAGATTCCTTGTGCAGCATTGACTTGAGACAATGATACCATCTTCTATTAATAGTTGACTGAAGATGTCAAACAGCTTTGTTCGAAGTACCCTAGGCGATGCCAGGGCCATCGTAAACCCACTCAAGTGCAGATTTACTCACATGCGCCTTGAAGATGCACAAGGCATGTCCAGGAGCTCCAGACCTCTCCTAAATAGAGAAAAGAGTGGCAGAGATCTTGTTGATTTTATTGTTCCCAAGAATTACCCTGAAGACATCCAGATACCAATGGAGAATCACAGGTACGATCCAGAGCTACAGGTGCATCTCACGTTTACAGGAAATGCCCTGAATTACAGAAACAGCTGTGAGTCACAGGAGCAGCGCAGTGCTACAGACGCCCAGAGTTACAGGTGCATCTCATTTACAAGAACAATCCATGTAGGAGGCTGGCCTGGCTTGTAGTGGGTACCAAGGGGTACTTACACCTTGTGCCAGGTCCAGTTATCCCTTATTAGTGTAGAAGAGGTGTTTCTAGCAGCTTAGGCTGATAGAAGGTAGCTATGGAAAAGCAGCTTAGGCTGAACTAGGAGACATGCAAAGCTCCCACTATACCACTGGTGTCATATGCACAATATCAGAAGAAAACACAATACACAGATATACTAAAAATAAAGGTACTTTATTTTTATGACAATATGCCAAAAGTATCTCAGTGAGTACCCTCAGTATGAGGATGCTAAATATACACAAGATATATGTACACAATACCAAAAATATGCAGTAATAGCAAAAGGAAGTAATGCAAGCAGCGCAAAGTTACAATAGATTGCAATAGGAGCACATAGGTATAGAGGCAACACAAACCATATACTCCAAAAGTAGAATGCGAACCACGAATGGATCCCAAACCTATGTGAGCTTGTAGAGGGTCGCTGGGACTGTAAGAAAACAGTGAGGGTTAGAAAAATAGCCCACCCCAAGACCCTGAAAAGTAGGTGTAGAGTGCACCTATTACCCCCAGAGAGCACAGAAGTCGTGATAGGGGGATTCTGCAAGGAAGACCAACACCAGCAATGCAACAACAGTGGATTTCCGGACCTGAGTACCTGTAAGACAAGGAGACCAAGTCCAAGAGTCGCGACAGTGTCGAGAGTGGGCAGATGCCCAGGAAATGCCAGCTGAGGGTGCAAGGAAGCTGCCACCAGATGGAAGAAGCTTTGTGTTCTGCAAGAACGAAGAGGACTAGGAACTTCCCCTTTGGAGGATGGATGTCCCACATCGTGAAGAAGCTTGCAGGGGTGTTCCCATGCAGAAAGACCGCAAACAAGCCTTGCTAGCTGCAAGGGTTGTGGGTAGGGTTTTTGGATGCTGCTGTGGCCAAGGAGGGACCAGAATGTCGCCACTTGGATGAGAAGACAGAGGGGGCGCCCAGCAAGTCAGGGAGCCCTCACAGAAGCAGGCAGCACCCGCAGAAGTACCAGAACAGGCACTTAGAAGAGGGGTGAACTGGAGTCCACCCGAAGTCAGAAAAGGGAGTCCCACGACGCCAGAGAACAACTCAGAAGGTTGTGCACTGCAGGTTAGAGTGTTGGGGACCCAGGCTTGGCTGTGCATGAAGGAAATCCTGGAAGAGTGCACAGGAGCCGGAGCAGCTGCAAATCATGCGGTACCCAGCAATGCAGTCTAGCTTGGGGAGGCAAGGACTTACCTCAACCAAACTTGGACGAAAGAGTCACTGGACTGTGGGAGTCACTTGGACAAAGTTGCTGAGTTCCAGGGACCACGCTTGTTGTGCTGAGAGGGGACCCAGAGGACCGGTGATGCAGTTTTTTGTTGCCTGCGGTTGCAGGGCGAAGATTTCGTTGACCCACGGGAGATTTCTTCAGAGCTCCTGGTGCAAGAAGGAGGCAGGCTACCCCCAGAGCATGCACCACCAGGAAACAGGTGAGAAAGCTGGCAGGATGAAGCGATACAAGGTTGCAGTAGTCGTCTTTGCTACTTTGTGCGGTTTTGCAGGCGTCCTGAGCAGTCAGCGGTCAATCCTTTGGCAGAAGGTGAAGACGGAAATGCAGAGAAACTCTGGTGAGCTCTTGCATTCAGTATCTGAAAAATTCCCCAAAGCAGAGACCCTAAATAGCCAGAAAAGGAGGTTTGGCTACCTACAAAGGAGGATAGGCTAGTAAGAAAGGTAAGAGCCTATCAGAAGGAGTCTCTGACGTCACCTGCTGGCCCTGGCCACTCAGAGCAGTCCAGTGTGCCAGCACACCTCTGAATCCAAGATGGCAGAGGTCTGGGACACACTGGAGGAGCTCTGGGCACCTCCCCTGGGAGGTGCAGGTCAGGGGAGTGGTCACTCCCCTTTCCTTTGTCCAGTTTTGCACCAGAGCAGGGCTGGGGGATCTCTGAACCAGTGTAGACTGGCTTATGCAGAGATGGGCACCATCTGTGCCCATCAAAGCATTTCCAGAGGCTGGGGGAGGCTACTCCTCCCCAGCCCTGACACCTATTTCCAAAGGGAGAGGGTGTAACACCCTCTCTCTGAGGAAGTCCTTTGTTCTGCCTTCCTGGGCCAGGCCTGGCTGGACCCCAGGAGGGCAGAAACCTGTCTGAGGGGTTGCAGCAGCAGCAGCTGCAGTGAAAACCCCGGAAAGGCAGTTTGGCAGTACCCGGGTTCTGTGCTAGAGACCCGGGGGATCATGGAATTGTCCCCCCAATGCCAGGATGGCATTGGGGTGACAGTTCCATGATCTTAGACATATTACATGGCCATGTTCGGAGTTACCATTGTGACGCTGTACATAGGTAGAGACCTATGTACAGTGCACGTGTGAAATGGTGTCCCCGCACTCACAAAGTCCGGGGAATTTGCCCTGAACGATGTGGGGGCACCTTGGCTAGTGCCAGGGTGCCCTCACACTAAGTAACTTTGCACCCAACCTTCGCCAGGTGAAGGTTAGACATATAGGTGACTTATAAGTTACTTACGTGCAGTGGTAAATGGCTGTGAAATAACGTGGACGTTATTTCACTCAGGCTGCACTGGCAGGCCTGTGTAAGAATTGTCAGATCTCCCTATGGGTGGCAAAAGAAATGCTGCAGCCCATAGGGATCTCCTGGAACCCCAATACCCTGGGTACCTCAGTACCATATACTAGGGAATTATAAGGGTGTTCCAGTATGCCAATGTGAATTGGTGAAATTGGTCACTAGCCTGTTAGTGACAATTTGGAAAGCAGAGAGAGCATAACCACTGAAGGTCTGGTTAGCAGAGCCTCAGTGAGACAGTTAGTCACTGGGACCCTGCCTGGCAGGGTCCCAGTGACACATAGACTAAAACAACATATATACAGTGAAATATGGGGGTAACATGCCAGGCAAGATGGTACTTTCCTAAAATCCAGAATTACAGAAGCAGTTTGTGTGTCACAGGAGCAACGCAGTGCTACAGACGCCAAGAGCTACAGGCGCATCTCAGATTTACAAGAACAGTGCAGAATTACAGAAGCAGTTGTGTGTTACAGGAGCAGCGCAGTGCTACAGGCACCCAGAGTTACAGGTGCGTCTCACGATTACAAGAGCAGTCCGGAATTACAGAAGCATCCAAGAGTTACTGGAACAGCGCAACTTTCTTGCATGAGGCTGCCCAGGTGCTGCGCTATCTCTTAGCAATGGAATGGAGGCTGCGCCACGTGTCCTGTAATGCAGGGAGCTGTCCAGGGGCTGAACTATCTCTCAGCAATGGAATGGAGGCTGCCCCACATGTCCTGTAATGCAGGGAGCTGTCCAGGTGCTGAGCTCTCTCTCAGCAATGGAATGGAGGCTGCACCACGTGTCCTGTAATGCAGGGGACCACTGCAATGGGGACCACTTGCATCCCCTAGAAGGACAGGCTCATTAACTGCACAATTCATTATAATTGCGCTTTCTGTGGGCAAGATAATATGTTGAAGTAAGTAATGATTGGAAAATATTTCGTATGTAAATGGCTCAGTCATAGTAATTTTATGGAAACTACATTCCACACTTTGGGTTTTGACTACTTTTAAAAGAGAAGGACAAAAAGATGTTTAGGGGTTTGTTTGATAAATGGCCCCAGGATATGAAGGATTTGACTCAATAAGCAAGAGATACACTTAAATAGGAAAATGTTTTAACACATCCACTGTTCCTTCAAGGAACAGGGGCTGCTATAAAATCATTCCCATTTCAGAAGACGTAGTCCCACCGCTGCCACCTGACTGAAGGTAAAAACTGACCATAGGGACTTCTAGCCCTCTGAGAAAGGTTCACCATAGCAAATTTCCAATGATTTGCAACCAAGACGCCAAGAACTGGAACTCCCTACCGCTCCACCTTCGCCAGACACAAGACCTCTTGACATTCAGGAAATGCCTCAAGACATGGCTCTACGACCAGTAGCTCCCCCCCCCAGCGCCTTGAGACCCTAACGGGTGATTAGTGGGCTCTATAAATCCTTGATTGATTGATTGATTGAACCACAATTGGGGTCACAAACCATCGATACATCACATTGCAAATCAGAAACAGGATACTCTCCTAATTGCAATTTGGAATGGGTCGCATAACCCTTTTAAGATTCAGAAATACTTCCACATTGCACTTCTGAGTACAAAAAAAAGTGATTTCAAACTTTGTGAACTAGCAAATCACATATTTAGTTTCATACATCAAACTCTCTTATTTTCAGAGGACAGTTCAGCACTGAGCACCCATAAATAAACCTAGAGGGCTTCTATTATTAAAGCCCCTCCCAGCAACTGCAGAGCTCCCTACAATACAGGACACATGGTGCAGCTTGTCATTATATTGCTAACTGACAGCTCAGCACCTGGGCAGCTAAGAGAGTGTTCAGCACCTGGACAGCCCCCTGCATTACAGGACACGTGGTGCAGCCTCCATTCCATTGCTAAGAGAGAGTTCAGCACCTGGACAGCCCCATGAGTTACCTTACACATGACGTAAGAGATATCTCAGCACCTGGACAGCTCCCTGCATTAAAGGACATGTGACTCAGCTTGCCATTCCATTACTAAGAGATAGCTCAGCACCTGGACAGCTCCCTGCATTACAGGACATGTGACACAGCTCAGTACCTGGAGAGCTCCCTGCATTACAGGACATGTGGGGCAGCCTCCATTCCATTGCTAAGAGATAGCTTGGCACCTGGACAGCTCCCTGCATTACAGGACACGTGGTGCAGCCTCCATTCCATTGCTAAAAGATAGTTCAGCCCCTGGACAGCCTTATGCATTACAGGACACATGGCATAAGAGATAGCTCAGCAGATGGACAGCTCCCTGCATTCCATGACACGTAGTGCAGCTTGCCATTCCATTGCTAAGAGATAGTTCAGCCCCTGGACAGCTCCCTGCATTACAGGACATGTGGTGCAGCCTCCATTCCATTGCTAAAAGATAACTCAGCACCTGGACAGCTCCCTGCATTACAGGACATGTGACACAGCTCAGTACCTGGACAGCTCCCTGCATTACAGGACATGTGACACAGCTTGCCATTCCATTGCTAAGAGATAGTTCAGCCCCTGGACAGCTCCCTGCATTACAGGACATGTGGCGCAGCCTCCATTCCATTGCTAAGAGATAGTTTGGCGCCTGGACAGCTCCCTGCATTACAGGACACATGTTGCAGCCTCCATTCCATTGCTAAGAGATAGCTCAACACCTGGACAGCTCCCTGCATTACAGGACATGTGACACAGCTCAGTCCCTGAAGAGCTCCCTGCATTACAAGACATGTGGCACAGCTCAGTACCTGGACAGCTCCCTGCATTACAGGACATGTGACACAGCTCAGTCCCTGGAGAGCTCCCTGCATTACAAGACATGTGGCACAGCTCAGTACCTGGACAGCTCCCTGCATTACAGGACATGTGACTCAGCTTGCCATTCCATTGCTAAGAGAGAGTTCGGTGCATGGACAGCCCCCTGCATTACAGCACATGTGACACAGCTCAGTACCTGGACAGCTCCCTGCATTACAGCACATGTGACACAGCTCAGCACCTGGACAGCTCCCTGCATTACAGGATATGTGACTCAGCTTGCCATTCCAGTGCTAAGAGAGAGCTCAACACCTGGACAGCTCCCTGCATTACAGGACATGTGGCTCAGCCTCTATTCCATTGCCAAGAGATAGCTCAGCAGAAGGACAGCTCCCTGCATTACAGGACATGTGACTCAGCTTGCCATTGCATTGCTAAGAGATAGCTCACCGCCTGGACAGCTCCCTGCATTACAAGACATGTGGCGCAGGCTCCAGTGCATTGCTAAGAGATAGTTCGGCACCTGGACAGCTCCCTGCATTACAGGACATGTGGCGCAGGCTCCAGTCCATTGCTAAGAGATAGTTCGGCACCTGGACAGCTCCCTGCATTACAGGACATGTGTCGTAGCCTCCATTCCATGGCTAAGAGAGAGTTCAGCACCTGGACAGCTCCCTGCATTACAGGACACCTGGTGCAGCCTCCATTCCATTGCTAAGCGATAGTTCAGCCCCTGGACAGCTCCCTGCATTTCAGGACATGTGGCGCAGCTTGCCATTCCATTGCTGAGAGATAGTTCAGCCCCTGGACAGCCCCATGCATTACAGGACATGTGGCGCAGCCTCCATTCCATTACTAAGAGATAGCTCACCACCTGGACAGCTCCCTGCATTACAGGACACGTGGTGCAGCCTCCATTCCATTGCTGAGAGATAGTTCAGCCCCTGGACAGCCCCATGCATTACAGGACACGTGGTGCAGCCTCCATTCCATTGCTAAGAGATAGTTCAGCCCCTGGACAGCTCCCTGCATTACAGGACATGTGACACAGCTTGCCATTGCATTGCTAAGAGATAGTTCAGCACCTGGACAGCTCCCTGCATTACAGGACATGTGACACAGCTTGCCATTCCAGTGCTAAGAGATAGCTCAGCAGAAGGACAGCGCCTCGTACACAGGATGGGTCACTAGATGAATAAAGCTTTGACAGATGGGGACGTCTGCGGTAACTAATCTCAAGGTCTCAAAGTCCTCACTGTCCCCCAGAGCCAGAACAGAAGCCAAGAGTTAGCACCATGCAGCCAGAGACGTGATAGAAAGTGAGATGCTTTATGGTCTTGTGGAAAAGGCTTAAATCAAAAATCACCCACGGTCCATCCACAGAGCTTAGCCATCAGGAAGAGCTACAGCCTGGCGCATTCGACTGTTTATAGGGAGGCGGCCCCAGAAAGGCCATGTTTTACATCTTATTCTATCAATTTTATGAGGGACAAGATCTTAAAGTTAGGACTGGATCCACTCCTGTGTGCAGTGGAGTGAGGGGAACTTAACAACACTAGGACTAGTGGGGATGATGTTCTAGCAGATAGGTTATCTTGGTGACTCCAGAGTTAATGCGATTAGATACTATAAACAATAGCTAAAGTGATGAAGGAATGGAGAGAAGTTATGATCCGAGGACAGGGCACAGAGGTGTTTCAAGGCATTGATTGAGGTAGTGAGTAAAATAATTGGTTGGCTTGTTTATTAAAAGTAACATCCGGTGTGCTGATGACCCAAGGCATGGGGCACAGTAGTGATCCAGGGTGCAGTGGTGAACCAAGATACAGGGCACATTGGTGACCAAATTTAAAGAGTGAAGTGTTGAACCATAGGCATAGGTGATCCATAATCCGATGGATATAATGCGGCGGCCATTAATGGAATAGAGTGAATATGTGGCCTAAGGTATGGGACCAGGTGGTGATCAAATGGATCAGACTGTGGTCATCAAGAGGATCGGACAAGGTGGTAATACAAGGTAAAGAGCGAGGAGGTACCCAAAGGGATAGGGCAAGGTGGTGATTCATGGAAGAAGGAGCGGCTGTAATCCCAGGAACAATGTAATGTGGTAACCAAAGGGCAAAGTGAGGTGGTTACCTAAGGCATAGGGCGATTTCTCACCTTAGAGATTATGGTGAGGAGGAGACCAAGGGACAAAGCGACAGGGTGATGTTGTGGCCAAAGGAATAGGACCAAAGGAGTAGCATGAGTTGGCGATGCGATGAACAGGCATAGACAGATATAGCTATATGGCACAACTCTACAAGGAAGCAATTAAAGCATGTGCATTAGGAGGGGTGTTGGGAGATTGCAGCATTTCTAAATATACAGTTACACACATTTTCCAATCAAATGATATTTTACACATTTACATTTTTTAAGGCATGGCAAGATGAAGTTATTTGCCTGTAATCTAGCAACTATCAGTCAAGTGCAGAGGTGGGAATTGTAATACATGACTCCAGGTTACAACCTCCAAACCACATCTGCTCCCCAATGGGGGGGAACTTGGGTCAGCTCAGGGCACAGAGGCTAGAGTGAGGTTGTGAATGTGAGTGAAAATGGGAAAACCGCGTCCCAGTGAAACAGCTAAAGTGAGAACAATGGGAAAGGATCAGGCAATGACCCAAAGAATACAGTGAGTTGAAGACCTAGTGAAACAGCAAAAGAGGGCACCCAATGGCTATGAAGAGCTTGTGATTTTAGGGATTGAGTGAGGTCAAGAGCCAAGGAAAAGGATGATGTGGTGACCCAAGGAATGATGTGTGGCAGTGACCAAAAGAATAAGGTGAGATGGAGGCCCAAGGAAAAGAGTGATGTGGTGACCCAAAGAATGATGTGAGGCCCAAGGAATGAGGTGCGGTGAAGACCCAAGGAATGAGGTGAGGTGGTGACCCAATGAATGAGGTGAAGTGGAGACCCAAGGAATGAGGTGATGTGGTGACCCAAGGAACAAGGTGAGGTGGAGACCCAAGGAATGAGGTGATGTGGTGACCCAAGGAATGAGGTGAAGTGGAGACCCAAAGAATGACGTGAGGTGGAGACCCAAGGAATGAGGTGATGTGGTGACCCAAGGAATGAGGTGAAGTGGAGACCCAAAGAATGAGGTGATGTGGTGACCCAAGGAATGAGGTGATGTGGTGACCCAAGGAATGAGGTGATGTGGTGACCCAAAGTATGAGGTGATATGCTGATCAAGGGAGGGGTGTAAGGAATTGATACAAGGAATATAATGGTTTGTGGCCCCTTAGTTAGAGTGAGCGAGATGATGATCAGGGAAGAAGGGAGGTGCTGAAGTAGGGAACATAATGAGATGATCTGGATACCCATGTTAGCTTAAACTGTGAGAGCTGAGAGCATAGTATGATAAATCTGGTACTGACAGTGAAGGGTCTTTGGGAACCTTTAATCTACTGTTTATAACAAATACACTAACACTCAAAGGCCTTAAGGAACTTTCTCAGGCCAGTTTAGTTCACAGGCTCCTGCAAAACAAAGGGACTGAGGAAATCCCCATGAGAAGTATTGCCACTGTCCCTGGATATGCAGAAACCTGATGCTGCCTAACACTTACTGCAATGCCAAGGGGTTTCTACTGTGTAGACTTCATCTGTCAGGGGGAGGCAGGGTCAACGAGCTAAGGCTCACTCTTGGAAAATGCCTAGTTCATACATGTATCACTTGCATCAGATTGTCCAAGACGTGTTCTTCTTTGAATTATAAGGAATGCAAGTTTCATCATATTAAGTGAACATACACATTTCTTCAGTTGTGTGGCCTCCTAGACTAAGCTGGGGTAGGATGGAAGAATGTGAATGTGAATCGGGTTAATGTACGCTTTGTATCCTAGGATTAGCCAAGCACACAGACGTCTTTTTAATGCTGCACTGAAGCATATACAAGTAAGTGTCTCCATCATGAGACTGTAGCACTAATAGGGGGTTCATGTTGACTTGAATGTCAGCCGGGTTTGTAGAGGTGTGGGAAACCTTGAGCACTGACACACATTCTTTCTGCAATGAAAGGTGGGCAGAGTACAGGTAGAATGCGTGCAGAGGAGCTTGCATACATATTCTTGCAGAATGATTGTGCTGGGAAACTGTGGTTACAGACGAGGCTACAGAGGAGAGTCACACTAGACTAGAGGATGTTTGCAAGTCTATCCTGGAGACAGCATCTTCTTGTGCCCATGCAGTCACTGCTGGGCCTCAGGATCAGCTTCAGATCGAGCCGAAGGAGCTCATGGGAGTAACTGACCAAATTACTGGACTCTATTTGTGGGATCATACATGGCCGAATATGGCCAAGGGCTACCTCCCACTGTTACACAGGTTACAAATTGGTTTCATGTGCTAAGTGAAGGGTCTGTGTGTGTGTGTATGGTGTGTGTTGTTCATGTGTGTGTCACTCTCCCCTCCCTCTCTCCCTCCTTCGTGTGTTATGCGGCTGTACTCACTGTCATCATCTTCGTCGGCATTGGTGCCCTTGGACGGCCATGGCGTGGTACAGAATCGGGAAGACTTGCAGTTCTGGTTCCATGGCGGCTGCGGACTCCTCTGTGTGCCTGGAGGTGAGTGTCTCCTTTTAAATGATGTGTTTCCGTCAGGCTTTTGGTGTCGTTGCTACCTCCCCAGAAATCCTGGCGGTGTGCTGTGTCATAATATGGTGGTCGGATCCTTGTCTTCTGCCTGCAGGTGGCTACTGTGGTGTTCATTGGTTGTACCGTGCTGGAGGTTGGTGTGGTACATTAGCTGTCTATGAAGGGATCTCTGACATGGTCATTATTTAGCGGTCATTACTGCCAGCCTGGCGACAGTACTAACGCCATCGCTGGCGTGGCGGTAACCTGACTGCCAAGGTCATAATGACCACCTAAGTCCCCTAGTCCTAGATGGTTACCATCATTTTTGTTAATGTGGTGGCAGCCAATCAGATCTCACCTCTGGATCTCTTTGCTATGGAGATCATACATGGTGTGAAATATACAAGGTTTTTTAACCTTCATTTCTCTAAAGCTACTGAACATATTTATACTATATTACAAAAAGCATGCTTTCTGGACCAAGATCTAGCTTTCTGACAAGCTTGTGTCATTTTGTTCAGCTGTTTCTGCACTATTGCTGTTCTATTTTCCTAGGGAAAATTGCATGGGGAAAATATGTTTTGGGAACCCCTTGTTCTTGGGTGCCGCTTGACGGATCACCCCAAAACTTTCCACGAAGGACCTGAGGTGGATGACCTATTTTGGAAAGATTGGTGAAGATTTGTCAAATGGTGGCAAATCTATTACACACCAAAAAGTGCTTTTCCTATGAAAACATGATCCTAACTATACCTAGATAGTGGCAACCACCGCTGGGTAACGTATATTTATTTAATAATTTAAAAATGCAATTTAATTTAACATAAGTTCTTACAGGCTTTTATTTTAAGTCCATTATTTTGTTTGCAAATGTGTTGCAGTAGCAGTTGTTCACCATGTGTGTTGCTGGACTTACTCCAGCTCTGAGCAGGAGAACATTTACAAGTGTTTGGGGACCTTTTTGGCTGTGGTTTGCTTCCATTTTGAGCCTACACTGACCCCACCTCAAAGCTGCCTTCATTCAACTGTGAGGCTCATCACTGAAGAGGGTGAATGCGATCATATCAAACATGCACTCTCCATCAGGGCACCCCCTCATACCATCTCCACTCTCGCTACTGCCCTTTCCTCTTCACTTTGGTCCCCCTCTCTCCTCTTCGCCCCTCTTGTTGTCCCTCTCTCCTTCCCGCCCTTCTCCTCATGCTCTCTCTTATCATTCCTTCTTCTGAATCTTTTATCATTCTATTTCCCACGTCATTCCTTTTCCTCCAATCTCTGTCTTGCCCCACATTCTCCACTCACACTGCAATTTCCTTCCACCCATTATGGTGACCATATCTCCATTTTCTCTTTTTGCCCCCTCTCCTCCATTCCCTGATCTCCACCCCCTTCTCTCTTCCCTCTACCTTTCCCCCTCCATTATGACTTTTCTTGGGCAGCACCATGAAGTGCCTGATGTGCAGTAAGTCTGGTAACAAAGGGCCTGATTTAGATCTCAGCAGATGGGTTCCTCCGCCCAAACAGTGATGAATATCTTGTTTGTCTAAATCTAAATCCTATTATTTTCTATGGGATTTAGGTTTTGGTGGACGGGATATCCGTCACAGTTGTGATGGAGTCACCTGTCCACTGATCACACCCAGAGTTCTTAAGCCTAACATGGGGGGGAGGAGGTGCACGGAGGAGGAAGCGAGACAACTCCTTGCAGCCCGAACACACATCACACCTCTTTTAGGAACATCCACAGTGGCAGATTTAGGTTTGCTACAGCAATGCGCCAAGAAACCAACTAATTGGCTGATGATGCCCTGTGTACTATGTAACATGTGTGAGCCACATTGACTATACATTTATTGCAAGCCATATAATTACATCACCCTTCTGCAGTGACACCCAATGAAAGATTGTGATTGGTCAAAAGTCCCAAACTATGCTGCATCTCTCCAATAACCACTTGACCCATCGCAATGTGCTACTGTTCGCAAAACCTTGATACAGGTTTTTCTTTGGACTTTATTGCCCAAGATATGGATCTATCAACCAGTGAAAGTTGAGCCTAGTGATTTCTGACAGTCTACTACCATGCAAACCCTTTATCAACATTTTGTACTGCTCTTTCAAAATTATAAAAATCCATAAGAGGAACATGGTTTCCATAAAACCATCAGGAGCTCGTCGTACATATAAGTAATATTTCTATTACGTTTCCTATTCCGTTGTTTTGTTCCTACCCATAGAAATCACAGTTATAATGAACTTTGCAGTAAATTAGCCTGTCTGTCTCAGAGTTGCCGGTGCACCTTATGCACTGCGGTCAGTACTCTCTGAAGATCATCGTACACAGGTGGGGCCACTGGATGAAGAGCGCGCTGATGGATGGGGACGCCTGGAGTAACTAATCTCTAAGCTTTGAACTCCTATCACTGTCCCCCAGGGCCAGAAAACAAGCTAAGAGTTAGCATCGTGCAGCCAAAAATTGGATAGAAAGGGCGGCTTTACGATCTTCTAGAAGGGACTTAAATAAAAAATCTCCCAAGGTCCTTCTGAAGAGCTCAGCAATCAGGAAGAGCTACAGCCTGGCGCGTTCTTCGCTTTATAGGGAGGCGTCCCGTAAAGGCCACATTTTACACCTTATTGTATCAATTTTATGAGTGACAAGGTCTTAAAGTTAGAATTGTCTCCCCTCCTCTGTGCAGAGGAGTAGGGGGAATCTAAGGACACAGGGGGAGAGGGAGATGATGTTCCAATGGATAGGATGTTGTGTTGACCAAAGGGATAAGGTGGCTCAGTGATCAAGGAACAAAGGGGGTTGTTGCCTAACGGGCGGGGTGGTGGTCCAAGGGACAGGGTGAGGTGGTGATGAAAGTATATAGAGATATAGGGCCTGATTTAGAATTCGGTGGACGGGTTAGTCCGTCACAAAAGTGACGGATAATCTGTCTGCCAAAATCTAAATCCGATAGAATATAATGGAATTTAGATTTCGGTGGACGGGATATCCCTCACCATTGGGACAGAGACACCAGTCCACCGCGTTCTAAATCAGGTCCATAGTGAATTGGCGGTCTCAGGGATAGGGTTAAGCGGAGACTGAAGTATAGCACAAGGTGGTGTTTCCTGAAACAGGGCATACTGGTGACCCACAATACATGGTACAGTGGTGATCCAAGATGAAGAATGAATTGGTGACCAAAGGTATAGGGTGACTTGAGTGGCTTGCTGATCCAAGGGACAAAGGTAGATTTTCACCCAGAGGGTAGTGAGCACTGGTGATATAAGGGACATGGTGTAGTGGTGATACAAGTCATAGAGCAAGGTGGCGATACAAGGGATGACGCAGTGCTGTGAACCACAGTGTAGAGTGAGGTGATGACTCAAGGTAGAGATCAAGGTGGTGATCGCAAACATAGAGAGAGGAGGTGAGCTAAGGGACAAGGTGAGGTGGTGAGATAAGGGACAAGGTGAAGTGGCGAGATAAGGGACAAGGTGAGGTGGTGAGATAAAGGACAAGGTAAGGTGGTGAGCCAAGGGACAAGGTGAGGTGGTGAGCTAAGGGACAAGGTGCGGTGGTGAGCTAAGGGACAAGGTGAGGTGGTGAACTAAGGGACAAGGGGAGATGGTGAGCCAAGGGACATGGTGAGGTGGTAAGATAAGGGACAAGTTGAGGTGGTGATCCAAGGGACAAGGTGAGGTGGTGAGCCAAGGGACAAGGTGAGGTGGTGAGCTAAGGGAGAAGGTGAGGTGGTGAGATAAGGGACAAGGTGAGGTGGTGAACTAAGGGACAAGGTGAGATGGTGAGCTAAGAGACAAGGTGAGATGGTGAGCCAAGAGACAAGGTGAGATGGTGAGCCAAGGGACATGGTGAGGTGGTGGGATAAGGGACAAGGTGAGGTGGTGAGATAAGGGACAAGGTGAGTTGGTGAACTAAGGGACAAGGTGAGGTGGTGGGATAAGGGACAAGGTGAGGTGGTGAGATAAGGGACAAGGTGAGGTGGTGAACTAAGGGACAAGGTGAGGTGGTGGGATAAGGGACAAGGTGAGGTGGTGATCTAAGGGACAAGGTGAGGTGGTGAGATGAGGGACAAAGGGAGGTTGACACCCGAGTCATTTGGTGTGGCTTTTGAGATTCAAGATGCAGTGTTCTCCAAGGTATAGTGCATTCTGGTGACCCATGGGGCAGGGTACATTGGTGACCCAAGGGACAGAGTGCAGTGGTGACACAAAAGTCAAGGTACAGTGGTGATTCAAGGTCTACAGTGAGGTGGTGATCCAAGCATTTGTGCCCTATAATGATAAAAGGGATGAGGTGAGGATGTGATCCAAAGGACAGGGCAGAGTTGATCCAAGGAATGGAGCAGGTTGATGCACCAAGGGCCAGAGCGAGTTAGTGATCCAAGGGTCAGGCTGCAGTAGTGATGAAAAGGGATGGGCTAAGGTGTCTGTCGAAGGGTCAAGGCGCGGTGGTACCCAAAGGGTAAAAGTGAGACACAAAGCACATATGGTGATGTTGTGACCCAATGGACAAAAGTATTGCGATATGATGATGTGGTGACCCACGGAATAGAGTGAGATGCTGACCCAAGGAATATTGTGAGATGGGGATGGGAGAAATGGATAAAAAGGTGCTAGGTGTAAATAAATATGCGTGTGTGTGTGTCTGTGTCTGTGTTTGTATTCACCTAGCTCCCGTACTTTGCAGTTATTGTTAGTTCAGAGTTTCCATAGGAACAGAGTGTTTTTTTTATCCTAATATTTTTAGAGCATTTGATGCGTCTGAATGAAACTTTTCATAAAAAGCATGACGATAACCAAAGGGAAAAAGTGAAATGCTCACTGTAGGCACATATGGTGATGCGACCCAACCGACAAGAGGATATGGTGACCTGATGATGTGGTGATCCAGGGAATGGAATCGGATGCTGAACCAAGGAATTTTGTAACATGGTGATGGGAGGAATGGATACTATGGTGCTAGGTGTAAATTCATTTATATATGTGTGTGTGTTTATGTTCACCTAGCACCCTACTGTGTAGTTATTGCAAGTTCAGAATTTCCATAGAAACAGTGTTTTTTGTTTTCCTAATATCTTTGGAACCCTTCAATGAATCTGTATGAAAATTTCCAAAACAAACCTAGTCAACCTCAGCTCATTTCTGAAAACTTTCGGGTAATCTGTCAAGCAGGGTTCAAGGAATGTTAATCCCCATAAGAAACTTCTGTTGCAGGTAGAGGAAAAAAAAAGATCTGAATTAAATTCCACCAAATGAGGCAAAAATGTATAATTGTACTCAGAAAGTGTGTTTTTGTGATTTATTGTAAATCAATTTAGCAGTTTTGGAGGTGCTGCAGGTGGTCATGAAGGGGCTGGGAAATGTGTAAATCTGGACAGAGGGTCCCACAGGAGTCACAAAGGAGTACTGTGCTAAAAAAAATTAAAACAATAGGACAGTTTCCTAGGCAGAAGGATCTTTCTGGCCCGTTGGACTTTTCAGTATTTTGGGACTGGGACCGGTGCCATGATACCGCGCTATTTGATTGACTGACCAACATAGAGAGAATAATGTTGAAAACTCTAATAAAGGACTCAAGACTTGGTCACTGTGCCCTGAATTTGTTTTTAAATAAAATTAAATGAACTGTGTGTTGGCTGTCTGCAGGTGTTTGGGTGCAGGGCTTGGAGTACTTGTCTGAGCAGACTTCTCTGATGCCTAACTTTGTATCTGTTTGGGCAGTGGAGCACTGTTTGTGGTCCTGGTCATATGTAGCAGCAAAACCCTGCAAAGCATGAGGATAGAAATTCTGAAGGTCTAGCAGCACAAGCCAAGGTCTAAGCACACCTGGCAGTCCTTATTCTCAGCGAAGATACGCAGGGCCATAGGAATGTGCTGCTGACCTCTTGGAGGAAGACACATGGACTCTGTCTCTTGTCCACCTCTTTCTCTGCATGAACATGTAGAGCCCCAGGGAGCCAAAGGGTGAACACTGCGTAGGTCAGAGGGATTTCATATATCCCAGTCTGCTGTACAGAGGCATTCCCAAGTGTCTACTGAATTCATAGTTTCCTGTAAACATTTGGGGTGAGGCAGTCCTGGAAGAGTGCATTTCAATTCCAAGGAGACACATCTCCACAGCAATCATTAGGGTGTGAAACTAACAAATTTTCATTAGGTTATTCCAGTTAGTTTCAGCAAATTGCACAAGGCAGAGGAAGTGGAACATGAGTCTGGTGTTCTCCATGAGGTGTGCATCCATCTTTTGTCCAAGCCAACCCTCCAAAATCTTTCTTTCAGTGTTGCTCTGACTCAGGTCACACCGTGACCTGTTGGAACTGGTTTGTAGGTTCAGTCAGGGTGCAAAAGGCCCTTCCTAGGACTGTGCATTGAATGGCAGACTGAACACTGGGCTCACCATGAATTCTAAGAGCTGGTGGAATCTAAAGGAGCAGCGTGGAGGGACATGATGAAAATGGGGAGGCAGCAGCTTCTTCCCACTGCTAACCCTACGACGGAACCTATCACCTTGGGGGATCCATACATACATGCACACACATATTCACAAGCACCACAACACACAGAGTGCACTGGTCATGAGACTCTTGGTGTGAGTGCCTTGCACCAGAAAGCATAATGCACCTGGAGACCAGTTAAAATGAGGATCAAGTTCTCACATGATCACAGCACCATGAACCTTTGAGTCTGCAGCCTCCTGACTGGTTCATAACTCTTAGTTCTCTGGAGCAGCTTCGCATGAATTCAGAACCTGTTACTGGTACTGACAGCCCCAGAGAACTCCCAGTTACTAGCCTTTCTTTCATTTACTGAGCAAAGGATTGTAGGGACACAGAGGCAATGCCACCCCATGTACCCTCAAAGCATACTCGGAGCCCATCGGACTGAGGAAGTCTGTTGACCCACTGTGCCCAGGAGTTGTAGTATCTTCTGTCGCTGTAGTGAAACCCACCAAACAGAGTCAAGTGCCATAGATGCATATCATCACTGTGTCATTCTGATACAACCTGTTACTACTACTATTTCTACTACAACTAGTACTACTGTTACTACAACTACTACAGCTACTACTCCTACTGCTACAAATATTACTACTAGAGCTATTACTACTGCTTCTACTACTACCACTGCTACTACTACCAGTAGAACTACTACTACTATTTCTACTACAACTGCTACTACTGTTACTACAACTACTACAGCTACGACTACTATTTCTACTACTATTACAAATATTACTACTAGAGCTACTACTACTCCTTCTGCTACTACCACTGCTTCTACTACTTCTTCTACTACTACTAGAACTACTGCTGCTACTACCACTAATACTACTACAAATATTAGTACTAGAGCTACTACTACTGCTTCTACTACTACAAGCACTGCTTCTACTACTTCTACTACTACTTGTAGAACTACTGCTACTGCTACTACTACAAATATTACTGCTAGAGCTACTACTACCGCTTCTACTACTACAAGCACTGCTTCTACTTCTACTAAAACTGCTACAACTACTACAGCTACGACTACTACTGCTACTACTACAAATATTACTACTAGAGCTACTACTACTGCTTCTACTATTACTAGTAGAACTACTACTACTACTATTTCTACTACAACTGCTACTACTGTTACCACAACTACTACAGCTACTACGACTACTACTGCTGACACCACTGCTTCTACTACTTCTACTACTACTAGTAGAACTACTACTACTACAAATATTACTACTAGAGATACTACTACTGCTTCTACTACAACTACTACTGATACTACTACTACCACTACATCTATTACAAATATTACTACTAGAGCTACTACTACTGCTTCTACTACTGCCACCACTGCTTCTACTACTTCTACTACTAGTAGAACTACTGCTACTACAATTTCTACTGCTATTACTACCACCACTACTACTAGGACTACTACCACTAGTACTACAACTACTACTGCTACTAGAACTACCACTACTACTAATACTACTACAAGTAATAGAACTATGACTGCTGCTGCTACTACTGGAAGTACTGCTGCTACAACTACTACTAGAACTACTACTGCTGCTACTATCACTATTACTGCAACTACTGTTACCTCAAATAATAATAACACAACAACAAAACAGCAATAATAGTAAGAGTGATAAACACGAGAAAGAATAATATTAGTGATAAAAACAATGTGAGTAATAGTGATAGTAACGAGAGAGACTAATATTAGTGATAGTAATAATGTTAGTAATAGTGATAGTAACGAGAGAGACTAATATTAGTGATAGTAAGAATGTTAGTAATAGTGATAGTAATGAGGAAGAATAGTATTAGTGATAATAACAATGTGAGTAATAGTGATAGTAACGAGAGATAATAATGTCAGTGACAGTAACAATGTTAGTGATAGTTATAGTAACAAGAGGGAATAATATTATTAGTGATAGTAGCAATGTTACTAATAGTGATAGTAACGAGGAAGAATAATAGTGTTAGTGATAATAACAATGTAATAGTGATAGTAACGAGAGAGACTAATATTAGCAATAGTAACAATGTCAGTAATAGTGATAGTAATGAGACAGACTAATATTAGTGGTAGTAACAATGTGAGTAATAGTGATAGTAACAAGAGAGAATGATAGTATTAGTGATAATAACAATGTGAGTAATAGTGATAGCAACAAGAGGCTAATATTAGCAATAGTAACAATGTTAGTAATAGTGATAGTAAAGAGAGACTAATATTATGGATAGTAACAACGTGAGTAATAGTGATAGTAATGAGCGAGAATGATATTAGTAACAATAACAATGTGAGTAATAGTAATGAGAGAGAATATCATCATCAGCGACAGTAACAATGTTAGCAGTAGTGATAGTAACGAGGGAGTATGATATTAGTGATAGTAACAATGTGAGTAATAGTGATAGTAACAAGAGAGAATATCATCATCAGCGACAGTAACAATGTTAGCTGTAGTGATAGTAATGAGGGAGTATGATATTAGTGATAGGAACAATGTGAGTAATAGTGATAGTGACGAGAGAGAATATCATCATCAGCGACATTAACAATGTTAGCAGTAGTGATAGTAACGAGGGAGTATGAAATTAGTGATAGTAAGAATGTGAGTGATAGTGATAGTAACAAGAGAGAATATCATCATCAGTGACAGTAAGAATGTTAGCTGTAGTGATAGTAACGAGGAAGTATGATATTAGTGATAGTAACAATGTGAGTAATAGGGATAGTGACGAGAGAGAATATCATCATCAGTGACAGTAACAATGTTAGCAGTAGTGATAGTAAGGAGAGGCTGATATTAGTGATAGTAAGAACGTGAGTAATAGTGATAGTAACGAGAGAGAATGATATTAGTGACAATAACAATGTGAGTAATAGTGATAGCAACAAGAGGCTAATATTATGGGTAGTAACAACGTGAGTAATAGTGATAGTAATGAGTGAGGATGATATTAGTGACAATAACAATGTGAGTAATAGTGATAGTAACGAGAGAGAATATCATTATCAGTGACAGTAACAAAGTTAGCAGTAGTGATAGTAACGAGGGAGTATGATATTAGTGATAGTAACAATGTGAGTAAGAGTGATAGCAACAAGAGAGAATATAATTATCAGTGACAGTAACAATGTTAGCTGTAGTGATAGTAACGAGAGACTGATATTAGTGATAGTAAGAACGAGAGTAATAGTGATAGTAACGAGAGAGAAAAGCATCATCAGCGACAGTAACAATGTTAGCTGTAGTGATAGTAACGGGAGACTGATATTAGTGATAGTAAGAACGTGAGTAATAGTGATAGTAACGAGAGACTAATTAGTGATAGTAAGAACGTGAGTAATAGTGATAGTAACGAGAGAGAATAGCATCATCAGCGACAGTAACAATGTTAGCTGTAGTGATAGTAACGAGAGACTGATATTAGTGATAGTAAGAAAGTGAGTAATAGTGATAGTAACGAGAGACTAATTAGTGATAGTAAGAACGTGAGTAATAGTGATAGTAACGAGAGAGAATAGCATCATCAGCGACAGTAACAATGTTAGCGGTAGTGATAGTAACGAGAGACTGATATTAGTGATAGTAAGAAAGTGAGTAATAGTGATAGTAACGAGAGACTAATTAGTGATAGTAAGAACGTGAGTAATAGTGATAGTAACGAGAGAGAATAGCATCATCAGCGACAGTAACAATGTTAGCGGTCGTGATAGTAACGAGAGACTGATATTAGTGATAGTAAGAACGTGATTAATAGTGATAGTAATGAGAGACTAATTAGTGATAGTAAGAACGTGAGTAATAGTGATAGTAACGAGAGACAATAGCATCATCAGCGACAGTAACAATGTTAGCTGTAGTGATAGTAACGAGAGACTGATATTAGTGATAGTAACAATGTGAGTAATAGGGATAGTGACGAGAGAGAATATCATCATCAGTGACAGTAACAATGTTAGCAGTAGTGATAGTAAGGAGAGGCTGATATTAGTGATAGTAAGAACGTGAGTAATAGTGATAGTAACGAGAGAGAATGATATTAGTGACAATAACAATGTGAGTAATAGTGATAGCAACAAGAGGCTAATATTATGGGTAGTAACAACGTGAGTAATAGTGATAGTAATGAGTGAGGATGATATTAGTGACAATAACAATGTGAGTAATAGTGATAGTAACGAGAGAGAATAGCATCATCAGCAACAGTAACAATGTTAGCTGTAGTGATAGTAACGAGAGACTGATATTAGTGATAGTAAGAAAGTGAGTAATAGTGATAGTAACGAGAGACTAATTAGTGATAGTAAGAACGTGAGTAATAGTGATAGTAACGAGAGAGAATAGCATCATCAGCGACAGTAACAATGTTAGCGGTAGTGGTAGTAACGAGAGACTGATATTAGTGATAGTAAGAAAGTGAGTAATAGTGATAGTAACGAGAGACTAATTAGTGATAGTAAGAACGTGAGTAATAGTGATAGTAACGAGAGAGAACAGCATCATCAGCGACAGTAACAATGTTAGCGGTAGTGGTAGTAACGAGAGACTGATATTAGTGATAGTAAGAAAGTGAGTAATAGTGATAGTAACGAGAGACTAATTAGTGATAGTAAGAACGTGAGTAATAGTGATAGTAACGAGAGAGAACAGCATCATCAGCGACAGTAACAATGTTAGCGGTAGTGATAGTAACGAGGGAGTATGATATTATTAGTGATAAGAGCAGTGTCAGTAGTATTGATAGTACTGAAAGCGGTAACAGAGCTAGTGATAACTTGTTGCACATCCTGCAGTCCTTACGGCGTCATTCGGACATCACGCGCCCATCCAGTGGGAGGGTTTTAGGACCTGCCTGGCCTCCAGCTCAGAAGGAAGAAACAGTCCCTGAGGAAGCCGGTGGTTGTGTTACCCGAGGCAGAGCAATGACACACGTTGGACACACCATGGCACCTGATGCAGAGTCACCAAAGTGACGCAACCAGTGTAAAATCTTGCACTGGAGTTCACTTTCCAATGTAAATCCGTGATTTTCTCTGTAAAGCACCCTGAAGTGGTGAACAGCTGCTTTGTGCGGGTTGGCACTTTTCAGCAGGGTTGGGGGGGCGCTCCGTGTCTGGTCCATGGGCCTTCCCTTGAAACCAAGTACATCCGTATCGGCTGTTGGTAGACGGGGGTTTAAAAAACGATGGCTCCTTGCGCCAGGTGTAACCATGGAGAGAAGTTGTATTTTCTCCTGCAGTACAGTAGCGAGCGCACACGTGTGTTAGACTACTTCTAAGCATAATATTGCGCACCGGAGAGGCACCTGTCCTGCAGGGAGTCTGTGCTAGACACGAGGCACACACCCTTGTACTGCTGTAAAGGGTTGTGTGCGTGGGGCGAGGCAGCCAAAGGAGAGAAACAGTGCCCTATCTTAATATGCATGGATCTCGACTGCCCTCTCCCTCTGACACAACAAAGCACAGCAACGGTGGTGTAACAAAGGCCCCAGCAGCCACCATGGTGCGCGGGGATCACTGACCTCCGGGGGGGGGGGGGGGGGGGCCCTCAGCACAGTACCCTGGCGCGAGAGCTCCTGAGTGCGTCCTGAGGGGGGCCTCCATGTTCACAACTCTGGTTGCTGCCCTGAGCTCTGTTGCGTCAAATCTTAGTGCATCAGCCTCACAGAGTGTGACCCGCACTGTCACTTCATGCTCCAGAGCTTCATCTTAGTGCATCAGCCCCACAGAGTGTGACCCGCACTGTCACATCATGCTCCAGAGCTTGATCTCAGTGCATCAGCCCCACAGAGTGTGACCCGCACTGTCGCATCATGCTCCAGAGCTTGATCTAGTGCATCAGCCCCACAGAGTGTGACCCGCACTGTCGCATCATGCTGCAGAGCTTGATCTAGTGCATCAGCCCCACAGAGTGTGACCCGCACTGTCACCTCATGCTCCAGAGCTTGATCTCAGTGCATTCGCCCCTCAGAGTGTGACCCGCACTGTCACTTCATGCTGCAGAGCTTGATCTAGGGCATCCGCCCCACAGAGTGTGACCCGCACTGTCACTTCATGCTCCAGAGCTTGACCTCAGTGCATCAGCCCCACAGAGTGTGACCCGCACTGTCACTTCATGCTCCAGAGCTTGATCTTAGTGCATACGCCCCTCAGAGTGTGACCCGCACTGTCACTTCATGCTGCAGAGCTTGATCTAGGGCATCCGCCCCACAGAGTGTGACTCGCACTGTCACATCATGCTCCAGAGCTTGATCTTAGTGCATCAGCCCCACAGAGTGTGACACCACTGTCACTTCATGCTCCAGAGCTTGATCTTAGTGCATCAGCCCCACAGAGTGTGACCCGCACTGTCACTTCATACTCCAGAGATTGATCTTAGTGCATCAGCCCCACAGAGTGTAACCCGCACTGTCGCATCATGCTCCAGAGATTGATCTTAGTGCATCAGCCTCGCAGAGTGTGACCCGCAATGTCACTTCATGCTCCAGAGATTGATCTTAGTGCATCAGCCCCACAGAGTGTGACCCGCACTGTCGCATCATGCTCGAGAACTTGATCTCAGTGCATCAGCCCCAAAGAGTGTGACCCGCACTGTCACATCATGCTCCAGAGCTTGATCTCAGTGCATCCGCCCCACAAAGTGTGACCCGCACTGTCACATCATGCTCCAGAGCTTGATCTCAGTGCATCAGCCCCATAGAGTGTGACCCGCACTATCGCATCATGCTCCAGAGCTTGGTCTAGTGCATCAGCCCCCACAGAGAGTGACCCGCACTGTCGCATCATGCTCCAGAGCTTGATCTTAGTGCATCAGCCCCACAGAGTGTGACCCGCACTGTCGCATCATGCTCCAGAGCTTGATCTTAGTGTATCTGCCCCACAGAGTGTGACCCGCACTGTCGCATCATGCTCCAGAGCTTGATCTAGTGCATCTGCCCCACAGAGTGTGACCTGCACTGTTACTTCATGCTCCAGAGCTTGACCTCAGTGCATCAGCCCCACAGAGTGTGACCCGCACTGTCACATCATGCTCCAGAGCTTGATCTCAGTGCATCAGCCCCACAGAGTGTGACCCGCACTGTCACTTCATGCTCCAGACATTGACCTCAGTGCATCAGCCCCACAGAGTGTGACCCGCACTGTCACATCATGCTCCAGAGCTTGATCTCAGTGCATCAGCCCCCGCAGAGTGTGACCCGCACTGTCACTTCATGCTCCAGAGCTTGATCTCAGTGAATCCGCCCCACAAAGTGAGACCCGCACTGTCACATCATGCTCCAGAGCTTGATCTCAGTGCATCAGCCCCACAGAGTGTGACCCGCACTGTCGCATCATGCTCCAGAGCTTGATCTTAGTGCATCAGCCCCACAGAGTGTGACCCGCACTGTCACTTCATGCTCCAGAGCTTGATCATAGTGCATTCGCCCCTCAGAGTGTGACCCGCACTGTCACTTCATGCTGCAGAGCTTGATCTAGGGCATCCGCCCCACAGAGTGTGACCCGCACTGTCACATCATGCTCCAGAGCTTGATCTTAGAGCATCAGCCCCACAGAGTGTGACCCGCACTGTCACTTCATGCTCCAGAGCTTGATCTTAGTGCATCAGCCCCACAGAGTGTGACCCGCACTGTCAGTTCATGCTCCAGAGATTGATCTTAGTGCATCAGCCCCGCAGAGTGTGACCCGCACTGTCGCATCATGCTCCAGAAATTGATCTTAGTGCATCAGCCCCGCAGAGTGTGACCCGCACTGTCACTTCATGCTCCAGAGATTGATCTTAGTGCATCAGCCCCACAGAGTGTGACCCGCACTGTTGCATCATGCTCCAGAGATTGATCTTAGTGCATCAGCCCCACAGAGTGTGACCCGCACTGTCGCATCATGCTCGAGAACTTGATCTCAGTGCATCAGCCCCAAAGAGTGTGACCCGCACTGTCACATCATGCTCCAGAGCTTGATCTCAGTGCATCCGCCCTACAAAGTGTGACCCGCACTGTCACATCATGCTCCAGAGCTTGATCTTAGTGCATCAGCCCCACAGAGTGTGACCCGCACTGTCGCATCATGCTCCAGAGCTTGATCTTAGTGTATCTGCCCCACAGAGTGTGACCCGCACTGTCGCATCATGCTCCAGAGCTTGATCTAGTGCATCTGCCCCACAGAGTGTGACCTGCACTGTTACTTCATGCTCCAGAGCTTGACCTCAGTGCATCAGCCCCACAGAGTGTGACCCGCACTGTCACATCATGCTCCAGAGCTTGATCTCAGTGCATCAGCCCCACAGAGTGTGACCCGCACTGTCACTTCATGCTCCAGACATTGACCTCAGTGCATCAGCCCCACAGAGTGTGACCCGCACTGTCACATCATGCTCCAGAGCTTGATCTCAGTGCATCAGCCCCCGCAGAGTGTGACCCGCACTGTCACTTCATGCTCCAGAGCTTGATCTCAGTGAATCCGCCCCACAAAGTGAGACCCGCACTGTCACATCATGCTCCAGAGTTTGATCTCAGTGTATCAGCCCCACAGAGTGTGACCCGCACTGTTGCATCATGCTCCAGAGCTTGATCTTAGTGCATCAGCCCCACAGAGTGTGACCCGCACTGTCACTTCATGCTCCAGAGCTTGATCATAGTGCATTCGCCCCTCAGAGTGTGACCCGCACTGTCACTTCATGCTGCAGAGCTTGATCTAGGGCATCCGCCCCACAGAGTGTGACCCGCACTGTCACATCATGCTCCAGAGCTTGATCTTAGTGCATCAGCCCCACAGAGTGTGACCCGCACTGTCACTTCATGCTCCAGAGCTTGATCTTAGTGCATCAGCCCCACAGAGTGTGACCCGCACTGTCAGTTCATGCTCCAGAGATTGATCTTAGTGCATCAGCCCCGCAGAGTGTGACCCGCACTGTCGCATCATGCTCCAGAGATTGATCTTAGTGCATCAGCACCGCAGAGTGTGACCCGCACTGTCACTTCATGCTCCAGAGATTGATCTTAGTGCATCAGCCCCAAAGAGTGTGACCCGCACTGTTGCATCATGCTCCAGAGATTGATCTTAGTGCATCAGCCCCACAGAGTGTGACCCGCACTGTCGCATCATGCTCGAGAACTTGATCTCAGTGCATCAGCCCCAAAGAGTGTGACCCGCACTGTCACATCATGCTCCAGAGCTTGATCTCAGTGCATCCGCCCTACAAAGTGTGACCCGCACTGTCACATCATGCTCCATAGCTTGATCTCAGTGCATCAGCCCCACAGAGTGTGACCCGCACTGTCGCATCATGCTCCAGAGCTTGGTCTAGTGCATCAGTCCCCACAGAGTGTGACCCGCACAGTTGCATCATGCTCCAGAGCTTGATCTTAGTGCATCAGTCCCACAGAGTGTGACCCGCACTGTCGCATCATGCTCCAGAGCTTGATCTTAGTGTATCTGCCCCACAGAGTGTGACCCGCACTGTCACATCATGCTCCAAAGCTTGATGCTCCAGAGCTGAATCTCAGTGCATCAGCCCCACAAACTGTGACTCACACTGTCACTTCATGCTCCAGAGCTTGATCTCAGTGCATCAGCCCCACAGAGTGTGACCTGCACTGTCACTTCATGCTCCAGAGCTTGATCTCAGTGCATCAGCCCCACAGAGTGTGACCCGCACTGTCACTTCATGCTCCAGAGCTTCATCTTAGTGCATCAGCCCCACAGAGTGTGACCCACACTGTCACATCATGCTCCAGAGCTTCATCTTAGTGCATCATCCCCACAGGGTGTTACCCACACTGTCACATCATGCTCCAGAGCTTGATCTCAGTTCACTGTCAGTTCATGCTCAGGAGCTTGATCTCATTGCATCAGCCCCACAGAGTGTGACCCGCACTGTCACTTCATGATCCAGAGCTTGATCTTAGTCGCACTGTTGAATCATGCTCCAGAGCTTGATCTAGTGCATCGCCCCACAGAATGTGACCCGCAGTGTCACTTCATGCTCCAGAGCTTGATCTTAGTGCATCAGCCTCACAGAGTGTGACCCGCACTGTCACTTCATGCTGCAGAGCTTGATGTAGTGCATCAGCCTCACAGAGTGAGACCCGCACTGTCGCATCATTCTCCAGAGATTGATCTTAGTGCATCAGCCCCACAGAGTGTGACCCGCACTGTCGCATCATGCTGCAGAGCTTGATCTAGGGCATCCGCCCCAAAGAGTGTGACCCGCACTGTTGCATCATGCTCCAAAGCTTGATCTAGTGCATGAGCACCACAGAGTGTGACCCGCACAGTCACTTCATGCTCCATTGCTTGATCTTAGTGCATCTGCCCCACAGAGTGTGACCCGCACTGTCACATCATGCTCCAGAGCTTGATCTAGTGCATGAGCCCCACAGAGTGTGACCCGCACTGTCGCATCATGCTCCAGAGCTTGATCTTAGTGCATCAGCCCCACAGAGTGTGACGCGCACTGTCACTTCATGCTCCAGAGATTGATCATAGTGCATCAGCCCCACAGAGTGTGACCCGCACCGTTGCATCATGCTCCAGAGATTGATCTTAGTGCATCTGCCCCACAGATTGTGACCCGCACTGTCACATCATGCTCCAGAGCTTGATCTAGTGCATCTCCCCCACAGAGTGTGACCTGCACTGTCACTTCATGCTCCAGAGCTTGATCTTAGTGCATCTGCCCCACAGAGTGTGACCCACATTGTCGCATCATGCTCCAGAGCTTGATCTAGTGCATCCGCCCCACAGAGTGTGACCCACACAGTCACTTCATGCTCTAGAGCTTGATCTAGTGCATCAGCCGCACAGAGTATGACCTGCACTGTCGCATCATGCTCCAGAGATTGATCTTAGTGCATCATCCCCACAGAGTGTGACCCACACTGTCACTTCATGCTCCAGAGATTGATCTTAGTGCATCAGCCCCACAGAGTGTGTCCTGCACTGTCACATCACGCTCCAGAGATTGATCTTAGTGCATCTGCCTCACAGAGTGTGACCCGCACTGTCGCATCATGCTCCAGAGCTTGATCTAGTTCATCGGCCCCACAGAGTGTGACCCGCACTGTTGCATCATGCTCCAGAGATTGATCTTAGTGCATCAGTCCCACAGAGTGTGATCCGCACTGTCACTTCATGCTCCAGAGCTTGATCTTAGTGCATCAGCCCCACAGAGTTTGACCCGCACTGTCACTTCATGCTCCAGAGCTTGATCTAGTACATGAGCCCCACAGAGTGTGACCCAGACTGTCGCATCATGCTCCAGAGCTTGATCTAGTGCATGAGACCCACAGAGTGTGACCCGCACTGTCGCATCATGCTCCAGAGCTTGATCTTAGTGCATCAGCCCCCACAGAGTGTGACCCGCACTGTCACATCATGCTCCAGAGCTTGATCTAGTGCATCCGCCCCACAGAGTGTGACCCGCACAGTCACTTCATGCTCCAGAGATTGATCTTAGTGCATCAGCCTCACAGAGTGTGACTCGCACTGTAACTTCATGCTCCAGAGCTTGATCTAGTGCATCAGCCGAACAGAGTGTGACCCGCACTGTTGCATCATGCTCCAGAGCTTGATCTACTGCATCCGCCCCACAGAGTGTGACCCGCACTGTAACTTCATGCTCCAGAGATTGATCTTAGTGCATCAGCCCCACAGAGTGTGACCCGCAGTGTCACTTCATGCTCCAGAGCTTGATCTAGTGCATGAGCCCCACAGAGTGTGACCCGCACTGAAGCATCATGCTCCAGAGCTTGATCTAGTGCATGAGCACCACAGAGTGTGACCAGCACTGTCGCATCATGCTCCAGAACTTGATCTTAGTGCATCAGCCCCCACAGAGTGTGACCCGCATTGTCACATCATGCTCCAGAGATTGATCTTAGTGCATCAGTCCCACAGAGTGTGATCTGCACTGTCACTTCATGCTCCAGAGCTTGATCTTAGTGCATCAGCCCCACAGAGTTTGACCCGCACTGTCACTTCATGCTCCAGAGCTTGATCTAGTACATGAGCCCCACAGAGTGTGACCCAGACTGTCGCATCATGCTCCAGAGCTTGATCTAGTGCATGAGACCCACAGAGTGTGACCCGCACTGTCGCATCATGCTCCAGAGCTTGATCTTAGTGCATCAGCCCCCACAGAGTGTGACCCGCACTGTCACATCATGCTCCAGAGCTTGATCTAGTGCATCCGCCCCACAGAGTGTGACCCGCACAGTCACTTCATGCTCCAGAGATTGATCTTAGTGCATCAGCCTCACAGAGTGTGACTCGCACTGTAACTTCATGCTCCAGAGCTTGATCTAGTGCATCAGCCGAACAGAGTGTGACCCGCACTGTTGCATCATGCTCCAGAGCTTGATCTACTGCATCCGCCCCACAGAGTGTGACCCGCACTGTAACTTCATGCTCCAGAGATTGATCTTAGTGCATCAGCCTCACAGAGTGTGACTCGCACTGTAACTTCATGCTCCAGAGCTTGATCTAGTGCATCAGCCGAACAGAGTGTGACCCGCACTGTTGCATCATGCTCCAGAGCTTGATCTACTGCATCCGCCCCACAGAGTGTGACCCTCACTGTAACTTCATGCTCCAGAGATTGATCTTAGTGCATCAGCCCCACAGAGTGTGACCCGCACTGTCACTTCATGCTCCAGAGCTTGATCTTAATACATTAGCCCCACAGAGTGTGACACGCACTGTCAATTCATGGTCCAGAGCTTGATCTAGTGCATCCGCCCCACAGAGTGTGACCCGCACTGTCACATCATGCTCCAGAGCTTGATCTTGGTGCATCTGCCCCACAGAGTGTGACCCGCACTGTCACTTTATGCTCCAGAGCTTGATCTTAGTGCATCCGCCCCACAGAGTGTGACCCGCACTGTCTCTTCATGCTCCAAAGCTTGATCTTAATGCATCAGCCCCATAGAGTGTGACCCGCACTGTAACTTCATGCTCCAGAGCTTGATCTAGTGAATCAGCCCCACAGAGTGTGACCCGCACTGTCACTTCATGCTCCAGAGCTTGACCTCAGTGCATCAGCCCCACAGAGTGTGACCCGCACTGTCACTTCATGCTCCAGAGCTTGATCTTAGTGCATTCGCCCCTCAGAGTGTGACCCGCACTGTCACTTCATGCTGCAGAGCTTGATCTAGGGCATCCGCCCCACAGAGTGTGACTCGCACTGTCACATCATGCTCCAGAGCTTGATCTTAGTGCATCAGCCCCACAGAGTGTGACACCACTGTCACTTCATGCTCCAGAGCTTGATCTTAGTGCATCAGCCCCACAGAGTGTGACCCGCACTGTCACTTCATACTCCAGAGATTGATCTTAGTGCATCAGCCCCACAGAGTGTAACCCGCACTGTCGCATCATGCTCCAGAGATTGATCTTAGTGCATCAGCCTCGCAGAGTGTGACCCGCACTGTCACTTTATGCTCCAGAGATTGATCTTAGTGCATCAGCCCCACAGAGTGTGACCCGCACTGTCGCATCATGCTCGAGAACTTGATCTCAGTGCATCAGCCCCAAAGAGTGTGACCCGCACTGTCACATCATGCTCCAGAGCTTGATCTCAGTGCATCCGCCCCACAAAGTGTGACCCGCACTGTCACATCATGCTCCAGAGCTTGATCTCAGTGCATCAGCCCCATAGAGTGTGACCCGCACTATCGCATCATGCTCCAGAGCTTGGTCTAGTGCATCAGCCCCCACAGAGAGTGACCCGCACTGTCGCATCATGCTCCAGAGCTTGATCTTAGTGCATCAGCCCCACAGAGTGTGACCCGCACTGTCGTATCATGCTCCAGAGCTTGATCTTAGTGTATCTGCCCCACAGAGTGTGACCCGCACTGTCGCATCATGCTCCAGAGCTTGATCTAGTGCATCTGCCCCACAGAGTGTGACCTGCACTGTTACTTCATGCTCCAGAGCTTGACCTCAGTGCATCAGCCCCACAGAGTGTGACCCGCACTGTCACATCATGCTCCAGAGCTTGATCTCAGTGCATCAGCCCCACAGAGTGTGACCCGCACTGTCACTTCATGCTCCAGACATTGACCTCAGTGCATCAGCCCCACAGAGTGTGACCCGCACTGTCACATCATGCTCCAGAGCTTGATCTCAGTGCATCAGCCCCCGCAGAGTGTGACCCGCACTGTCACTTCATGCTCCAGAGCTTGATCTCAGTGAATCCGCCCCACAAAGTGAGACCCGCACTGTCACATCATGCTCCAGAGCTTGATCTCAGTGCATCAGCCCCACAGAGTGTGACCCGCACTGTCGCATCATGCTCCAGAGCTTGATCTTAGTGCATCAGCCCCACAGAGTGTGACCCGCACTGTCACTTCAAGCTCCAGAGCTTGATCATAGTGCATTCGCCCCTCAGAGTGTGACCCGCACTGTCACTTCATGCTGCAGAGCTTGATCTAGGGCATCCGCCCCACAGAGTGTGACCCGCACTGTCACATCATGCTCCAGAGCTTGATCTTAGAGCATCAGCCCCACAGAGTGTGACCCGCACTGTCACTTCATGCTCCAGAGCTTGATCTAGTGAATCAGCCCCACAGAGTGTGACCCGCACTGTCACATCATGCACTAGAGCTTGATCTAGTACATAAGCCCCACAGAGTGTGACCCGCACTGTCACTTCATGCTCCAGAGCTTGATCTTAGTGCATTCGCCCCTCAGAGTGTGACCCGCACTGTCACTTCATGCTGCAGAGCTTGATCTAGGGCATCCGCCCCACAGAGTGTGACTCGCACTGTCACATCATGCTCCAGAGCTTGATCTTAGTGCATCAGCCCCACAGAGTGTGACACCACTGTCACTTCATGCTCCAGAGCTTGATCTTAGTGCATCAGCCCCACAGAGTGTGACCCGCACTGTCACTTCATACTCCAGAGATTGATCTTAGTGCATCCGCCCCACAGAGTGTGACCCGCACAGTCACTTCATGCTCCAGAGATTGATCTTAGTGCATCAGCCTCACAGAGTGTGACTCGCACTGTAACTTCATGCTCCAGAGCTTGATCTAGTGCATCAGCCGAACAGAGTGTGACCCGCACTGTTGCATCATGCTCCAGAGCTTGATCTACTGCATCCGCCCCACAGAGTGTGACCCGCACTGTAACTTCATGCTCCAGAGATTGATCTTAGTGCATCAGCCCCACAGAGTGTGACCCGCAGTGTCACTTCATGCTCCAGAGCTTGATCTAGTGCATGAGCCCCACAGAGTGTGACCCGCACTGAAGCATCATGCTCCAGAGCTTGATCTAGTGCATGAGCACCACAGAGTGTGACCAGCACTGTCGCATCATGCTCCAGAACTTGATCTTAGTGCATCAGCCCCCACAGAGTGTGACCCGCACTGTCACATCATGCTCCAGAGCTTGATCTAGTGCATCCGCCCCACAGAGTGTGACCCGCACAGTCACTTCATGCTCCAGAGATTGATCTTAGTGCATCAGCCTCACAGAGTGTGACTCGCACTGTAACTTCATGCTCCAGAGCTTGATCTAGTGCATCAGCCACACAGAGTTTGACCCGCACTGTCACATCATGCTCCAGAGATTGTTCTTAGTGCATCTGCCTCACAGAGTGTGACCCACACTGTTGCATCATGCTCCAGAGCTTGCTCTACTGCATCCGCCCCACAGAGTGAGACCCGCACTGTCACTTCATGCTCCAGAGCTTGATCTCAGTGCATCAGCCCCACAGAGTTTGACCCGCACTGTCACTTCATGCTCCAGAGCTTCATCTAGAGCATGAGCCCCACAGAGTGAGACCCGCACTGCCACATAATGCTCCAGAGCTTGATCTAGTGCATCTGCCCCACAGAGTGTGACCCGCACTGTCACATCATGCTCCAGAGCTTGATCTAGTGCATCAGCCCCACAGAGTGTGACCCTCACTGTAACTTCATGCTCCAGAGATTGATCTTAGTGCATCAGCCCCACAGAGTGTGACCCGCACTGTCACTTCATGCTCCAGAGCTTGATCTTAATACATTAGCCCCACAGAGTGTGACACGCACTGTCAATTCATGGTCCAGAGCTTGATCTAGTGCATCCGCCCCACAGCGTGTGACCCGCACTGTCACATCATGCTCCAGAGCTTGATCTTGGTGCATCTGCCCCACAGAGTGTGACCCGCACTGTCACTTTATGCTCCAGAGCTTGATCTTAGTGCATCCGCCCCACAGAGTGTGACCCGCACTGTCTCTTCATGCTCCAAAGCTTGATCTTAATGCATCAGCCCCATAGAGTGTGACCCGCACTGTAACTTCATGCTCCAGAGCTTGATCTAGTGAATCAGCCCCACAGAGTGTGACCCGCACTGTCACATCATGCACTAGAGCTTGATCTAGTACATAAGCCCCACAGAGTGTGACCCGCACTGTCACTTCATGCTCCAGAGCTTGATCTTAGTGCATTCGCCCCTCAGAGTGTGACCCGCACTGTCACTTCATGCTGCAGAGCTTGATCTAGGGCATCCGCCCCACAGAGTGTGACTCGCACTGTCACATCATGCTCCAGAGCTTGATCTTAGTGCATCAGCCCCACAGAGTGTGACACCACTGTCACTTCATGCTCCAGAGCTTGATCTTAGTGCATCAGCCCCACAGAGTGTGACCCGCACTGTCACTTCATACTCCAGAGATTGATCTTAGTGCATCAGCCCCACAGAGTGTAACCCGCACTGTCGCATCATGCTCCAGAGATTGATCTTAGTGCATCAGCCTCGCAGAGTGTGACCCGCACTGTCACTTCATGCTCCAGAGATTGATCTTAGTGCATCAGCCCCACAGAGTGTGACCCGCACTGTCGCATCATGCTCGAGAACTTGATCTCAGTGCATCAGCCCCAAAGAGTGTGACCCGCACTGTCACATCATGCTCCAGAGCTTGATCTCAGTGCATCCGCCCCACAAAGTGTGACCCGCACTGTCACATCATGCTCCAGAGCTTGATCTCAGTGCATCAGCCCCATAGAGTGTGACCCGCACTATCGCATCATGCTCCAGAGCTTGGTCTAGTGCATCAGCCCCCACAGAGAGTGACCCGCACTGTCGCATCATGCTCCAGAGCTTGATCTTAGTGCATCAGCCCCACAGAGTGTGACCCGCACTGTCGCATCATGCTCCAGAGCTTGATCTTAGTGTATCTGCCCCACAGAGTGTGACCTGCACTGTCGCATCATGCTCCAGAGCTTGATCTAGTGCATCTGCCCCACAGAGTGTGACCTGCACTGTTACTTCATGCTCCAGAGCTTGACCTCAGTGCATCAGCCCCACAGAGTTTGACCCGCACTGTCACATCATGCTCCAGAGCTTGATCTCAGTGCATCAGCCCCACAGAGTGTGACCCGCACTGTCACTTCATGCTCCAGACATTGACCTCAGTGCATCAGCCCCACAGAGTGTGACCCGCACTGTCACATCATGCTCCAGAGCTTGATCTCAGTGCATCAGCCCCCGCAGAGTGTGACCCGCACTGTCACTTCATGCTCCAGAGCTTGATCTCAGTGAATCCGCCCCACAAAGTGAGACCCGCACTGTCACATCATGCTCCAGAGCTTGATCTCAGTGCATCAGCCCCACAGAGTGTGACCCGCACTGTCGCATCATGCTCCAGAGCTTGATCTTAGTGCATCAGCCCCACAGAGTGTGACCCGCACTGTCACTTCATGCTCCAGAGCTTGATCATAGTGCATTCGCCCCTCAGAGTGTGACCCGCACTGTCACTTCATGCTGCAGAGCTTGATCTAGGGCATCCGCCCCACAGAGTGTGACCCGCACTGTCACATCATGCTCCAGAGCTTGATCTTAGAGCATCAGCCCCACAGAGTGTGACCCGCACTGTCACTTCATGCTCCAGAGCTTGATCTTAGTGCATCAGCCCCACAGAGTGTGACCCGCACTGTCAGTTCATGCTCCAGAGATTGATCTTAGTGCATCAGCCCCGCAGAGTGTGACCCGCACTGTCGCATCATGCTCCAGATATTGATCTTAGTGCATCAGCCCCGCAGAGTGTGACCCGCACTGTCACTTCATGCTCCAGAGATTGATCTTAGTGCATCAGCCCCACAGAGTGTGACCCGCACTGTTGCATCATGCTCCAGAGATTGATCTTAGTGCATCAGCCCCACAGAGTGTGACCCGCACTGTCGCATCATGCTCGAGAACTTGATCTCAGTGCATCAGCCCCAAAGAGTGTGACCCGCACTGTCACATCATGCTCCAGAGCTTGATCTCAGTGCATCCGCCCTACAAAGTGTGACCCGCACTGTCACATCATGCTCCAGAGCTTGATCTTAGTGCATCAGCCCCACAGAGTGTGACCCGCACTGTCGCATCATGCTCCAGAGCTTGATCTTAGTGTATCTGCCCCACAGAGTGTGACCCGCACTGTCGCATCATGCTCCAGAGCTTGATCTAGTGCATCTGCCCCACAGAGTGTGACCTGCACTGTTACTTCATGCTCCAGAGCTTGACCTCAGTGCATCAGCCCCACAGAGTGTGACCCGCACTGTCACATCATGCTCCAGAGCTTGATCTCAGTGCATCAGCCCCACAGAGTGTGACCCGCACTGTCACTTCATGCTCCAGACATTGACCTCAGTGCATCAGCCCCACAGAGTGTGACCCGCACTGTCACATCATGCTCCAGAGCTTGATCTCAGTGCATCAGCCCCCGCAGAGTGTGACCCGCACTGTCACTTCATGCTCCAGAGCTTGATCTCAGTGAATCCGCCCCACAAAGTGAGACCCGCACTGTCACATCATGCTCCAGAGCTTGATCTCAGTGTATCAGCCCCACAGAGTGTGACCCGCACTGTTGCATCATGCTCCAGAGCTTGATCTTAGTGCATCAGCCCCACAGAGTGTGACCCGCACTGTCACTTCATGCTCCAGAGCTTGATCATAGTGCATTCGCCCCTCAGAGTGTGACCCGCACTGTCACTTCATGCTGCAGAGCTTGATCTAGGGCATCCGCCCCACAGAGTGTGACCCGCACTGTCACATCATGCTCCAGTGCTTGATCTTAGTGCATCAGCCCCACAGAGTGTGACCCGCACTGTCACTTCATGCTCCAGAGCTTGATCTTAGTGCATCAGCCCCACAGAGTGTGACCCGCACTGTCAGTTCATGCTCCAGAGATTGATCTTAGTGCATCAGCCCCGCAGAGTGTGACCCGCACTGTCGCATCATGCTCCAGAGATTGATCTTAGTGCATCAGCACCGCAGAGTGTGACCCGCACTGTCACTTCATGCTCCAGAGATTGATCTTAGTGCATCAGCCCCACAGAGTGTGACCCGCACTGTTGCATCATGCTCCAGAGATTGATCTTAGTGCATCAGCCCCACAGAGTGTGACCCGCACTGTCGCATCATGCTCGAGAACTTGATCTCAGTGCATCAGCCCCAAAGAGTGTGACCCGCACTGTCACATCATGCTCCAGAGCTTGATCTCAGTGCATCCGCCCTACAAAGTGTGACCCGCACTGTCACATCATGCTCCAGAGCTTGATCTCAGTGCATCAGCCCCACAGAGTGTGATCCGCACTGTCGCATCATGCTCCAGAGGTTGGTCTAGTGCATCAGTCCCCACAGAGTGTGACCCGCACAGTTGCATCATGCTCCAGAGCTTGATCTTAGTGCATCAGCCCCAGAGAGTGTGACCCGCACTGTCGCATCATGCTCCAGAGCTTGATCTTAGTGTATCTGCCCCACAGACTGTGACCCGCACTGTCACATCATGCTCCAAAGCTTGATGCTCCAGAGCTGAATCTCAGTGCATCAGCCCCACAAACTGTGACTCACACTGTCACTTCATGCTCCAGAGCTTGATCTCAGTGCATCAGCCCCACAGAGTGTGACCTGCACTGTCACTTCATGCTCCAGAGCTTGATCTCAGTGCATCAGCCCCACAGAGTGTGACCCGCACTGTCACTTCATGCTCCAGAGCTTCATCTTAGTGCATCAGCCCCAGAGAGTGTGACCCACACTGTCACATCATGCTCCAGAGCTTCATCTTAGTGCATCATCCCCACAGGGTGTTACCCACACTGTCACATCATGCTCCAGAGCTTGATCTCAGTTCACTGTCAGTTCATGCTCAGGAGCTTGATCTCATTGCATCAGCCCCACAGAGTGTGACCCGCACTGTCTCTTCATGCTCCAGAGCTTCATCTTAGTGCATCCGCCCCACAGAGTGTGACCCGCACTGTCACTTCATGATCCAGAGCTTGATCTTAGTCGCACTGTTGAATCATGCTCCAGAGCTTGATCTAGTGCATCGCCCCACAGAATGTGACCCGCAGTGTCACTTCATGCTCCAGAGCTTGATCTTAGTGCATCAGCCTCACAGAGTGTGACCCGCACTATAATTCATGCTCCAGAGCTTGATCTAGTGCATCAGCCCCACAGAGTGAGACCCGCACTGTCGCATCATTCTCCAGAGATTGATCTTAGTGCATCAGCCCCACAGAGTGTGACCCGCACTGTCGCATCATGCTGCAGAGCTTGATCTAGGGCATCCGCCCCAAAGAGTGTGACCCGCACTGTTGCATCATGCTCCAAAGATTGATCTAGTGCATGAGCACCACAGAGTGTGACCCGCACAGTCACTTCATGCTCCATTGCTTGATCTTAGTGCATCTGCCCCACAGAGTGTGACCCGCACTGTCACATCATGCTCCAGAGCTTGATCTAGTGCATGAGCCCCACAGAGTGTGACCCGCACTGTCGCATCATGCTCCAGAGCTTGATCTTAGTGCATCAGCCCCACAGAGTGTGACGCGCACTGTCACTTCATGCTTCAGAGATTGATCATAGTGCATCAGCCCCACAGAGTGTGACCCGCACTGTTGCATCATGCTCCAGAGATTGATCTTAGTGCATCTGCCCCACAGAGTGTGACCCGCACTGTCACATCATGCTCCAGAGCTTGATCTAGTGCATCTCCCCCACAGAGTGTGACCTGCACTGTCACTTCATGCTCCAGAGCTTGATCTTAGTGCATCTGCCCCACAGAGTGTGACCCACATTGTCGCATCATGCTCCAGAGCTTGATCTAGTGCATCCGCCCCACAGAGTGTGACCCACACAGTCACTTCATGCTCTAGAGCTTGATCTAGTGCATCAGCCGCACAGAGTATGACCTGCACTGTCGCATCATGCTCCAGAGATTGATCTTAGTGCATCATCCCCACAGAGTGTGACCCACACTGTCACTTCATGCTCCAGAGATTGATCTTAGTGCATCAGCCCCACAGAGTGTGTCCTGCACTGTCACATCACGCTCCAGAGATTGATCTTAGTGCATCTGCCTCACAGAGTGTGACCCGCACTGTCGCATCATGCTCCAGAGCTTGATCTAGTTCATCGGCCCAACAGAGTGTGACCCGCACTGTTGCATCATGCTCCAGAGATTGATCTTAGTGCATCAGTCCCACAGAGTGTGATCCGCACTGTCACTTCATGCTCCAGAGCTTGATCTTAGTGCATCAGCCCCACAGAGTTTGACCCGCACTGTCACTTCATGCTCCAGAGCTTGATCTAGTACATGAGCCCCACAGAGTGTGACTCAGACTGTCGCATCATGCTCCAGAGCTTGATCTAGTGCATGAGACCCACAGAGTGTGACCCGCACTGTCGCATCATGCTCCAGAGCTTGATCTTAGTGCATCAGCCCCCACAGAGTGTGACCCGCACTGTCACATCATGCTCCAGAGCTTGATCTAGTGCATCCGCCCCACAGAGTGTGACCCGCACAGTCACTTCATGCTCCAGAGATTGATCTTAGTGCATCAGCCTCACAGAGTGTGACTCGCACTGTAACTTCATGCTCCAGAGCTTGATCTAGTGCATCAGCCGAACAGAGTGTGACCCGCACTGTTGCATCATGCTCCAGAGCTTGATCTACTGCATCCGCCCCATAGAGTGTGACCCGCACTGTAACTTCATGCTCCAGAGATTGATCTTAGTGCATCAGCCCCACAGAGTGTGACCCGCAGTGTCACTTCATGCTCCAGAGCTTGATCTAGTGCATGAGCCCCACAGAGTGTGACCCGCACTGAAGCATCATGCTCCAGAGCTTGATCTAGTGCATGAGCACCACAGAGTGTGACCAGCACTGTCGCATCATGCTCCAGAACTTGATCTTAGTGCATCAGCCCCCACAGAGTGTGACCCGCACTGTCACATCATGCTCCAGAGCTTGATCTAGTGCATCCGCCCCACAGAGTGTGACCCGCACAGTCACTTCATGCTCCAGAGATTGATCTTAGTGCATCAGCCTCACAGAGTGTGACTCGCACTGTAACTTCATGCTCCAGAGCTTGATCTAGTGCATCAGCCACACAGAGTTTGACCCGCACTGTCACATCATGCTCCAGAGATTGTTCTTAGTGCATCTGCCTCACAGAGTGTGACCCACACATCATACTCCAGAGCTTGCTCTACTGCATCCGCCCCACAGAGTTAGACCCGCACTGTCACTTCATGCTCCAGAGCTTGATCTCAGTGCATCAGCCCCACAGAGTTTGACCCGCACTGTCACTTCATGCTCCAGAGCTTCATCTAGAGCATGAGCCCCACAGAGTGAGACCCGCACTGCCACATAATGCTCCAGAGCTTGATCTAGTGCATCTGCCCCACAGAGTGTGACCCGCACTGTCACATCATGCTCCAGAGCTTGATCTAGTGCATCAGCCCCACAGAGTGTGACCCTCACTGTAACTTCATGCTCCAGAGATTGATCTTAGTGCATCAGCCCCACAGAGTGTGACCCGCACTGTCACTTCATGCTCCAGAGCTTGATCTTAATACATTAGCCCCACAGAGTGTGACACGCACTGTCAATTCATGGTCCAGAGCTTGATCTAGTGCATCCGCCCCACAGAGTGTGACCCGCACTGTCTCTTCATGCTCCAAAGCTTGATCTTAATGCATCAGCCCCATAGAGTGTGACCCGCACTGTAACTTCATGCTCCAGAGCTTGATCTAGTGAATCAGCCCCACAGAGTGTGACCCGCACTGTCACATCATGCACTAGAGCTTGATCTAGTACATAAGCCCCACAGAGTGTGACCCACACTGTCACTTCATGCTCCAGAGCTTGATCTAGTACATAAGCCCCACAGAGTGTGACCCGCACTGTCACTTCATGCTCCAGAGATTGATCTTAGTGCATCAGCCCCACAGAGTGTGACCTGCACTGTCACTTCATGCTCCAGAGCTTGATTTTAGTGCATCTGCCCCACAGAGTGTGACCCGCATTGTCGCATCATGCTCCAGAGCTTGATCTAGTGCATCTGCCCCACAGAGTGTGACCTGCACTGTTACTTCATGCTCCAGAGCTTGACCTCAGTGCATCAGCCCCACAGAGTGTGACCCGCACTGTCACATCATGCTCCAGAGCTTGATCTCAGTGCATCAGCCCCACAGAGTGTGACCCGCACTGTCACATCATGCTCCAGAGCTTGATCTCAGTGCATCAGCCCCCGCAGAGTGTGACCCGCACTGTTGCATCATGCTCCAGAGCTTGATCTTAGTGCATCAGCCCCACAGAGTGTGACCCGCACTGTCACTTCATGCTCCAGAGCTTGATCATAGTGCATTCGCCCCTCAGAGTGTGACCCGCACTGTCACTTCATGCTGCAGAGCTTGATCTAGGGCATCCGCCCCACAGAGTGTGACCCGCACTGTCACATCATGCTCCAGAGCTTGATCTTAGAGCATCAGCCCCACAGAGTGTGACCCGCACTGTCACTTCATGCTCCAGAGCTTGATCTTAGTGCATCAGCCCCACAGAGTGTGACCCGCACTGTCAGTTCATGCTCCAGAGATTGATCTTAGTGCATCAGCCCCGCAGAGTGTGACCCGCACTGTCGCATCATGCTCCAGAAATTGATCTTAGTGCATCAGCCCCGCAGAGTGTGACCCGCACTGTCACTTCATGCTCCAGAGATTGATCTTAGTGCATCAGCCCCACAGAGTGTGACCCGCACTGTTGCATCATGCTCCAGAGATTGATCTTAGTGCATCAGCCCCACAGAGTGTGACCCGCACTGTCGCATCATGCTCGAGAACTTGATCTCAGTGCATCAGCCCCAAAGAGTGTGACCCGCACTGTCACATCATGCTCCAGAGCTTGATCTCAGTGCATCCGCCCTACAAAGTGTGACCCGCACTGTCACATCATGCTCCAGAGCTTGATCTTAGTGCATCAGCCCCACAGAGTGTGACCCGCACTGTCGCATCATGCTCTAGAGCTTGATCTTAGTGTATCTGCCCCACAGAGTGTGACCCGAACTGTCGCATCATGCTCCAGAGCTTGATCTAGTGCATCTGCCCCACAGAGTGTGACCTGCACTGTTACTTCATGCTCCAGAGCTTGACCTCAGTGCATCAGCCCCACAGAGTGTGACCCGCACTGTCACATCATGCTCCAGAGCTTGATCTCAGTGCATCAGCCCCACAGAGTGTGACCCGCACTGTCGCATCATGCTCCAGAGCTTGATCTTAGTGTATCTGCCCCACAGAGTGTGACCCGCACTGTCGCATCATGCTCCAGAGCTTGATCTAGTGCATCAGCCCCGCAGAGTGTGACCTGCACTGTTACTTCATGCTCCAGAGCTTGACCTCAGTGCATCAGCCCCACAGAGTGTGACCCGCACTGTCACATCATGCTCCAGAGCTTGATCTCAGTGCATCAGCCCCACAGAGTGTGACCCGCACTGTCACTTCATGCTCCAGACATTGACCTCAGTGCATCAGCCCCACAGAGTGTGACCCGCACTGTCACATCATGCTCCAGAGCTTGATCTCAGTGCATCAGCCCCCGCAGAGTGTGACCCGCACTGTCACTTCATGCTCCAGAGCTTGATCTCAGTGAATCCGCCCCACAAAGTGAGACCCGCACTGTCACATCATGCTCCAGAGCTTGATCTCAGTGTATCAGCCCCACAGAGTGTGACCCGCACTGTTGCATCATGCTCCAGAGCTTGATCTTAGTGCATCAGCCCCACAGAGTGTGACCCGCACTGTCACTTCATGCTCCAGAGCTTGATCATAGTGCATTCGCCCCTCAGAGTGTGACCCGCACTGTCACTTCATGCTGCAGAGCTTGATCTAGGGCATCCGCCCCACAGAGTGTGACCCGCACTGTCACATCATGCTCCAGAGCTTGATCTTAGTGCATCAGCCCCACAGAGTGTGACCCGCACTGTCACTTCATGCTCCAGAGCTTGATCTTAGTGCATCAGCCCCACAGAGTGTGACCCGCACTGTCAGTTCATGCTCCAGAGATTGATCTTAGTGCATCAGCCCCGCAGAGTGTGACCCGCACTGTCGCATCATGCTCCAGAGATTGATCTTAGTGCATCAGCACCGCAGAGTGTGACCCGCACTGTCACTTCATGCTCCAGAGATTGATCTTAGTGCATCAGCCCCACAGAGTGTGACCCGCACTGTTGCATCATGCTCCAGAGATTGATCTTAGTGCATCAGCCCCACAGAGTGTGACCCGCACTGTCGCATCATGCTCGAGAACTTGATCTCAGTGCATCAGCCCCAAAGAGTGTGACCCGCACTGTCACATCATGCTCCAGAGCTTGATCTCAGTGCATCCGCCCTACAAAGTGTGACCCGCACTGTCACATCATGCTCCAGAGCTTGATCTCAGTGCATCAGCCCCACAGAGTGTGACCCGCACTGTCGCATCATGCTCCAGAGCTTGGTCTAGTGCATCAGTCCCCACAGAGTGTGACCCGCACAGTTGCATCATGCTCCAGAGCTTGATCTTAGTGCATCAGCCCCACAGAGTGTGACCCGCACTGTCGCATCATGCTCCAGAGCTTGATCTTAGTGTATCTGCCCCACAGAGTGTGACCCGCACTGTCACATCATGCTCCAAAGCTTGATGCTCCAGAGCTGAATCTCAGTGCATCAGCCCCACAAACTGTGACTCACACTGTCACTTCATGCTCCAGAGCTTGATCTCAGTGCATCAGCCCCACAGAGTGTGACCTGCACTGTCACTTCATGCTCCAGAGCTTGATCTCAGTGCATCAGCCCCACAGAGTGTGACCCGCACTGTCACTTCATGCTCCAGAGCTTCATCTTAGTGCATCAGCCCCACAGAGTGTGACCCACACTGTCACATCATGCTCCAGAGCTTCATCTTAGTGCATCATCCCCACAGGGTGTTACCCACACTGTCACATCATGCTCAGGAGCTTGATCTCATTGCATCAGCCCCACAGAGTGTGACCCGCACTGTCTCTTCATGCTCCAGAGCTTCATCTTAGTGCATCCGCCCCACAGAGTGTGACCCGCACTGTCACTTCATGATCCAGAGCTTGATCTTAGTCGCACTGTTGAATCATGCTCCAGAGCTTGATCTAGTGCATCGCCCCACAGAATGTGACCCGCAGTGTCACTTCATGCTCCAGAGCTTGATCTTAGTGCATCAGCCTCACAGAGTGTGACCCGCACTATAATTCATGCTCCAGAGCTTGATCTAGTGCATCAGCCCCACAGAGTGAGACCCGCACTGTCGCATCATTCTCCAGAGATTGATCTTAGTGCATCAGCCCCACAGAGTGTGACCCGCACTGTCGCATCATGCTGCAGAGCTTGATCTAGGGCATCCGCCCCAAAGAGTGTGACCCGCACTGTTGCATCATGCTCCAAAGCTTGATCTAGTGCATGAGCACCACAGAGTGTGACCCGCACAGTCACTTCATGCTCCATTGCTTGATCTTAGTGCATCTGCCCCACAGAGTGTGACCCGCACTGTCACATCATGCTCCAGAGCTTGATCTAGTGCATGAGCCCCACAGAGTGTGACCCGCACTGTCGCATCATGCTCCAGAGCTTGATCTTAGTGCATCAGCCCCACAGAGTGTGACGCGCACTGTCACTTCATGCTCCAGAGATTGATCATAGTGCATCAGCCCCACAGAGTGTGACCCGCACTGTTGCATCATGCTCCAGAGATTGATCTTAGTGCATCTGCCCCACAGAGTGTGACCCGCACTGTCACATCATGCTCCAGAGCTTGATCTAGTGCATCTCCCCCACAGAGTGTGACCTGCACTGTCACTTCATGCTCCAGAGCTTGATCTTAGTGCATCTGCCCCACAGAGTGTGACCCACATTGTCGCATCATGCTCCAGAGCTTGATCTAGTGCATCCGCCCCACAGAGTGTGACCCACACAGTCACTTCATGCTCCAGAGATTGATCTTAGTGCATCATCCCCACAGAGTGTGACCCACACTGTCACTTCATGCTCCAGAGATTGATCTTACTGCATCAGCCCCACAGAGTGTGTCCTGCACTGTCACATCACGCTCCAGAGATTGATCTTAGTGCATCTGCCTCACAGAGTGTGACCCGCACTGTCGCATCATGCTCCAGAGCTTGATCTAGTTCATCGGCCCCACAGAGTGTGACCCGCACTGTTGCATCATGCTCCAGAGATTGATCTTAGTGCATCAGTCCCACAGAGTGTGATCCGCACTGTCACTTCAGGCTCCAGAGCTTGATCTTAGTGCATCAGCCCCACAGAGTTTGACCCGCACTGTCACTTCATGCTCCAGAGCTTGATCTAGTACATGAGCCCCACAGAGTGTGACCCAGACTGTCGCATCATGCTCCAGAGCTTGATCTAGTGCATGAGACCCACAGAGTGTGACCCGCACTGTCGCATCATGCTCCAGAGCTTGATCTTAGTGCATCAGCCCCCACAGAGTGTGACCCGCACTGTCACATCATGCTCCAGAGCTTGATCTAGTGCATCCGCCCCACAGAGTGTGACCCGCACAGTCACTTCATGCTCCAGAGATTGATCTTAGTGCATCAGCCTCACAGAGTGTGACTCGCACTGTAACTTCATGCTCCAGAGCTTGATCTAGTGCATCAGCCGAACAGAGTGTGACCCGCACTGTTGCATCATGCTCCAGAGCTTGATCTACTGCATCCGCCCCACAGAGTGTGACCCGCACTGTAACTTCATGCTCCAGAGATTGATCTTAGTGCATCAGCCCCACAGAGTGTGCCCGCAGTGTCACTTCATGCTCCAGAGCTTGATCTAGTGCATGAGCCCCACAGAGTGTGACCCGCACTGAAGCATCATGCTCCAGAGCTTGATCTAGTGCATGAGCACCACAGAGTGTGACCAGCACTGTTGCATCATGCTCCAGAACTTGATCTTAGTGCATCAGCCCCCACAGAGTGTGACCCGCACTGTCACATCATGCTCCAGAGCTTGATCTAGTGCATCCGCCCCACAGAGTGTGACCCGCACAGTCACTTCATGCTCCAGAGATTGATCTTAGTGCATCAGCCTCACAGAGTGTGACTCGCACTGTAACTTCATGCTCCAGAGCTTGATCTAGTGCATCAGCCACACAGAGTTTGACCCGCACTGTCACATCATGCTCCAGAGATTGTTCTTAGTGCATCTGCCTCACAGAGTGTGACCCACACTGTTGCATCATGCTCCAGAGCTTGCTCTACTGCATCCGCCCCACAGAGTGAGACCCGCACTGTCACTTCATGCTCCAGAGCTTGATCTCAGTGCATCAGCCCCACAGAGTTTGACCCGCACTGTCACTTCATGCTCCAGAGCTTCATCTAGAGCATGAGCCCCACAGAGTGAGACCCGCACTGCCACATAATGCTCCAGAGCTTGATCTAGTGCATCTGCCCCACAGAGTGTGACCCGCACTGTCACATCATGCTCCAGAGCTTGATCTAGTGCATCAGCCCCACAGAGTGTGACCCTCACTGTAACTTCATGCTCCAGAGATTGATCTTAGTGCATCAGCCCCACAGAGTGTGACCCGCACTGTCACTTCATGCTCCAGAGCTTGATCTTAATACATTAGCCCCACAGAGTGTGACACGCACTGTCAATTCATGGTCCAGAGCTTGATCTAGTGCATCCGCCCCACAGAGTGTGACCCGCACAGTCACTTCATGCTCCAGAGATTGATCTTAGTGCATCAGCCTCACAGAGTGTGACTCGCACTGTAACTTCATGCTCCAGAGCTTGATCTAGTGCATCAGCCGAACAGAGTGTGACCCGCACTGTTGCATCATGCTCCAGAGCTTGATCTACTGCATCCGCCCCACAGAGTGTGACCCGCACTGTAACTTCATGCTCCAGAGATTGATCTTAGTGCATCAGCCTCGCAGAGTGTGACTCGCACTGTAACTTCATGCTCCAGAGCTTGATCTAGTGCATCAGCCGAACAGAGTGTGACGCGCACTGTCACTTCATGCTCCAGAGATTGATCATAGTGCATCAGCCCCACAGAGTGTGACCCGCACTGTTGCATCATGCTCCAGAGATTGATCTTAGTGCATCTGCCCCACAGAGTGTGACCCGCACTGTCACATCATGCTCCAGAGCTTGATCTAGTGCATCTCCCCCACAGAGTGTGACCTGCACTGTCACTTCATGCTCCAGAGCTTGATCTTAGTGCATCTGCCCCACAGAGTGTGACCCACATTGTCGCATCATGCTCCAGAGCTTGATCTAGTGCATCCGCCCCACAGAGTGTGACCCACACAGTCACTTCATGCTCTAGAGCTTGATCTAGTGCATCAGCCGCACAGAGTATGACCTGCACTGTCGCATCATGCTCCAGAGATTGATCTTAGTGCATCATCCCCACAGAGTGTGACCCACACTGTCACTTCATGCTCCAGAGATTGATCTTAGTGCATCAGCCCCACAGAGTGTGTCCTGCACTGTCACATCACGCTCCAGAGATTGATCTTAGTGCATCTGCCTCACAGAGTGTGACCCGCACTGTCGCATCATGCTCCAGAGCTTGATCTAGTTCATCGGCCCCACAGAGTGTGACCCGCACTGTTGCATCATGCTCCAGAGATTGATCTTAGTGCATCAGTCCCACAGAGTGTGATCCGCACTGTCACTTCATGCTCCAGAGCTTGATCTTAGTGCATCAGCCCCACAGAGTTTGACCCGCACTGCCACTTCATGCTCCAGAGCTTGATCTAGTACATGAGCCCCACAGAGTGTTACCCAGACTGTCGCATCATGCTCCAGAGCTTGATCTAGTGCATGAGACCCACAGAGTGTGACCCGCACTGTCGCATCATGCTCCAGAGCTTGATCTTAGTGCATCAGCCCCCACAGAGTGTGACCCGCACTGTCACATCATGCTCCAGAGCTTGATCTAGTGCATCCGCCCCACAGAGTGTGACCCGCACAGTCACTTCATGCTCCAGAGATTGATCTTAGTGCATCAGCCTCACAGAGTGTGACTCGCACTGTAACTTCATGCTCCAGAGCTTGATCTAGTGCATCAGCCGAACAGAGTGTGACCCGCACTGTTGCATCATGCTCCAGAGCTTGATCTACTGCATCCGCCCCACAGAGTGTGACCCGCACTGTAACTTCATGCTCCAGAGATTGATCTTAGTGCATCAGCCCCACAGAGTGTGACCCGCAGTGTCACTTCATGCTCCAGAGCTTGATCTAGTGCATGAGCCCCACAGAGTGTGACCCGCACTGAAGCATCATGCTCCAGAGCTTGATCTAGTGCATGAGCACCACAGAGTGTGACCAGCACTGACGCATCATGCTCCAGAACTTGATCTTAGTGCATCAGCCCCCACAGAGTGTGACCCGCACTGTCACATCATGCTCCAGAGCTTGATCTAGTGCATCCGCCCCACAGAGTGTGACCCGCACAGTCACTTCATGCTCCAGAGATTGATCTTAGTGCATCAGCCTCACAGAGTGTGACTCGCACTGTAACTTCATGCTCCAGAGCTTGATCTAGTGCATCAGCCACACAGAGTTTGACCCGCACTGTCATATCATGCTCCAGAGATTGTTCTTAGTGCATCTGCCTCACAGAGTGTGACCCACACTGTTGCATCATGCTCCAGAGCTTGCTCTACTGCATCCGCCCCACAGAGTGAGACCCGCACTGTCACTTCATGCTCCAGAGCTTGATCTCAGTGCATCAGCCCCACAGAGTTTGACCCGCACTGTCACTTCATGCTCCAGAGCTTCATCTAGAGCATGAGCCCCACAGAGTGAGACCCGCACTGCCACATAATGCTCCAGAGCTTGATCTAGTGCATCTGCCCCACAGAGTGTGACCCGCACTGTCACATCATGCTCCAGAGCTTGATCTAGTGCATCAGCCCCACAGAGTGTGACCCTCACTGTAACTTCATGCTCCAGAGATTGATCTTAGTGCATCAGCCCCACAGAGTGTGACCCGCACTGTCACTTCATGCTCCAGAGCTTGATCTTAATACATTAGCCCCACAGAGTGTGACACGCACTGTCAATTCATGGTCCAGAGCTTGATCTAGTGCATCCGCCCCACAGAGTGTGACCCGCACTGTCTCTTCATGCTCCAAAGCTTGATCTTAATGCATCAGCCCCATAGAGTGTGACCCGCACTGTAACTTCATGCTCCAGAGCTTGATCTAGTGAATCAGCCCCACAGAGTGTGACCCGCACTGTCACATCATGCACTAGAGCTTGATCTAGTACATAAGCCCCACAGAGTGTGACCCGCACTGTCACTTCATGCTCCAGAGATCGATCTTAGTGCATCAGCCCCACAGAGTGTGACCCGCACTGTCACTTCATGCTCAAGAGCTTGATTTTAGTGCATCTGCCCCACAGAGTGTGACCCGCATTGTCGCATCATGCTCCAGAGCTTGATCTAGTGCATCCGCCGCACAGAGTGTGACCCGCACTATAACGTCATGCTCCAGAGATTGATCTTAGTGCATCAGCCCCACAGAGTGTGACCCGCAGTGTCACTTCATGCTCCAGAGCTTGATCTAGTGCATGAGCCCCACAGAGTGTGACCTGCACTGACGCATCATGCTCCAGAGCTTGATCTAGTGCATGAGCACCACAGAGTGTGACCCGCACTGTCGCATCATGCTCCAGAGCTTGATCTTAGTGCATCAGCCCCCACAGAGTGTGACCCGCACTGTCACATCATGCTCCAGAGCTTGATCTAGTGCATCCGCCCCACAGAGTGTGACCCGCACAGTCACTTCATGCTCCAGAGATTGATCTTAGTGCAACAGCCTCACAGAATGTGACTCGCACTGTAACTTCATGCTCCAGAGCTTGATCTAGTGCATCAGCCGCACAGAGTGTGACCCGCACTGTCGCATCATGCTCCAGAGATTGATCTTAGTGCATCAGCCCCACAGAGTGTGACCCACACTGTCACTTCATGCTCCAGAGATTGATCTTAGTGCATCAGCCCCACAGAGTGTGACCCGCACTGTCACATCATGCTGCAGAGCTTGATCTTAGTGCATCAGCCCCACAGAGTGTGACCCGCACTGTCACATCATGCTCCAGAGATTGATCTTAGTGCATCTGCCCCACAGAGTGTGACCCGCACTGTTGCATCATGCTCCAGAGATTGATCTAGTGCATCCGCCCCACAGAGTGAGACCCGCACTGTCACTTCATGCTCCAGAGCTTGATCTTAGTGCATCAGCCCCACAGAGTTTGACCCGCACTGTCACTTCATGCTCCAGAGCTTGATCTAGTGCATGAGCCCAACAGAGTGAGACCCGCACTGCCACATCATGCTCCAGAGCTTGATCTAGTGCATCTGCCCCAGAGAGTGTGACCCGCACTGTCGCATCATGCTCCAGAGCTTGATCTAGTGCATCGGCCCCACAGAGTGTGACCCGCACTGTTGCATCATGCTCCAGAGCTTGATCTACTGCATCCGCCCCACAGAGTGTGACCCGCACTGTAACTTCATGCTCCAGAGATTGATCTTAGTGCATCAGCCCCACAGAGTGTGACCCGCAGTGTCACTTCATGCTCCAGAGCTTGATCTAGTGCATGAGCCCCACAGAGTGTGACCCGCACTGAAGCATCATGCTCCAGAGCTTGATCTAGTGCATGAGCACCACAGAGTGTGACCAGCACTGACGCATCATGCTCCAGAACTTGATCTTAGTGCATCAGCCCCCACAGAGTGTGACCCGCACTGTCACATCATGCTCCAGAGCTTGATCTAGTGCATCCGCCCCACAGAGTGTGACCCGCACAGTCACTTCATGCTCCAGAGATTGATCTTAGTGCATCAGCCTCACAGAGTGTGACTCGCACTGTAACTTCATGCTCCAGAGCTTGATCTAGTGCATCAGCCACACAGAGTTTGACCCGCACTGTCATATCATGCTCCAGAGATTGTTCTTAGTGCATCTGCCTCACAGAGTGTGACCCACACTGTTGCATCATGCTCCAGAGCTTGCTCTACTGCATCCGCCCCACAGAGTGAGACCCGCACTGTCACTTCATGCTCCAGAGCTTGATCTCAGTGCATCAGCCCCACAGAGTTTGACCCGCACTGTCACTTCATGCTCCAGAGCTTCATCTAGAGCATGAGCCCCACAGAGTGAGACCCGCACTGCCACATAATGCTCCAGAGCTTGATCTAGTGCATCTGCCCCACAGAGTGTGACCCGCACTGTCACATCATGCTCCAGAGCTTGATCTAGTGCATCAGCCCCACAGAGTGTGACCCTCACTGTAACTTCATGCTCCAGAGATTGATCTTAGTGCATCAGCCCCACAGAGTGTGACCCGCACTGTCACTTCATGCTCCAGAGCTTGATCTTAATACATTAGCCCCACAGAGTGTGACACGCACTGTCAATTCATGGTCCAGAGCTTGATCTAGTGCATCCGCCCCACAGAGTGTGACCCGCACTGTCTCTTCATGCTCCAAAGCTTGATCTTAATGCATCAGCCCCATAGAGTGTGACCCGCACTGTAACTTCATGCTCCAGAGCTTGATCTAGTGAATCAGCCCCACAGAGTGTGACCCGCACTGTCACATCATGCACTAGAGCTTGATCTAGTACATAAGCCCCACAGAGTGTGACCCGCACTGTCACTTCATGCTCCAGAGATCGATCTTAGTGCATCAGCCCCACAGAGTGTGACCCGCACTGTCACTTCATGCTCAAGAGCTTGATTTTAGTGCATCTGCCCCACAGAGTGTGACCCGCATTGTCGCATCATGCTCCAGAGCTTGATCTAGTGCATCCGCCGCACAGAGTGTGACCCGCACTATAACGTCATGCTCCAGAGATTGATCTTAGTGCATCAGCCCCACAGAGTGTGACCCGCAGTGTCACTTCATGCTCCAGAGCTTGATCTAGTGCATGAGCCCCACAGAGTGTGACCTGCACTGACGCATCATGCTCCAGAGCTTGATCTAGTGCATGAGCACCACAGAGTGTGACCCGCACTGTCGCATCATGCTCCAGAGCTTGATCTTAGTGCATCAGCCCCCACAGAGTGTGACCCGCACTGTCACATCATGCTCCAGAGCTTGATCTAGTGCATCCGCCCCACAGAGTGTGACCCGCACAGTCACTTCATGCTCCAGAGATTGATCTTAGTGCAACAGCCTCACAGAATGTGACTCGCACTGTAACTTCATGCTCCAGAGCTTGATCTAGTGCATCAGCCGCACAGAGTGTGACCCGCACTGTCGCATCATGCTCCAGAGATTGATCTTAGTGCATCAGCCCCACAGAGTGTGACCCACACTGTCACTTCATGCTCCAGAGATTGATCTTAGTGCATCAGCCCCACAGAGTGTGACCCGCACTGTCACATCATGCTGCAGAGCTTGATCTTAGTGCATCAGCCCCACAGAGTGTGACCCGCACTGTCACATCATGCTCCAGAGATTGATCTTAGTGCATCTGCCCCACAGAGTGTGACCCGCACTGTTGCATCATGCTCCAGAGATTGATCTAGTGCATCCGCCCCACAGAGTGAGACCCGCACTGTCACTTCATGCTCCAGAGCTTGATCTTAGTGCATCAGCCCCACAGAGTTTGACCCGCACTGTCACTTCATGCTCCAGAGCTTGATCTAGTGCATGAGCCCAACAGAGTGAGACCCGCACTGCCACATCATGCTCCAGAGCTTGATCTAGTGCATCTGCCCCAGAGAGTGTGACCCGCACTGTCGCATCATGCTCCAGAGCTTGATCTAGTGCATCGGCCCCACAGAGTGTGACCCGCACTGTCACTTCATGCTCCAGAGCTTGATCTTAGTGCATCAGCCCCACAGAGTGTGACCCGCACTGTTGCATCATGCTCCAGAGCTTGATCTAGTGCATCCGCCCCACAGAGTGAGACCCGCACTGTCACTTCATGCTCCAGAGCTTGATCTTAGTGCATCAGCCCCACAGAGTTTGACCCGCACTGTCACTTCATGCTACAGAGCTTGATCTAGTACATGAGCCCCACAGAGTGAGACCCGCACTGCCACATCATGCTCCAGAGCTTGATCTAGTGCATCTGCCCCACAGAGTGTGACCCGCACTGTCACATCATGGTCCAGAGCTTGATCTAGTGCATCAGTCCCACCGAGTGTGACCCACACTGTCATCTCATGCTCCAGAGCTTGATCTTAGTGCATCCTCCCCACAGAGTGTGACCCGCACTGTCACATCATGCTCCAGAGCCCTGATCTAGTGCATCAGCCCCACAGAGTGTGACCCTCACTGGAACTTCATGCTCCAGAGATTGATCTTAGTGCATCAGCCCCACAGAGTGTGACCCGCACTGTCACTTCATGCTCCAGAGCTTGATCTTAATACATTAGCTCCACAGAGTGTGACCCGCACTGTTGCATCACGCTCCAGAGATTGATCTTAGTGCATCTGCCCCACAGAGTGTGACTCGCACTGTAACTTCATGCTCCAGAGCTTGATCTAGTGCATCTGCCCCACAGAGTGTGACCCGCACTGTCACTTTATGCTCCAGAGCTTGATCCTAGTGCATCCGCCCCACAGAGTGTGACCCGGACTGTCTCTTCATGCTCCAAAGCTTGATCTTAGTGCATCAGCCCCACAGAGTGTGACCCGCACTGTAACTTCATGCTCCAGAGCTTGATCTATTGAATCAGCACCACAGAGTTTGACCCGCACTGTCACATCATGCACTAGAGCTTGATCTAGTACATAAGCCCCACAGAGTGTGACCCGCACTGTCACTTCATGCTCCAGAGCTTGATCTAGTACATAAGCCCCACAGAGTTTGACCCGCACTGTCACTTCATGCTCCAGAGATCGATCTTAGTGCATCAGCCCCACAGAGTGTGACCCGCACTGTCACTTCATGCTCCAGAGCTTGATTTTAGTGCATCTGCCCCACAGAGTGTGACCCGCATTGTCGCATCATGCTCCAGAGCTTGATCTAGTGCATCCGCCCCACAGAGTGTGACCCGCACTGTAACTTCATGCTCCAGAGATTGATCTTAGTGCATCAGCCCCACAGAGTGTGACCCGCAGTGTCACTTCATGCTCCAGAGCTTAATCTAGTGCATGAACCCCACAGAGTGTGACCCGCACTGTTGCATCATGCTCCAGAACTTGATCTAGTGCATGAGCACCACAGAGTGTGACCTGCACTGTCGCATCATGCTACAGAGCTTGATCTTAGTGCATCAGCCCCACAGAGTATGACCCGCACTGTCACATCATGCTCCAGAGCTTGATCTAGTGCATCCGCCCCACAGAGTGTGACCCGCACAGTCACTTCATGCTCCAGAGATTGATCTTAGTGCATCAGCCTCACAGAGTGTGACTCGCACTGTAACTTCATGCTCCAGAGCTTGATCTAGTGCATCAGCCGCATAGAGTGTGACCCGCACTGTCGCATCATGCTCCAGAGATTGATCTTAGTTCATCAGCCCCACAGAGTGTGACCCACACTGTCACTTCATGCTCCAGAGATTGATCTTAGTGCATCAGCCCCACAGAGTGTGACCCGCACTGTCACATCATGCTCCAGAGCTTGATCTTAGTGCATCTGCCCCACAGAGTGTGACCCGCACTGTTGCATCATGCTCCAGAGATTGATCTAGTGCATCCGCCCCACAGAGTGAGACCCGCACTGTCACTTCATGCTCCAGAGCTTGATCTTAGTGCATCAGCCCCACCGAGTTTGACCCGCACTGTCACTTCATGCTCCAGAGCTTGATCTAGTGCATGAGCCCAACAGAGTGAGACCCGCACTGCCACATCATGCTCCAGAGCTTGATCTAGTGCATCTGCCCCAGAGAGTGTGACCCGCACTGTCGCATCATGCTCCAGAGCTTGATCTAGTGCATCGGCCCCACAGAGTGTGACCCGCACTGTCACTTCATGCTCCAGAGCTTGATCTTAGTGCATCAGCCCCACAGAGTGTGACCCGCACTGTTGCATCATGCTCCAGAGCTTGATCTAGTGCATCCGCCCCACAGAGTGAGACCCGCACTGTCACTTCATGCTCCAGAGCTTGATCTTAGTGCATCAGCCCCACAGAGTTTGACCCGCACTGTCACTTCATGCTACAGAGCTTGATCTAGTACATGAGCCCCACAGAGTGAGACCCGCACTGCCACATCATGCTCCAGAGCTTGATCTAGTGCATCTGCCCCACAGAGTGTGACCCGCACTGTCACATCATGGTCCAGAGCTTGATCTAGTGCATCAGTCCCACCGAGTGTGACCCACACTGTCATCTCATGCTCCAGAGCTTGATCTTAGTGCATCCTCCCCACAGAGTGTGACCCGCACTGTCACATCATGCTCCAGAGCTTGATCTAGTGCATCAGCCCCACAGAGTGTGACCCTCACTGGAACTTCATGCTCCAGAGATTGATCTTAGTGCATCAGCCCCACAGAGTGTGACCCGCACTGTCACTTCATGCTCCAGAGCTTGATCTTAATACATTAGCTCCACAGAGTGTGACCCGCACTGTTGCATCATGCTCCAGAGATTGATCTTAGTGCATCTGCCCCACAGAGTGTGACTCGCACTGTAACTTCATGCTCCAGAGCTTGATCTAGTGCATCTGCCCCACAGAGTGTGACCCGCACTGTCACTTTATGCTCCAGAGCTTGATCCTAGTGCATCCGCCCCACAGAGTGTGACCCGGACTGTCTCTTCATGCTCCAAAGCTTGATCTTAGTGCATCAGCCCCACAGAGTGTGACCCGCACTGTAACTTCATGCTCCAGAGCTTGATCTATTGAATCAGCACCACAGAGTTTGACCCGCACTGTCACATCATGCACTAGAGCTTGATCTAGTACATAAGCCCCACAGAGTGTGACCCGCACTGTCACTTCATGCTCCAGAGCTTGATCTAGTACATAAGCCCCACAGAGTTTGACCCGCACTGTCACTTCATGCTCCAGAGATCGATCTTAGTGCATGAGCCCCACAGAGTGTGACCCGCACTGTCACTTCATGCTCCAGAGCTTGATTTTAGTGCATCTGCCCCACAGAGTGTGACCCGCATTGTCGCATCATGCTCCAGAGCTTGATCTAGTGCATCCGCCCCACAGAGTGTGACCCGCACTGTAACTTCATGCTCCAGAGATTGATCTTAGTGCATCAGCCCCACAGAGTGTGACCCGCAGTGTCACTTCATGCTCCAGAGCTTAATCTAGTGCATGAACCCCACAGAGTGTGACCCGCACTGTTGCATCATGCTCCAGAACTTGATCTAGTGCATGAGCACCACAGAGTGTGACCTGCACTGTCGCATCATGCTACAGAGCTTGATCTTAGTGCATCAGCCCCCACAGAGTATGACCCGCACTGTCACATCATGCTCCAGAGCTTGATCTAGTGTATCCGCCCCACAGAGTGTGACCCGCACAGTCACTTCATGCTCCAGAGATTGATCTTAGTGCATCAGCCTCACAGAGTGTGACTCGCACTGTAACTTCATGCTCCAGAGCTTGATCTAGTGCATCAGCCGCACAGAGTGTGACCCGCACTGTCGCATCATGCTCCAGAGATTGATCTTAGTGCATCAGCCCCACAGAGTGTGACCCACACTATCAATTCATGCTCCAGAGATTGATCTTAGTGCATCAGCCCCACAGAGTGTGACCCGCACAGTCACATCATGCTGCAGAGCTTGATTTTAGTGCATCTGCCCCACAGAGTGTGACCCGCATTGTCGCATCATGCTCCAGAGCTTGATCTAGTGCATCCGCCCCACAGAGTGTGACCCGCACTGTAACTTCATGCTCCAGAGATTGATCTTAGTGCATCAGCCCCACAGAGTGTGACCCGCAGTGTCACTTCATGCTCCAGAGCTTAATCTAGTGCATGAACCCCACAGAGTGTGACCCGCACTGTTGCATCATGCTCCAGAACTTGATCTAGTGCATGAGCACCACAGAGTGTGACCTGCACTGTCGCATCATGCTACAGAGCTTGATCTTAGTGCATCAGCCCCACAGAGTATGACCCGCACTGTCACATCATGCTCCAGAGCTTGATCTAGTGCATCCGCCCCACAGAGTGTGACCCGCACAGTCACTTCATGCTCCAGAGATTGATCTTAGTGCATCAGCCTCACAGAGTGTGACTCGCACTGTAACTTCATGCTCCAGAGCTTGATCTAGTGCATCAGCCGCACAGAGTGTGACCCGCACTGTCGCATCATGCTCCAGAGATTGATCTTAGTGCATCAGCCCCACAGAGTGTGACCCACACTGTCACTTCATGCTCCAGAGATTGATCTTAGTGCATCAGCCCCACAGAGTGTGACCCGCACTGTCACATCATGCTCCAGAGCTTGATTTTAGTGCATCTGCCCCACAGAGTGTGACCCGCATTGTCGCATCATGCTCCAGAGCTTAATCTAGTGCATCCGCCCCACAGAGTGTGACCCGCACTGTAACTTCATGCTCCAGAGATTGATCTTAGTGCATCAGCCCCACAGAGTGTGACCCGCAGTGTCACTTCATGCTCCAGAGCTTAATCTAGTGCATGAACCCCACAGAGTGTGACCCGCACTGTTGCATCATGCTCCAGAACTTGATCTAGTGCATGAGCACCACAGAGTGTGACCTGCACTGTCGCATCATGCTACAGATCTTGATCTTAGTGCATCAGCCCCCACAGAGTATGACCCGCACTGTCACATCATGCTCCAGAGCTTGATCTAGTGCATCCGCCCCACAGAGTGTGACCCGCACAGTCACTTCATGCTCCAGAGATTGATCTTAGTGCATCAGCCTCACAGGGTGTGACTCGCACTGTAACTTCATGCTCCAGAGCTTGATCTAGTGCATCAGCCGCACAGAGTGTGACCCGCACTGTCACTTCATGTTCCAGAGCTTGATCTAGTGAATCAGCCCCACAGAGTGTGACCCCCACTGTCACTTCATGCTCCAGAGCTTGATCTTAGTGCATCAGCCCCACAGAGTGTGACCCGCACTGTCACATCATGCTCCAGAGCTTGATCTAGTGCATCCGCCCCACAGAGTGTGACCCGCACAGTCACTTCATGCTCCAGAGATTGATCTTAGTGCATCAGCCTCACAGAGTGTGACTCGCACTGTAACTTCATGCTCCAGAGCTTGATCTAGTGCATCAGCCGCACAGAGTGTGACCCGCACTGTCACTTCATGTTCCAGAGCTTGATCTAGTGAATCAGCCCCACAGAGTGTGACCCCCACTGTCACTTCATGCTCCAGAGCTTGATCTTAGTGCATCAGCCCCACAGAGTGTGACCCGCACTGTCACTTCATGCTCCAGAGCTTAATCTAGTGCATGAGCCCCACAGAGTGTGACCCGCACTGTCACTTCATGCTCCAGAGCTTGATCTATTGCATTCGCCCCACAGAGTGTGACCCGCACTGTCACTTCATGCTCCAGAGATCGATCTTAGTGCATCAGCCCCACAGAGTGTGACCCCCACTGTCACTTCATGCTCCAGAGCTTGATCTTAGTGCATCAGCCCCACAGAGTGTGACCCGCACTGTCACATCATGCTCCAGAGCTTGATCTAGTGCATCCGCCCCACAGAGTGTGACCCGCACAGTCACTTCATGCTCCAGAGATTGATCTTAGTGCATCAGCCCCACAGAGTGTGACCCGCACTGTTGCATCATGCTGCAGAGCTTGATCTAGGGCATCCGCCCCACAGAGTGTGACCCACACTGTCACATCATGCTCCAGAGATTGATCTTAGGGCATCTGCCCCACAGAGTGTGACCCTCACTGTCACATCATGCTCCAGAGATTGATCTTAGTGCATCTGCCCCACAGAGTGTGACACGCACTGTCACATCATGCTCCAGAGATTGATCTTAGTGCATCTGCCCCACAGAGTGTGACCCGCACTGTTGCATCATGCTCCAGAGATTGATCTTAGTGCATCAGCCCCACAGAGTGTGACCCGCACTGTCACTTCATGCTCCAGAGCTTGATCTAGTGCATCAGCCCCACAGAGTGTGACCCTCACTGTCACATCATGCTCCAGAGATTGATTTTAGTGCATCTGCCCCACAGAGTGTGACACGCACTGTCACATCATGCTCCAGAGCTTGATCTAGTGCATCAGCCCCACAGAGTGTGACCCTCACTGGAACTTCATGCTCCAGAGATTGATCTTAGTGCATCAGCCCTACAGAGTGTGACCCGCACTGTCACTTCATGCTCCAAAGCTTGATCTTAATACATTAGCTCCACAGAGTGTGACAAGCACTGTCAATTCATGCTCCAGAGCTTGATCTAGTGCATCCGCCCCACAGAGTGAGACCCGCACTGTCACTTCATGCTCCAGAGCTTGATCTTAGTGCATCAGCCGCACAGAGTGTGACCCGCACTGTCACTTCATGCTCCAGAGATTGATCTTAGTGCATCTGCCCCACAGAGTGTGACCCTCACTGTCACATCATGCTCCAGAGATTGATCTTAGTGCATCTGCCCCACAGAGTTTGACACGCACTGTCACATCATGCTCCAGAGATTGATCTTAGTGCATCTGCCCCACAGAGTGTGACCCGCACTGTTGCATCATGCTCCAGAGATTGATCTTAGTGCATCAGCCCCACAGAGTGTGACCCGCACTGTCACTTCATGCTCCAGAGCTTGATCTAGTGCATCTGCCCCACAGAGTGTGACCCGCACTGTTGCATCATGCTCCAGAGATTGATCTTAGTGCATCAGCCCCACAGAGTGTGACCCGCACTGTCACTTCATGCTCCAGAGATTGATCTAGTGCATCAGCCCCACAGAGTGTGACCCGCACTGTCACTTCATGCTCCAGAGCTTGATCTAGTGAATCAGCCCCACAGAGTGTGACCCGCACTGTCACTTCATGCTCCAGAGCTTGATCTTAGTGCATCAGCCCCACAGAGTGTGAACCGCACTGCCACTTCATGCTCCAGAGCTTGATCTAGAGCATGAGCCCCACAGAGTGAGACCCGCACTGCCACATAATGCTCCAGAGCTTGATCTAGTGCATCTGCCCCACAGAGTGTGACCCGCACTGTCACATCATGGTCCAGAGCTTGATCTAGTTCATCAGTCCCACAGAGTGTGACCCACACTGTCATCTCATGCTCCAGAGCTTGATCTTAGTGCATCTGCCCCACAGAGTGAGACCCGCACTGTCACTTTATGCTCCAGAGCTTGATCTTAGTACATCCGCCCCACAGAGTGTGACCCGCACTGTCTCTTCATGCTCCAAAGCTTGATCTTAATGCATCAGCCCCACAGAGTGTGACCCGCACTGTAACTTCATGCTCCAGAGCTTGATCTAGTGAATCAGCCCCACAGAGTGTGACCCGCAGTGTCACATCATGCACTAGAGCTTGATCTAGTACATAAGCCCCACAGAGTGTGACCCGCACTGTCACTTCATGCTCCAGAGCTTGATCTAGTACATAAGCCCCACAGAGTGTGACCCGCACTGTCACTTCATGCTCCAGAGATCGATCTTAGTGAATCAGCCCCACAGAGTGTGACCCGCACTGTCACTTCATGCTCCAGAGCTTGATTTTAGTGCATCTGCCCCTCAGAGTGTGACCCGCATTGTCGCATCATGCTCCAGAGCTTGATCTAGTGCACCCGCCCCACAGAATGTGACCCGCACTATAACGTCATGCTCCAGAGATTGATCTTAGTGCATCAGCCCCACAGAGTGTGACCCGCAGTGTCACTTCATGCTCCAGAGCTTGATCTAGTGCATGAGCCCCACAGATTGTGACCCGCACTGACGCATCATGCTCCAGAGCTTGATCTAGTGCATGAGCACCACAGAGTGTGACCCGCACTGTCGCATCATGCTCCAGAGCTTGATCTTAGTGCATCAGCCCCCACAGAGTGTGACCCGCACTGTCACATCATGCTCCAGAGCTTGATCTAGTGCATCCGCCCCACAGAGTGTGACCCGCACTGTCACTTCATGCTCCAGAGATTGATCTTAGTGCATCAGCCTCACAGAGTGTGACCCGCACTGTCACTTTATGCTCCAGAGCTTGATCTTAGTGCATCCGCCCCACAGAGTGTGACCCGGACTGTCTCTTCATGCTCCAGAGCTTGATCTTGGTGCATCCGCCCCACAGAGTGTGACCCGCACTGTAACTTCATGCTCCAGAGCTTGATCTAGTGAATCAGCACCACAGAGTGTGACCCGCACTGTCACATCATGCACTAGAGCTTGATCTAGTACATAAGTGTAGGAAAGTACCATCTTGCCTGGCATGTTACCCCCATTTTTTCAACGTATATATGTTGTTTTAGTTGTATGTGTCACTGGGACCCTGGTAACCCAGGGCCCCAGTGCTCATAAGTGTGCCTGAATGTGTTACCTGTGTAGTGACTAACTGTCTCACTGAGGCTCTGCTAACCAGAACCTCAGTGGTTATGCTCTCTCATTTCTTTCCAAATTGTCACTGACAGGCTAGTGACCATTTTTACCAATTTACATTGGCTTACTGGAACACCCTTATAATTCCCTAGTATATGGTACTGAGGTACCCAGGGTATTGGGGTTCCAGGAGATCCCTATGGGCTGCAGCATTTCTTTTGCCACCCATAGGGAGCTCTGACAATTCTTACACAGGCCTGCCACTGCAGCCTGAGTGAAATAACGTCCACGTTATTTCACAGCCATTTTACACTGCACTTAAGTAACTTATAAGTCACCTATATGTCTAACCTTTACCTGGTAAAGGTTAGGTGCAAAGTTACTTAGTGTGAGGGCACCCTGGCACTAGCCAAGGTGCCCCCACATTGTTCAGAGCCAATTCCCTGAACTTTGTGAGTGCGGGGACACCATTACACGCGTGCACTACATATAGGTCACTACCTATATGTAGCTTCACAATGGTAACTCCGAATATGGCCATGTAACATGTCTATGATCATGGAATTGCCCCCTCTATGCCATCCTGGCATAGTTGGCACAATCCCATGATCCCAGTGGTCTGTAGCACAGACCCTGGTACTGCCAAACTGCCCTTCCTGGGGTTTCACTGCAGCTGCTGCTGCTGCCAACTCCTCAGACAGGCATCTGCCCTCCTGGGGTCCAGCCAGGCCTGGCCCAGGATGGCAGAACAAAGAACTTCCTCTGAGAGAGGGTGTGACACCCTCTCCCTTTGGAAAATGGTGTGAAGGCAGGGGAGGAGTAGCCTCCCCCAGCCTCTGGAAATGCTTTCTTGGGCACAGATGTGCCCAATTCTGCATAAGCCAGTCTACACCGGTTCAGGGACCCCTTAGCCCCTGCTCTGGCACGAAACTGGACAAAGGAAAGGGGAGTGACCACTCCCCTGACCTGCACCTCCCCTGGGAGGTGTCCAGAGCTCCTCCATTGTGCTCCAGACCTCTGCCATCTTGGAAACAGAGGTGCTGCTGGCACACTGGACTGCTCTGAGTGGCCAGTGCCACCAGGTGATGTCAGAGACTCCTGCTGATAGGCTCCTTCCGGTGTTAGTAGCCTATCCTCTCTCCTAGGTAGCCAAACCCTCTTTTCTGGCTATTTAGGGTCTCTGTCTCTGGGGAAACTTTAGATAACGAATGCATGAGCTCAGCCGAGTTCCTCTGCATCTCTCTCTTCACCTTCTGATAAGGAAACGACTGCTGACCGCGCTGGAAGCCTGCAAACCTGCAACATAGTAGCAAAGACGACTACTGCAACTCTGTAACGCTGATCCTGCCGCCTTCTCAACTGTTTTCCTGCTTGTGCATGCTGTGGGGGTAGTCTGCCTCCTCTCTGCACCAGAAGCTCCGAAGAAATCTCCTGTGGGTCGACGGAATCTTCCCCCTGCAACCGCAGGCACCAAAAAGCTGCATTACCGGTCCCTTGGGTCTCCTCTCAGCACGACGAGCGAGGTCCCTCGATTCCAGTGACTCTGTCCATGTGACCCCCACAGTCCAGTGACTCTTCAGTCCAAGTTTGGTGGAGGTAAGTCCTTGCCTCACCTCGCTGGGCTGCATTGCTGGGAACCGCGACTTTGCAGCTACTCCGGCCCCTGTGCACTTCCGGCGGAAATCCTTTGTGCACAGCCAAGCCTGGGTCCACGGCACTCTAACCTGCACTGCACGACTTTCTAAGTTGGTCTCCGGCGACGTGGGACTCCTTTGTGCAACTTCGGCAAGCACTGTTTCACGCATCCTCGTAGTGCCTGTTTCTGGCACTTCTCCGGGTGCTACCTGCTTCAGTGAGGGCTCTTTTTCTTGCTCGACGTCCCCTCTCTCTTCAGATCCAATTTTCGACCTTCTGGTCCCTCCTGGGCCCCAGCAGCGTCCAAAAACGCTAAACACACGATTTGCAGCTAGCAAGGCTTGTTGGCATTCTTTCGGCGGGAAAACACTTCTGCACGACTGTACACGGCAAGTGGGATCCGTCCACCAAAGGGGAAGTCTCTAGCCCTTTTCTTTCCTGCAGAAACCTCAGCTTCTTCTGTCCAGTAGAAGCTTCTTTGCACCCGCAGCTGGCATTTCCTGGGCATCTGCCCATCTCCGACTTGCTTGTGACTTTTGGACTTGGTCCCCTTGTTCCACAGGTACCCTAGATTGGAAATCCACAGTTGTTGCATTGCTGGTTTGTTTCTTTCCTGCATTATTCCTCTAACACGACTTCTTTGTCCTTAGGGGAACTTTAGTGCACTTTGCACTCACTTTTCAGGGTCTTGGGGAGGGTTATTTTTCTAACTCTCACTATTTTCTAATAGTCCCAGCGACCCTCTACAAGGTCACATAGGTTTGGGGTCCATTCGTGGTTCGCATTCCACTTTTGGAGTATATGGTTTGTGTTGCCCCTATCCCTATGTTTCCCCATTGCATCCTATTGTAACTATACATTGTTTGCACTGTTTTCTAAGACTATACTGCATATTTTTGCTATTGTGTATATATATCTTGTGTATATTTCCTATCCTCTCACTGAGGGTACACTCTAAGATACTTTGGCATATTGTCATGAAAATAAAGTACCTTTATTTTTAGTATAACTGTGTATTGTGTTTTCTTATGATATTGTGCATATGACACTAGGTGGTACTGTAGTAGCTTCACACGTCTCCTAGTTCAGCCTAAGCTGCTCTGCTAAGCTACCATTATCTATCAGCCTAAGCTGCTAGACACCCTATACACTAATAAGGGATAACTGGGCCTGGTGCAAGGTGCAAGTACCCCTTGGTACTCACTACAAGCCAGTCCAGCCTCCTACATTGGTTGTGCAGTGGTGGGATAAGTGCTTGAGACTGCTTACCACTCTTGTCATTGTACTTTTCATAAGAGAAAAATATACAAAACAAGGTCAGTGTATATACACATAGCCAAAAAGTTTTGCATTTCCTCTTTTCACTCTTTTCTAAGTGCTGAAAAGTACCTCTAAACTTTCAAAAAGTTCTTAAAAGTTTAAAAAGTTTTTTCTGTCTTTCCAAAAAGTTCTGAAAACTTTTTTCTCTTTTTCTATCACTTTAACTCTCTCTAAAAATGTCTGGCACAGGCCAAACTGGTGATCTGTCCAAACTTGCATATGACAACCTTAGCTGGAAAAGAGCAAGGAGTCTCTGTATAGAGAGAGGTTTGAGTGTAGGGAAGAATCCTTCCTTGGAACTGTTACTTAACATGCTTAGAGAACAGGATAAGGCCAAAGGTGCCCCATCTGTTGAAAAAGTACCTAATAGTTCTCAATCTGATTCAGGGACTCCCCCAGGAAAAGATTCAGGAAAGAAACTCCCTAGCCTGCCCATTACTAGACAGTCTAGCATAGTTGGGAATGATGATGAGCCACACCATACAAATAGTGTTGTCTCACATCATAGCAAAAGCATTTATTCTCACCATACTGGTAGTAATGTTTCTGTTAACCAAGCTGTTAGGGTGGCTTCTGTAAGGGACAGGTCTCCTTCTGTTCATTCCCATCATAGCTCTGTTTCTAGAAATGTCCCTCCCACCAACCCTGATGACAGAATGTTAGAGAGGGAACTCAATAAGTTGAGGGTGGAACAAACCAGACTGAAGCTTAAAAAGCAACAGCTGGATTTGGATAGACAGTCTTTTGAATTAGAGAAGGAAAGACAGAAGTTGGGTTTAGATACCCATGGTGGCAGCAGCAGTATTCCCCATAGTCATCCTGCAAAAGAGCGTGATTCCAGGAATCTGCACAAGATAGTTCCCCCTTATAAGGAGGGGGATGACATTAACAAGTGGTTTGCTGCACTTGAGAGGGCCTGTGTTGTACAGGATATCCCTCAAAGGCAGTGGGCTGCTATCCTATGGCTATCATTTAGTGGAAAAGGTAGGGATAGGCTCCTTACTGTGAAAGAAAATGATGCTAATAATTTCCAAGTTCTTAAGAATGCACTCCTGGATGGTTATGGCTTAACCACTGAACAGTACAGGATAAAGTTCAGAGAGACCAAAAAGGAGTCTTCACAAGACTGGGTTGATTTCATTGACCATTCAGTGAAGGCCTTGGAGGGGTGGTTACATGGCAGTAAAGTTACTGATTATGACAGCCTGTATAACTTAATCCTGAGAGAGCATATTCTTAATAATTGTGTGTCTGATTTGTTGCACCAGTACTTGGTGGACTCTGATCTGACCTCTCCCCAAGAATTGGGAAAGAAGGCAGACAAATGGGTCAGAACAAGAGTGAACAGAAAAGTTCATACAGGGGGTGACAAAGATGGCAACAAAAAGAAGGATGGTAAGTCTTCTGACAAGGGTGGGGACAAATCTAAAAATGAGTCTTCATCAGGCCCACAAAAACACTCTGGTGGGGGTGGTGGGTCAAAATCCTCCTTTAATCAGAACAAGGAAAATAAACCATGGTGCTATTTATGTAAAATAAAAGGCCATTGGACAACAGATCCCAGTTGTCCAAAGAAAGGCACCACAGCTCCTACCACTACAACCCCTACTACTACACCTAGTGTCCCTACTAATAGCAGTAGTGGTGGGAGCAAACCTACTAATAGCCAATCCAAGGGAGTAGCTGGGCTCACTTTTGGTAATTTAGTTGGGGTTGGTCTGATTAGGGAGACCACAGAGGCTACTTTAGTCTCTGAAGGGGCTATTGATTTAGCCACTTTGGTTGCTTGCCCCCATAACTTGGAGAAGTACAAGCAACTAACCCTAATAAATGGTGTTGAGGTCCAGGCCTACAGGGACACAGGTGCCAGTGTCACAATGGTGATTGAGAAACTGGTGCACCCTGAACAACACATACTTGGACACCAGTACCAAGTAACCGATGCTCACAACATAACACAAAGCCACCCCATGGCTGTTGTAAATCTCAACTGGGGGGGGGGGTAACTGGTCCAAAGAAAGTTGTGGTAGCTTCAGATTTACCTGTAGACTGTCTATTAGGGAATGATTTGGAGACATCAGCTTGGTCAGATGTGGAGTTGGAGGCCCATGCAGCAATGCTGGGCATCCCAGGGCATATTTTTGCTTTGACAAGGGCTCAGGCCAAAAAGCAAAAAGGACAGGGAAGCTTGGATCCTGGAACAATGGACCAAGTGCTCCCTAAAGCTAGGGCTAGTAGAAGCAAACCACTTCCTACTATCCCTCCCTCTACAGTGGATTCAACTTCTGAGGAAGAAGAATTCCCTCCCTGTGCAGAACCTACACCAGAGGAGCTGGAAGCAGACACTGCTGAGCTTTTGGGTGAAGGGGGGCCTGCCAGAGAGGAGCTGAGTGTGGCACAGCAAACCTGTCCCACATTAGAGGGTCTCAGACAGCAAGCTGTCAAACAGGCTAATGGGGATGTCAGTGACTCTCACAGAGTTTACTGGGAGGACAACCTCTTGTACACTGAGCATAGGGATCCTAAACCTGGAGCTGCCAGGAGATTAGTGATTCCTCAGGAGTACAGAAAGTTCCTCCTAACACTGGCACATGACATTCCCTTAGCTGGGCATCTAGGACAAATGAAAACTTGGGACAGGCTTGTTCCCCTGTTTCATTGGCCTAGGATGTCTGAGGACACAAAATAATTTTGTAAGTCCTGTGAAACCTGTCAAGCCAGTGGCAAGACATGTGGCACCCCAAAGGCACCCCTTATCCCACTGCCTGTGGTTGGGGTTCCCTTTGAAAGGGTAGGGGTTGACATAGTTGGCCCCCTTGACCCTCCTACTGCTTCAGGCAATAGGTTTATCTTAGTGGTAGTGGACCATGCCACAAGATATCCTGAAGCTATTCCTTTAAGGACCACTACAGCACCTGCAGTGGCAAAGGCCCTCCTGGGAATATTTTCCAGGGTGGGCTTCCCAAAGGAAGTAGTATCAGACAGAGGAAGCAATTTCATGTCTGCATACTTAAAGGCCATGTGGAAGGAGTGTGGTGTAACGTACAAGTTCACAACACCCTATCATCCACAAACAAATGGACTGGTGGAGAGATTTAATAAAACTCTCAAAGGCATGATTATGGGTCTCCCTGAAAAACTCCGCAGGAGATGGGATATCCTTCTACCATGCCTCCTTTTTGCCTACAGGGAGGTACCCCAGAAAGGAGTGGGCTTCAGCCCCTTTGAACTTCTTTTTGGACACCCTGTTAGGGGTCCACTCACACTTGTAAAGGAGGGTTGGGAACAACCTTTAAAAGCTCCTAAGCAGGATATTGTGGATTATGTACTTGGCCTCAGATCAAGGATGGCTGAGTACATGAAAAAGGCCAGTAAAAACCTTCAGGCCAGCCAAGAGCTCCAGAAGCAATGGCATGATCAGAAGGCTGTTTTGGTTCAGTACCAACCAGGGCAGAAAGTGTGGGTCTTGGAGCCTGTGGCCCCAAGAGCACTCCAAGATAAATGGAGTGGTCCCCACACAATTGTTGAAAAGAAGGGAGAAGTCACCTATTTAGTTGACTTAGGCACTGCCAGGAGTCCCCTTAGGGTGCTCCATGTCAACCGCCTGAAACCCTACTATGACAGGGCTGATCTCACCCTGCTCATGGCAACTGATGAGGGACAAGAAGAAGACAGTGATCCTCTACCTGATCTCTTCTCTTCCACAGAACAAGATGCTCTTGTGGAAGGTGTAGTTTTGGCTGATTGTCTTACTGCTGAGCAGAAAGATAATTGCATAAATCTCCTAGGACAATTTTCAGAACTCTTCTCTACTGTGCCAGGCACCACTTCTTGGTGTGAGCACACTATAGATACTGGAGACAGTTTACCTGTCAAAAGTAAGATCTATAGGCAGCCTGACCATGTCAGGGACTGCATAAAGCAAGAAGTTCAGAAAATGTTGGAACTAGGAGTGGTTGAGCACTCTGACAGTCCATGGGCTTCTCCTGTGGTACTGGTACCAAAACCCAATTCTAAAGATGGAAAGAAGGAAATGCGGTTTTGTGTAGACTATAGAGGTCTCAACTTGGTAACCAAAACTGATGCTCACCCTATACCCAGGGCAGATGAGCTCATAGATACACTGGCATCTGCCAAGTATCTAAGCACTTTTGATTTGACTGCAGGGTATTGGCAGATCAAATTGTCAGAAGATGCTAAACCTAAGACTGCATTTTCTACCATTGGAGGACATTACCAGTTTACTGTAATGCCTTTTGGTTTGAAAAATGCACCTGCCACTTTTCAGAGGTTGGTGAACACAGTCCTGCAAGGGCTGGAAGCTTTCAGTGCAGCATATTTGGACGATATAGCTGTCTTTAGCTCCAGCTGGGATGATCACCTGGTCCACCTATGGAAAGTTTTGGAGGCTCTGCAAAAGGCAGGCCTCACTATCAAGGCTTCAAAGTGCCAGATAGGGCAGGGTAAGGTGGTTTATCTGGGACACCTTGTTGGTGGGGAACAGATTGCACCACTTCAGGGGAAAATCCAAACAATTATTGATTGGGTTCCCCCTACCACTCAGACTCAGGTGAGAGCCTTCCTAGGCCTCACTGGGTATTACAGGAGGTTCATTAAGAACTATGGCTCCATTGCAGCCCCTCTTAATGACCTCACATCCAAGAAAATGCCTAAAAAGGTGTTATGGACAGCAAACTGTCAGAAAGCTTTTGAGGAGCTAAAGCAGGCCATGTGCTCTGCACCTGTCCTGAAAAGCCCTTGTTACTCTAAAAAATTCTATGTCCAAACTGATGCATCTGAATTAGGAGTAGGGGCAGTCCTATCACAACTTAATTCTGAGGGCCAGGATCAACCTGTTGCTTTTATTAGTAGAAGGTTGACCCCTAGAGAAAAGCGTTGGTCTGCCATTGAGAGGGAGGCCTTTGCTGTGGTCTGGACTCTGAAGAAGTTGAGGCCATACCTGTTTGGCACTCACTTCATTGTTCAGACAGACCACAAACCTCTACTTTGGCTAAAACAAATGAAAGGTGAAAATCCTAAATTGTTGAGGTGGTCCATATCCCTACAGGGAATGGACTATACAGTGGAACATAGACCTGGGAGTAGCCACTCCAATGCAGATGGACTCTCCAGATATTTTCACTTAGACAATGAAGACTCATCAGGTCATGGCTAGTCTTATTGTCCTTCGTTTGGGGGGGGGTTGTGTAGGAAAGTACCTGGCCTGTTGCCCCCATTTTTTCACTGTATATATGTTGTTTTAGTTGTATGTGTCACTGGGACCCTGGTAACCCAGGGCCCCAGTGCTCATAAGTGTGCCTGAATGTGTTACCTGTGTAGTGACTAACTGTCTCACTGAGGCTCTGCTAACCAGAACCTCAGTGGTTATGCTCTCTCATTTCTTTCCAAATTGTCACTGACAGGCTAGTGACCATTTTTACCAATTTACATTGGCTTACTGGAACACCCTTATAATTCCCTAGTATATGGTACTGAGGTACCCAGGGTATTGGGGTTCCAGGAGATCCCTATGGGCTGCAGCATTTCTTTTGCCACCCATAGGGAGCTCTGACAATTCTTACACAGGCCTGCCACTGCAGCCTGAGTGAAATAACGTCCACGTTATTTCACAGCCATTTTACACTGCACTTAAGTAACTTATAAGTCACCTATATGTCTAACCTTTACCTGGTAAAGGTTAGGTGCAAAGTTACTTAGTGTGAGGGCACCCTGGCACTAGCCAAGGTGCCCCCACATTGTTCAGAGCCAATTCCCTGAACTTTGTGAGTGCGGGGACACCATTACACGCGTGCACTACATATAGGTCACTACCTATAGGTAGCTTCACAATGGTAACTCCGAATTTGGCCATGTAACATGTCTATGATCATGGAATTGCCCCCTCTATGCCATCCTGGCATAGTTGGCACAATCCCATGATCCCAGTGGTCTGTAGCACAGACCCTGGTACTGCCAAACTGCCCTTCCTGGGGTTTCACTGCAGCTGCTGCTGCTGCCAACCCCTCAGACAGGCTTCTGCCCTCCTGGGGTCCAGCCAGACCTGGCCCAGGATGGCAGAACAAAGAACTTCCTCTGAGAGAGGGTGTGACACCCTCTCCCTTTGGAAAATGGTGTGAAGGCAGGGGAGGAGTAGCCTCCCCCAGCCTCTGGAAATGCTTTCTTGGGCACAGATGTGCCCAATTCTGCATAAGCCAGTCTATACCGGTTCAGGGACCCCTTAGCCCCTGCTCTGGCGCGAAACTGGACAAAGGAAAGGGGAGTGACCACTCCCCTGACCTGCACCTCCCCTGGGAGGTGTCCAGAGCTCCTCCAGTGTGCTCCAGACCTCTGCCATCTTGGAAACAGAGGTGCTGCTGGCACACTGGACTGCTCTGAGTGGCCAGTGCCACCAGGTGACGTCAGAGACTCCTGCTGATAGGCTCCTTCCGGTGTTAGTAGCCTATCCTCTCTCCTAGGTAGCCAAACCCTCTTTTCTGGCTATTTAGGGTCTCTGTCTCTGGGGAAACTTTAGATAACGAATGCATGAGCTCAGCCGAGTTCCTCTGCATCTCTCTCTTCACCTTCTGATAAGGAAACGACTGCTGACCGCGCTGGAAGCCTGCAAACCTGCAACATAGTAGCAAAGACGACTACTGCAACTCTGTAACGCTGATCCTGCCGCCTTCTCGACTGTTTTCCTGCTTGTGCATGCTGTGGGGGTAGTCTGCCTCCTCTCTGCACCAGAAGCTCCGAAGAAATCTCCTGTGGGTCGACGGAATCTTCCCCCCTGCAACCGCAGGCACCAAAAAGTTGCATTACCGGTCCCTTGGGTCTCCTCTCAGCACGACGAGCGAGGTCCCTCGATTCTAGCGACTCTGTCCAAGTGACCCCCACAGTCCAGTGACTCTTCAGTCCAAGTTTGGTGGAGGTAAGTCCTTGCCTCACCTCGCTGGGCTGCATTGCTGGGAACCGCGACTTTGCAGCTACTCCGGCCCCTGTGCACTTCCGGCGGAAATCCTTTGTGCACAGCCAAGCCTGGGTCCACGGCACTCTAACCTGCATTGCATGACTTTCTAAGTTGGTCTCCGGCGACGTGGGACTCCTTTGTGCAACTTCGGCGAGCACTGTTTCACGCATCCTTGTTGTGCCTGTTTCTGGCACTTCTCCGGGTGCTACCTGCTTCAGTGGGGGCTCTTTGTCTTGCACGACGTCCCCTCTCTCTTCAGGTCCAATTTGCGACCTCCTGGTCCCTCCTGGGCCCCAGCAGCATCCAAAAACGCCAAAAGCACGATTTGCAGCTAGCAAGGCTTGTTGGCGTTCTTTCGGCGGGAAAACACTTCTGCACGACTCTCCACGGCGAGACGGATCCGTCCACCAAAGGGGAAGTCTCTAGCCCTTTTCGTTCCTGCAGAAACCTCAGCTTCTTCTGTCCAGTAGAAGCTTCTTTGCACCCACAGCTGGCATTTCCTGGGCATCTGCCCATCTCCGACTTGCTTGTGACTTTTGGACTTGGTCCCCTTGTTCCACAGGTACCCTAGATTGGAAATCCACAGTTGTTGCATTGCTGGTTTGTGTCTTTTCTGCATTATTCCTCTAACACGACTTCTTTGTCCTTAGGGGAACTTTAGTGCACTTTGCACTCACTTTTCAGGGTCTTGGGGAGGGTTATTTTTCTAACTCTCACTATTTTCTAATAGTCCCAGCGACCCTCTACAAGGTCACATAGGTTTGGGGTCCATTCGTGGTTCGCATTCCACTTTTGGAGTATATGGTTTGTGTTGCCCCTATCCCTATGTTTCCCCATTGCATCCTATTGTAATTATACATTGTTTGCACTGTTTTCTAAGACTATACTGCATATTTTTGCTATTGTGTATATATATCTTGTGTATATTTCCTATCCTCTCACTGAGGGTACACTCTAAGATACTTTGGCATATTGTCATGAAAATAAAGTACCTTTATTTTTAGTATAACTGTGTATTGTGTTTTCTTATGATATTGTGCATATGACACTAGGTGGTACTGTAGTAGCTTCACACGTCTCCTAGTTCAGCCTAAGCTGCTCTGCTAAGCTACCATTATCTATCAGCCTAAGCTGCTAGACACCCTATACACTAATATGGGATAACTGGGCCTGGTGCAAGGTGCAAGTACCCCTTGGTACTCACTACAAGCCAGTCCAGCCTCCTACAATAAGCCCCACAGAGTGTGACCCGCACTGTCACTTCATGCTCCAGAGCTTGATCTAGTACATAAGCCCCACAGAGTGTGACCCGCACTGTCACTTCATGCTCCAGAGATCGATCTTAGTGCCTCAGCCCCACAGAGTGTGACCCGCACTGTCACTTCATGCTCCAGAGCTTGATTTTAGTGCATCTGCTCCACAGAGTGTGACCCGCTTTGTCGCATCATGCTCCAGAGGTTGATCTAGTGCATCCGCCCCACAGAGTGTGACCCGCACTGTAACTTCATGCTCCAGAGATTGATCTTAGTGCATCAGCCCCACAGAGTGTGACCCGCAGTGTCACTTCATGCTCCAGAGCTTAATCTAGTGCATGAACACAACAGAGTGTGACCCGCACTGTTGCATCATGCTCCAGAGCTTGATCTAGTGCATGAGCACCACAGAGTGTGACCTGCACTGTCGCATCATGCTCCAGAGCTTGATCTTAGTGCATCAGCCCCCACAGAGTGTGACCCGCACTGTCACATCATGCTCCAGAGCTTGATCTAGTGCATCCGCCCCACAGAGTGTGACCCGCAGAGTCACTTCATGCTCCAGAGATTGATCTTAGTGCATCAGCCTCACAGAGTGTGACTCGCACTGTAACTTCATGCTCCAGAGCTTGATCTAGTGCATCAGCCGCACAGAGTGTGACCCGCACTGTCGCATCATGCTCCAGAGATTGATCTTAGTGCATCATCCCCACAGAGTGTGACCCACACTGTCACTTCATGCTCCAGAGATTGATCTTAGTGCATCAGCCCCACAGAGTGTGACCCGCACTGTCACATCATGCTGCAGAGCTTGATCTTAGTGCATCAGCCCCACAGAGTGTGACCCGCACTGTCACATCATGCTCCAGAGATTGATCTTAGTGCATCTGCCCCACAGAGTGTGACCCGCACTGTTGCATCATGCTCCAGAGATTGATCTTAGTGCATTAGCCCCACAGAGTGTGACCCGCACTGTCACTTCATGTTCCAGAGCTTGTTCTAGTGAATCAGCCCCACAGAGTGTGACCCGCACTGTCACTTCATGCTCCAGAGCTTGATCTTAGTGCATCAGACCCACAGAGTGTGACCCGCAGTGTCACTTCATGCTCCAGAGCATAATCTAGTGCATGAGCCCCACAGAGTGTGACCCGCACTGTCACTTCATGCTCCAGAGCTTGATCTATTGCATCCGCCCCACAGAGTGTGACCCGCACTGTCACTTCATGCTCCAGAGATCGATCTTAGTGCATCAGCCCCACAGAGTGTGACCCGCACTGTCATTTAATGCTCCAGAGATCGATCTTAGTGCATCAGCCCCACAGAGTGTGACCCGCACTGTCATTTAATGCTCCAGAGATTGATCTTAGTGCATCCGCCCCACAGAGTGTGACCCACACTGTCACATCATGCTCCAGAGATTGATGTTAGTGCATCTGCCCCACAGAGTGTGACCCGCACTGTTGCATCATGCTCCAGAGATTGATCTTAGTGCATCAGCCCCACAGAGTGTGACCCGCACTGTCATATCATGCTCCAGAGATTGATCTTAGTGCATCTGCCTCACAGAGTGTGACCCGCACTGTCGCATCATGCTCCAGAGCTTGATCTAGTGCATCGGCCCCACAGAGTGTGACCCGCACTGTCACTTCATGTTCCAGAGCTTGATCTTAGTGCATCAGCCCCACAGAGTGTGACCCGCACTGTTGCATCATGCTCCAGAGCTTGATCTAGTGCATCCGCCCCACAGAGTGAGACCCGCACTGTCACTTCATGCTCCAGAGCTTTATCTTAGTGCATCAGCCCCACAGAGTGTGACCCGCACTGTCACTTCATGCTCCAGAGATTGATCTTAGTGCATCTGCCCCACAGAGTGTGACCCTCACTGTCACATCATGCTCCAGAGATTGATCTTAGTGCATCTGCCCCACAGAGTGTGACCCGCACTGTTGCATCATGCTCAAGAGATTGATCTTAGTGCATCTGCCCCACAGAGTGTGACCCGCACTGTTGCATCATGCTCCAGAGATTGATCTTAGTGCATCAGCCCCACAGAGTGAGACCCGCACTGTCACTTAATGCTCCAGAGCTTGATCTATTGCATCAGCCCCACAGAGTGTGACCCTCACTGTCACATCATGCTCCAGAGATTGATCTTAGTGCATCAGCCCCACAGAGTGTGACCCGCACTGTCACTTCATGCTCCAGAGCTTGATCTTAATACATTAGCTCCACAGAGTGTGACACGCACTGTCAATTCATGCTCCAGAGCTTGATCTAGTGCATCCGCCCCACAGAGTGTGACCCGCACTGTCACATCATGCTCCAGAGCTTGATCTTGGTGCATCTGCCCCACAGAGTGTGACCCGCACTGTCACTTTATGCTCCAGAGCTTGATCTTAGTGCATCCGCCCCACAGAGTGTGACCCGCACTGTCACTTCATGCTCCAGAGCTTGATCTTAGTGCATCAGCCCCACAGAGTGTGACCCGCACTGTCACTTCATGCTCCAGAGCTTGATCTAGTGCATGAGGCCCACAGAGTGTGACCCGCACTGTCACATCATGCTCCAGAGCTTGATCTAGTGCATCAGCCCCACAGAGTGTGACCCACACTGTCACTTCATGCTCCAGAGATTGATCTTAGTGCATCAGCCCCACAGAGTGTGACCCTCACTGTCACATCATGCTCCAGAGCCTTGCTCATTCCACTGTGGGAGATACAGTTCAATTTGCTCACATTTCAGGATTGTTGCAAACGAGCATCTCCGGGGAAAGTGCTTTGCTTGCATTTAGGCGCATGGCATGCTGCTGCTTTGTGTTGAGTTGAGCCTGTGATCCTCTGTAGCTCAGGAGACTCTTACGAAGGACATTAATATTGTAAGCCCTCACTGATGACAATGCGCTGTCAGCACAATGTACATGAAAGTGATGGCAATGCTTCAGAGCTGGACCCAGTGCCCTCTGAGCGAAGGCCTTTATGGCATCCGGCGCAAACCTGAGTCCTAAATCTCACATCCTTAGAGTAGCCAGAAATGTATGGAACTGAGAGCACAGAAAAGCAGCTTTACGCTCAAGCTCAGAAATTCAGACAAGAGCCCCAAATCCTGTCATTTCCAAGTGGCTCTATTTTTTGAGCGGTAATCTTTTTATAAAGCATTCTTTTTGTTCAAAAGATTTTGCTGCTTCTGGTTCCTTGAACTGCTATTCACCCATCAAAGAGCTCCACAAGCAAGGATCACCAAAATATTAACATTGGTAGGGTTCTTGCTCTTTAACGGTGTGTCATAATCATGGAGGCTTCTGAACATTGGGTGTCCTTAGAGGCTGAGATTTCACTCACTGGTGCACAGAGAATAATCTTCCTGCAGTCACCTGGGGTCAAGAGGCCACCCAGGATCAAGAGGCCACCTGGGGTCAAGAGGCCAGCCAGGGTCAAGAGGCCAGCTGGGGTCAAGAGGCCAGCCAGGATCAAGAGGCCAGCCAGGATCAAGAGGCCACATGGGGTCAAGAGGCCAGCCAGGGTCAAGAGGCCAGCTGGGGTCAAGAGGCCAGCCAGGATCAAGAGGCCACCTGGGGTCAAGAGGCCAGCCAGGAACAAGAGGCCACCTATGGCTAAGAGGCCACCCAGGACAAAGAGGCCACCTAGGGCCAAGAGTCAACCCAGGACCAAGAGGCAACACAGGACCAAGAGGCCACCTAGGGCCAAGAGGCCACCCAGGACCAAGAGGCAACCTAGGGTCAAGGGGCAACCTAGGGTCAAGGGGCCACCCAGGACCAAGAGGCCACCCAGGACCAAGAGGCCACCATGAGCCAAGAGGCCAGCTTGGACCAAGAGGCCACAGGTTGGGGAATGGTGCACTCTAAACCTCTCATATTATTAAGCACAGTTCTACTTTACTTTTATTTTTGCGTACATTTTGTGTCTTTCCCAGCTGTGAACGCTTTCTTCCGTAGGAATGGATGGCAGGGAGATATGCTGTTGCTATTTTTTCAGCTTCAGGTAAAGGAAGGGCTGGGGTGAGTCCTGCACCCTTAGTATGCTAGCATCAAATGCAGCAGAGTTATATTTGAGAGTAGAATCAACACACGCCATGGCAGTTTCCTGGTAGGTCCTTAACACAGAACCCCGACAACTGCAGAAGACTCCCAAAAACCCTCATGAAATGTCCCAACCCCTGTGCAGTGACATCTTTCAAACATGCTGAACAACCACAGATGAAACTGACCCTGTCTGTGGCTCCTGGTGAGGTGAACTTCTGAAGAAAATGAGAGGCACAAATTATGCACCTCCAGGGGAGTGACATACTTAGGATAATCTCAGCCATTATAATATGTATCGCAAAAGACACAGGGGCCTCTGCAGGCTTTTATTGAGACATTTTCTCACTAAGGGCCACATGTACTAAAGCATTTTCCCATAGACACAGAATGGATAAAACCCTTTGATACATCTGGCCCTAAGATCCTTAAGAGGGAAGACGTCATTACATCTCAATCTTTTCAGATGAAAAAGACCCATAATTAAATGGATATTATAGATAAAACTTGCCATTAGCAAAACAAAATCATAGGGGCACAGAGATTTGGTGTACTGGGCAAACTGTCCTCTGTAGCTCATGAGGACCTGGGTTTCAATTCCTTCTCTGATTAGATTAAATGAGTTGTTCCCAGCCTTTTGACTTCTGTGGACCCCCACTTTATGAATACTGGAACCTTGGGACCCCCACGGAATCATTACTGGGAGCTGGGGACCTAATCTGTTAAAATGTTTAGATTTTCTAAGCAGTCGCAGACCTCCTGAGGAGTCTGTGTGGACCTCCAGGGGTCCCTGGACCATGGGTTGGGTACCACTGTATTAGAGTGAGGGGGTGGGTTGAGTTGAATATTAGAACTGGCCTCAGCCTGCCCTAAGAACTCAGGCCCATATGCATCAATATTCCATGCAAGCCACCTTGTTGCGCTGCGTGAAAGGGAGAGGACAAGAATGCTCCACATTTTATATTATATGGCACTTTCCTGCTGTCTGCTGGTGCACCACCTGCTGCGTAGCACCTTCACGCACACCCTTGAGCCGTAGTGCAAGGGGCCTGCATTTTAAGTTTTAAGCAGTATTGTCCTGAGCAAAAAGGGGCACCTTACTGCGCAAATACAATCTTCAGAGGCAGTTATCTCTCTCGACGTGTGCTGCAGAACGCAGCACCCTTAGAAACAGGAAACAGCGAGGTGAAATGAAGACATTTCTCCTTGTTGGTCCTCTGGTGGGGAGGTGTACAATTCTGATGCATTGCCAGGTCTACCATTGTTGGTGAATCTGGGAATGTCTCCGAATGCACGGGTGTGACACCCACGCAACATTCATGGAACGCCTTCTTGCTGCAGAGTAATGCAAGGCAGCGATTCGCGCTGACTTGTGTTCCTGTACATTTATCAAGTCACTCAGGACCATGCAGTGTGCCCTTGCTTGCTTTGGTAAGTCTCACCAGGTCTTCCGTTGCCCTTGTGCCCCCTTGCGTAGCGCGAGGCTGACGCAAAACCTTGATAAACATGGGCTTCAGCGTCTCTGTCTGCAGCTCCTATGGGGCAAAAGGGGGAAGGGTCCGCTGAACCGGGCAGTGATGTCCCCCTCACTCTCATCAGGGATCAGTGACCCCTGTTGTAGCCATTCTGTGGTCAGGTGACCAGGGGCTGCCCCGGTGGGGCTTCAAACTAGGCCTATGGCTGCTTTTCAAGGGTTTGACATGGCATAAGCTGTCTCTTGTTGCAGACCTGGTTGTTTCCTGCCATAGACTCCCCCCAGGGGTCTTCCAAGCTTGGAGGGGTTTGACTCACTCAGGCACCTGTCCCTTGTACAGCTTCTTGGCGGTTTTCGTGGTCAGCCTTGATTCCTTCTTACCACGGACCTCAGTGGCCGTGGCATGGGGTTTCTGCAACCCTTCGTGGCCACTGAGATGCAGTAGTTCTGGCCACCGTGCAGCTTGTCTGAGGAACTCGAGGCTAATGTTTTTTTTTTAATATTGGATAGGGACTGGTTGTGAGTCCGTGGGGGTTGGGGAGGTTCATGGTCCAGGGAGGTGAAAGGTCAGGCAGACCTGTGACTGCACTGGCAGGATAGTGTGCCCAGCAGAGGTCGTTGGGTCACGCACTCAATGAGCCGATCACAGGACCTCCATCCTCTCTTAAGGGTCTGTGATCTGCGGTATCACCCACGGCTGCACATCACCGTGTCATGGAACCTGGGTGCTCAGTATTAAAGCTCAACTTTGTTTTTCTACGTTTTGTTGACAATTGCAATATTGACACATCTCCTGCCTTCCCTAAGCGCTCTTCATTACATTTAGCAAATGTTAGCTTGATGACGAATGGCCACGAGAAGGGGTGCGAGAGTGAAGCCAGATCAGAGCTCCCTCTGTCTGGGGTGAGACAGTGAAGCCAGCTCAGAGCTCCCTTTGTCTGGGGTGAGACATTGAAATCAGCTCAGATCTCCCTCTGTCTGGGGTGAGAGAGATAAGCCAGCTCAAAGATGCCTTTGTCTGAGATGAGACAGTGAAGCCAGCTCAGAGCTCCCTCTGTCTGGACTGAGACAGTGAAGCCAGCTCAGAGCTCCCTCTGTCTGGACTGAGACAGTGAAGCCAGCTCAGAGCTCCCTCTGTCTGGGGTGAGACAGTGAAGCCAGCTTGTAGCCCCCTCTGTCTGGGGTGAGACAGTGAAGCCAGCTCAGAGCTCCCTCTGTCTGGGGTGAGACGGTGAAGCCAGCTCACAGCTCCCTTTGTCTGGGGTGAGACAGTGAAGCCAGCTCAGAGCTCCCTCTGTCTGGGGTGAGACAGTGAAACCAGCTCAGATCTCCCTCTGTCTGGGGTGAGAGAGATAAGCCAGCTCAGAGCTCCCTTTGTCTGAGATGAGACAGTGAAGCCAGCTCAGAGCTCCCTCTGTCTGGGGTGAGAGAGATAAGCCAGCTCAGAGCTCCCTCTGTCTGGACTGAGACAGTGAAGCCAGCTCAGAGCTCCCTCTGTCTGGGGTGAGACAGTGAAGCCAGCTTGGAGCCCCCTCTGTCTGGGGTGAGACAGTGAAGCCAGCTCAGAGCTCCCTCTGTCTGGGGTGAGACGGTGAAGCCAGCTCACAGCTCCCTTTGTCTGGGGTGAGACAGTGAAGCCAGCTCGGGGTGAGACAGTGAAGCCAGCTCAGAGCTCCCTTTGTCTGGGGTGAGACAGTGAAACCAGCTCAGAGCTCCCTCTGTCTTGGGTGAGACAGTGAAGCCAGTTCACAGCTCCATATGTATGGGGTGAGACAGCAAAGCCAGCTCATATCTCCCTTAATCTGAGGTGAGGCAATGAAACCAGCTCAAAGCTTTTTTCTGAGGTGAGGCTTTGAAACCAGCTCAGAGCTGTCGTTGTCTGAGGTGAGACAGTGAACTCAGCTCAGAGCTCCCCTTGTCTGAGGTGAGACAGTGAAGTCAGCTCAGAGCTCCCTTTGTCTGGGGAGAGACAGTGATGTCACCTCGGAGCTCCTTTCGTCTGGGGTGAGACAGTGAACTCATCTCGGAGCTCCTTTCGTCTGGGGTGAGACAGTGAACTCACCTCGGAGCTCCTTTCGTCTGGGGTGAGACAGTGAACTCATCTCGGAGCTCCTTTCGTCTGGGGTGAGACAGAAGCCAGCTCAGAGCAGCTGTCTCTCTTTGTGTAAGTCTGTGGCTCCTCTGCAATCTTTGCTTGGCAGCTGACCTAATGGCTTCGGCTTTTAAGAGCTCAAACTTTTAAAGCTTAATAGAAGAGTTTTAGGGGTTAGGGCGTAATCTCCTGGCAATCAGGCTCAAGATCACTTGTTTACCTGGATCCTCTCACTACCGGACATCAGGTGGATTGGTGAGGACACTCCGTGTGGCCTTAGGCATGGTACGCAGCAGAGGGCAGGAGGTGTGGGCTGCAGCTGGGGTGTGGAGCTAAATGTGTGATCTGGGACAGACTGTATGGTCTGGAGAAGAGGGTGTAATCTCTGGGTGAACATGCCTAGAACAAGAGGGGCCCATGAGGTATGCTGTGTGTGCTCTAGACAGGGGCTTGTAGTCTAAGGGACGCCTAGGCGTGTGGACTTTGTAAAAAGGTGGCACCTAGGACAGCAGGTGTGGCCTTGCACAGCAATTACAGACAAGCAGATTAGGAAATGGAGTGAAATATGTTTAAATCAATAGATTACAGTTAACACTTTGAATCTAAATATGATAAAACATGAACATTTAATGATGGAACATAACAGGATCTAGTTGTACTGTGTTTTTTTTTTTTATGAGTTAGTCAGATGTTTACATGTGAACATTTCCATACTTAAATGACACATATTGAAAGTTTCACCATGTTCATACATGTATTGGAACACTAAACATATTTATAGAAGAAACTCTGGGGGTCATTCTGACCCTGGCCGTCATTGACCGCCAGGGTCAACGACCGCGGGAGCACCGCCAACAGGCTGGCGGTGCTCCCAAGGGCATTCTGACCGCGGCAGTATGGCCGCGGTCAGAAACGGAAAACCGGCGGTTTCCCGCCGGTTTTCCGCTGCCCTGAGGAATCCTCCATGGCAGCGCAGCTTGCTGCGCCGCCATGGGGATTCCGACCCCCTCACCGCCATCCTGTTCCTGGCAGTTTTGACCGCCAGGAACAGGATGGCGGTGAGGGGTGTCGTGGGGCCCCCGTAAGAGGGCCCCAAAAAGATTTTCAGTGTCTGTCATGCAGACACTGAAAATCGCGACGGGTGCAACTGCACCCGTCGCACCCTTCCCACTCCGCCGGCTCCATTCGGAGCCGGCTTCCTCGTGGGAAGGAGTTTCCCGCTGGGCTGGCGGGCGGCCTTCTGGCAGTCGCCCGCCAGCCCAGCTGGAAACACAGAATAACCGCAGCGGTCTTCTGACCGCGTAGCGGTATTCTGTTGGGGGAACTTTGGCGGGTGGCCTCCGCCGCCCGCCAAAGTTGTAATCACCCCCTCTGTGTATTTTGTGAATTTACATCAGTCATTGAGTTTGCCACCTGGTCCTATGAATAGTTGGGTTCAAAGGTATAACTCGTTCTTGTTTTGGTGTATGTTTCTTTCCAGTATTTGTAAACATTCCATTCTTGTGTGTTATACATTTCTTTCTTGAGTGGGTATGCATTCCATTCTTGTATGGATCCATATCTCTTTCTCATTCTCCAATAACTTGTGTTGGAGTACATTTATTACTTGTGTTCATACACATTTCATTCTTGGACTGGAAAACATTTCTTTATCATGAGAATGTACAATTCCTTTTTGTGGTGGAATATACTTTTTTATTCTGTGATATACATTTCATTCTTGTGTTGATAGGAATGTTGTTCTTGTGTTGGTATACATGTATTAGTTGTGTTGGTACATGTGATTCTTATATTTGTACACATTTCTTACTTGTGTTGGTACACATTTCTATATTGTGATGGTACTTTCTTGTGTTAGTATACATTTATTTTGTTGGTTAGTGTAAATGTCTTCATTATAGTTGCATACATTTCATTCATGTGCTAGTATACATTTATTTCTTGCGTTGGTATACTTTTTTCTTGTTGCTGTAAATTTCATTCTTGTGTTGGTATACATTTCTTCCTTGTGTTGGTGTACATTTCTTTCTTGTATTGTTGTACCTTCCTTTCTTGTGTTTGTATACATTTCTTTTTTTGGACTGGTATACATTTCTTTCTTGACTTGTGCATTTTATTCTTCTGTTGGTTTACATTTCTTTCTTTTATTAGTGTACATTTTTGTCTTGTATTGGTTGTGTTAGCTTACATTCCCTTCTTCTGTTGGTATACATTTCTTTCTTGAGTTGCTGAGCATTTCATTCTTGTGTTGGTTACATGTCTTTCTTCTGTTGGTATACATTTATTTCTTGTGCTGGTATACATTTCTTTCTTGAGTTGCTTTACATTTCATTATTGTATTGGTATAAATTCATTCTTGTGTTGGTATACATTTCATTATTCTGTTGGCACACATATTATTCTTCTGTTGATATACATTTATTTCTTCTGTTGGTATTCACTTATTTCTTGAGTTGCTGCACCTTTCAGTCTTGAGTTGGTATATGGTATACATTTCATTCTTGTGTTGGCATACATTTTATTCTTGTGGAGGTGTATGTTTTTTCATGTATTGATATAAATTTCATTCTTGTGCTGGTCTGCATTTCTTTCTTGAGTTGCTGTATATTTCAGTCTTGTGTTGGTGTACATTTGATTCTTGGGTTGGTATACATTTTATTCTTGCGAGGTATATGTTTTTTCTTGTATTGATATTCAATTTCTTTCTTGTGCTTGTCTGCATTTCTTTCTTGAGTTGCTGCATATTTCAGTCTAGTGTTGGTAAACATTTTATTCTTTTGTTGGAATACATTTTTTCTGTCTAGTGTTGGTATACATATCCTACCCCCCTGACTAAAAATAAGTATTGCTCGTTTTGGTAAATTCCAACACTGAAGTCCTATTTTGTGGACACAGGGATACACAATTAGAGACAAGAACATTTCGTATTTCAGAATCAAGACTTTTTATAAATATTGTGGCATTCAAATCCCTGCAGAAGTTTCGTTTTCAATTTAGTTGAAGATTCAATGAAACTTTAGTATTTTCTCATAAATTTACTTGATATTGGGTGAGATTATTCAGTTATTCCTGCTCTGGAAGGCCATCACTGTGCCAGGGTCATCTTCTGAGTTCATTTATCTCACACCTCCTGTGCCCAAGGCCAAATTTCCCCATTCAGTATCCAGGGCTGTCCCTTCCATCAGCTGTCCAAAACTGTCTCTTCAATGGCACTATCCAAGGCCTTCTCTCTAGAGATGGGCAGAACTTGCGAAGTTCCACTCAACGCAATTTAGTTCCAGTAGTGCGAGCAGTGCTGAAAATCAGAGTGGACGGCACCATGCTTTGCGCAAGAGCGCATGGCCGTTCATCCTGATTTTGCTGCCACTTGAGTATAAAATCTACTAGAGCGGCAACACATCTACTCAAACAGCATCCCTCTGATTGTGAACACTGGCGACAGCCCACATTAGAAAATTGCACTAAGGGACACTAAGGGGGTTATTCTAACTTTGGAGGAGGTGTTAATCCGTCCCAAAAGTGACGGAAAAGTGACGGATTTACCACCAGCCGTATTACGAGTCCATTATATCCTATGGAACTCGTAATACGGCTGGTGGTATATCCGTCACTTTACCGTCACTTTTGGGACGGATTAACACTCCTCCAAAGTTAGAATAACCCCCTAAATCTTGATCAAACTTGCCAGCTCGCATATTCTGCAGCTCCGCAGGAGAATAATTCTGCCACTCTGCTATTGGCAGAATTTAGCTAGAACTCTGAGTTAAAGAGGAATGCAGAGTGGCCAAAGTTCCGCCAATTCCATGGGTGGAACAGAAAATTTCACCCATGGAACCAACTCAAGACTGAAATGTTCAGCAACTCAAGAAAGAAGTGAATACTAACAGAAGAAAGACATTTCACCCACTCCTACTTCTCTATTTCCCAGACTGTTCACGGCTATCTCGCTGACAGTGCTGCCGGAAGCCGCCTCTCTCCAGTATGCGTGCACTGTCGGTGGTCATCTCTGCTCTGCCTGCATTGTGTAAGAAAACACCCTCTTCCTTAGTCTTTGAGGCTGGCTACACTCTAAGAAGTGATCACCATTCCATAAGCAGTGAAAACCTCTAACCAGCCAGCTCTTTCTCACCAGCACTGCAACCAGCAATGACCAGTAGTTTATTCACACCTTATCTCTAGCAGGTGATCCCTCTCCCACCGTACTGCAAACAGTAGTCTTCAGGTGTATCTTTTCCACATCACCTCTCTTCCACCAGCACTGCAAACTAGCAGTCTCCAAGGGTATCTCTTCCACATCATCACCAGCAGGTGAGATCCCTCCCACTGTCACTGCAAACAGCAGAACCCAAGGGTATCTCTTCCGCATGATCTCTAGCAGGTCATCTGTCTCTCGCCTTCTGCACTGCACACCAGCAGTCTCCAAGGGATCTCTTTCGCATGATCTCTAGCAGGTCATCTGTCTCTCTTCTTTGCACTGCACACCAGCAGTCTCCAAGGGATCTCTTCTGCATGATCTCTAGCAGGTCATCTGTCTCTCGCCTTCTGCACTGCACACCAGCAGTCTCCAAGGGATCTCTTCCGCATGATCTCTAGCAGGTCATCTGTCTCTCTCCTTCTGCACTGCACACCAGCAGTCTCCAAGGGATCTCTTCCGCATGATCTCTAGCAGGTCATCTGTCTCTCGCCTTCTGCACTGCACACCAGAAGTCTCCAAGGGTATCTCTTCCGCATGATCTCTAGCAGGTCATCTGTCTCTCGCCTTCTGCACTGCACACCAGAAGTCTCCAAGGGTATCTCTTCCGCATGATCTCTAGCAGGTCATCTGTCTCTCACCTTGTGCACTGCACACCAGAAGTCTCCAAGGGTATCTCTTCCACATGGTCTCTAGCAGGTCATCTGTCTCTCGCCTTCTGCATTGCACACCATCAGTCTTCAAGGGTATCTCTTCCACATGATCTCTAGCAGGTCATCTCTATCTCTCTCTTCTCTAGGCTACTGGAACTGCAAACCAGCAGTCTCCAAGGGATCTCTTCCACCTGATGTCTAGCAGGTGAACTCCCTCTCCCATTCCTTGCACTGCCTACCAGTAGTGCCCAAGGGTATCTCTTCCGCATGATCTCTAGCAGGTCATCTGTCTCTCGCCTTCTGCACTACACACCAGAAGTCTCCAAGGGTATGTCTTCCGCATGATCTCTAGCAGGTCATCTGTCTCTCGCCTTCTGCACTGCACACCAGAAGTCTCCAAGGGTATCTCTTCCGCATGATCTCTAGCAGGTAATCTGTCTCTCGCCTTCTGCACTGAACACCAGAAGTCTCCAAGGGTGTCTCTTCCACATGATCTCTAGCAGGTCATCTGTCTCTCGCCTTCTGGACTGCACACCAGAAGTCTCCACGGGTATCTCTTCTGCATGATCTCTAGCAGGTCATCTGTCTCTCTCCTTATGCACTGCACACCAGAAGTCTCCAAGGTTATCTCTTCCACATGATCTCTAGCAGGTCATCTGTGTATCGCCTTCTGTACTGCACACCAGAAGTCTCCAAGGGTATCTCTTCCGCATGATCTCTAGCAGATCATCTGTCTCTCACCTTGTGCACTGCACACCAGAAGTCTCCAAGGGTATCTCTTCCACATGATCTCTAGCAGGTCATCTGTCTCTCGCCTTCTGCACTGCACACCAGAAGTCTCCAAGGGTATTTCTTCTGCATAATCTCTAGCAGGTCATCTGTCTCTCGCCTTCTGCACTGCACACCAGAAGTCTTCAAGGTTATCTCTTCCGCATGATCTCTAACAGGTCATCTGTCTCTCTCCTTCTGCACTGCACACCAGAAGTCTCCAAGGGTATGTCTTCCGCATGATCTCTAGCAGGTCATCTGTCTTTCGCCTTCTGCACTGCACACCAGAAGTCTCCAAGGATATCTCTTCCACATGATCTCTAGCAGGTCATCTGTCTCTCTCCTGCACTGCACACCAGAAGTCCCCAAGGGTATCTCTTCTGCATAATCTCTAGCAGGTCATCTGTCTCTTGCCTTCTGCACTGCACACCAGAAGTCTCCAAGGGTATCTCTTCCGCATGATCTCTAGCAGGTCATCTGTCTCTCGCCTTCTGCACTGCACACCATCAGTCTCCAAGGGTACCTCTTCCGCATGATCTCTAGCAGGTCATCTGTCTCTCTCCTCCTGCACTGCACACCAGAAGTCTCCAATGGTATCTCTTCCGCATGATCTCTAGCAGGTCATCTGTCTCTCTCCTTCTGCACTGCACACCAGAAGTCTCCAAGGTCATCTCTTCCGCATGATTTCTAGCAGGTCATCTGTCTCTCGCCTTCTGCACTGCACACCAGAAGTCTCCAAGGGTATCTCTTCCACATGATCTCTAGCAGGTCATCTGTCTCCCTCCTCCTGCACTGCACACCATCAGTCTCCAAGGGTATCTCTTCCGCATGATCTCTAGCAGGTCATCCGTCTCTCGCCTTCTGCACTGCACACCAGAAGTCTCCAAGGGTATCTCTTCCGCATGATCTCTAGCAGGTCATCTGTCTCTCTCCTCCTGCACTGCACACCAGAAGTCTCCAAGGGTATCTCTTCCGCATGATCTCTAGCAGGTCATCTGTCTTTCGCCTTCTGCACTGCACACCAGAAGTCTCCAAGGGTATCTCTTCCGCATGATCTCTAGCGGGTCATCTGTCTCTCTCCTGCACTGCACACCAGAAGTTTCCAAGGGTATGTCTTCCACATGATCTCTAGCAGGTCATCTGTCTCTCGCCTTCTGCACTGCACACCATCAGCCTTCAAGGATATCTCTTCCACATGGTCTCTAGAAGGTCATCTATCTCTCCTACTGCCACTGAACACCAGGAGTCCCCAAAGTCTCCAGAGTTATCTATAAGTGTGTAGACAAGAGCTTGGTGTACTAGGAAAGCCCAGAGGTAAGTACCACAACCCACCCCAGAGTCCAGGAAAACAGGAGGAAATCACTGTAAATTCCCCTGATCACACACAGAGAAAAGAAGAAGAATTATTCAAAGCCCAGACGAGTCTGCAAGACACCAACAGTGAACTGCTGGACAAGAGGACATGTGGAAAATGGGGACTAAGTCCAAACGCACAGCAGAGTCCAGGGAGGGCAGGAGCCCCTACCCACCAGGATAAAGGTGCAAGAAGTGAGCCACCAGTAAAGAAGAAAAGTCAGCACGGCACCCAAGAAGATGAAGTCGAGTTCCTTGAGGATGCAGGTGATGCCCCACGCCAGAAAGAGGATTGCAGTCTGGTTTGGGTCTTTGGGTTCCGCCAAGAAACCTTGGCACACACAAAACTCGAGGTTAGCTGAAAGTGGAGCTGCCAGGGACCAGGAAGGACAAGGTGGCCTCTACCCAGGAGAGGGAGTCAGAGGGGGCTCTCAGCAACTCAGAGAGCCCACAGAAGCCAAGGAAGCACCCACAGGAGTCCCACAGGATGGGGACAGGAAACTTCCACAAGAGGCCCATGCAGCACTACGGGAAAGGCTTCCTCGCCACTGGAGAACCACTCAAGGAATTGTGCGTCGCAGGAAGAAGTGCTGGGGCTGGAGCTTCAAGATGCCTGAAGATCTTGCAGAAAGTATGCCAAAAAGCCTTGGAAGCTGCAAAGGATGTGGTGCATAGGGGTACTGTCCTGCAGGGGCAGGCAAGGGCTCACCTCCAACCAAGTTGGATAGCTGGAAGAGAGAACCATCAGGGCCACTTCAGTCCACAACCTGTGATGCAGGATCCACGCAACTTACAGGAGGGGGATCCATGCAGCGGTCTTCATCACAGTTGGTGCCTGCAGAAGCAGGGGAGTGACTCCTTCACCCCAATAGAGATTCCTTCTTCCTTCTGATGCAGGCTGAAGACAGGCTGTCCTCAGAGGATGCACGACCGGGGAAATGTTGAAGTTGCTGGAAGGAGCCGGAGATACAATGTTACAGAAGGCATCTTGCTTCTTTGTTGCAGCTTGTAGGCTCCTGAAGAGTCAAGATGCAGATTCTTCGGTCAGAAGTCAAAGTGGAGGTTGCAGAGGATTCGTGCTGGAGTCTTCCAATCCGAATCTGAGGAACAACCCAAGAGAGAGACCCTAAATAGTCCTGAAAGTGGGATTGGTCACCTAGCTGGGTGATCACCTATCAAGAGGGGGCTCTGACGTCACCTGCTGGCACTGGCCACTCAGATGCTCCCAGACTTGCCTGCCAACCTTGAATCCAAAATGGCAAATCCCAGGGACCCTCTGAGCTCTGAGCACCACCCCTGGGGTGGTGATGGACAGCAGAGAGGTCACTCCCCTTTCCTTTGTCCAGTTTTGTGCCAGAGCAGGGACTGGGGGTCCCTGAACTGGTGCAGACTGGTTTATGCAAGGAGGGCACCAAATGTGCCCTTTAAAGCATTTCCAGTGGCTTGGGGAGGCTACCCCTCCCAAGCCTGTAACACCTATTTCTAAAGGGAGAGGGTGCAACACCCCTCTCCCAAAGAAAATCCTTTATTCTGCCTTCCTGGGCTCGAGCTTCTCAAGCAGCAGGAGGGCAGAAACCTGTCTGGGGGGTAGCAGCAGCTTGGGCTGCCTGGAGACCCTCAGAATGCTATAATGGCAATACTGGGGGCCTTCTAAGGAGCCCCCAGAGTGCATTGAATCATACAACAAATGCTCACAACAGCATTGGGGTATGATTCCAACATGTTTGATACCAAACATTCTTATGTTCGGAGTTACCATTATGTGGCTGGACATAGATATTGACCTATGTCCAGTTCACGTGTAAAATGGCATCCCCCCACTCACAAAGTCTGGGAAAATGGGCCCGGAGTTCTTGGGGGCACCTCTGCTAGTACGGGGGTGCCCTCAAACACAGGTACTTTGCATCCTGCCCTCTGGGCTAGAAGGCCTGCCATAGGGGTGACTTCTAAGTGACCTGGTGCAGTGAAAAGTGGCAGTGAAAGGGTGCTTGCACCTTTTCACGCAGGCTGTAATGGCAATCCTGCAGAACCCTTTGCTTGGGCTCTCTATGGGTGGCAAAATATATGCTGTAGCCCATAGGGATCCCCTGGAACCCCAGTGCCCTGGGTATCTAGGCACCATATACTAGGGACTTATAATGGGGTACCAGTGTGCCAATTGTGGGTGAAATACAGAGTTTTGGGAGAGAGGGCATCATAACGGGGGTCCTGGTTAGCAGGATCCCAGTGAATACAGTCAAACACACTGATATCAGGCAGACAAAGGGGGTACTATGCCAAGAAAGAGGGTACTTTCCTACATCTCCAAGGGTATCTCTTCCACTAGCAGGTCATCTGTCTCTCCTTCTTGCACTGTGGACAATTCCCTGTTCTATATGGTTATCTCTACTAAAAGAAATAACGAGTGGAACATATGGCCATGCTGCACCATACATAGCTTAAAAATAAAAGGAGCCATGGGCTACTTGAACAGTACATATGTGCATTCACCAGGCTATAGCCAGCATGGCCAGAGTATGACCCCAGGGGTCTGTCATAGACAGGTACCAAGGCTGAGGCTTCTGGGAAGCAATGCACCATGAAGAGAGAGTGCAGACACCATGAGATACATCACAGCTGCAGGGTCAGAATCTATTTAAAGGCTGATGCACTTGGGATCCTGCTGGGGATGGCTATACAACTAAAGGCTTGATTTAGATCTTAGTGAACGAGTTACTCAGTCACAATGGTGCCAGATATCTTGTCTGCCGAAATATAAATCCCATTGGATATAAAGGAATGTATATTTCAGTGGATGAGATATCCATCACTGTTGTGACAGTCACTCATCTGCCAAGATCTTACGCAAACCTTAAATGTTTTACTGTGCCTATTTGTCTAACTCATTCATATTGTGGTAAATTGTCATATCATTGAAATCCATGTTTCGCAAAGAAAAAACAGCTACTGTTGGCTGCGCCAGTTCATATGTTGAAATATTTAGCACTTCTATGAAAGCGGGATTCGCAACCCCATCTGGTCCATCTCAGAGCCAGCTCAAGAGAAAAGTAAATAGAGTCGTGTGCAGACACCATCAGAAAGACATCCTTGGCAGGCGGGAAAGCAGAGACCTCCTGCTCACTAGGGAGAGATGGCACAACATGGCCGAAAAACATCAGAAAACACAATCATCAAAGTGAGAGGAATTGAGGGAAAATATGTCTGCAGCCCAGAGATAAGAATACTGAGGGTGTCTGCTGGGGGCTGAGTGCTGTGCCAAGAGAGTGGGCCATCCCCTCCTGCCAAACCAAACATGAAAGTGCCTAACCCTGCCGAATGCCGCTCAAGGAAGGCGCTGCAGGCGCACAGCGGATGTTGTTTCAGGAGGAGACCGGACGAGTGGGAGGGATATGTATGCAACAGCACACCTGTCATCCCAGGGTAGCCCCAACTTTAATCAAACTTCAGGTGAACTTCCAAACCCATAACCCCAGGCCAGGCATTCTCTGTTGAAGCCACAGACAAAGACCTGAAGCACTACAAACGTTCACTTGGAATCCTGACGCTTGGAGACTGCACCAGAAAGGACTTCTCTTGAATGGAGCAGAACATTTGGACCCACTGGTACCGGCCTGTCGGCCGCTCTCTCCTGTACATTTGACAGAATCTGTCTGCCTCCTGCAGGACTGCACTCTCCCCTTCCATCTCAGGGAAAACCTGACTGGTAGGAATGCAGCCGGAGACTGAGGACTGTGGGTGGTGGAAGGTTCTTATTGCAAAGCCCAAGCCTGTCAGAGCAATATTTACGAGCCCCGAGTGCCACCGGAGTGTAACGTTTTTTCATTCGTCGGCAGCACGGAGTGCAGACCCGTATCCATGCAAAAGCACTTTGCAAGGCTCTTCATGGCCTCATAGAGACTAAGGCAAGACAGAGCAAGTCACTGGGATGCCTTACTCTGCATCGGGGGCATTCCATGGGCGTTGCGGTGGTTTTCCTGTGCAACACCCACGAGTTTTATTGCATTCCCAGATTTACAAGGCTATGTAAAACTGGGAATGTGTCAAAATGGTACGCCTGCCCGGGGGGCGTGACAAGGAGAAATATCTCTATTTCTCCTTGTTTTTTCCTCTTTCTATGTGTGCTGCATTCTTAACTTCTTGTGTTTTTTGTTGCCTGTTTTACCGTGGGCAGATGTACCACGCGTCTCGCATGTTGGCATCTCCACATAGCAACTTGAGTCTGTGACTCACGGTTTGGAAGCGCTACAGATTAGCTGCTATGTAAGTCATCGGTCTGGCAATAACAGGAGCTGCTTTTTTAGGCTCTGGAAATGGCTCTTTTAATGACGAACTATTGGTGGCTTGTTCATGAATGCCTGGTGGGGATGGTGTCATGACCATACCTACCATCTCCAGACAACCAGGGAACACGACCTCTCTCTTGTCATCTGTTCACCCACACAGGACTTAGAATGCAGTGTCCCTGGCAACAAGAATCTGTGAAAGGACTCGCTGAGGGCTGATATAGTCTAGATACCTTTTAATAAGGTGAGCTTACCCTTTCCACCAGTATCTCTATGCCACAGAACTAGGCCTTTCACTTTGGGGATACGCCCTGCAGAAAGACCTAGGCACACTCAGGGGGACAAAGGTGGGTAGCTGGTCCCTCAGTGTAGAAACTCGTGGTGTAAGACATGGAGGATAAACCATAAACTGGACAACTGGGGCTACAGGCTGAGAAATGTTTCGCCTTTGCAACGGGTCTCCTCAGAACCCAAAGACTTTGGTTTCCAGGAAGCTACCCATGATACATTCTCTGCAGAAAGCTCTTGAGCAGGTTTTCTATTCTGCTTGGAAAGTTTACAAATATACATGTCATTCACTGCTTGTGTGTCGATGTACTGCTGCTGTACGTACTGTTGAGCTTGAAAAGTAAATACATGTTAAAGAAACAAGCACTGGCAAACCTAATAAGTCTAACCGATGCGATGTGGTGAAGGACGGGGAAAGCAACAATGCGGGAGCATATGGGGGGACAGGGCTAGCAACAATGATGGGGCAAGCAACAAGTCAGCAGGTGTCAGGAGAGGGGTTGTGTGGGGCAAGCAGTGATGGGGTAAGCAGTGACGGGGCAAGCAACAAGTCAGCAGGTGTCAGGAGAGGGGTTGTGTGGGGCAAGCAGTGATGGGGCAAGCAGTGACGGGGCAAGCAACAAGTCAGCAGGTGTCAGGAGAGGGGTTGTGAGGGGCAAGCAGTGACGGGTCAAGGAACAATTATGGGGCAAGCAACAAGTCAGCGGGTGTCAAGAGAGGGTTGTGTGGGGCAAGCAGTGTGCGGACAAGCAACAATGCAGGAGGGGGCAGGAGGGACAGGGCAAGCAACAATGTGGCAGGGGCAGCAGGAACTTCATAAGTAATAATACAGTAGGGGCAGGAGGGTGGGGCAAGCGATAATGTGGAAAGTGGGCGAGATAGAAGGACCAAGCAACGAAGAGTGAACAAGCAACAATGTGGAAAGGTGCGGGAGGTACGTTTTAAACAACAACTCGGAGGGGTCCAGGAGATACAGGGCAATTAACCACATGGATAGGGTGGGAGGGAGGGCTGAAGCATCAATGATGGGGCAAGCAACAGCAGGGGTGGAATATAGGAGGGACAGAACAAGCAACAATGTAGGGAGGGTGTGGAAAGGACTGGACAAGAAATTATGAGACAAGCAACAATCTGGGAGGGTGCTGGGGAGTGGGCAAGAAACAGTGCAGTGTGAGGGACAGGACAAGCGGGAACAAAGAGGCAAGCAACAATGCTGGATTGCACGCTTGAATGCAGCAACGCATGAGGGGACAAGTGACACTGCACCTCCTGACCCACGATGTTCATTTATTACCCTAGCGCAGTAGCACCTGCCAGTGGTACTATATGTGTTTTTCTAAGTTGTCTATTGATGGGTCTTCCCTCAGCCAGTCCTTCACCTGTGTGGTGATGTTTGTGTGGTGGGTGGTATTTGGATGATGTCACGCAGCCTTAATGGGCACTCCCTCTAAACTGATTGGCCTCTCCTGTTGTCTGCTTGTACACATATCCTCATTCAGCCCCCTAGGGCTTCCAGAATAAAAGATTAGAAAGGCTACTGCCATCTTCCTATTGCGGCCCATGTTTCTTGACCTTCCTCTTTCCCCTCTCCTCCTGTATGCCCCTTCCTTCTTTTACGTCACAGACTTGTTATGCCCTTACCTCATACACCCTAGTGCCGGACAGCACTGGGAAGGATGTAGCTTCGCCAACCACAGGTAGTGAGAGAGGAGCTATCTACAGCACAGTGCAAAGTACCAACACGAAGAGAAGTCTGGCTTTGAGTACCGATACACACTTCCACATACTGCCACTGCTCATGTCCTGTTGGAGTGGTAGCCATGGGAACCTGCAAGAGAAGCCAGAAGACCTGCATCCACCAGCTTCACAACAGGCCCATAGGCTTGAGCCTGCACTGAAAGGACTGAGTTCAGCCTTAGTGTGGGGAGTAGCATTGCCTACTAATTGCTAGTTCCCTCAGACAGTAACTTGTCACACTGATAACTGTGCACTACAGTCTTCTTGCTGCTAAGAATTTGCACAAACTATTGACTGAAGTAAGGCATCTTTCCTCTTGGAGTAAAATCAGTGACTGGGTCTTAATTTATTGATTGATAATAGATGTTTCAATGATTCCTGAATCTCTTCTCACATCACCTCCTGGAGTAAACATAGGATTGCTCATCTTTTCTTCCCTGATGGTCCTTGGCTAATGTGGATATTTAATTCTCACTTTTAGATTGAGTAGTAAATTAATGCCCTGGGTCACAGTGGTAGAAAGCTCTGGTTGCTACAATTAAAGCCCAGTACTCTTAACTGTCCAGGGATAGAAAACGTCCCAAACTGCCTGCAACAAGTGTGTGTTGGGGTGAGTCCTCTGTGAGTCCTGTATGCACCCTATAGAGCATCTGCCCTGTGTTGAGGCATGCCTGGTCTGCCCTCTGTCCCTCCAGGGTGGACAATATCAAGGGTTTATATGGCAGCTTTGCTCCTGTGCCCGTCTGTGGGTTAAGCCTCTATCACACCCGGTGGACTCTACAGAGCACCTTAGCCTTGCCATATCCATGTCCTACGTGTTTCTTGGGGGTCAAGGAGATTAGGCCAACACACTGGTAACATGGTTCGGCCTCCCTGATTGGTGTTGGTTCGCTGTGATTTTTTATGAAGTCACAGGGTAATGTAGCGGTAATTTCTGCCAAAACTTTCTATGTTTCTTTGTTAATTCTGTAATTTTGCACTTTGAGAGCCAACTTTCCATCTATCTTTCTTTTCATTTTTATATAAGATACAAGTTTTTTTTCTTTATTCATTTCAGCTGTGTTATAAAGAATAAAACTGCATATGATATACAAAGGTCCTGACTGATTTGTATTGGTTACCAGCCTAAGGGCCTGAGTTAGAAGTTGGAGGACGGGTTACTCCGTCACAATGGTGTCCACAGAAATCTAAATCCCATTATATCCGATAGGATTTACATTTCGTGGGACGGGATATCCATCACCCCTGTGATGGAGTAACCCATTCGCCAATATCTAAATCATGCCCTAAGAGTTAACTACAAGCTTTTCGCTCCTGGCCTCTCGGACATGAACTTTATCACGGCTTCATCCCGTGTCTTTGCATCTGTGTCCAAGGAAAGAGAATACAGGGCGGTTCCAGCATCTGCACTATTCAGTGGCACATCCTTGTTAGCTGACTCATCACTAATAAACACAAAATGTTTGCAGCATGAGCACGGGCCCTGAAAAGGCACAGGGAGTGATGTTTCCTCTGCCCCACGTTTGATGGGGCTGGGATTATGAGTGTGAGAGGTGAGTCATGTGCTGTCACACACTCACTAGAGTGACTGTGATGGGAAGATGGATGGTGCAAACTGTCAGAGTTCTCACCATCTTTATCATGAGTCAGGCAATCACCCTCACTACCTCGTTCAAGAAGGACCTCAAGACGTGGCTCTTCGACTGAACTCCTACTACCCCCCAGCGCCTTGAGACCATAGCAGGTGATTAGCTGCAAGAACCTTGATTGGTTGATCCATGATTTTGCTCATCAGGGTCTTGCGTTCCTTGTCTCCCGTGTTCCCTACGAGGCCTCCTCTCTCGCTGGAGGTCAGCTACACACACAGGATGTGTCCTGGCTAGAAGGGAGCATGGCACCTCGGAAGGAGGGCATGGGTGAATAGGGGAGTGTAAAACATGGGATACCTCTGGGGGTTTATAAAGGAGCACGGAAGGCACCAGATCATACAGGTTCATATAAAAACATGGTTTAACTCCCTGCCTGCCTCCAGTGTGAGTAACTCGCCCTAATGAAGACTGCCGGTGAGTAATTAACGAGCGCCCCCCACATCATTAAATGTACATTTCTGTGCCCTCCAGGCTCTTCCCACAATGCCCCTCTCCAACATATTTTTTTGTTATTCTTGTATAATTGTGCATCTGATGTTCATCGCTTTGGGTTTAAACGCGTAAACAAAGGCACCGAGAGCTCTTCGGAACAATCAATCACTGCATCTCAATGTAATTACCACCCAGGTTTCCGGTTATCTGATAAAAGCACCAATTAGTTACTCTCAGTAATTAAGGATAATTACTTAGCTGATGCTCGTACTTTTCAAATTACAACAGGGTCTGAATACGTGAAAGACACATTGTGGAGCGCTCGTGCAATGGATGTTTAGTGCAGCACCCTGGTTGGAGAGTGTTGTGTACATTGTGTCTGTAAGTAGAGGGGATGTGTGCTCTGAGATACACTCTTGTCCACAGACCAGGGCTGCCACACGCACGAGCAGGGGCATCCTAAGTATTTTAGGGTGCCCTGGGCCAAAAGTATTTCGGGGGGCCCTCTTGGAACAGTTTTGAATGTATGATTCAATTTGAGCTTTTTCTCGCCCTCTTTGGACAGGTCACTGACAGCGCACAGACACACTGGGCCGACTTCTAAGTGTGTTGACATCTAATATTCAGGGATGGTGACGTGTTTTCAATATTGTAACACAGCAGCAGTTCACTACGCACATAATCTCTGTGACACCCCCTATTTCTCATGTGTGAGGTCCTGTTTTGGTCTAAAAGACACTTTTTATGGCTGGTTGAGGGACCCTAGCCCGTGTCCTGAACGCAGAGTACTTCCGCCTGAACCTGCAATGGCTGCTTTGCCAGGAGCCTTCTGTGGGAAGTGAGGAGAGATCTATCTCTGCACACCTGTGTAACTGTCCCAGACCCCACTCTCTGCGCCCTTCCTCACTGTCCTTACACCCTCCCCTACCACGAGCTCTGGAGCCCCCTACCGGCCCCTCTCTAATGGGGAACTTTGTGGGTGAACTTTATGGGTGGGCTTGTCTTTGGACCCATTCTTGCTGTGATCACAATTTCATGTTTTTACCTCCTTTGTCCCTTGTGAAAAGGAGCAAAGGCTTTGAGTCATGTGATGGGAAGTTTAATGGTCTCCACAGAAATGAAAAAATTCAAGGTGCCTTCAGGGGCCAAGCTCATGGGTGTTTATCCAGCACGCCAAGTGTTGTCTTACACTTATAATCCAGAGACCCATATACACGAGGCGTGGCATTATTCTTCAACTGCGTGGATGTGGATAAACCTTTTAATGGGCCCTTTAGCCCAACAGAGCAAGTGAGGACGTTTCAATGCCAGCCTCTTCCGAGTCTGTCAGTGGGAGCCAGAGCTGTACCCGGGAGGTAAGGGCCATCCTTGGCACACGCAGGACCCTGGTATGACTGGCAGTGCCCGTAGGAGGCTGCTCTACAGAGAGCTCAGGAGGGGGCTGGCAGTGCTTGCTTTGTAAAGCAATGAGTGCTGGTGTCCAAAGCTCTGCTTAGAAGCCTGCGGCCGGTCCTAATGAATGTCTGCGCACCGAATACGAAGGCTGCGGATTCAGCACCTTTCTCATCCACTTCCAGACACTCCCTGCCCCTTTACCTCACTCTTGCAGACTCCTGCTGTCTCTTTACTGACAGGGTTTCCATCTTTCCTTTTCTTAGTGTACCTTCCCTCCATAACATTATGTATTCTTCCATGGTTGCGACACGCGGTCTCCCTCACTAAACCATCATAAGTCCATTCCATCCTTCAACAGCATTATATGTCTCCCAGCATAACATATATGTGCCTCCATTTTTGTAATTCCAGTGGTAGCGATTTCACTGCGCTACTTTGGAACGCAACCCGCATTCGTGTTCCCAGTCTCTACAGCACGAGCCGCCATCTTTGAAATTGGCACGCTTGCTTACCACAGCGATTCTGTGTTTGGGATTAGATAACGATTTGGTAATTGGAAGGACCGTGTTAAAGGCATAACTGCCAGATACCAAATCTTTACAGTCTGTGATAATGTTTTGCAACCAAAATCCAGACGCAAATCATTAATATTTTACCACCTCCTCAAACGAGGCAGTAAGATATTCGTAAATGGCAAGGGGTCCACACGTGACTCCTTACCCTTTGTGAATGGTCGCAAAAACGTTTTTTATGTGCAGGCAGTGGGCCATGATACCACTCTGTGCTGGTAAAAAGGTTACGTATTTGTTTTATTTTTAAAGCAATCACAGACATGGAGGTCTGGTGACCCCTGCAGGCCACCATCCCTGTGAATGTAGCCAATCGTAGTGGGTTACAATGTATGGCGCATGCATATTAATAAGGTAGGTCAAATTGCAACCCACTATAAATCAGTATTTGGAGAACCAGCCTCTTAATACATAGGTCGGTTTTCAAAATGCCAACGGATTTGTTAGAAGTTGGTGTGAAAATTGTAACCACTTCTAACAAATCAATTTTATACATTCCATTTAAGGAATTGCAAATTGCTATTTGTCGCAATTTACGATTCCCTAAACAGAATCTTTGCACATGATGGCCTGAGTATTGTATGCAGTTGAATGGATGGTGACTAATTCACAGTTTTTATGTAATGTTTCAAGAAGCTGAGCACAATGGGCCAAATGTATAAATCATTTTTACGGTCACAAATGGCTCGATTGGTAGAATTGAGCCATCTGCGTCAGCAAAAATGCTTTTTTAAATGTACAAAAGGCAAAATGCAATTTGTTAACTGGTTACTGAATGCAATTTTCATTTTTGATTTGGTCATTCTTAGAGGGCGTGTTTAGGGCGTCCTTTCCAGATGCGGAATTGAGATGGTATTTATTAGTGTTTTGTGACCGAAATTCAGTCACAAAATAGTAATACTTTACCACCAGTTTAAAAGTAGTGTAATCCATTCACAAATGGGAAGGGATGTCCTGGGGACCCTGTCCTTTTTGAGAATGTTAAAAAAATGAAACTTAAATATTTAGTTTTCTTTTTTTTTAAATGCATCCCGTTTTCCTTCAAGAAAAGCAGACTCCATTTAAAAATATATATATTTCTTTATTAAAAAGCAATGACAGGCAGGGTGGTCTGCTGACCCAAGCACTTCACCATTCCACCTTCCTGATTACTAACGGGTCACAGATTTCCACCTACCTCATTAATATTGATGAAGTAGGTAAATTTAGAAGCTACCAAGAATAGCTATTTAAGAATACACACATTCATACAAAAAATACTGATTTCCTAATTGAAATTCAGAGATAATCACAATTAGGAAATCGGTGTTCCTAATCTTTGTACATGTGGCACAATACTTCTCAGAAGCTAATAATTTAAAAGGAAAGCTTTTTTGTGCTAAAAACTGCAAAGTGAATAACGTAAAGTTAATCCTCTGGTGGGATTTGAAGAGTAAACTGCAACGGACTAGTATTTCACAGCTAGTTAATAAGTAACTATTACACTGTTCGAGCAGTTACCTAGACGTGACGCTGAAAATCATTTACTACCGGAAGTGTGAAGCGAGAGAGGGCGGGACCTCAGTAGTCCAATAGTTGTGTGTTCGGCAAATGTTTTTTATTCCAAGGAGCTTTAAAAAACAAATCACACTCTTCCCAAGGAAATATATCAATAAGGATTTGTATCCATCGGGGTTTGTAGAGTGCACTTGTCACCTGTGAGGGTATTCAGGCGCTGTAGGATTTCAAAATTAAAAACTTTTTTACATTACAAAAAGTTGTCAAGGCAAATATACAAAACACATCCTCTGCTGGAGTTCAAACACGTAACGACAACAGGCTGCCACTTCCACGGTAAAAGAATGACCCCTGCAAAGTAACTGCTGCATGCTCACAAGTGGTCCTGCGTATAACTTAAATGTGAAAAGGCAGCAGGTGCCTGCTCACAAGTGGTCATGCGTATAACTTAAATGTGAAAAGACAGCTGGTGCCAGCTCACAAGTGGTCATGCGTATAACTTAAATGTGAAAAGACAGCTGGTGCCTGCTCACAAGTGGTCATGCGTATAACTTAAATGTGAAAAGACAGCTGGTGCCTGCTCACAAGTGGTCATGCGTATAACTTAAATGTGAAAAGACAGCTGGTGCCTGCTCACAAGTGGTCATGCGTATAACTTAAATGTGAAAAGGCAGCTGGTGCCTGCTCACAAGTGGTCATGCGTATAACTTAAATGTGAAAAGGCAGCAGGTGCCTGCTCACAAGTGGTCATGCGTATAACTTAAATGTGAAAAGGCAGCAGGTGCCTGCTCACAAGTGGTCATGCGTATAACTTAAATGTGAAAAGACAGCTGGTGCCTGCTCACAAGTGGTCATGCGTATAACTTAAATGTGAAAAGACAGCTGGTGCCTGCTTTCTGAGATGCAGAGTGGAGAATGCAGGACAAACCTGGTAGCCACGTGTGGAAAGCTGCTGGGACTCCCACAGACACAAATACATTCCATGGAATTCTGCTGAGTTATAGAAAAGCTCCATGAGATTCCACGGAGTTCTGTGAGCTGGTTGAAATTGATACTTCACGCTGCCTGCGTTGATTGTTAGCACCTGCAGCGTGTTCCGGACTGATAAATCAGTGTGAACAGCACTATGCGGAGCGCCAGCGGGCACTGCTGCTTCAGTTGGTTTCACTGCAGCTCGAGTATATTTTCTACTCGAACGGCAGCTTTTCAAACGCAAATGGTCGCAACTGCCTGTCACCACTGACGCTGGAAAATTTCACCTGGTGCCCGAGTAGCGCCCAAAAATCAAGTTAGGGGATGACAATTCTCGCTCGCGCTTACCAAGTAACCGTTGGTGAGGTGCCCATGAAAAAAGTTCTGCTACACGGCGGAGTGCAGAATTGATCTAGACCTTTCCAAAACTCTGTGAACTTCGCCGGCATAGCAGAATTTTTCACCCACCCCTAACTATTTTTTCAGGTGGATATTCACATGTGTGGACACAAAATGTGTCAGTCACAGTGAACAGAGCCAATGACTGAAGTGGGCTGACCCACTGACCTATGCTGTATGCTGTGATGGATAGAAGCAAAATGCGAATGACAGATGAACAGACCAATGAGTGAAGAGAAATCACTGACCACAAGCTCCTCTATGTATAAATACATTTTTACAGATTTTTGTTTAAATATACGTCTGGCGAGACAGCTTAAGTTGTTTCTATTCCAGACCAACAAATATCCCTCCTGCCCCACCCGAAGTGCTACCCCAGGAAGGATACGCTCGGTTACTATAACCCTCAGGCCAAGACACCTCATGAAATAGTGAAGAGAAGATCACTGCCAAATGCTCAAAAATATGACCAATTGGGCGCAATAACTATTTACATAGTTGTGATGAGCAGTTTCCTATAATTAGCCAGCTGTAGAACATGTGCTTTCCTGTTCCCGCCAAAATACACTCTAGAACAAAGAACCAAAAACGCGTATTTGGTAAAATTCACACAGCAGAAGTGAAAGTTCACCCCAGACATGAAATGCCTTGAAGCAAAGACCGTGTGAGCTTTCTACCCCATATAGGCAAAGCCTCTGAGCAAGGACCCTCAAAGACATTTAAAGGAATTGTCACCCTTGGCCCAGAGTTACCAAGGCTTTGCACCATTGCCATAGCAACGCAAAGCAGCAGTGATTTACTGAGCAGCACAAAGGGAGGTTTTCAATTTTGCGCTGGGAAAGGGACCCTGCTCACAGCGTGAGATCCACTGCGTGCTGCTTTGTGTCAAGTGGCGCTTCAGGGCTCAGATCAGTGTACACACCCGCAGGTTTTCATTCAAAAGCAGCCGTCAGTTAGACAGAGTCCTGTGTCAAAAACTAAGGGGCAGACTTATGAGCCCCTTATTCCACAGTTGCGTCACTTTTTATGACTCTCCAGCGTGCAAACTTGAAGTCATATCTAGGAGGCCACGTGAAGCCACTTTGCGTGGCTTTGAGTGGCCTCATAGATACTGAGTAAGGCAACGCAGCACAAGTCACTGCGTTGCCTCACTCTGCGCAAGGGAGGTGTTCGAAGGGCGTTGCGGTGGGTGTTCTCACGCAACACCCATTAATTTTCATGCTGCCTCAGATTTGCAAGGATTTGTAAACCTGGGAATGAGCCCAAACCTTACACTCCCCAGGGGAGGCGCAACAAAGCTATAAATCTTTATATCTCCTCATTTCTTTCTCTTCCCCTGTGCGCTGCATTGTGCAGCACCCATAAAAAGAGGAAAACGTCTCTCAGGATTGTTTTTGTGCAGGAAGGTATCTCTTCCTGCACAAAAAGAATCCCTTCTACAACAGAGGCGCCCTGGCACCATGGTGACTGCGTTGGAGCTACGCACCAAATTGTGCGGCAGCGCGGGGGGAAAGGACAGAAATGCACCGTATTCTCTGGATATGCCATATTCCTGCTGTTTCCTTTTGACTCAGCGCAGCACGGGGACTTGCTGAGCTGCTCCAAAAGCCCATAAATACGGCCTGAGTCCTGCTGGGAGCAGTCACACACAAGGGGAGCCACGTGCTGACTTTTCTCAGACACCAGTGCAGTGCGCATGTGCAGCAGTGATCAGCATACACGCCATGTGTGGGAACTTCAGTATTTGTCTAGGTGCATGCACTTAACAGAAAGGGTATATTTCCAGTAGAGATCCTATGCTAGACATCACCATGCTGCGAGGCTGTGCACTGTGCAAGGCAGCGCGTTTGAGCATCAGTGCTGGGGAAGACACCCTCAGCCTCGTCTTTTTAACTACGGCGTGCAATGGGTTTTACGCGTCACAAACTGCAGCACGTAGAATGCTTCTCTCCATTCAATTAAATCTTAGCAAATCTGATGCCAATATTTCTGTTTGGAAGCAAACGTCAGGACTTTACGTACACCAATAATCCTTGTGGAGGAGAACTAGTATGGCATCCCTGCACAGCTGATAAGCAGGGTACCTGAGTCTATTACTGGGAGAAAGCAAACAAGCACATGCAACTCACCAGGGAAACCCAAATACCGACACAGAAACATTAAATGCTACAAACTATTACACAAAATATATAATGAAAGAACATTTATTTCCTCTGAAGAATCTGAAACATAGACAACCAATGAGAAAATGCAGTGTCAGTTATCACATGGGAGATGTCAGATAGGGTGACGCAGACACACCCCAAAACAGAACAAAAACACGTGACAACAGCGAGACCTGGTGGGATGGATAACCATGCACGTTTCACCATTCCTCAAAAACAAGGGAGCAAGCAAGTGTTGCTACAGGGGGCCTTGCCACAAGGTCCCAGAGCTGAGGGGAGCACAAAACATCCGGGTCCTGAGGGAGAGCAGAGACAGCTGCAAAGGCAGGAGGGTGCAAGTCAGGGTGTGACACTCTCAGAGACCCAGAGACTCAAATGTAACCAGGCACGACCAAAAACACAGATCTGCCTCAGAGACCCAGAGACTCAAATGTAACCAGGCACGAGCACAGACACAGACCTGCCTCAGAGACCCAGAGACTCAAATGTAACCAGGCACGAGCACAGACACAGACCTGCCTCAGAGACTCAAATGTAACCAGGCACGAGCACAGACACAGACCTGCCTCAGAGACTCAAATGTAACCAGGCACGAGCACAGACACAGACCTGCCTCAGAGACCCAGAGACTCAAATGTAACCAGACACGAGCACAGACACAGACCTGCAACGCCTGGGAGATACTTGTAAGGTGATCCATCACACCTATGAAGCACTGCGGCATTGTGTTATGTTTTATAACGTTGGCAAAGCCAGTTTCAAAAGTTGACAACGAAGTCTCAAGACCTGGAACACAGTTGGTATAAATTCGAGGGTTGGGGACGAATTGTGGCATCTCTGCAGGGTGAGGGTCCTTCTGCAGGAAGGAGTCAAGGATGGCAGAACATGTCTACCTTACAGACGTGCTGTGGACTCAGGCATGCACTGCAGGCATGTGTGCTTGAATCCAAGGAGGTAACTCTGCCTTCCATCCTTCTGAGGTCGATGAACTCAGTATCACTGAGTTGAGCAACAATGAAGAATGTGTTATTTATTAATATGATCAAGTACCCCAAGGCTGAATGCGTCCGCTCCAAATATGTCTGTTAGGTTATTAAAAGCTATTGACCTTGGAAGGATAACAAGCTGAGTTGGTCCCACCAGGAGTTCATTGGGTTACCCATAGGATTGAAACAAAACTCGGCATTAAGTGCATTTACTTACTGGACTATCCTACCAGTAAAAAAAGTAAAGAACAGTGTATCTGGTCCTACCTTTTAACCCGATATCTATTTTTTCATGTGGGCCCTGCTGATGACTTTCAAGTAGCAACAGCTGCCATCACTCGGTACAGTGGCATGTGCTGACAGGCGGCTGTGGCTGGACTGTGTGGGCGCGCCAGACATGAACTATGGCCAACGATTACCATAGGACAATTTATCTATATATATCATAATGGGAAACATTAAACACATCTCATTTTTTGTTTCAATGTATTCACCGTTCACCCCCAAATCTGGGTTTTGTACATGTTTTTGGAGTACTTAGAATGAACACTGCTAATGTTCGCCAGCATTTTAAGTTTTAAAAAAAAATATATATATTTTTTTTTCTTCATCACTTTGACAACAGACAGCAGGTTTGCTCACGCTCGATCAGATTCAAGAGCCCTCATCCGCTTTTTATTTCTGTCTTTACTCCTTTAATAACTCTGGGAGTTGGGCTCCGAGGGGGACGCCGCGCCTCAGTCCCAGCCCTCCCAGCGCTTCAGCGAGTGGGCGTCGGGCCCCTCCGCAGCAGTCCTCGGCCTCCGAGAGAGACTTGCAATGTATGGTCCTATCTATAATTTTCAATAAAAGGGACTCGGGGATGTAAGGTCCATTCAATCAACGGCGCCCGGGCCCCTCCGGCTGATGCTCAGAAACAGCTGGTCTGTCTCATGAGCAGACCCTAGACTGGGCCCTGCTGCCCAGGAGCGCCACAGGGGGTCGGCGTGCGACAGCACTCAGTGTGACCCTCGGACCTCAGTCCCACAGCAGGTCGATGAGGGCACGGCCTAGTGAGAGGGTGTGTGTATGACAGAATCATGTGTATATGTGCAAAATAATCACCTGTATGTATCTGTGAGTGTGTGTGCGTGTGTGTGAGTGAGTGTGTGCGTGCGTGTGTGTGTGTGTGTGCGCGTGCCTTAGCCCTCAATCCCACAGGAGGTCAATGAGGGCACAGCCTAGTGAGAGGGTGTGTGTATGACAGAATCATGTGTAGATGTGCACAATAATCACCTGTATGTATTTGTGTGTGCGTGTGTGAGTGAGTGTGTGCGTGCGTGTGTGTGTGTGTGTGCGCATGCCTTAGCCCTCAATCCCACAGGAGGTCAATGAGGGCACAGCCTAGGGAGGGAGCTGCAAACTCTGTCACGTGTATGTGTGTGTGTGTGTGTGTGTGTGTGAGACAGCACTCAGTGTCATCCTAGGACTTCAGTCCCGGAGGAGGTCGATGAGGGCACAGTCTAGTGAGGGAGTGTTTGTAAGGCGTAGGTTGCACACTCTGTTACGTGTATGTGTGTGTCTGTGTGTGTGTGTGTGTGTGTGTGTGAGACAGCACTCAGTGTCATCCTAGGACTTCAGTTCCACAGGAGGTCAATGAGGGCACAGCCTGGTGAGGGGGTGTTTGTAAGGCGTAGGTTGCACACTCTGTTACGTGTATGTGTGTGTCTGTGTGTGTGAGACAGCACTCAGTGTCATCCTAGGACTTCAGTTCCACAGGAGGTCAATGAGGGCACAGCCTAGTGAGGGAGTGCTTGTAAGGCGCAGGCTGCAAACTCTGTCACGTGTATGTGTGTGTCTGTGTGTGTGTGTGTGTGACAGCACTCAGTGTCATCCTAGGACTTCAGTCCCGGAGGAGGTCGATGAGGGCAGAGTCTAGTGAGGGAGTGCTTGTAAGGCGCAGGCTACAAACTCTGTCATGTCTATGTGTGTGTGTGTCTGTGTGTGTGTGACAGCACTCAGTGTCATCCTAGGACTTCAGTTCCACAGGAGGTCAATGAGGGCACAGCCTAGTGAGGGAGTGCTTATAAGGCGCAGGCTGCAAACTCTGTCACGTGTATGTGTGTGTCTGTGTGTGTGTGTGTGTGACAGCACTCAGTGTCATCCTAGGACTTCAGTCCCGGAGGAGGTCGATGAGGGCACAGTCTAGTGAGGGAGTGCTTGTAAGGCGCAGGCTACAAACTCTGTCATGTGTATGTGTGTGTCTGTGTGTGTGTGTGACAGCACTCAGTGTCATCCTAGGACTTCAGTTCCACAGGAGGTCAATGAGGGCACAGCCTGGTGAGGGGGTGTTTGTAAGGCGTAGGTTGCACACTCTGTCACGTGTATGTGTGTGTCTGTGTGTGTGTGTGTGTGTGATAGCACTCAGTGTCATCCTAGGAGTTCAGTTCCACCGGAGGTCGATGAGGGCACAGCCTGGTGAGGGGGTGTCTGTAAGGCGAAGGTTGCAAACTCAATCACATGTCTGTGTGTGTAGAAAAGAATCACATGCATGTGTGTACAATAACCATGTGTGTGTATGTGACCTTGTCTTCAATCTGTGACATCACTCAGTGTTTGTCTCAGACCCAGGGTGACCTGGCATCCAGGATTTGCCAGGACAGTCACGTAAAGCGCTTCAGCACCTCATCAAGGGTATTAAGTGCTATATAAATGCAATAACAATTGCAAAGCAATTACAAATGTGTAGTTGTTAACTTACAGTGCCTGTAAAGGTGTCTCAATGTAGCGCTGAGGCATTTGTAAATCAACGTCCAAATGATACATCTTTATTTTTCAAATAGCAAAACAATAAGAAACCCTTGCGGCACAATAACTGTGAAATCTCCCTAGCATGCCTCGGCCATTAGGATATTCAGAATGCATTCTGGGCCAAAATATGACCTATGAGGAAATTCTGGATGCGTAGATTGAACCCCAGCATCGGAAAGTTCCCGCCAACATTTGCACTGAACACCAATGGAAGAGACAACATTGTCAGTGACGGACCCAGGTCTGTCTCGCGGATGGCTTCCGACAGGCAGCAGTTCCTATAGTAGGATTACGTCCTCAAGCTGACTTATACCCTGAGATGCTCCAACAGCACAACTAACGTACAACATGCTGGTCACAAACCCAAGTGCGGGGGTTGCGCCTCCACCTTTCCCAACGTATTCTGTGCAAAGATCTTTGCCCGACTGAGGAATCTCGACACACGTAAGTATATGTTTTAGTAGTATATGTGGGAGGGACAGAGGGGGGCAGAAAGATGGGGGATACTTACCACAGAATGGGAGGGGGTAAGGGTGGGGAGGGGTTTAGGGAAGGATTTGGACCCACCCCCAAATGGGTGAGCCCATTCCTATTCACAAACTGCACTTCGAAAGTTACTACAGCCAAAACGGACCCAAAATAGTAGTGAATGTATTTGTGGTCACAGCTGGAGGGAGTCCCGCACCACACATGGCCAACCAATTATACTGCAATACTACCTCCTAGAAAGTAACATAGGTAGGGACTTAAAACAAGACACTGTAGGAAATAAAGTTAAATTATTCAAAATAATAAAAAATATAAAATTGTTTAATTTAACATTTAAAAAAACTGGAAAACATGTTATTTTTATTTTTGATAATTTAATACCCTTTTTTAAATTTAAAGATAAACGTAACATTAATTTTTACAAACATTTAAATGCATTACTTTTACTTATATTGATCACTTTTACTATATTAAAAAAAATGAAATCTAAATTGTTATTAAAACTAGGTTTTTTGTTGTTATTAAATGAAAATGAACATATACAATTATTTAACATTGATATTTTAAATTGAAGTATATTTTCTAATTTTATTAAAATTCTAATAAACGTTTACACTTTTCTGTACCCAGTTGTGAAGACTTTTGCCTACATGTGAACAGATTCTAGTACTAAATTCAAAGTAATAGCTTATTTTTTCCATAGCTATTAAATGAATGTAAATATAATAAATAAATTATTTACACAAAATAAGATTTGCATAATATTACCTAAAGTAAAATGTTTTTATTTACCCATTATCTATTAAACATTACAGTATTAAAAATTACATTGTTATATACATATTAACTGAACTTCATTTAAATTTGTTCTGAGTAAATATGTGAGTTACAATAATGCTTAAATTTAAAACACTTCTTAAAAATATTTTATCAATAAAGAACATATATTTGTATTATATATATATATATATATATATATATATTATTATTTTTTACATTCAATTCAATTTCTATATATTCTTAAAGAAAAGTCAAAATAAATTATTTTATATCAACATTATTTTCAATGGGGTTTTATTTTAAGTCCACGCTTCCATTATTTTCTATGGGAAGGTGTTGCAGTGTCCGAGGATTGTAACGTGTGCTACTGGACACTCTACTGCTTCCTTTTGGCTGTAGTAACTTACACTCCTAAATTTAGCTTCATCCCTTTTTCAGACTTAAAAGTCTACACTTGAGAGTAACTTTGCAATTCTAAATAGTGAACAGCCAAAATTGCTCAACAGTATAGGAGTAAACTTACATACGTAGGTTTACTCATGTATACACTTACCATTGTGAATAGGTATCTATTTGTCTATCTATCTTGAAATAAAAAATAAAAAAACATTTTAAAATTCCTGAATACATTTTTTTTTTACCTAACAACTTCAATATGTTAAAACTGATTAAATTACCTTTAGCATTCTAAAATTAACTATCCAAGCATGTTTTTTAATTTCTAAAATAGGTGTGCAACATTTCAGCTTACAATCTCAACTCTTTTAGCTTGTGAATAACTTTATAAAAAATAAATTACTGCTGGTAACATTTTTAAATCATAAAAATACCTTTTTATCATTTTGTTTAGCAATCACACCTTTTCAAGTCATAGACATGTTTAACATTTTTTAGAACCTTCTAATGTGCTAGCTTAGGTCTTCCCTAATTACTTAGCCATATTACTACAACCTTTTTATGTGTACATTTGTACATCCTTAAAACCATTTGTTTATTTCTCCATTTAAAATGTCATGGTAAAATAGATTTTTCCAGCAAAGAAAAGGGAAAATACCTATCACATATTTCGTTATAATCTAAATTAATAGGCATTTAATGATAAGAATTCTGTTTCCTCTGTTACTTGTTTCTTTTTCACCAAAATATATTTTGATAATATCAGCGTGCTCTTCTGATGAAATTGTTAGGGATACAAGGAGGTCGTCTGTAGTCAAGCATGGCACAGGAAGGGCAGGTCCCCAAGTACCTGAGACTCTACTCATGAGGCACCATGACCATCGACAATCATGACACAGAACGAGTAGGACCTCAAGAACCTGAGACACTACCCATGAAAAGCCATGACCGTGGACAATCATGGGACAGGATGAGCAGGACCTGAAGAACCTGAGACACTACCCATGAAGCACCATGACTGTATACAATCATGACAGAGCAAGAGCAGGCGTCCAAGAGCCTGAGACACTATCCATGAAGCACCATGACTGTGGACAAGTGTGGCACAGGAAGAACAGGACCCAAGAAACCTAAGACACTATCCATGAAGCACAATGATCGTGGACAATCATGGGACAGGAAGAGCAGGTCCCTAAGTGCCTGAGACACTACTCATAAAGCACCATGACAGTGGTCAAGTGTGGCACAGAAAGAACAGGTCCCCAAGAAACTGAGACACTACTCATGAAGCACCATGACCATGGTCAAGCTTGGAACAGGAAGGGCAGGAACCCAAAAACCTGAGACACTACCCATGAAACATCATGACCATGGACAAGCATGGCACAGCAACATCAGGACCCCAAGAACCTGAGGCCCATGAAGCACCATGACCGTGAACAATCATGGCACTAGAGGAGCACAACCCCAAGAACCTGAGACACTAGCCATAAAGCACCATGGACAAGATTGGCACAGGAAGGGCAGGACCCCAAGAACATGAGACACAACCCATTAAGCACCATGACCATGGACAAGCATGACACAGGAGGAGCAGGACCACAAGAACCTGGGACACTACCCAAGAAGTGCCATGACCATGGACAGTCATGGGACAGGAAGATCAAGTCCCCAAGTACCTGAGACATTACCCATGAAGCACTATGACTGTGGCCAATCATGGCACAGGAAGAGCAGGACCCCAAGAACCTGAGACACTACCGATGAAGCACAATGAACATGCACAATCATGGCACAGGAATAGCAGGTCTCCAAGAACCTGAGACACTACCCATTAAGAACCATGACAGTGGACTATCACGTTACAGGAAGAGCAGGACGCCAAGAGCCGGATGCTTCATCAATGCAACATCATAACTGTGGACAAGCGTGACACAGGAAGAGAGGTCCCCAAGATCCTGAGACACTACTCATGAAGCACCATAACGGTGGACAAGCATGGCACAGGAAGAGCAGGAACCCAAGAACCAGACACATGAACCATGTAGCACCATGACCATGGACAATCATGGCACAGGAAGAACAGGTCTCCAAGAACCTGAGAAACTACCCATGGAGTACTATGACCATGGTCGATCATGGCACCGGAAGAGCAGGACCCCAGGAACCTGAGACAATACCCATGAAGCACCATGACGTGGACAATCATGACACAAGAAGAGCAGGTCCCCAAGAACCTGAGACACTACCCATGAAGCGCCACGACCGTGGACATTCATGACATAGGGAGAGCAGGTCTCCAAGAACCTGAGACATTACCCATGAAGCCCCATGACCTTGGTCAAGAGTGGCACAGGAAAAGCAGGTCCCCAAGAACTTGAGACACTACCCATGAAGCACCACAACTGGACCTACCTTGATGACATCTTCATCGGTGGACTGGCATGAAACGGATTCTGAGACATCTGTCACAGCACCATTGCCTTCGATGGACACCACCTTGACTGGGACTGCTACTGTCTTCCCGGTGAGAATTGCTGTGTTCAGGATCTCTGACTCCTGCAATCCAAAAGAAACGAAGAGGAGATTGAGAAAGCCCACCTTGCACTTCTTGAGCTGTAGAAAACCTCACACAAGGATCATCACTGGTAAGGAAGTAGGAAGATTGAAGCCATGAAACAAGTCTCAAGATGATCATTATGATAAAAGGACCTTATCTCCAATAATGTCTATCTCATTACTCTAATGTACAGTTAGACAATACTCTTTCTTGTGGAACCATGTGAGATATAGGGTGAGAGGGAGAAATCCTGCATGGATATAGAGAAAAGAGGAACTTCTGTAGTTCTTATGTACAGACCTGCCTCTTGTTGGTTCTGGTGAATTTACTCGCTAACTTGGGCCAACAGGTATCAGTTATCCCTGCTCTAACTTGGACTCAGACAGGCAGGTTTTGTCAGGTTGGAAGCCTTTACATAGGTGAGTTCCAAAGAGCCTAGTACATGATTACAAGAGGTTGTGTCTGCACAGCTCAGCTACAGATCTACGTCTCTTCATAATTTACTTAGAGATAGTCAGTGAAGCGAACACTCAGTGCACAGATCTATGGCTTCTCTATGGATTACCGTGAGATAGTCAGTGAGGCGAACACAGAACCTGGGGTAACCAGATGTCCTAGATTTCCCCAGACAGTCCCGGTTTTTGGAGGACTGTCCCGGTGTCCCAACGCTTCTCCTAATTTTAAATAACTGTCCCAGTTTTTGGGACAAAGGTCAGTTTATTAAATAAATGTCCTGGTTTTTGGGACAAAGGTCAGATCATCTAGGGAAGCATAAGTTATATACGCCTACAAAGTATAATTAAAGTAATGTATCTGTTACTGTCAGGTAACACAGTCCCCTGTCTGCTCCCAGTGGAGAGACGGAGTGGGGAGCAGAGAGAGGTTGGTGGGGGTGGGTTGGGGGTGAAGGGTGGGATGTCAAGCCATAGCTACTTTTATATATGTAGTCTTGTAAATGTGTGTAAGTATGTGTGTGTGATTTTATATATATATATATATATATATATATATATATATATATATATATATATATATATATATATATATATATTTATTATATATATTAATATATATATGTACATACACACACATATGTATAGGCACACATTCACAGAGCTACGCAAAAAAACGAGATAGGCCAGATATAAATGTGAGAGTACAGTCTTTAGTCCTTCTTTTCTGTCTGACCTGTCCCGGTTTTTGCTCCTCAAAATCTGGTCACCCTAACAAAACCATGTCTTCTTCATAATGTACCGAGGGATAGTCAGTGAGGCGAACACTCAGTTCACAGAACCATGTCTTCTCCATAATGTACTGAGTGATAGTTAGTGAGGTGAACACTCAGTGCACAGAACCATCTCTTCTCTACAATTACAGAGGGATAGTCTTCTTCATGGTATCATTATCAGTTGTATCCATGGAGTATTTGAAGAGCACGAACAGGCATGTGCAGTGATATTTAGATGAGCATCTGTCTAAATGTTTACAGACCAGGCACAGGCATAGTACAGGACACCTAGGTCAGCATATGTGTGAATGTTTACAGAGCAGGCACAGGCATGCACAGGGATATCTAGGAGAGAATATGGGTGAATGTTTACAGAGCAGAACAGTCATTATACAGGGATATCATAGTGAGCATATGTGTGAATGTTTACAGAGCAGGCACAGCCATGTACACGGATATCTAGGTGAGCATATGTGTGCATGTTTAGAGAACAGGCACAGGCATGGTAGAGGGATATCATAGCGAGCATATGTGTGAATGTTTACAGAGCAGGCACAGGCATGTACAGGGATATCTAGGAGAGAATATGGGTGAATGTTTACAGAGCAGAACAGTCACATACAGGGACATCATAGCGAGCATATGTGTGCATGTTTAGAGAGCAGGCACAGGCATGCTACAGGGATATCTAGGTGAGCGTAGATGTGAATGTTTACAGAGCAGAACAGTCATGGTACAGAAGTATCATAGCAATCATATGTGTGAATGTTTACGCAGTGAGTAGACACAGGAATGTACAGGGGCATCTAGGTGAGAATATATGTGTATGTTGAAAGAGGAGGCAGAGACATGGTATAGGGATATCTAGTTGAGCATATGTGTGAATGTTTACAGAGGAGGCACAGACATGTACAGGGATATCTAGGTGAGCATATGTGTGCGTGTTTACAAAGCAGGCGCTGGCATGTACAGGGATATCATAGCGAGCATATGTGTGAATGTTTACAGAGCAGGCACAGGCATTTACAGGAATATCTAGGAGAGCATATGGGTGAATGTTTACAGAGCAGAACAGTCATTGTACAGGAGTATCATAGCAAGCATATGTGTGAATGTTTATAGAACAGGCACAGGCATGTACAAGGATATCTAGGAGAACATAGGTGTGAATGTTTACAGAGCAGAACAGCCATGGTACAGGGATATCATAGCGAGCAAATGTGTGAATGTTCGCAGGCACAGGCATGCACAGGGATATCTAGGTGAGCGTATATGTGAATGTTTACGGAGCAGAACAGTCATGGTATAGGAGTATCATAGCTAGCACATGTGTGAATGTTTACACAGTGAGTAGGCACAGGCATATACCGGGGTATCTAGGTGAGAATATATGTGTATGTTTAAAGAGGAGGCAGAGACATGGTACCAGGATATCTAGTTGAGCATATGTGTGAATGTTTATAGATCAGGCACAGACATGTACAGGGATATATAGGTGAGCATATGTGTGCATGTTTAGAGAGCAGGCACAGGCATGTACAGGGATATTTAGATGAGAGTAGATATGAATGTTTACAGAGCAGAACAGTCATGGTACAGGGATATCTATGTGAGCATATGTGTGAATGTTCACAGAGCAGGCACAGGCATGTGTAGGGATATATAGGAGAGCATATAGGTAAATGTTTACAGAGCAGAACAGACATGGTACAGGGATGTCATAGCGAGCATATGTGTGAATATTTACAGAGCAGGCACAGGCATGTACAGGGATATCTAGGAAAGCATATGTGTGAATGTTTATAGAGCAGAACAGTCATGTACAGGGATATTTAGGTGAGAATATGTGTGCATGTTTAGAGAGTAGGCACAGGCATGTACAGGGATATCTAGGTGAGCGTAGATGTGAATGTTTACAGAGCAGAACAGTCATGGTACAGGAGTATCATAGCAAGCGTATGTGTGAATGTTTACACAGTGAGTAGGCACAGGCATGTACAGGGGTATCTAGGTGAGAATATACGAGTATGTTTAAAGAGGTGGAAGAAACATGGTACCGGGATATCTAGTTGGGCATATGTGTGAATGTTTACAGAGCAGGCACAGACATGTAATGGGATATCTAGGTGAACATATGTGTGTAAGTTTACAGAGCAGGCACAAGCCTAGTACAGGGATACCTAGGTCAGAATATGTGTAAATGTTTAGAGATCAGGCACAGACATGTACAGGGATATCTAAGTGAGCATATGTGTGTATGTTTAAAGAGGAAGCAGAGACATGGTACTGGGATATCTAGGTCAACATATGTGTGCATGTTTACAGAGCAGGCAGAGGCATAATGCAGGGATACCTAGGTCAGCATATGTGTAAATGATTAAAGAACAGGAACAAACGTACCGGTATATCTAGTTGAGCATATGTGTGAATGTTTAAAGATGAAGCAGAGACATGGTACAGGGATATCTAAGTGAGCATATGCGTGCATGTTTACAGAGCAGGCACAGGCATAGTACAGGGATGTCTAGGTCAGCATATGTGTAAATGATTCAAGAACAGGCACAGACATGTGCAGGGATATCTAGGTGAGCATATGCGAAAATGTTTACAGAGCAGGCATGTACAGGGATATCTAGGTGAGCATGCGCGTGAATGTTTACAGAGAAGGCATGTGCATGTACTGGGATATGTAGGTGAGCATATGTGTGAATGTTTACAGAGCAGGGATACCTAGGTCAGCAAATGTGTAAATGATTAAAGAACAGTCCTAGACATGTACAGGGTTATCTAGGTGAGCATATGTGTGAATGGTTATAGAGCAGGCACAGGCATGCTACAGGGATATCTAGGTGAGCATATGTGTGAATGTTTACAGGGAAGAACAGTCATGGTACAGGGGTATCATAGCAAGCATATGTGTGAATGTTTACAGAGAAGAACAGTCATGGTATAGTAGTATCATAGCAAGCATATGTGTGAATGTTTACAGAGAAGAACAGTAATGGTACAGGAGTATCATAGCAAGCATATGTGTGAATGTTTACAGAGTAGGCACAGGCACGTACATGGATATCTAGTTGAGCATACATGTGAATGTTTAGAGAGTAGGCAAAGGCATGGTACAGGGATATCTAGGTGAGGGTATGTGCGCATGTTTACAGAGCAGGCATGGGCATGGTACAAGAATATCTAGGTGAGCATATGTGTGCATGTTTACAGAGCAGGCATAGACATGTACAGGGATATCTAGGTGAGCATATGTGCGCGTATTTACAGAGCAGTCACAGGCATGTACAGGGATACCTAGGTGAGCATTTGTGTGAATGTTTACAGAGCAGAACAGTCATGCACAGGAGTATCATAGCAAGCATATGTGTGAATGTTTACAGAGTAGGCACAGGCATATACCGGAATATCCAGGTGAGCGTATGTGTAAATGTTTACAGAGCAAAACAGTCATGGTACAGGAGTATCATAGCAAGCATATATGTGAATGTTTACAGAGCAGAACAGTCATGGTACAGGAGTATCATAGCAAGCATATGTGTGAATGTTTACAGATCAGACATAGACGTTGTACAGTGATATACAGGACAGCATATGTGTGCATGTTTACAGAGGAGGCACAGGCATGTACAGGGATATCTAGATGAACATATGTGTGAATGTTCACAGAGCAGCCACAGGCATGGTACAGGGATATCTAGGTGAGCATATGTGTGAATGTTTACAGAGAAGAACAGTCATGGTACAGGAGAATCATAGCAAGCATATGTGTGAATGTTTACAGAGCAGGCACAGACATCGTTGTACAGGGATATCTAGGAGAGCATATATGTGCATGTTTACAGAGGAGGCACAGGCATGTACAGGGATTTCTAGATGAACATATGAGTGAATGTTTACAGAGCAGAAGAGTCATGGTACAGGAGTATCATAGCAAGCATATGTGTGAATGTTTACAGAGCAGGCATAGACGTTGTACAGTGATATACAGGACATCATAAGTGTGTATGTTTACAGAGGAGGCACAGGCATGTACCGGGATATCTAGGTGAGCATATGTGTAAATGTTTACAGAGCAAAACATCCATGGAACAGGAATATCATAGCAAGCATATGTGTGAATGTTTACAGAGCAGGCACAGACGTTGTACAGGGATATCTAGGAGAGCATATGTATGCATGTTTACAGAGGAGGCACAGGCATGTGCAGGGATGTCTAGGTGAACATATGTGTGAATGTTTACAGAGCAGAACAGTCATGGTACAGGAGTATCATAGCAAGCATATGTGTGAATGTTTACAGATCAGACATAGACGTTGTACAGTGATATACAGGACAGCATATGTGTGCATGTTTACACAGGAGGCACAGGCATGTACAGGGATATCTAGATGAACATATGTGTGAATGTTCACATAGCAGGCACGGGCATGTACAGGGATACCTAGGTGAGCATTTGTGCACACGTTTACAGAGCAGTCACAGCCATGATGGAGGGATACCTTGCCTAGAATATTCATGACTGTGTATGGAGCAGGCATTGCTATATAGCAGGGATGTTTACCTAAAATGTAGAATACGTACATAACTTGAATGAGTTGTGAAAGTGAGAATAGAGCAGGCGCCTAGACTACATTAGTGCTCAAAAACTGCCTCTCTGGAAAACCTTATTTATAGCTCTGATGAGTCCCCACTCGCTTGCGATTGAGCCTCAGAAATGGCCTGAATCGATATGGCTAGCAATTTTAAAACTCTTTATCTCACAATGTATTATTAATTAATACAAATCCACTTGAAGTCTCTTCCAGACACTCTGTACAAGACTGGCATTCGCTGCTCAAACCCTTCGACCTCTCATCCTCCTTTCATAATATTAAATGATTACATTAAAAATGCAATTGTGCTACTTCAGAGCCCCCATAATTAGGGCTGGACTTTGGCATTTGTAGAAATGTGCACACATAATTTGCTGATTAGCCCTTGCTTGTGATTGACAAGGGTGAGGCGGAGGGAGGGTGGAAGGGGGGAGGCACACTTCCTGCTGCCTCCTCTTATAGTAGTATTAGCAGGATTGTACAATATCTTCTCCATATGAAATGGTACTATTGGTAGCACTTCAAAGGAACTGCCTTGTCTGGAAACAGAACATCTGGTGACCCAGTACTCTTCGGGTTATTTTTCAGGTGTGTATAGCAGACACTTCCCCATCTGCTTTGTTAGATCTGAGACCTTATACTATAAGCTGTAGGATAAACTGTTCATGGCCGAGCCGCACATTTAGGAAAATTGATGCAAGAGATGTCTATAAGCTTGAGTTCTATAGAGTGGCAAGCTTACAGAGTCAGCTGTTGGAACTTCTGAAAGATGCCCCACAGCCCCATGGCTTGTAGGTTACCTATAGCGGTTATATCTGATCGATGTAGAGATTTGGTATTCAAATGTTTGACCTTCTGTGAGACATGCATAGCTCCACCAAGAGCTCAAGAATTTGAAAACAGAATGCCAAACTCTCCCAGATACCTCACAAGCTTATTTGAGACACATTATTATTCACATCATCAGGGCAACTCAACGCACAATAGAGCTCTGCACATTCCAAATAGGTTAATTTCTAAAAAAGAAATGCAGGTTGATATACGTGGATCACATGTGAGACACGGCCTTCAAAAATGCAGTTAGTGAATATTTTTAAATAAGTAACTCTGGAAAGACTTCAATAGTAGTAACACAGGAAACACTTTATAATATAAAATCTATTTGTATGAAATTATAAAAATCTGCTGAACAAAGTACACAGAATGACCGAATATATTGTTGTGTAAATTTTCTTCTGTGGGTCAGAATATAAATATTTAAAAGGGACCACTTAAGAAAGATCACCTCTCCTTGGTTTTGATAATTGCAAACTGTTTTTTTTTTATTAGCAATGAAGGTGATTTTCTGAGAAAGAAAGTAAAATAGAACATGCATGAAATATGGGAAAGATTGTACATGTACCTTTCAGTGCCTGGGTACACTCGTCAGCACCAGGATAACCCCCGTGGGGGACAGTGCGCTTTAAAAATACACATAACATAATACCTAAAACTAAGGTGGAAAGATTAAGCTATTTGGCTCAAGGTTTAAATGAATATTGCATTAAGGCACTGTTATCAGAGTTGTCACAATTTACCCCATAACTCTGATGGTTGGTTCTCCTCTGCGAACTTGTACTGTTGCAGGCAGATATTTTTTGAAAGCTCATGGCTTTACATGGGTTAAATTATTTGAGATAAATATCTACCAGGATAGTAATCACACATTTTATCAAAACAAAATTTATCTACCAGGGCATATTGCTGCAATCTAACTTGTCCTCTTGATCAGAGATTTTACTTCTTCTTATGTACAAAATGCTACAGAACCTCTGAAAAAGTCTAACAATATTGAATTTGTTATCTCTATTTCCAAATTACTACACACTACATAATTTGAATGGAATATTAACATTTTAACTATGAGATACCTGGTGAAAATAGAAAATCATAGTTTATCTTTTAATTCTTTTAATCCCATAACTTTGAGGGAAATGATGATGATTCAGAATGGAGTAATGCTTTTGTGGATAAGACAGGGCGGTTCGAGGAAGAAGCAAAAATGGATGAACACTATAAGATGATTAATCTTTTAGATCCTGCACATATATTTTGCCTCCTCTCACATTATACAAAATATTCTGGGCTGTGGGCTAGGATAGAATCATGCCATAGATGTAATATAGGACTCTTTTTCGTATGGTTTTAGCTGATATACTTCCACAATTTCTTTAATAGAATATTCCTAAAATATTGCATATTTTCTTAGATTATTAACAGAATGCTGATGGGACTTTCCACTACTGAATTGACATTTCTCCATGAGTTACTTCACATACATATTCAAAACCTTTATTAAAGGGCTTAACAGAATGTTATCCCAGCAATAAAATACATTTTACAACAGAACACAGTGATAATTTTATATATAAATGAATATCTCTTCTAACGTGGGCCAATGTGTTGACGATGGTTGAGAACTCTTCCTTATTAGCCACAAAATATAATGATATTCAAATAATTTAAACATTTTCTTTTTAGGTGGCAACATTTATCATGAATGGGGTGTGCATAATATCAAATCATGGTTACTACCTTCTTCAGGACTCAAATGTTCTCAAAGCATATGATGTATGAATAAGTGATTATTGGGGCATCCGTACCTCAGGTAAATGAAGAGAGAATCAAAAGTGCTTATAACTGCAACTCAATCAACTGTCCAATATCTGGCACATAACCTCCATGGTCATACTAAAGAAAGCAACAGATAAAAACCTTATACATTGAAAACTGCATCTATAGGAGATCCACCAGTTAGCCATCCCTTCAAAGGGAAAGAAAAAGCTCACAGATGAACCGCAGGATGGACACTGATGCAGAATGTTAAGCCACAGGCATTTAAGAAGATGGCTTCACAAATGTGAATACCAAAAACTGTTCCTAGAGCAGTATCCTCTTATTAATACCACCCTTTTGTTAATATTAATATATATATAATATATATTTTTTACAAAATAACACATTTAAGCTCTGTTTCCATGAACCCTTTCTTAAGGCAATGCATGACTATTTTAGCTGTAACTCTCTTACTTTTAGTCCAGATAAGGAAAATGTCATTAACAAATCTGGACCAAAGTAACATTACCATAGAAAGGAGTTTATATATAGCTTAAGTCGGAAGTTATAGTTAGGAACCAGTTTCCATAGGAAAAATAATTTTGTAGATACAGGGATGCAGATGCACACGTCAAAGCAAGGCTCTGTTTGCCTGGCCGCAAACTGAGAGAGAAGTTGCGGTCACCATTTTGTTTATCGATTTGGTCAACGGGGGGTGGGGAATAAAACTGAAAAGTGACATAAGGGGTCAGGAGAGAGGTATCCTGATCCAAAGAGACAGATGAAGGGGTCCCTGATGGACCCCTCATGGGCAAAAACTTGCCTAAAATGCTTTTGGGCCAATCCGCGGGCCCACCCTGGGCCTCAGCACAGCGCCCCAATTTAAATTTGTGACAGATCTGTGGATCTGGAGTCCAATGAAAAAATAAATACCTCCACTCACTCACCAACCACGCGAGGAGTTAAGCCGGAGGTTAGCTGCAGGGCCTGGTCGGAGGTCAGGCCCTGTGGCCAGCCCCCTGCTGCTCACTGCCAAAGTCATGCATGGTGTGTGGTTGGCTACATGGGGAGGGATGGCTGCATGCAGAGCCTGGCCGCCAGGTCGTCCATGGTGTGGTTGGCTGTCTAGGGGTGTTGGGTGCAGAGCCAAGGCTGCTGTGTTAAAAAAAACACAGAAATTCACTGAAAAAAAAAGGTTTACAGGGACATTATAGTTAGGAATTAGCATTTAAAAAACCTTAGGAACTCACTACAAAATCCAAAGGTTACAGGGACATGTACTTTCTTTGAAATGTTTGAGTTCATAGGGATCGTAGAGTAAAGGCACCATTAATATGATCCAAACCTTCTTGTTCTAATACTTGCTCCGTAGCCTTCAGAGCATTGTCTTCAGAAATGTGTGTATAACGCGTCCATATCAAGCTTCATTTGTTTTTTTATAGGGCTGATCTTAAATCCTTCTTTCATATCAGTGGTGTCTTTGCTGTAGGATCTTAAAGAACTCATTAGTGGTTTTAAAAAGGCAACCATATAGTGTGCTAATGGCTCTATGCTGGAACCACTACAAAACATGTATTTCTTAGGAGAGGGTTCAGTCTGTTCTCATGGATCTTGCAATTTTTATTGATAGAAGTTGAAAACATACTGGCCCTCATTCTGACCTTGGCGGGCGGCGGAGGCCGCCCGCCAAAGTCCCGCCGTCAGGTTACCGTTCCGCGGTCGAAAGACCGCGGCGGTAATTCTGACTTTCCCGCTGGGCTGGCGGGCGGTCGCCTTCAGACCGCCAGCCAGCCCAGCGGGAAAGAGGCTTCCACGATGAAGCCGGCTCGGAATCGAGCCGGCGGAGTGGAAGCTGTGCGACGGGTGCAGTTGCACCCGTCGCGTATTTCACTGTCTGCGCAGCAGACAGTGAAATACAAGTAGGGGCCCTCTTACGGGGGCCCCTGCAATGCCCATGCCAGTGGCATGGGCACTGCAGGGGCCCCCAGGGGCCCCGCGACCCCCCCTACCGCCATCCGGATCTCGGCGGTCCGACCGCCGGGATCTGGATGGCGGTAGGGGGGGTCGGAATCCCCGCGGCGGTGCAGCAAGCTGCGCCGCCGCGGAGGATTCAATGGGGCCGCGGTACACTGGCGGGACCCCGCCAGTGGTGCCGGTCCGACCGCGGCTTTACCGCCGCGGTCGGAATCCCCATTGGAGCACCGCCGGCCTGTCGGCGGTGCTCCCGCGGTCCTCCGCCCTGGCGGTCAAAGACCGCCAGGGTCAGAATGACCACCACTGTGCTTCTTCGAAGGAATATTTCTTTGCTGTAATTAAGCTGGAGTGTGTTTAGGATAGGGATGGGTGGTTGTTTTCCCTTAAAAGAATGTAGTACACAATGTGTTAGTGTGAATATGTATTGCCTTTTTGAGAGTTTCTCCGTTATATTCAGTTATTAAGTTATATACAAATTGTCTACTGTTGAATTAGATGTATGTGCCAAATGATGCTGCTAATGTAAAATATTGATAGGATTTTGTAAGAATATATAGATGACAGGTAATGTGCATGCGGTAAAATTCATTATATGGTGACTTACATGTATATTGATATGTCTTTTTAGCATATTGTGGATTCCCTGTAGTGAGTTATATATTGAGTTTATGGAACTGCTGAAGTTTTTTCCATACTTTGAAGGAATCAAATGTTCACTGAGGTCTATGGATCATTGGGCCCATTAAAGGGTGTGAAGGAACCATTACAGAACTTCAAATACAAACAAACACATTTCACAGTATACCCAATGTGGCTATACAAGGAAAACTCCAGTCAGGAATCAGAATAAGGGGTTCATTACAAACTCAAGCTTAAAGTTATGTAGACAATTTTAAGGACAGGATTCTAAAAATAAAGAATCACCAAGGGTTGACCAAGGCAGTGAAAAAAAATGCAAACGAAATACCATCAGGATTACACGACTCTCAAAAAAGATCAAATAGAACATAAGAAACTGAATCTGTGAATTAGAGAATAAACTTTGCTAATTTCTAATTAGCACCACTTCAGTTTCAAGTTACAAAGTCAAAGAGCTGAGCGTACAGGGTGAACCCTACAGCTCACCAAATTAGGAAGATACGTGTGGGGATGAACACATGTGGGCAAAGAATAAAAAGCATAACAAAGGACAAAAATAGTCTCATTTATCAAATAACTAACTAAGACTGGCAAAAATAGGTAAAAAGTGAAAGCATCAGCATGTGAGAAGCTTGGTCAGGAGTCTTCTGATAGAATAGAGGGGGAAATCTCTAAGGACTAGCAAGACATCTCATGGGGCAACAGCAGAGAGGAATATACCTCTCCAAGGGGCTCAGCATATGGGATTCTTCATCAGCAGCCTCTGGAGAAAGTAAATATAATCAGGCAGGATCAGATGGGGGGGGTCTATCGGGAACTGACTCAAACGTCCATTAATATATCAAAAGGGCCACAATAATTTGATAAGCCAGGAAGGTCGGTCCACGTTACATTGAAGGAGTACCATCTAATGAAAATGGATCACACAACTCCAAATGTTATACTGCCATCCTTTCCCATGTATGTCATGAGAACACCGACTCTCATCCGGTTCCATACAATGCTGCAACAAATGTTTAAACTTTTAGTCCATAGTTCAGGATGTTCTCATTTCAATGCCAAAACTGCACATCTCTCTATGTCCAAACAATGCATTATTCCATTGCCAACTAGTTTCTCATGGAAAAGAAATCTAAAAGAAAGTTCACCTTAAGCATAATGACATTGCAATTTCTGCATAGTCACTAAACCTTATTAGACCTTAGTTAAGCGAATTAAAAAAATAAAATAACACATATACATTCAAATAAAGCATTCATTTCATTGTGTGAGTTGTAGTTTTAACATAAATGTGGTTCATTAGTGTTCATGTTACATTAATCCAAAATGAATTATTGTTGCTGGCAGATTTCAATAATTTTGATACCCTACTACATTTTTTTAAGTTTGCATACCTATTTAAAATATAAATCATTACAAATTCAATATCGTTGTCATATATTCTGTTGGTGCGGAGTCTAAAATACATGATTACATCACTTTAGTTTGATTAACATTGAATAAAACTCAAATACCACCAAGGTTTCTAGCTTTTGATTAAATGTGTGCATATTTAAGATGACTGCGAGATACCAGTTCTGCATTTCAAACTTGTAGTTCTACATCAACCTGATGCATTTTCTATTATGTATCAATGAAAACTATAGCATGAGGGACACTACAAACATTTCTGCTATTTCACAATGGCATATTAAGGGACCATTTTAGTCCCAAAGGGGGAGGTAATCATGAACTAAAGTCAAACAAAATTTACTTCAGCTTTTGTATTGTATGATTCATTGTCCTTTGACCTAACATTGCTAAGAAAAAATTGAAAAGTCATTACTCTGAAAACACATTTGCTTGCGGGACAAAAGCATGTTTTTTAAAATACTTTTATGGATGTTGCTTGTACTGTTTGTGAAAAAGATAGGAGGATATGTTGCATACAATTAGAAGATTGATATTGTATTAATTTGTATATAATGCCGAATTAATAAATGGTGCTTTCTGTAAATTCAATAATTATGCTGTAGATCTTATGAATGGCACATTATCTCACAAAGCACTGATACATGGATTATGTTTGAGCTTTCCTGTAACCCTTCGGTACGCTCTCCATTGAAAACATTATTTCTTTATGATTCAGGATTTGATACCAGCACAGGGATGTAGTGAACCTGATGTTACTTTTCAAAGATGGCATACTGCACAAGGTTTATGCACTAGCGGAAAGCAGCAGCAAAGACAATGTTCCTATTCTAAGATGGTGGAAGGTATAAGATCTATCCACTGGTGGAGGGCAGCAGGAAGCTCATGTTCCTATTCTAAGATGGGGGTGGTATAAGATCTATCCACGCGCAGAGGACAGCAGCAGGAAGCTCATGTTCCTATTCTAAGATGGGGGTGGTATAAGATCTATCCACGCGAAGAGGAGATCAGCAACCTCATGTTCCTATTCTAAGATGGTGGATGGTATAAGACCTATCCACTAGCAGAGGACGGCAGCAAGCTCATGTTCCTATTATAAGATGGCGGATGGTATAAGATCTATCCACGTGCAGAGGACAGCCGCAAGCTCATGTTCCTATTCTAAGATGGCGGGTGGTATAATATCTATCCACTGGCGGAGGACAGCAAGAAGCTCATGTTCCTATACTAACATGGTGGATGGTATAAGATCTATCCACGTGCAGAGGACAGCAGCAAACTCATGTTCCTATTCTAAGATGGTGGATGATATAAGATCTACCCACTGGCAGGGGACAGAAGCAAGCTCATGTTCCTATTCTAAGATGGTGGATGGTATAAGATCTATCCACTGGCAGGGGACAGAAGCAAGCTCATGTTCCTATTCTAAGATGGAGGATGGTATAAGATCAATCCACGCACAGAGGACAGCAGCAAGCTCATGTTCCTATTCTAAGATGGCGGGTGGTATAAGATCTATCCACACGCAGGGGACAGCAGTAAGCTCATGTTCCTATACTAAGATGGAGGATGGGATAAGATCAATCCACTGGCAGGGGACAGAAGCAAGCTCATGTTCCCATACTAAGATGGTGGATGGTATAAGATCTATCCACTGGCAGGGGACAGAAGCAAGCTCATGTTCCTATTCTAAGATGGAGGATGGTATAAGATCAATCCACGCGCGGAGGACAGCAGCAAGCTCATGTTCCTATTCTAAGATGGAGGATGGTATAAGATCTATCCACTGGCAGGGGACAGAAGCAAGCTCATGTTCATATTCTAAGATGGTGGATGGTATAAGATCTATCCATGCGCAGAAGACAGAAGCAAGCTCATGTTCCTATTCTAAGATGGTGGAAGGTATAAGATCTATCCACTGGTGGAGGGCAGCAGGAAGCTCATGTTCCTATTCTAAGATGGCAGATGGTATAAGATCTATCCACGCGCAGAGGACAGCAGCAGGAAGCTCATGTTCCTATACTAAGATGGCGGGTGGTATAAGATCTATCCACGCACAGAGGACAGCAGCAAGCTCATGTTCCTATTCTAAGATGGCGGGTGGTATAATATCTATCCACTGGCGGAGGACAGCAGCAAACTCATGTTCCTATTCTAAGATGGTGGATGGTATAAGATCTATCCACTGGCAGGGGACAGAAGCAAGCTGATGTTCCTATTCTAAGATGGAGGATGGTATAAGATCTCTCCACTGGCAGGGGACAGAAGCAAGCTCATGATCCTATTCTAAGATGGTGGATGGTATAAGATATATCCACGCGCAGAGGAGATCCGCAAGCTCATGTTGCTATTCTAAGATGGTGGATGGTATAAGATATATCCACGCGCAGAGGAGATCCGCAAGCTCATGTTGCTATTCTAAGATGGTGGATGGAATAAGATCTATCCACTGGCAGGGGACAGAAGCAAGCTCATGTTCCTATTCTAAGATGGCGGATGGTATAAGATCAATCCACGCGCGGAGGACAGCAGCAAGCTCATGTTCCTATTCTAAGATGGCGGGTGGTATAAGATCTATCCAATAGCAGGGGACAGAAGCAAGCTCATGTTCCTATTCTAAGATGGTGGATGGTATAAGATCAATCCACGCGCGGGGGACAGCAGCAAGCTCATGTTCCTATTCTAAGATGGTGGATGGTATAAGATCTATCCACTGGCAGGGGACAGCAGCAAGCTCATGTTCCTATTCTAAGATGGTGGATGGTATAAGATCTATCCACTGGCGGGGGAGAGAAGAAAGCTCATGTTCCTATTCTAAGGTGGTGGATGGTATAATATCTATCCACTGGCGGGGGACAGCAGCAAGCTCATGTTCCTATTCTAAGATGGCGGGTGGTATAAGATCTATCCACACGCAGAAGAGGGCAGCAAGCTCATGTTCCTAGTCTAAGATGACTGGTGGTATAAGATCTGTCCACTGGCGGGGGACCGAAGCAAGCTCATGTTCCTACTCTAAGATGGCGGATGGTATAATATCTATCCACTGGCGGAGGACAGCAGCAAGCTCATGTTCCTATACTAAGATGGAGGATGGTATAAGATCTATTCTCTGGCGGAGGACAGCAGCAGGCTCATGTTCCTATTCTAAGATGGCGGGTGGTATAAGATCTATCCACGAGCAGAGGATGGCAGCAGGCTCATGTTCCTATTCTAAGATGGCGGGTGGTATAAGATCTATCCACGAGCAGAGGATGGCAGCAGGCTCATGTTCCTATTCTAAGATGGCGGGTGGTATAAGATCTATGCACTGGCGGAGGACAGCAGCAAGCTCATGTTCCTATTCTAAGATGGCAGGTGGTATAAGATCTATCTACTGGCGGAGGACAGCAGTAAGCTCATGTTCCCATTCTAAGATGGCGGATGGTATAAGATCCATCCACTGGCGGAGGACAGCAGCAAGCTCATGTTCCTATTCTATAATGGCGGGTGGTATAAAATCTATCCACTCTCAGAGGACAGCAGCAACCTCATGGTCCTATTCTAAGATGGCGGGTGGTATAAGACCTATCCAGTAACAGAGGACGGCAGCAGGCTCATGTTCCTATTCTAAGATGGCGGATGGTATAAGATCTATCCACTGGCGGAGGACAGCAGGAAGCTCCTGTTCCTATTCTAAGATGGCGGTGGTGTAAGATCCATCCACGCTCAGAGGACAGCAGCAAGCTCATGTTCCTATTCTAAGATGGTGGATGGTATAAGATCTATCCACTGGCGGAGGACAGCAGCAAGCTCATGTTCCTATTCTAAGACGGCCGGTGGTATAAGATCTATCCACTCTCAGAGGACAGCAGCAAGCTCATGTTCCTATTCTAAGATGGCGGGTGGTATAAGACCTATCCACACGCAGGAGACAGCAGCAAGCTCATGTTCCTATTCTAAGATGGCGGGTGGTATAAGATCTATCCACGTGCGGAGGACATCAACAAGCTCATGTTCCTATGCTAAGATGGCGGGTGGTATAAGACCTATCCACAGGCAGGGGACACCAGCAAGCTCATGTTCCTATTCTAAGATGGCGGGTGGTATAAGATCTATGCACTGGCGGAGGACAGCAGCAAGCTCATGTTCCTATTCTAAGATGGCAGGTGGTATAAGATCTATCTACTGGCGGAGGACAGCAGTAAGCTCATGTTCCCATTCTAAGATGGCGGATGGTATAAGATCCATCCACTGGCGGAGGACAGCAGCAAGCTCATGTTCCTATTCTATAATGGCGGGTGGTATAAAATCTATCCACTCTCAGAGGACAGCAGCAACCTCATGGTCCTATTCTAAGATGGCGGGTGGTATAAGACCTATCCAGTAGCAGAGGACGGCAGCAGGCTCATGTTCCTATTCTAAGATGGCGGATGGTATAAGATCTATCCACTGGCGGAGGACAGCAGGAAGCTCCTGTTCCTATTCTAAGATGGCGGTGGTGTAAGATCCATCCACGCTCAGAGGACAGCAGCAAGCTCATGTTCCTATTCTAAGATGGTGGATGGTATAAGATCTATCCACTGGCGGAGGACAGCAGCAAGCTCATGTTCCTATTCTAAGATGGCGGGTGGTATAAGATCTATCCACTCTCAGAGGACAGCAGCAAGCTCATGTTCCTATTCTAAGATGGCGGGTGGTATAAGATCTATCCACACGCAGGAGACAGCAGCAAGCTCATGTTCCTATTCTAAGATGGCGGGTGGTATAAGATCTATCCACGTGCGGAGGACATCAACAAGCTCATGTTCCTATGCTAAGATGGCGGGTGGTATAAGACCTATCCACAGGCAGGGGACACCAGCAAGCTCATGTTCCTATTCTAAGATGGCGGGTGGTATAAGATCTGTCCACGCGCAGAGGACAGCAGCAAGCTCATGTTCCTATTCTAAGATGGCGGGTGATATAAGATCTATCCACTGGCGGAGGACAGCAGCAAGCTCATGTTCCTATTCTAAGATAGAGGATGGTATAAGATCTATCCACAGGCAGGGGACAGCAGCAAGCTCATGTTCCTATTCTAAGATGGCGGGTGGTATAAGATCTGTCCACGCGCAGAGGACAGCAGCAAGCTCATGTTCCTATTCTAAGATGGCGGGTGATATAAGATCTATCCACTGGCGGAGGACAGCAGCAAGCTCATGTTCCTATTCTAAGATGGTGGGTGGTATAAGATCTATCCAATGGCAGGGGACAGAAGCAAGCTCATGTTCCTATTCTAAGATGGTGGATGGTATAAGATCAATCCACGCGCAGAGGAGAGCAGCAAGCTCATGTTCCTATTCTAAGATGGTGGATGGTATAAGATCTATCCACTGGCAGGGGACAGCAGCAAGCTCATGTTCCTATTCTAAGATGGCGGATGGTATAAGATCTATCCACTGGCAGGGGACAGCAGCAAGCTCATGTTCCTATTCTAAGATGGCGGGTGGAACAAGATCTATCCACTGGCAGAGGACAGCAGCAAGCTCCTGTTCCTAGTCTAAGATGGCGGATGGTATAAGATCTATCCACTTGCAGGGGACAGCAGCAAGCTCATGTTTCTATTCTAAGATGGCGGGTGGTATAAGATCAATCCAGTAGCAGAGGACCGCAGCAAGCTCATGTTCCTAGTCTAAGATGGCGGGTGGTATAAGATCTATCCACGCGCAGAGGACAGCAGCAAGCTCATGTTCCTATTCTAAGATGGTGGATGGTATAAGATATATCCACGCGCAGAGGACAGCACAAAGCTCATGTTCCTATTCTAAAATGGTGGATGGTATAAGATCTATCTACTGGCGGCGGACAGCAGCAAGCTCATGTTCCTATTCTAAGATGGCGGTTGGTATAAGATCTATCCACTGGCAAGGGACAGAAGCAAGCTCATATTCCTATTCTAAGATGGTGGATATATAAGATCTATCCATGCGCAGAGGACAGCAGCAAGCTCATGTTCCTATTCTAAGATTGCGGGTGGTATAAGATCTATCCAGTAGCAGAGGACGGCAGCAAGCTCATGTTCCTAGTCTAAGATGGCGGGTGGAACAAGATCTATCCACTGGCAGAGGACGGCAGCAAGCTCATGTTCCTAGTCTAAGATGGCGGATGGTATAAGATCTATCCACTTGCAGGGGACAGCAGCAAGCTCATGTTTCTATTCTAAGATGGCGGGTGGTATAAAATCAATCCAGTAGCAGAGGACCGCAGCAAGCTCATGTTCCTAGTCTAAGATGGCGGGTGGTATAAGATCTATCCACGCGCAGAGGACAGCAGCAAGCTCATGTTCCTATTCTAAGATGGTGGATGGTATAAGATATATCCACGCGCAGAGGACAGCACCAAGCTCGTGTTCCTATTCTAAAATGGTGGATGGTATAAGATCTATCTACTGGCGGAGGACAGCAGCAAGCTCATGTTCCTATTCTAAGATGGCGGTTGGTATAAGATCTATCCACTGGCAAGGGTCAGCAGCAAGCTCATATTCCTATTCTAAGATGGTGGATATATAAGATCTATCCACGCGCAGAGGACAGCAGCAAGCTCATGTTCCTATTCTAAGATGGCGGGTGGAATAAGATCTATCCACTGGTGGAGGGCAGCAGGAAGCTCATGTTCCTATTCTAAGATGGTGGGTGGTATAAGATCAATCCACGTGCAGAGGAAAGCAGCAAGCTCATGTTCCTATTCTAAGATGGAGGATGGTATAAGATCTGTCCACGCGCAGAGGACAGCAGCAAGCTCATGTTCCTATTCTAAGATGGCGGGTGGTTAAAGATCTATCCACGCGCAGAGGAGAGCAGCAAGCTCATGTTCCTATTCTAAGATGGTGGATGGTATAAGATCTATCCACTGGCGGAGGACAGCAGCAAGCTCATGTTCCTATTCTAAGATGCCGGGTGGAACAAGATCTATCCACTGGCAGAGGACGGCAGCAAGCTCATGTTCCTATTCTAAGATGGTGGATATATAAGATCTATCCACGCGCAGAGGACAGCAGCAAGCTCATGTTCCTATTCTAAGATTGCGGGTGGTATAAGATCTATCCAGTAGCAGAGGACGGCAGCAAGCTCATGTTCCTAGTCTAAGATGGCGGGTGGTATAAGATCTATCCACGCGCAGAGGACAGCAGCAAGCTCATGTTCCTATTCTAAGATGGTGGGTGGTATAAGATATATCCACTGGCAGGGGACAGCAGCAAGCTCATGTTCCTATTCTAAGATGGCGGGTGGTATAAGATCTATCCACGCGCAGAGGACAGCCGCAAGCTCATGTTCTTATTCTAAGATGGTGGATGGTATAAGATCTATCCACTTGCAGGGGACAGCAGCAAGCTCATGTTTCTATTCGAAGATGGCGGGTGGTATAAGATCAATCCAGTAGCAGAGGACCGCAGCAAGCTCATGTTCCTAGTCTAAGATGGCGGGTGGTATAAGATCTATCCACGCGCAGAGGACAGCAGCAAGCTCATGTTCCTATTCTAAGATGGTGGATGGTATAAGATATATCCACGCGCAGAGGACAGCACCAAGCTCATGTTCCTATTCTAAAATGGTGGATGGTATAAGATCTATCTACTGGCGGCGGACAGCAGCAAGCTCATGTTCCTATTCTAAGATGGCGGTTGGTATAAGATCTATCCACTGGCAAGGGACAGAAGCAAGCTCATATTCCTATTCTAAAATGGTGGATATATAAGATCTATCCACGCGCAGAGGACAGCAGCAAGCTCATGTTCCTATTCTAAGATTGCGGGTGGTATAAGATCTATCCAGTAGCAGAGGACGGCAGCAAGCTCATGTTCCTAGTCTAAGATGGCGGGTGGAACAAGATCTATCCACTGGCAGAGGACGGCAGCAAGCTCATGTTCCTAGTCTAAGATGGCGGATGGTATAAGATCTATCCACTTGCAGGGGACAGCAGCAAGCTCATGTTCCTATTCGAAGATGGCGGGTGGAATAAGATCTATCCACGTGCGGAGGACATCAACAAGCTCATGTTCCTATACTAAGATGGCGGGTGGTATAAGACCTATCCACAGGCAGGGGACAGCAGCAAGCTCATGTTCCTATTCTAAGATGGCGAGTGGTATAAGATCTGTCCACGCGCAGAGGACAGCAGCAAGCTCATGTTCCTATTCTAAGATGGTGGATGGTATAAGATCTATCCACTGGCGGAGGACAGCAGCAAGCTCATGTTCCTATTCTAAGATGGCGGGTGGAACAAGATCTATCCACTGGCAGAGGACAGCAGCAAGCTCATGTTCCTATTCTAAGATGGCGGTTGGTATAAGATCTATCCACTGGCAAGGGACAGAAGCAAGCTCATATTCCTATTCTAAGATGGTGGATATATAAGATCTATCCACGCGCAGAGGACAGCAGCAAGCTCATGTTCCCATTCTAAGATTGCGGGTGGTATAAGATCTATCCAGTAGCAGAGGACGGCAGCAAGCTCATGTTCCTAGTCTAAGATGGCGGGTGGAACAAGATCTATCCACTGGCAGAGGACGGCAGCAAGCTCATGTTCCTAGTCTAAGATGGCGGATGGTATAAGATCTATCCACTTGCAGGGGACAGCAGCAAGCTCATGTTCCTATTCGAAGATGGCGGGTGGTATAAGATCTATCCACGTGCGGAGGACATCAACAAGCTCATGTTCCTATACTAAGATGGCGGGTGGTATAAGACCTATCCACAGGCAGGGGACAGCAGCAAGCTCATGTTCCTATTCTAAGATGGCGAGTGGTATAAGATCTATCCACTGGCGGAGGACAGCAGCAAGCTCATGTTCCTATTCTAAGATGGCGGGTGGAACAAGATCTATCCACTGGCAGAGGACGGCAGCAAGCTCATGTTCCTATTCTAAGATGGTGGATGGTATAAGATCTATCCACTGGCGGAGGACAGCAGCAAGCTCATGTTCCTATTCTAAGATGGCGGGTGGAACAAGATCTATCCACTGGCAGAGGACGGCAGCAAGCTCATGTTTCTATTCTAAGATGGCGGGTGGTATAAGATATATCCACTGGCAGGGGACAGCAGCAAGCTCATGTTCCTATTCTAAGATGGCGGGTGGTATAATATCTATCCACGCACAGAGGACAGCAGCAAGCTCATGTTCCTATTCTAAGATGGCGGGTGGTATAAGATATATCCACTGGCGGAGGACAGCAGCAAGCTCATGTTCCTATTCTAAGATGGCTGGTGGTATAAGATATATCCACTGGCAGGTGACAGCAGCAAGCTCATGTTCCTATTCTAAGATGGAGGGTGGTATAAGATATATCCACTGGCAGGGGACAGCAGCAAGCTCATGTTCCTATTCTAAGATGGCGGGTGGTATAAGATCTATCCACTGGCAAGGGTCAGCAGCAAGCTCATATTCCTATTCTAAGATGGTGGATATATAAGATCTATCCACGCGCAGAGGACAGCAGCAAGCTCATGTTCCTATTCTAAGATGGCGGGTGGTATAAGATCTGTCCACGCGCAGAGGACAGCAGCAAGCTCATGTTCCTATTCTAAGATGGCGGGTGATATAAGATCTATCCACTGGCGGAGGACAGCAGCAAGCTCATGTTCCTATTCTAAGATAGAGGATGGTATAAGATCTATCCACAGGCAGGGGACAGCAGCAAGCTCATGTTCCTATTCTAAGATGGCGGGTGGTATAAGATCTGTCCACGCGCAGAGGACAGCAGCAAGCTCATGTTCCTATTCTAAGATGGCGGGTGATATAAGATCTATCCACTGGCGGAGGACAGCAGCAAGCTCATGTTCCTATTCTAAGATGGTGGGTGGTATAAGATCTATCCAATGGCAGGGGACAGAAGCAAGCTCATGTTCCTATTCTAAGATGGTGGATGGTATAAGATCAATCCACACGCAGAGGAGAGCAGCAAGCTCATGTTCCTATTCTAAGATGGTGGATGGTATAAGATCTATCCACTGGCAGGGGACAGCAGCAAGCTCATGTTCCTATTCTAAGATGGCGGATGGTATAAGATCTATCCACTGGCAGGGGACAGCAGCAAGCTCATGTTCCTATTCTAAGATGGCGGGTGGAACAAGATCTATCCACTGGCAGAGGACAGCAGCAAGCTCATGTTCCTAGTCTAAGATGGCGGATGGTATAAGATCTATCCACTTGCAGGGGACAGCAGCAAGCTCATGTTTCTATTCTAAGATGGCGGGTGGTATAAGATCAATCCAGTAGCAGAGGACCGCAGCAAGCTCATGTTCCTAGTCTAAGATGGCGGGTGGTATAAGATCTATCCACGCGCAGAGGACAGCAGCAAGCTCATGTTCCTATTCTAAGATGGTGGATGGTATAAGATATATCCACGCGCAGAGGACAGCACCAAGCTCATGTTCCTATTCTAAAATTGTGGATGGTATAAGATCTATCTACTGGCGGCGGACAGCAGCAAGCTCATGTTCCTATTCTAAGATGGCGGTTGGTATAAGATCTATCCACTGGCAAGGGACAGAATTAAGCTCATATTCCTATTCTAAGATGGTGGATATATAAGATCTATCCACGCGCAGAGGACAGCAGCAAGCTCATGTTCCTATTCTAAGATTGCGGGTGGTATAAGATCTATCCAGTAGCAGAGGACGGCAGCAAGCTCATGTTCCTAGTCTAAGATGGCGGGTGGTATAAGATCTATCCACGCGCAGAGGACAGCAGCAAGCTCATGTTCCTATTCTAAGATGGTGGGTGGTATAAGGTATATCCACTGGCAGGGGACAGCAGCAAGCTCATGTTCCTATTCTAAGATGGCGGGTGGTATAAGATCTATCCACGCGCAGAGGACAGCCGCAAGCTCATGTTCTTATTCTAAGATGGTGGATGGTATAAGATCTATCCACTTGCAGGGGACAGCAGCAAGCTCATGTTTCTATTCTAAGATGGCGGGTGGTATAAGATCAATCCAGTAGCAGAGGACCGCAGCAAGCTCATGTTCCGAGTCTAAGATGGCGGGTGGTATAAGATCTATCCACGCGCAGAGGACAGCAGCAAGCTCATGTTCCTATTCTAAGATGGTGGATGGTATAAGATATATCCACGCGCAGAGGACAGCACCAAGCTCATGTTCCTATTCTAAAATGGTGGATGGTATAAGATCTATCTACTGGCGGCGGACAGCAGCAAGCTCATGTTCCTATTCTAAGATGGCGGTTGGTATAAGATCTATCCACTGGCAAGGGTCAGAAGCAAGCTCATATTCCTATTCTAAGATGGTGGATATATAAGATCTATCCACGCGCAGAGGACAGCAGCAAGCTCATGTTCCCATTCTAAGATTGCGGGTGGTATAAGATCTATCCAGTAGCAGAGGACGGCAGCAAGCTCATGTTCCTAGTCTAAGATGGCGGGTGGAACAAGATCTATCCACTGGCAGAGGACGGCAGCAAGCTCATGTTCCTAGTCTAAGATGGCGGATGGTATAAGATCTATCCACTTGCAGGGGACAGCAGCAAGCTCATGTTCCTATTCGAAGATGGCGGGTGGTATAAGATCTATCCACGTGCGGAGGACATCAACAAGCTCATGTTCCTATACTAAGATGGCGGGTGGTATAAGACCTATCCACAGGCAGGGGAGAGCAGCAAGCTCATGTTCCTATTCTAAGATGGCGAGTGGTATAAGATCTGTCCACGCGCAGAGGACAGCAGCAAGCTCATGTTCCTATTCTAAGATGGTGGATGGTATAAGATCTATCCACTGGCGGAGGACAGCAGCAAGCTCATGTTCCTATTCTAAGATGGCGGGTGGAACAAGATCTATCCACTGGCAGAGGACGGCAGCAAGCTCATGTTTCTATTCTAAGATGGCGGGTGGTATAAGATATATCCACTGGCAGGGGACAGCAGCAAGCTCATGTTCCTATTCTAAGATGGCGGGTGGTATAATATCTATCCACGCACAGAGGACAGCAGCAAGCTCATGTTCCTATTCTAAGATGGCGGGTGGTATAAGATATATCCACTGGCGGAGGACAGCAGCAAGCTCATGTTCCTATTCTAAGATGGCGGGTGGTATAAGATATATCCACTGGCAGGGGACAGCAGCAAGCTCATGTTCCTATTCTAAGATGGAGGGTGGTATAAGATATATCCACTGGCAGGGGACAGCAGCAAGCTCATGTTCCTATTCTAAGATGGCGGGTGGTATAAGATCTATCCACTGGCAAGGGTCAGCAGCAAGCTCATATTCCTATTCTAAGATGGTGGATATATAAGATCTATCCACGCGCAGAGGACAGCAGCAAGCTCATGTTCCTATTCTAAGATTGCGGGTGGTATAAGATCTGTCCACGCGCAGAGGACAGCAGCAAGCTCATGTTCCTATTCTAAGATGGCGGGTGATATAAGATCTATCCACTGGCGGAGGACAGCAGCAAGCTCATGTTCCTATTCTAAGATAGAGGATGGTATAAGATCTATCCACAGGCAGGGGACAGCAGCAAGCTCATGTTCCTATTCTAAGATGGCGGGTGGTATAAGATCTGTCCACGCGCAGAGGACAGCAGCAAGCTCATGTTCCTATTCTAAGATGGCGGGTGATATAAGATCTATCCACTGGCGGAGGACAGCAGCAAGCTCATGTTCCTATTCTAAGATGGTGGGTGGGATAAGATCTATCCAATGGCAGGGGACAGAAGCAAGCTTATGTTCCTATTCTAAGATGGTGGATGGTATAAGATCAATCCACGTGCAGAGGAGAGCAGCAAGCTCATGTTCCTATTCTAAGATGGTGGATGGTATAAGATCTATCCACTGGCAGGGGACAGCAGCAAGCTCATGTTCCTATTCTAAGATGGCGGATGGTATAAGATCTATCCACTGGCAGGGGACAGCAGCAAGCTCATGTTCCTATTCTAAGATGGCGGGTGGAACAAGATCTATCCACTGGCAGGGGACAGAAGCAAGCTCATGTTCATATTCTAAGATGGTGGATGGTATAAGATCTATCCATGCGCAGAAGACAGAAGCAAGCTCATGTTCCTATTCTAAGATGGTGGAAGGTATAAGATCTATCCACTGGTGGAGGGCAGCAGGAAGCTCATGTTCCTATTCTAAGATGGCAGATGGTATAAGATCTATCCACGCGCAGAGGACAGCAGCAGGAAGCTCATGTTCCTATACTAAGATGGCGGGTGGTATAAGATCTATCCACGCACAGAGGACAGCAGCAAGCTCATGTTCCTATTCTAAGATGGCGGGTGGTATAATATCTATCCACTGGCGGAGGACAGCAGCAAACTCATGTTCCTATTCTAAGATGGTGGATGGTATAAGATCTATCCACTGGCAGGGGACAGAAGCAAGCTGATGTTCCTATTCTAAGATGGAGGATGGTATAAGATCTCTCCACTGGCAGGGGACAGAAGCAAGCTCATGATCCTATTCTAAGATGGTGGATGGTATAAGATATATCCACGCGCAGAGGAGATCCGCAAGCTCATGTTGCTATTCTAAGATGGTGGATGGTATAAGATATATCCACGCGCAGAGGAGATCCGCAAGCTCATGTTGCTATTCTAAGATGGTGGATGGAATAAGATCTATCCACTGGCAGGGGACAGAAGCAAGCTCATGTTCCTATTCTAAGATGGCGGATGGTATAAGATCAATCCACGCGCGGAGGACAGCAGCAAGCTCATGTTCCTATTCTAAGATGGCGGGTGGTATAAGATCTATCCAATAGCAGGGGACAGAAGCAAGCTCATGTTCCTATTCTAAGATGGTGGATGGTATAAGATCAATCCACGCGCGGGGGACAGCAGCAAGCTCATGTTCCTATTCTAAGATGGTGGATGGTATAAGATCTATCCACTGGCAGGGGACAGCAGCAAGCTCATGTTCCTATTCTATGATGGTGGATGGTATAAGATCTATCCACTGGCGGGGGAGAGAAGAAAGCTCATGTTCCTATTCTAAGGTGGTGGATGGTATAATATCTATCCACTGGCGGGGGACAGCAGCAAGCTCATGTTCCTATTCTAAGATGGCGGGTGGTATAAGATCTATCCACACGCAGAAGAGGGCAGCAAGCTCATGTTCCTAGTCTAAGATGACTGGTGGTATAAGATCTGTCCGCTGGCGGGGGACCGAAGCAAGCTCATGTTCCTACTCTAAGATGGCGGATGGTATAATATCTATCCACTGGCGGAGGACAGCAGCAAGCTCATGTTCCTATACTAAGATGGAGGATGGTATAAGATCTATTCTCTGGCGGAGGACAGCAGCAGGCTCATGTTCCTATTCTAAGATGGCGGGTGGTATAAGATCTATCCACGAGCAGAGGATGGCAGCAGGCTCATGTTCCTATTCTAAGATGGCGGGTGGTATAAGATCTATCCACGAGCAGAGGATGGCAGCAGGCTCATGTTCCTATTCTAAGATGGCGGGTGGTATAAGATCTATGCACTGGCGGAGGACAGCAGCAAGCTCATGTTCCTATTCTAAGATGGCAGGTGGTATAAGATCTATCTACTGGCGGAGGACAGCAGTAAGCTCATGTTCCCATTCTAAGATGGCGGATGGTATAAGATCCATCCACTGGCGGAGGACAGCAGCAAGCTCATGTTCCTATTCTATAATGGCGGGTGGTATAAAATCTATCCACTCTCAGAGGACAGCAGCAACCTCATGGTCCTATTCTAAGATGGCGGGTGGTATAAGACCTATCCAGTAACAGAGGACGGCAGCAGGCTCATGTTCCTATTCTAAGATGGCGGATGGTATAAGATCTATCCACTGGCGGAGGACAGCAGGAAGCTCCTGTTCCTATTCTAAGATGGCGGTGGTGTAAGATCCATCCACGCTCAGAGGACAGCAGCAAGCTCATGTTCCTATTCTAAGATGGTGGATGGTATAAGATCTATCCACTGGCGGAGGACAGCAGCAAGCTCATGTTCCTATTCTAAGACGGCCGGTGGTATAAGATCTATCCACTCTCAGAGGACAGCAGCAAGCTCATGTTCCTATTCTAAGATGGCGGGTGGTATAAGACCTATCCACACGCAGGAGACAGCAGCAAGCTCATGTTCCTATTCTAAGATGGCGGGTGGTATAAGATCTATCCACGTGCGGAGGACATCAACAAGCTCATGTTCCTATGCTAAGATGGCGGGTGGTATAAGACCTATCCACAGGCAGGGGACACCAGCAAGCTCATGTTCCTATTCTAAGATGGCGGGTGGTATAAGATCTATGCACTGGCGGAGGACAGCAGCAAGCTCATGTTCCTATTCTAAGATGGCAGGTGGTATAAGATCTATCTACTGGCGGAGGACAGCAGTAAGCTCATGTTCCCATTCTAAGATGGCGGATGGTATAAGATCCATCCACTGGCGGAGGACAGCAGCAAGCTCATGTTCCTATTCTATAATGGCGGGTGGTATAAAATCTATCCACTCTCAGAGGACAGCAGCAACCTCATGGTCCTATTCTAAGATGGCGGGTGGTATAAGACCTATCCAGTAGCAGAGGACGGCAGCAGGCTCATGTTCCTATTCTAAGATGGCGGATGGTATAAGATCTATCCACTGGCGGAGGACAGCAGGAAGCTCCTGTTCCTATTCTAAGATGGCGGTGGTGTAAGATCCATCCACGCTCAGAGGACAGCAGCAAGCTCATGTTCCTATTCTAAGATGGTGGATGGTATAAGATCTATCCACTGGCGGAGGACAGCAGCAAGCTCATGTTCCTATTCTAAGATGGCGGGTGGTATAAGATCTATCCACTCTCAGAGGACAGCAGCAAGCTCATGTTCCTATTCTAAGATGGCGGGTGGTATAAGATCTATCCACACGCAGGAGACAGCAGCAAGCTCATGTTCCTATTCTAAGATGGCGGGTGGTATAAGATCTATCCACGTGCGGAGGACATCAACAAGCTCATGTTCCTATGCTAAGATGGCGGGTGGTATAAGACCTATCCACAGGCAGGGGACACCAGCAAGCTCATGTTCCTATTCTAAGATGGCGGGTGGTATAAGATCTGTCCACGCGCAGAGGACAGCAGCAAGCTCATGTTCCTATTCTAAGATGGCGGGTGATATAAGATCTATCCACTGGCGGAGGACAGCAGCAAGCTCATGTTCCTATTCTAAGATAGAGGATGGTATAAGATCTATCCACAGGCAGGGGACAGCAGCAAGCTCATGTTCCTATTCTAAGATGGCGGGTGGTATAAGATCTGTCCACGCGCAGAGGACAGCAGCAAGCTCATGTTCCTATTCTAAGATGGCGGGTGATATAAGATCTATCCACTGGCGGAGGACAGCAGCAAGCTCATGTTCCTATTCTAAGATGGTGGGTGGTATAAGATCTATCCAATGGCAGGGGACAGAAGCAAGCTCATGTTCCTATTCTAAGATGGTGGATGGTATAAGATCAATCCACGCGCAGAGGAGAGCAGCAAGCTCATGTTCCTATTCTAAGATGGTGGATGGTATAAGATCTATCCACTGGCAGGGGACAGCAGCAAGCTCATGTTCCTATTCTAAGATGGCGGATGGTATAAGATCTATCCACTGGCAGGGGACAGCAGCAAGCTCATGTTCCTATTCTAAGATGGCGGGTGGAACAAGATCTATCCACTGGCAGAGGACAGCAGCAAGCTCCTGTTCCTATTCTAAGATGGCGGATGGTATAAGATCTATCCACTTGCAGGGGACAGCAGCAAGCTCATGTTTCTATTCTAAGATGGCGGGTGGTATAAGATCAATCCAGTAGCAGAGGACCGCAGCAAGCTCATGTTCCTAGTCTAAGATGGCGGGTGGTATAAGATCTATCCACGCGCAGAGGACAGCAGCAAGCTCATGTTCCTATTCTAAGATGGTGGATGGTATAAGATATATCCACGCGCAGAGGACAGCACCAAGCTCATGTTCCTATTCTAAAATGGTGGATGGTATAAGATCTATCTACTGGCGGCGGACAGCAGCAAGCTCATGTTCCTATTCTAAGATGGCGGTTGGTATAAGATCTATCCACTGGCAAGGGACAGAAGCAAGCTCATATTCCTATTCTAAGATGGTGGATATATAAGATCTATCCATGCGCAGAGGACAGCAGCAAGCTCATGTTCCTATTCTAAGATTGCGGGTGGTATAAGATCTATCCAGTAGCAGAGGACGGCAGCAAGCTCATGTTCCTAGTCTAAGATGGCGGGTGGAACAAGATCTATCCACTGGCAGAGGACGGCAGCAAGCTCATGTTCCTAGTCTAAGATGGCGGATGGTATAAGATCTATCCACTTGCAGGGGACAGCAGCAAGCTCATGTTTCTATTCTAAGATGGCGGGTGGTATAAGATCAATCCAGTAGCAGAGGACCGCAGCAAGCTCATGTTCCTAGTCTAAGATGGCGGGTGGTATAAGATCTATCCACGCGCAGAGGACAGCAGCAAGCTCATGTTACTATTCTAAGATGGTGGATGGTATAAGATATATCCACGCGCAGAGGACAGCACCAAGCTCGTGTTCCTATTCTAAAATGGTGGATGGTATAAGATCTATCTACTGGCGGAGGACAGCAGCAAGCTCATGTTCCTATTCTAAGATGGCGGTTGGTATAAGATCTATCCACTGGCAAGGGTCAGCAGCAAGCTCATATTCCTATTCTAAGATGGTGGATATATAAGATCTATCCACGCGCAGAGGACAGCAGCAAGCTCATGTTCCTATTCTAAGATGGCGGGTGGAATAAGATCTATCCACTGGTGGAGGGCAGCAGGAAGCTCATGTTCCTATTCTAAGATGGTGGGTGGTATAAGATCAATCCACGTGCAGAGGAAAGCAGCAAGCTCATGTTCCTATTCTAAGATGGAGGATGGTATAAGATCTGTCCACGCGCAGAGGACAGCAGCAAGCTCATGTTCCTATTCTAAGATGGCGGGTGGTTAAAGATCTATCCACGCGCAGAGGAGAGCAGCAAGCTCATGTTCCTATTCTAAGATGGTGGATGGTATAAGATCTATCCACTGGCGGAGGACAGCAGCAAGCTCATGTTCCTATTCTAAGATGCCGGGTGGAACAAAATCTATCCACTGGCAGAGGACGGCAGCAAGCTCATGTTCCTATTCTAAGATGGTGGATATATAAGATCTATCCATGCGCAGAGGACAGCAGCAAGCTCATGTTCCTATTCTAAGATTGCGGGTGGTATAAGATCTATCCAGTAGCAGAGGACGGCAGCAAGCTCATGTTCCTAGTCTAAGATGGCGGGTGGTATAAGATCTATCCACGCGCAGAGGACAGCAGCAAGCTCATGTTCCTATTCTAAGATGGTGGGTGGTATAAGATATATCCACTGGCAGGGGACAGCAGCAAGCTCATGTTCCTATTCTAAGATGGCGGGTGGTATAAGATCTATCCACGCGCAGAGGACAGCCGCAAGCTCATGTTCTTATTCTAAGATGGTGGATGGTATAAGATCTATCCACTTGCAGGGGACAGCAGCAAGCTCATGTTTCTATTCGAAGATGGCGGGTGGTATAAGATCAATCCAGTAGCAGAGGACCGCAGCAAGCTCATGTTCCTAGTCTAAGATGGCGGGTGGTATAAGATCTATCCACGCGCAGAGGACAGCAGCAAGCTCATGTTCCTATTCTAAGATGGTGGATGGTATAAGATATATCCACGCGCAGAGGACAGCACCAAGCTCATGTTCCTATTCTAAAATGGTGGATGGTATAAGATCTATCTACTGGCGGCGGACAGCAGCAAGCTCATGTTCCTATTCTAAGATGGCGGTTGGTATAAGATCTATCCACTGGCAAGGGACAGAAGCAAGCTCATATTCCTATTCTAAAATGGTGGATATATAAGATCTATCCACGCGCAGAGGACAGCAGCAAGCTCATGTTCCTATTCTAAGATTGCGGGTGGTATAAGATCTATCCAGTAGCAGAGGACGGCAGCAAGCTCATGTTCCTAGTCTAAGATGGCGGGTGGAACAAGATCTATCCACTGGCAGAGGACGGCAGCAAGCTCATGTTCCTAGTCTAAGATGGCGGATGGTATAAGATCTATCCACTTGCAGGGGACAGCAGCAAGCTCATGTTCCTATTCGAAGATGGTGGGTGGAATAAGATCTATCCACGTGCGGAGGACATCAACAAGCTCATGTTCCTATACTAAGATGGCGGGTGGTATAAGACCTATCCACAGGCAGGGGACAGCAGCAAGCTCATGTTCCTATTCTAAGATGGCGAGTGGTATAAGATCTGTCCACGCGCAGAGGACAGCAGCAAGCTCATGTTCCTATTCTAAGATGGTGGATGGTATAAGATCTATCCACTGGCGGAGGACAGCAGCAAGCTCATGTTCCTATTCTAAGATGGCGGGTGGAACAAGATCTATCCACTGGCAGAGGACAGCAGCAAGCTCATGTTCCTATTCTAAGATGGCGGTTGGTATAAGATCTATCCACTGGCAAGGGACAGAAGCAAGCTCATATTCCTATTCTAAGATGGTGGATATATAAGATCTATCCACGCGCAGAGGACAGCAGCAAGCTCATGTTCCCATTCTAAGATTGCGGGTGGTATAAGATCTATCCAGTAGCAGAGGACGGCAGCAAGCTCATGTTCCTAGTCTAAGATGGCGGGTGGAACAAGATCTATCCACTGGCAGAGGACGGCAGCAAGCTCATGTTCCTAGTCTAAGATGGCGGATGGTATAAGATCTATCCACTTGCAGGGGACAGCAGCAAGCTCATGTTCCTATTCGAAGATGGCGGGTGGTATAAGATCTATCCACGTGCGGAGGACATCAACAAGCTCATGTTCCTATACTAAGATGGCGGGTGGTATAAGACCTATCCACAGGCAGGGGACAGCAGCAAGCTCATGTTCCTATTCTAAGATGGCGAGTGGTATAAGATCTGTCCACGCGCAGAGGACAGCAGCAAGCTCATGTTCCTATTCTAAGATGGTGGATGGTATAAGATCTATCCACTGGCGGAGGACAGCAGCAAGCTCATGTTCCTATTCTAAGATGGCGGGTGGAACAAGATCTATCCACTGGCAGAGGACGGCAGCAAGCTCATGTTTCTATTCTAAGATGGCGGGTGGTATAAGATATATCCACTGGCAGGGGACAGCAGCAAGCTCATGTTCCTATTCTAAGATGGCGGGTGGTATAATATCTATCCACGCACAGAGGACAGCAGCAAGCTCATGTTCCTATTCTAAGATGGCGGGTGGTATAAGATATATCCACTGGCGGAGGACAGCAGCAAGCTCATGTTCCTATTCTAAGATGGCGGGTGGTATAAGATATATCCACTGGCAGGTGACAGCAGCAAGCTCATGTTCCTATTCTAAGATGGAGGGTGGTATAAGATATATCCACTGGCAGGGGACAGCAGCAAGCTCATGTTCCTATTCTAAGATGGCGGGTGGTATAAGATCTATCCACTGGCAAGGGTCAGCAGCAAGCTCATATTCCTATTCTAAGATGGTGGATATATAAGATCTATCCACGCGCAGAGGACAGCAGCAAGCTCATGTTCCTATTCTAAGATGGCGGGTGGTATAAGATCTGTCCACGCGCAGAGGACAGCAGCAAGCTCATGTTCCTATTCTAAGATGGCGGGTGATATAAGATCTATCCACTGGCGGAGGACAGCAGCAAGCTCATGTTCCTATTCTAAGATAGAGGATGGTATAAGATCTATCCACAGGCAGGGGACAGCAGCAAGCTCATGTTCCTATTCTAAGATGGCGGGTGGTATAAGATCTGTCCACGCGCAGAGGACAGCAGCAAGCTCATGTTCCTATTCTAAGATGGCGGGTGATATAAGATCTATCCACTGGCGGAGGACAGCAGCAAGCTCATGTTCCTATTCTAAGATGGTGGGTGGTATAAGATCTATCCAATGGCAGGGGACAGAAGCAAGCTCATGTTCCTATTCTAAGATGGTGGATGGTATAAGATCAATCCACGCGCAGAGGAGAGCAGCAAGCTCATGTTCCTATTCTAAGATGGTGGATGGTATAAGATCTATCCACTGGCAGGGGACAGCAGCAAGCTCATGTTCCTATTCTAAGATGGCGGATGGTATAAGATCTATCCACTGGCAGGGGACAGCAGCAAGCTCATGTTCCTATTCTAAGATGGCGGGTGGAACAAGATCTATCCACTGGCAGAGGACAGCAGCAAGCTCCTGTTCCTATTCTAAGATGGCGGATGGTATAAGATCTATCCACTTGCAGGGGACAGCAGCAAGCTCATGTTTCTATTCTAAGATGGCGGGTGGTATAAGATCAATCCAGTAGCAGAGGACCGCAGCAAGCTCATGTTCCTAGTCTAAGATGGCGGGTGGTATAAGATCTATCCACGCGCAGAGGACAGCAGCAAGCTCATGTTCCTATTCTAAGATGGTGGATGGTATAAGATATATCCACGCGCAGAGGACAGCACCAAGCTCATGTTCCTATTCTAAAATGGTGGATGGTATAAGATCTATCTACTGGCGGCGGACAGCAGCAAGCTCATGTTCCTATTCTAAGATGGCGGTTGGTATAAGATCTATCCACTGGCAAGGGACAGAAGCAAGCTCATATTCCTATTCTAAGATGGTGGATATATAAGATCTATCCATGCGCAGAGGACAGCAGCAAGCTCATGTTCCTATTCTAAGATTGCGGGTGGTATAAGATCTATCCAGTAGCAGAGGACGGCAGCAAGCTCATGTTCCTAGTCTAAGATGGCGGGTGGAACAAGATCTATCCACTGGCAGAGGACGGCAGCAAGCTCATGTTCCTAGTCTAAGATGGCGGATGGTATAAGATCTATCCACTTGCAGGGGACAGCAGCAAGCTCATGTTTCTATTCTAAGATGGCGGGTGGTATAAGATCAATCCAGTAGCAGAGGACCGCAGCAAGCTCATGTTCCTAGTCTAAGATGGCGGGTGGTATAAGATCTATCCACGCGCAGAGGACAGCAGCAAGCTCATGTTACTATTCTAAGATGGTGGATGGTATAAGATATATCCACGCGCAGAGGACAGCACCAAGCTCGTGTTCCTATTCTAAAATGGTGGATGGTATAAGATCTATCTACTGGCGGAGGACAGCAGCAAGCTCATGTTCCTATTCTAAGATGGCGGTTGGTATAAGATCTATCCACTGGCAAGGGTCAGCAGCAAGCTCATATTCCTATTCTAAGATGGTGGATATATAAGATCTATCCACGCGCAGAGGACAGCAGCAAGCTCATGTTCCTATTCTAAGATGGCGGGTGGAATAAGATCTATCCACTGGTGGAGGGCAGCAGGAAGCTCATGTTCCTATTCTAAGATGGTGGGTGGTATAAGATCAATCCACGTGCAGAGGAAAGCAGCAAGCTCATGTTCCTATTCTAAGATGGAGGATGGTATAAGATCTGTCCACGCGCAGAGGACAGCAGCAAGCTCATGTTCCTATTCTAAGATGGCGGGTGGTTAAAGATCTATCCACGCGCAGAGGAGAGCAGCAAGCTCATGTTCCTATTCTAAGATGGTGGATGGTATAAGATCTATCCACTGGCGGAGGACAGCAGCAAGCTCATGTTCCTATTCTAAGATGCCGGGTGGAACAAGATCTATCCACTGGCAGAGGACGGCAGCAAGCTCATGTTCCTATTCTAAGATGGTGGATATATAAGATCTATCCATGCGCAGAGGACAGCAGCAAGCTCATGTTCCTATTCTAAGATTGCGGGTGGTATAAGATCTATCCAGTAGCAGAGGACGGCAGCAAGCTCATGTTCCTAGTCTAAGATGGCGGGTGGTATAAGATCTATCCACGCGCAGAGGACAGCAGCAAGCTCATGTTCCTATTCTAAGATGGTGGGTGGTATAAGATATATCCACTGGCAGGGGACAGCAGCAAGCTCATGTTCCTATTCTAAGATGGCGGGTGGTATAAGATCTATCCACGCGCAGAGGACAGCCGCAAGCTCATGTTCTTATTCTAAGATGGTGGATGGTATAAGATCTATCCACTTGCAGGGGACAGCAGCAAGCTCATGTTTCTATTCGAAGATGGCGGGTGGTATAAGATCAATCCAGTAGCAGAGGACCGCAGCAAGCTCATGTTCCTAGTCTAAGATGGCGGGTGGTATAAGATCTATCCACGCGCAGAGGACAGCAGCAAGCTCATGTTCCTATTCTAAGATGGTGGATGGTATAAGATATATCCACGCGCAGAGGACAGCACCAAGCTCATGTTCCTATTCTAAAATGGTGGATGGTATAAGATCTATCTACTGGCGGCGGACAGCAGCAAGCTCATGTTCCTATTCTAAGATGGCGGTTGGTATAAGATCTATCCACTGGCAAGGGACAGAAGCAAGCTCATATTCCTATTCTAAAATGGTGGATATATAAGATCTATCCACGCGCAGAGGACAGCAGCAAGCTCATGTTCCTATTCTAAGATTGCGGGTGGTATAAGATCTATCCAGTAGCAGAGGACGGCAGCAAGCTCATTTTCCTAGTCTAAGATGGCGGGTGGAACAAGATCTATCCACTGGCAGAGGACGGCAGCAAGCTCATGTTCCTAGTCTAAGATGGCGGATGGTATAAGATCTATCCACTTGCAGGGGACAGCAGCAAGCTCATGTTCCTATTCGAAGATGGTGGGTGGAATAAGATCTATCCACGTGCGGAGGACATCAACAAGCTCATGTTCCTATACTAAGATGGCGGGTGGTATAAGACCTATCCACAGGCAGGGGACAGCAGCAAGCTCATGTTCCTATTCTAAGATGGCGAGTGGTATAAGATCTGTCCACGCGCAGAGGACAGCAGCAAGCTCATGTTCCTATTCTAAGATGGTGGATGGTATAAGATCTATCCACTGGCGGAGGACAGCAGCAAGCTCATGTTCCTATTCTAAGATGGCGGGTGGAACAAGATCTATCCACTGGCAGAGGACAGCAGCAAGCTCATGTTCCTATTCTAAGATGGCGGTTGGTATAAGATCTATCCACTGGCAAGGGACAGAAGCAAGCTCATATTCCTATTCTAAGATGGTGGATATATAAGATCTATCCACGCGCAGAGGACAGCAGCAAGCTCATGTTCCCATTCTAAGATTGCGGGTGGTATAAGATCTATCCAGTAGCAGAGGACGGCAGCAAGCTCATGTTCCTAGTCTAAGATGGCGGGTGGAACAAGATCTATCCACTGGCAGAGGACGGCAGCAAGCTCATGTTCCTAGTCTAAGATGGCGGATGGTATAAGATCTATCCACTTGCAGGGGACAGCAGCAAGCTCATGTTCCTATTCGAAGATGGCGGGTGGTATAAGATCTATCCACGTGCGGAGGACATCAACAAGCTCATGTTCCTATACTAAGATGGCGGGTGGTATAAGACCTATCCACAGGCAGGGGACAGCAGCAAGCTCATGTTCCTATTCTAAGATGGCGAGTGGTATAAGATCTGTCCACGCGCAGAGGACAGCAGCAAGCTCATGTTCCTATTCTAAGATGGTGGATGGTATAAGATCTATCCACTGGCGGAGGACAGCAGCAAGCTCATGTTCCTATTCTAAGATGGCGGGTGGAACAAGATCTATCCACTGGCAGAGGACGGCAGCAAGCTCATGTTTCTATTCTAAGATGGCGGGTGGTATAAGATATATCCACTGGCAGGGGACAGCAGCAAGCTCATGTTCCTATTCTAAGATGGCGGGTGGTATAATATCTATCCACGCACAGAGGACAGCAGCAAGCTCATGTTCCTATTCTAAGATGGCGGGTGGTATAAGATATATCCACTGGCGGAGGACAGCAGCAAGCTCATGTTCCTATTCTAAGATGGCGGGTGGTATAAGATATATCCACTGGCAGGTGACAGCAGCAAGCTCATGTTCCTATTCTAAGATGGAGGGTGGTATAAGATATATCCACTGGCAGGGGACAGCAGCAAGCTCATGTTCCTATTCTAAGATGGCGGGTGGTATAAGATCTATCCACTGGCAAGGGTCAGCAGCAAGCTCATATTCCTATTCTAAGATGGTGGATATATAAGATCTATCCACGCGCAGAGGACAGCAGCAAGCTCATGTTCCTATTCTAAGATGGCGGGTGGTATAAGATCTGTCCACGCGCAGAGGACAGCAGCAAGCTCATGTTCCTATTCTAAGATGGCGGGTGATATAAGATCTATCCACTGGCGGAGGACAGCAGCAAGCTCATGTTCCTATTCTAAGATAGAGGATGGTATAAGATCTATCCACAGGCAGGGGACAGCAGCAAGCTCATGTTCCTATTCTAAGATGGCGGGTGGTATAAGATCTGTCCACGCGCAGAGGACAGCAGCAAGCTCATGTTCCTATTCTAAGATGGCGGGTGATATAAGATCTATCCACTGGCGGAGGACAGCAGCAAGCTCATGTTCCTATTCTAAGATGGTGGGTGGTATAAGATCTATCCAATGGCAGGGGACAGAAGCAAGCTCATGTTCCTATTCTAAGATGGTGGATGGTATAAGATCAATCCACGCGCAGAGGAGAGCAGCAAGCTCATGTTCCTATTCTAAGATGGTGGATGGTATAAGATCTATCCACTGGCAGGGGACAGCAGCAAGCTCATGTTCCTATTCTAAGATGGCGGATGGTATAAGATCTATCCACTGGCAGGGGACAGCAGCAAGCTCATGTTCCTATTCTAAGATGGCGGGTGGAACAAGATCTATCCACTGGCAGAGGACAGCAGCAAGCTCATGTTCCTAGTCTAAGATGGCGGATGGTATAAGATCTATCCACTTGCAGGGGACAGCAGCAAGCTCATGTTTCTATTCTAAGATGGCGGGTGGTATAAGATCAATCCAGTAGCAGAGGACCGCAGCAAGCTCATGTTCCTAGTCTAAGATGGCGGGTGGTATAAGATCTATCCACGCGCAGAGGACAGCAGCAAGCTCATGTTCCTATTCTAAGATGGTGGATGGTATAAGATATATCCACGCGCAGAGGACAGCACCAAGCTCATGTTCCTATTCTAAAATTGTGGATGGTATAAGATCAATCTACTGGCGGCGGACAGCAGCAAGCTCATGTTCCTATTCTAAGATGGCGGTTGGTATAAGATCTATCCACTGGCAAGGGACAGAATTAAGCTCATATTCCTATTCTAAGATGGTGGATATATAAGATCTATCCACGCGCAGAGGACAGCAGCAAGCTCATGTTCCTATTCTAAGATTGCGGGTGGTATAAGATCTATCCAGTAGCAGAGGACGGCAGCAAGCTCATGTTCCTAGTCTAAGATGGCGGGTGGTATAAGATCTATCCACGCGCAGAGGACAGCAGCAAGCTCATGTTCCTATTCTAAGATGGTGGGTGGTATAAGATATATCCACTGGCAGGGGACAGCAGCAAGCTCATGTTCCTATTCTAAGATGGCGGGTGGTATAAGATCTATCCACGCGCAGAGGACAGCCGGAAGCTCATGTTCTTATTCTAAGATGGTGGATGGTATAAGATCTATCCACTTGCAGGGGACAGCAGCAAGCTCATGTTTCTATTCTAAGATGGCGGGTGGTATAAGATCAATCCAGTAGCAGAGGACCGCAGCAAGCTCATGTTCCGAGTCTAAGATGGCGGGTGGTATAAGATCTATCCACGTGCAGAGGACAGCAGCAAGCTCATGTTCCTATTCTAAGATGGTGGATGGTATAAGATATATCCACGCGCAGAGGACAGCACCAAGCTCATGTTCCTATTCTAAAATGGTGGATGGTATAAGATCTATCTACTGGCGGCGGACAGCAGCAAGCTCATGTTCCTATTCTAAGATGGCGGTTGGTATAAGATCTATCCACTGGCAAGGGTCAGAAGCAAGCTCATATTCCTATTCTAAGATGGTGGATATATAAGATCTATCCACGCGCAGAGGACAGCAGCAAGCTCATGTTCCCATTCTAAGATTGCGGGTGGTATAAGATCTATCCAGTAGCAGAGGACGGCAGCAAGCTCATGTTCCTAGTCTAAGATGGCGGGTGGAACAAGATCTATCCACTGGCAGAGGACGGCAGCAAGCTCATGTTCCTAGTCTAAGATGGCGGATGGTATAAGATCTATCCACTTGCAGGGGACAGCAGCAAGCTCATGTTCCTATTCGAAGATGGCGGGTGGAATAAGATCTATCCACGTGCGGAGGACATCAACAAGCTCATGTTCCTATACTAAGATGGCGGGTGGTATAAGACCTATCCACAGGCAGGGGACAGCAGCAAGCTCATGTTCCTATTCTAAGATGGCGAGTGGTATAAGATCTGTCCACGCGCAGAGGACAGCAGCAAGCTCATGTTCCTATTCTAAGATGGTGGATGGTATAAGATCTATCCACTGGCGGAGGACAGCAGCAAGCTCATGTTCCTATTCTAAGATGGCGGGTGGAACAAGATCTATCCACTGGCAGAGGACAGCAGCAAGCTCATGTTCCTATTCTAAGATGGCGGTTGGTATAAGATCTATCCACTGGCAAGGGACAGAAGCAAGCTCATATTCCTATTCTAAGGTGGTGGATATATAAGATCTATCCACGCGCAGAGGACAGCAGCAAGCTCATGTTCCCATTCTAAGATTGCGGGTGGTATAAGATCTATCCAGTAGCAGAGGACGGCAGCAAGCTCATGTTCCTAGTCTAAGATGGCGGGTGGAACAAGATCTATCCACTGGCAGAGGACGGCAGCAAGCTCATGTTCCTAGTCTAAGATGGCGGATGGTATAAGATCTATCCACTTGCAGGGGACAGCAGCAAGCTCATGTTCCTATTCGAAGATGGCGGGTGGTATAAGATCTATCCACGTGCGGAGGACATCAACAAGCTCATGTTCCTATACTAAGATGGCGGGTGGTATAAGACCTATCCACAGGCAGGGGACAGCAGCAAGCTCATGTTCCTATTCTAAGATGGCGAGTGGTATAAGATCTGTCCACGCGCAGAGGACAGCAGCAAGCTCATGTTCCTATTCTAAGATGGTGGATGGTATAAGATCTATCCACTGGCGGAGGACAGCAGCAAGCTCATGTTCCTATTCTAAGATGGCGGGTGGAACAAGATCTATCCACTGGCAGAGGACGGCAGCAAGCTCATGTTTCTATTCTAAGATGGCGGGTGGTATAAGATATATCCACTGGCAGGGGACAGCAGCAAGCTCATGTTCCTATTCTAAGATGGCGGGTGGTATAATATCTATCCACGCACAGAGGACAGCAGCAAGCTCATGTTCCTATTCTAAGATGGCGGGTGGTATAAGATATATCCACTGGCGGAGGACAGCAGCAAGCTCATGTTCCTATTCTAAGATGGCGGGTGGTATAAGATATATCCACTGGCAGGGGACAGCAGCAAGCTCATGTTCCTATTCTAAGATGGAGGGTGGTATAAGATATATCCACTGGCAGGGGACAGCAGCAAGCTCATGTTCCTATTCTAAGATGGCGGGTGGTATAAGATCTATCCACTGGCAAGGGTCAGCAGCAAGCTCATATTCCTATTCTAAGATGGTGGATATATAAGATCTATCCACGCGCAGAGGACAGCAGCAAGCTCATGTTCCTATTCTAAGATGGCGGGTGGTATAAGATCTGTCCACGCGCAGAGGACAGCAGCAAGCTCATGTTCCTATTCTAAGATGGCGGGTGATATAAGATCTATCCACTGGCGGAGGACAGCAGCAAGCTCATGTTCCTATTCTAAGATAGAGGATGGTATAAGATCTATCCACAGGCAGGGGACAGCAGCAAGCTCATGTTCCTATTCTAAGATGGCGGGTGGTATAAGATCTGTCCACGCGCAGAGGACAGCAGCAAGCTCATGTTCCTATTCTAAGATGGCGGGTGATATAAGATCTATCCACTGGCGGAGGACAGCAGCAAGCTCATGTTCCTATTCTAAGATGGTGGGTGGGATAAGATCTATCCAATGGCAGGGGACAGAAGCAAGCTTATGTTCCTATTCTAAGATGGTGGATGGTATAAGATCAATCCACGTGCAGAGGAGAGCAGCAAGCTCATGTTCCTATTCTAAGATGGTGGATGGTATAAGATCTATCCACAGGCAGGGGACAGCAGCAAGCTCATGTTCCTATTCTAAGATGGCGGATGGTATAAGATCTATCCACTGGCAGGGGACAGCAGCAAGCTCATGTTCCTATTCTAAGATGGCGGGTGGAACAAGATCTATCCACTGGCAGAGGACAGCAGCAAGCTCATGTTCCTAGTCTAAGATGGCGGATGGTATAAGATCTATCCACTTGCAGGGGACAGCAGCAAGCTCATGTTTCTAATCTAAGATGGCGGGTGGTATAAGATCAATCCAGTAGCAGAGGACCGCAGCAAGCTCATGTTCCTAGTCTAAGATGGCGGGTGGTATGAGATCTATCCACGCGCAGAGGACAGCAGCAAGCTCATGTTCCTATTCTAAGATCGTGGATGGTATAAGATATATCCACGCGCAGAGGACAGCACCAAGCTCATGTTCCTATTCTAAAATTGTGGATGGTATAAGATCTATCTACTGGCGGCGGACAGCAGCAAGCTCATGTTCCTATTCTAAGATGGCGGTTGGTATAAGATCTATCCACTGGCAAGGGACAGAAGCAAGCTCATATTCCTATTCTAAGATGGTGGATATATAAGATCTATCCACGCGCAGAGGACAGCAGCAAGCTCATGTTCCTATTCTAAGATTGCGGGTGGTATAAGATCTATCCAGTAGCAGAGGACGGCAGCAAGCTCATGTTCCTAGTCTAAGATGGCGGGTGGAACAAGATCTATCCACTGGCAGAGGACGGCAGCAAGCTCATGTTCCTAGTCTAAGATGGCGGATGGTATAAGATCTATCCACTTGCAGGGGACAGCAGCAAGCTCATGTTTCTATTCTAAAATGGCAGGTGGTATAAGATCAATCCAGTAGCAGAGGACCGCAGCAAGCTCATGGTCCTAGTCTAAGATGGCGGGTGGCATAAGATCTATCCACGCGCAGAGGACAGCAGCAAGCTCATGTTCCTATTCTAAGATGGTGGATGGTATAAGATATATCCACGCGCAGAGGATAGCACCAAGCTCATGTTCCTATTCTAAAATGGTGGATGGTATAAGATCTATCTACTGGCGGAGGACAGCAGCAAGCTCATGTTCCTATTCTAAGATGGCGGTTGGTATAAGATCTATCCACTGGCAAGGGTCAGCAGCAAGCTCATATTCCTATTCTAAGATGGTGGATATATAAGATCTATCCACGCGCAGAGGACAGCAGCAAGCTCATGTTCCTATTCTAAGATGGCGGGTGGTATAAGATCTATCCACTGGTGGAGGGCAGCAGGAAGCTCATGTTCCTATTCTAAGATGGCGGGTGGTATAAGATATATCCACATGCAGAGGACAGCAGCAAGCTCATGTTCCTATACTAAGATGGTGGGTGGTATAAGATCAATCCACGTGCAGAGGAAAGCAGCAAGCTCATGTTCCTATTCTAAGATGGAGGATGGTATAAGATCTGTCCACGCGCAGAGGACAGCAGCAAGCTCATGTTCCTATTCTAAGATGGCGGGTGATATAAGATCTATCCACTGGCGGAGGACAGCAGCAAGCTCATGTTCCTATTCTAAGATGGCGGGTGGTATAAGATCTATCCACGCGCAGAGGAGAGCAGCAAGCTCATGTTCCTATTCTAAGATGTTGGATGGTATAAGATCTATCCACTGGCGGAGGACAGCAGCAAGCTCATGTTCCTATTCTAAGATGGCGGGTGGAACAAGATCTATCCACTGGCAGAGGACGGCAGCAAGCTCATGTTCCTATTCTAAGATGGTGGATATATAAGATCTATCCACGCGCAGAGGACAGCAGCAAGCTCATGTTCCTAGTCTAAGATGGCGGGTGGTATAAGATCTATCCACGCGCAGAGGACAGCAGCAAGCTCATGTTCCTATTCTAAGATGGTGGGTGGTATAAGATATATCCACTGGCAGGGGACAGCAGCAAGCTCATGTTCCTATTCTAAGATGGCGGGTGGTATAAGATCTATCAACGCGCAGAGGACAGCCGCAAGCTCATGTTCTTATTCTAAGATGGTGGATGGTATAAGATCTATCCACTTGCAGGGGACAGCAGCAAGCTCATGTTTCTATTCTAAGATGGCGGGTGGTATAAGATCAATCCAGTAGCAGAGGACCGCAGCAAGCTCATGTTCCTAGTCTAAGATGGCGGGTGGTATAAGATCTATCCACGCGCAGAGGACAGCAGCAAGCTCATGTTCCTATTCTAAGATGGTGGATGGTATTAGATATATCCACGCGCAGAGGACAGCACCAAGCTCATGTTCCTATTCTAAAATGGTGGATGGTATAAGATCTATCTACTGGCGGCGGACAGCAGCAAGCTCATGTTCCTATTCTAAGATGGCGGTTGGTATAAGATCTATCCACTGGCAAGGGACAGAAGCAAGCTCATATTCCTATTCTAAGATGGTCGATATATAAGATCTATCCACGCACAGAGGACAGCAGCAAGCTCATGTTCCCATTCTAAGATTGCGGGTGGTATAAGATCTATCCAGTAGCAGAGGACGGCAGCAAGCTCATGTTCCTAGTCTAAGATGGCGGGTGGAACAAGATCTATCCACTGGCAGAGGACGGCAGCAAGCTCATGTTCCTAGTCTAAGATGGCGGATGGTATAAGATCTATCCACTTGCAGGGGACAGCAGCAAGCTCATGTTCCTATTCTAAGATGGCGGGTGGTATAAGATCTATCCACGTGCGGAGGACATCAACAAGCTCATGTTCCTATACTAAGATGGCGGGTGGTATAAGACCTATCCACAGGCAGGGGACAGCAGCAAGCTCATGTTCCTATTCTAAGATGGCGAGTGGTATAAGATCTGTCCACGCGCAGAGGACAGCAGCAAGCTCATGTTCCTATTCTAAGATGGTGGATGGTATAAGATCTATCCACTGGCGGAGGACAGCAGCAAGCTCATGTTCCTATTCTAAGATGGCGGGTGGAACAAGATCTATCCACTGGCAGAGGACGGCAGCAAGCTCATGTTTCTATTCTAAGATGGCGGGTGGTATAAGATATATCCACTGGCAGGGGACAGCAGCAAGCTCATGTTCCTATTCTAAGATGGCGGGTGGTATAATATCAATCCACGCACAGAGGACAGCAGCAAGCTCATGTTCCTATTCTAAGATGGCGGGTGGTATAAGATATATCCACTGGCGGAGGACAGCAGCAAGCTCATGTTCCTATTCTAAGATGGCGGGTGGTATAAGATATATCCACTGGCAGGGGACAGCAGCAAGCTCATGTTCCTATTCTAAGATGGCGGGTGGTATAAGATATATCCACTGGCAGGGGACAGCAGCAAGCTCATGTTCCTATTCTAAGATGGCGGGTGGTATAAGATATATCCACTGGCAGGGGACAGCAGCAAGCTCATGTTCCTATTCTAAGATGGCGGGTGGTATAAGATATATCCACTGGCAGGGGACAGCAGCAAGCTCATGTTCCTGTTCTAAGATGGCGGGTGATACAAGGTCCATTCACCAGAGTTCCCGTCTAAGATGGAGCATGACACAAGGCCTATCCATGAGTGGAGGGCAGTAGCAAGATGATGGTCCTGTTCTAAGATGGCGGACGGCACAGGGTGTATCCACCATCATCGAGCAGCATCAAAGCTTGTGTTCCTGGTCTAAGATGGCAGATGGTGGAAGGGCTGTCCAATAGCCACAGCTGAAGCTCTGAAGGCGACTGGAGAGCGTGAGGTACCTTAGCAAAGCAATGACGTGACTTAAGACGCTGAATACCCATCACACGGGCTTTTTTCAGCTCCCGTTTGGAGGTGGTGGTTAAGAAGACATAAGGCCCTATGACAGATGGCATTCGGGACGCTGAGCCATAATAGGCAATTCCGCTGCTGGCCCGAGGAGGCTCGCGACTCTTCAGAGGGCCTGTGCATGAAGCTAAGACTGTGCTTTCCCATCAGTTATCCTGTGGTGCGCCCAGGGCCACCCTTTACCGAGGGAGCTCTGATGTTCTGTGCAGCTGCGCGCGGCATCCATCCCTCATCGGAGCACCTGGCGAGGCCGGAGACGTGTCTGCGCCGACAGACGCAGCGGGTGGTGCGGGGAGCGCCTCACCGGGCTCTTTAATGGCTCCGCCGGGCTCTGGGCCCCCACGGTGCAGGGTTCACGGGAAACTATTTCAGGAGCTTTAAGAGGCCACTTACTGCGCCCCCGCCAGAGGCCCCCGCCAGAGTACAGTCAATAATGGATTCTCCTGAAATAGTTCACGTCAGGCGCCATCCAAGGCCGTTTCAGAAATATACGGGGGGTTTCAATGTTATTTCACTTCTGCTTATCAAGACATTCTCCCTTAAAGCAGTAAAACTTCTTGAACACGTATAGTACATCCACCATTAAAATTATATTAAAATAAATAAATACTATTACAGGATGTTTAACCTTTAACCCACAAGGACACGCCCCCCCCCAGATCAGGCACTGGGCTCTCCATGCTAGGTTTACTGTGGGATTTGACAAAATTAGCTGTCCGTGCATTACAGCCCCTCAACAGGTGCCCACCGACGCTATCCAGAAGTTATCTTACTTTCCGTTACGCTACGTTACGTTATGCTACTTTACGTTACAGTATGTTACGCTATGTTATCCCACGTTATGTACTTTACGTTACACTATGTTATGTTACGTTATGTTAGTTACTCACAGGTGTACAACAAACAGTACTTGCTGATTCCAGACCAGCTGCTATGTTTGTGCGGGAGAATGTGTGGCTGTGCTATGTCATATATGTGTCATATGTGTCATACATGAGTTCCTGGCGGATGGTCGGTACAGAGCTGTACGATGTGCGAGAGAATCCACAGACGCTTTGCTGCCCATTGATTAACGCCATTAAAGTACTTCAGCACAAATGTGTTCAAACCCCGCAGGTCACGGAGGGAGACTCGTGCCTTCATCCTTTTCAGGCCGAGATCCACATAAGTGACAGTTGTGTCCTCCACAAATACGTATGATATAAAAAAAAGATAGCATAAATTCATGGAAGAAGTTTACTGGGTAATTGTAGCTCTGTTATAAGTGTTGCAACGTGCCTAGACATTATGCAGGGATTTGTAGCGCTATATAGCCGTGGAGAATCTTAAGGTGAGATCTGCACGGCTGTACTTTCAGGTACAATGGCTCTGTCACTAGCCGAGAATGGTTACACGGGTTCCCTCATTCATATACAAAGTAAAGCCTTTTTAAAAAGGCCATGCAGAATAATCCATAATTTAATCCGCCTGGTCAAGTTTTTGGAAAGTTCGACTCTGGAGAATCCCAAAGAACGTACTACTGTGTTTCCCACTAAGCCTGCATGTTAGGACGTCCTGTGCCAAAAGCCATCACCTCTTTGTCCGCTTCCCTGTTCCTCTCATTACGAAATGAGGCATTCATGCCTCCACTGACAGTTTCCTAAGCCCAAATTCCATTAAAAAATATACTTAACACAAGCCCCACCCCTCCCTCCTGGAACATATAGCTTTGCCTTACCTGGAAACAGCCTGTGATATACCAAGCTTCATAATCATTTGAATTAAGTACCTAAGGCGGGTGGGATGTAATCATCGGAAGAGGGAAGTCTGGACTCAGAGTGATGACATTACCGGTAAGTAATTTATGCATTAGCACAGGGTGGTTGGCTTCGAGGTTAAACTAAAGGGCTACTGGATCTAGCAACACCAAAAGATGACAAAGGGAATGCTGAAACTTTTCAAACACTCACCCCCAGTCACAGGTCTGAGTTTAGTTCAAATCAAATACAAAAAATCAAATCTGGGTTTACAAGGCACAACAACTCACCCGTAAGGGTGTCAAGGGGGCGCTTAAGGGGTTTGTCCTCCGAGCTTTAGTCAAAGAGTCAGGTTTTATGGTCCCTTTTACGCTCACCACGCCACCCCAGTTTGGACACAGCCATATGCAAATCAGTCTTGACCCTGTTCCTCATGGGAACAGTCCAGCCCGAACTACCAGGCCAAGTCCTCCCTGGACCAGAAACAAGCATCCTGGGACCGGTTTCAGGGTATCACCCTTCATCAGCCAGACTAGCTTGAATCTATTGGCACAGTGAGCACGGGACCCACGTCTGGGTATACCCTTGAACATTTAGGATGATTTTAGCAACACAAAAGGATGATGGACGGAGTGCTGAAACTTTTCAAACACTCACTCCTAGTCACAGGTCTGGGTTAAATCCATTGTTCTTTTGCTCACCATGCCACTCCCATTTGGACCCAGCCATATGCTAATCAGTCTTGACCCTGCTCCCCATGGAAACAGTCCAGCCCGAACTGCCAAGCCAGGTCCTCCCTGGACCAGAAACAAATATCCTGGGTCCGGTTTTGGAGTATCACCCCTCATCACCGATCCTCAACTAGGTTAGCTTGAATCCATTGGCACAGCAAGCAAGAGACTCATGTCTGGGAGTACTCGTCCCATTTAGGGAAACTATAGCAACACAAAAAGATGATTAATGGAATGATGAAACTTTTCAATCACTCACTTCCAGTCACAGATTTGGCTTAAGTTCTTTGTGTTTTGTTTTGCTCACCATGCCATGCCACCCCAGTTTGGACCAAGCCATATTCTTCTTACTTTAGCTTTGCCTACATGAAGAAGGAGAGCCAAGCAGTTCACTCCCAGCTCTACTGTCTGGAAGTCTCTCAATGGTCATACTGACTGATCTACATGTGGAAACTGGACGCTTCATTCTCACAAGCAGCCTTTACCAAACACCACAATTATTGCACACAACATCCTCTCCAGTGCCCTAGATCTCAACGGATGCTCTATCCATCACTGAGGTACCATTAGCTGTGGAAGTGCCATCTCTTGCAGCTGTTGTGACGTCAGATGGCAGCCATCACCCCTTCACTGGGAGGACTGTCAGGTGCCCTCAAACGCTGCAGTACTAAGTACCCCAATGCCTTGACAGCGGTAGTAAGTGCTACAGAAATGCAACTACAAAATAATCCAATCCAATGCACAGAGTAGAGGGATTGGGTGTGCCAGAATAGACCATCAACTGTCAGGATTGGGGGAGGACTGGGCACAGCCCAACTTGCAATGACATAGGCTGTGCTCTATCTTCACACAAAGGAATTGTCACCACTGCATTGTTTATGCCGCCAGCTCGCAGCCAGGACAGAGGAAGCGGGAAACTTCAAGGACTTTAAAGGGAATTCTCTAGAAACCTCTCCTACTTCCAAGTGGGCACCAGATATAAATACTGGACACTCATATTCAGCTCTTCAGAACACCTCTGGACCTGTTGAAGACTCTGAAGGACTGCTGTGCTGCTTTGCAAGAAGTACAATAACGCTGCTGCCCTCTCAGCCCGCTGCCTGAGTGAAGAACTGGAACTGCATTTTGATCCCAGGACCACAAGAGTGCATCCACGGGCCAGTTGGCTGGCCTCCTAATAAGAAGCCTCAGGGACATAAAAAGTTCCTACCACCTTGAACCGAGCATTTTGACACGCTCTGCTGTGCATAACTCCAATTTATAAAAATACTTCCGATTTTTATATACATTTTAAGACCAAGATCATCAGAATTGGCCAAGTATTTTTTGTGATATGGATTTTTGAAGTTTAATAAAAATAGTCTTGTGCGTAATTACGCACCACGGGAATCAATGGAGGGTCACCTTTAAAAATACATATCAAATTTTACAGTTGGTTTACCAAGTTCTTCTTTTGCAGGTTGTTCGAGGTCACCGGTGGGCACGCTCTGCCAGCTGGAGAAGTTCGGATGGCTTATGGTTCCAGCGGGAAAGTTCTCTGGAGCTGGAGCAGGGCCCCTGCGGGGCACCACTTGAAAAGCACTGCACAGGTAAGTTTAAAGTTGAATCCTGAGGGTCCCCTTGGAGTCTCGAGGTCGCAAGGGGCGGGGGACCCTTAAGGCACAGCAGGTTCTTCAGTGCAGGCACCGGGCTGCTGGGTGCAGAGCGAATTGGTGAGCCAGGAGCTGTGAGCAAGGATGCCCTCAGGAGCAGGAGGTAAGTTGGACCAAGGGTCGTTTGCAGGACAACGGGGGCACTCTGGTGGGAGGTCCAGGGCGTTCCTGAAGTCCCTTAACTGAGACTTCCTCCTGGTCTTTTTACAGCCCCAAATTATTGGCCTGAAAATCCAGTATCATCCAGAAAATCCAGGACAGTAAAATCACATTTGGAATGGGTTGGGTGTAGCCCAGCTGCTGTTCCCGGCACCCACCTGAACCGCTAGCAGGGCAACAGAGAGGGAGGTTATTTTTAAAGGTCAGTCACATGACCTCCAAATTGTATCTTATAGGGCAAACAGTATGACCCACCTGGACTCAAAGAAGTCCAGGCAATAGGATGAATTATTTCACACTGGGCAGTGTTACCTCCACAAGCATTAGAAACTCTTCCACCAAGGTGGCATGCTCCCTCACTTGGTCTGACGATCACTCCAGCACAGGTTGGTTACGTCTGCCTGGACTCCTATTCAGGACCTCTTTAGTTCAGTTCCAGTTTAGACTCCATCCTCAGTACAGCCTTGGTTGATAGAAAGAGGCAAAGAACCATGAGCAAAACAATAAAAGGACCTAGAAAGAGGCTAAATACTTTCTTATTACTCAATCAATCATTCAGGATTTGTATAGCGTGCTAATCACCCGTGAGGGTATCCAGGCGCTGGGTTCGGCTGCCAGATGTTTCAGTCAAAGACCAGGTCTTGAGCGCCATTCTGAATTCCTGGAAGGAGGGTGTTGTTCTGAGGTGGATTACTTGCCCCAGGGTAAGTTTGATGAGTGTGGTGGATAATAATGGCAGATATTGTCTCCTTATGCGAGTTGTTGACATGTTTCAGCCATTCTCCATTAGTAGTCGCTGTCTTTCATTAGTACACGGGTCCCCTAGCTACACCCACTTAGACCGTATTTAGTCTGGGTGAGAGATCACACTGTTTTGGAAAGGGAGCATACAATGTGAAAAAATATTTCAAAATGTTATGTTAAAAACCAAACCAGTGATATTCTCTGCCATCTGGGTCAGCACCCTATCTCACTTGAAAGAGGCCACACGGAAAGGGCGCCTGGGCACTCTGTTATATCATATATTTCATAGAGTAGCCAGCTCCCGGGCCAGTGACCTAAAAGGCAGCATCTGTCCACTTCTGGATTTGAGTATATGAGGTTGTGCTCCAGGGAGGGGGTAGAGGGTGGGCAAGGGGCGGGCAGGGTGTTGCCTGTCCAGGGGGGCATCACATTCTTCCCTGGTGCCTTTGTAGAGGGTAACCTAAGTATTAAGTCCAAAGCTTCAACACAGCACATGCCTAATGCAAGTTGGGGCTGAATTTTCTGGCTGGGTAAATTGGATTGGGTATTACCGCAAGCGGGAAATCTGGATGTGAGATCATGGGACCACTTTTATTTGTGTGGAGCAGAATCCTATCTAGTGCCCGATTCGCAACTGTAAACTTAAACATGAAGTCTAAGTTTAGACCTTAAGGCTAAGTTTAGACCTGAGGTCTAACTTTAGAGGGGCTAAAGTTAGACTTCAGGGCTAAAGTTAGACTTCAGGTCTAAGTTTACCTTTGTGAATCAGGAAATGCAGTCATACCAGCCGGAATTGTTGGATTACAGCCACCAGCACCTCTTAACTGGTAAAGTAATTGTGGCCACACTGTGCACTGTATAAGGAGATCATGTGAATGTCAGCAGTGCCAAGAGACAATGGCCCCTGCAGCACAGGTTTTATATTTTGTACTGTTATTTTGTATTTTATCTTAAAAATGCAAGACTACAAGTCCCAGAATGCAAAAGAAAACCCAACCAAATAAACCCCTCGCCCCTGGCCTGACTCAGCTTGAGATGCAGACTGTGGCATCTGAAAGGCAGATCTTATGGAAATTTATTTTCAGCCGCATGAATTTTGATGAGCTATGAATTCAGACCGTGATAAAGACAGGCATTAGCTCTCTTGCTATTCACGTTACTTGGAACTGGTGTAATTTCCCCCTGGCATCCGAGTCGTGATTGCCACTTTTCCCCTGGCGTGTGCAGGGCATGCTGTCAGGCACTGTGCCACTGATCTGATGCACATACTTCTGAGCAGTGCGTCCAGTGTGATTTCTTTCCTGCTCAGACATTTCTAACCCCCTGCATGCACTACTTCCAGCTGTATTCAGTTTTGTGGGCTACAAATTATAGAGATTGTGGCCGAATCACACGTCTTCTGATTTTTGGATCAGAGCAGCGTAGATTGTGGGCCTATCCCCATACCGCAAGTGGGTAAACAAGTGGATGTGTGAGTAGTTCTATGTGTGAGTGAGTGGTTTTTCAGTAGTTGTAGTGGTAAATGAGTGACTGAGTGCTTCTATGGTCGAGTGAGTGGATGTGTGAGTGGCTCTTTGAGTAAGTTAGAGGCTGTACTTGCATCAGTGACTGCAGGGGAGAGTGAGTATATGTGTTAGTATCTATATGACTAAAGGAGTGGGCGTGTGAGTAACTATGTTGGTGAGTGACTGGTTGTGTTTTTTGTTGTTCGGGCATGTGAGTAGTTGTATGGGTGAGTGACTCATTGTATGGGTGACTGTATGACTGTATGACTCGGTGTCTGTGTGGCGGTATTGCGGAGTAAGTGGGTGCATGTGTGTGTGAGTGGTTCAGTCAGTGACTGTATAAGAGAGTAAGTGAAGATTGTATTAGCTGTGTAGGTGATTGTGTTGCTGTCTGAATGGCTTTATGGATGTATACATCAGTGTGTGAGTCATTGCATGGCAAATTGTGGTGAGCTGTGGTGAATTGTGGTGGCAAAAGTGAGTGGCTGTGTGACTGACTAGATAAGTAAGCGAATGGGTGTGTGAGTGCATTTTACAATAAGTGACTGCTTTTGTGTGTAGTATGGGTGTGTGAATGGGTATGCTAGTAGATGTGTGAGGGGGTGTATGAGAGGTTTGTATTTGCCTTTGAGTGGGATGTGAGAGTCTTTAGGTGGTTGATGTCATCAATGATGTCTTTTTAGATACCATCAGTGATGTCACTGACCATGTCATGAGTGATGTAATATGTGAGGTCATAACCATTGCATTGCAGGGGCTTAAGTTATAGTTAGGGCTGGTAACTATAACTGCTGAATATCTATGGTGTGGTGTGAGTAAATTCACTACCTAACAATAATGTCCCTGTAACTTTTGTTTCTTTAGTGAATTTCAATGTTTTTTAAATTCTATTTCCTAACTATAACATCCCTGTAACCTTCGTTTTTTCATTGAATTTTTAAGTATTTTTTTAATCTATTTCCTAACTATGTCTCTGTAACCTCTGTTCGTTCTATCTATCTATCTATCTATCTATCTATCTATCTATCTATCTATCTATCTATCTATCTATCTATCTATCTATCTATCTACCTATCTATCTATCTATCTATCTATCTATCTATCTATCTATCTATCTATCTATCTATCTATCTATCTACACACACACACACTCATGCACGCACACACACATGCACACACACACCCACGCATGCACGCACACACACACACATGCGCACACACAGTCGCATACAGTAATGTACCTCTTTTCCACAGCAGTTAACCTGCTCATGCTCTGTCTGCATATCGCCTGACTCCCTTCTGCTGTTTTCCACTCTATCTTCACAGTGGTAATCAAGGAAATGCCAGCGCGTGGCATATTGTGCCAGCCATGTAGTCCCCTGAAGCCACCCTGCATCATGTTCAAAAGGCTGTATGTTCTTGTGCCTCACTGATGAGATGTGTAGGTTGGTTTTGACTGGTGTACACTGCACAATATAGAATTGTGTCAAGCCATACAAATGGACTTGGAATATGGTCTCTGCATATTCCTGGCCCCCATGATGCCGCAGGGCAAAGGTGACAAGGACTGGACTTCAGGAACCATATGGTGCCTCCTTTCCACCAGAGTTTCCTTCCTTCAATGTCTTGCAACAATGTGTGACTTTTTGTGTGTAAATGAGGAGAATTGGCTCCGTACATCTGCCATTTCCCTGAGACACCTTAGCGAGCATGAAATGTTTGATCACTGCATGTAGCCACATCCAGTCATCATGTCCTCTTCCCTTAAATCCACAAAAATCAAAACTGCCACATGTCCACGCAGATGTTGCCGTCCTGAATGTGAGTAACAACACTGTTGTAAGAACACACAAGTCCATGTCCTCTCTAATCGCACCTTCCAGTCTCACAATGTGTAGACGGGTCATTTCCACGACAGACCATTTTTTGCAACATGTGCTCATGCATCATTGGGTTACTTTTCAGTTTTCTGAGCATGTGTTAGCTTCAGAGCACTTAGATGGGGGATTAATAGGGGGTTGTGCCCACATGATGAACTGAACGTGTATTTCTCCCACCGTATGGTTCATTCAAGCTGCAAATGTGTGCATTCTCTCGAGTACCACCGCATCCCTCCCAGTGCTTAACTTGAGCCAATTGTTCCTGCTGGGCCCAAAGGCACCTATTTTTGGACATGAGCACCTTTATTTTCCTCCTCATACTTTGACCAAAAACAAGAGAGAGAAAAACAGGAAAGAAGGTGAAAGAAATAGTGCAGGAGTGAGTTTACGAGGCAGGGAGAGACTGGTGACGCATTAAAGATGCATGAGAGGGAATCAAGACTACACAGCCTTGGTATTGGGCACCAGGACCTTCAGCAGCTTCTGAGAAAAATTACGTGGTCATGGTTATTTTCATATTTTTATCATTTTGCCCAGAGAAAGCGGTGAGATGGATAGACAGGCAGGCAGCAGGCATCAGACAATGGGGCTGAGAGCCCGGAGAAAGCCTTGAGAAAGAGGGACTAGCAGCGGGCACGCAGACAATGGGGGTGAGAGCTCAGAGAGATCCTTGAGAAGGAGGGACTGGCAGTGGGCACGCAGACAATGGGGCTGAGAGCCCAGAGAAAACCCTGAGAAGGAGGGACAGGCAGCGGGCACGCAGACAATGGGGCTGAGAGCCCAGAGAAGGAGGGACAGGCAGCGGGCACGCAGACAATGGGTCTGAGAGCCCAGCTAAAGCCTTGAGAAGGAGGAACAGGCAGCGGGCGCGCAGACAATGAGGCTGAGAGCCCAGAGAAAGCCTTGAGAAGGAGGGACAGGCAGCAGATGTACAGACAGTGGGGCTGAGAGCCTGGGGAAAGCAGGGAGAAGGAGGGACTGGCAGCAGGCACAGAGACAATGGGTCTGAGAGCCTGGAGAAAGCCTTGAGAAGGAGGGACAGGCAGCGGGCACGCAGACAATGGGTCTGAGAGCCCGGAGAAAGCCTTGAGAAGGAGGGACAAGCAGCAGGCACGCAGACAATGGGGCTGAGAGCCGTGAGAAAGCCTTGTGAAGGAGGGACTGGCAGCAGACACGCAGACAATGGGGCTGAGAGCCCAGAGAGAGCCTTGAGAAGGAGGGACTGGCAGCAGGCACGAAGACAATGGGACTGAGAGCCTGGAGAAAGCATTCAGAAGGAGGGACTGGCAGCAGGCACGCAGACAATGGGGATGAGAGCCTGGAGAAAGCCTTGAGAAGGAGGGACAGGTAGCGGGCACTCAGACAATGGGTCTGAGAGCCCGGAGAAAGCCTTGAGAAGAAGGCACAGGCAGCAGGCATGCAGACAATGGGGCTGGGAGCCCACAGAAAGCCTTGAGAAGGAGGGACAGGCAGCGGGCATGCAGACAATGGGTCTGAGAGCCCGGAGAAAGCCTTGAGAAGGAGGGACAGGCAGCGGGCATGCAAACAATGGGTCTGAGAGCCGTGAGAAAGCCTTGAGAAGGCGGGACTGGCAGCAGGCACGCAGACAATGGGTCTGAGAGCCCGGAGAAAGCCTTGAGAAGGAGGGACTGGCAGCGGGCACGCAGCCAACGGGGCTGGGAGCCCGGAGAAAGCCTGAGAAGGAGGGACAGACAGCAGGCACGCAAACAATGGGTCTGAGAGCCTGGAGAAAGCCTTGAGAAGGAGGGATTGGCAGCAGGCTTGCAAACAATGGGGCTGAGAGCCTGGAGAAAACCCTGAGAAGGAGGGACAGGCAGCGGGCATGCAGACAATGGGGGTGAGAGCCCAGAGAGAGCCTTGAGAAGGAGGGACAGGCAGCAGGCACACACACAATGGGGGTGAGAGCCCAGAGAGACCCTTGAGAAGGAGGGACAGGCAGCAGGCACACAGACAATGGGAGTGAGAGCCCAGAGAGACCCTTGAGAAGGAGGGACAGGCAGCGGGTACGCAGGCAATGGGGCTGAGAGCCCGGAGAGACCCTTGAGAAGGAGGGACAGGCAGCAGGCACACAGACAATGGGGCTGAGAGCCCGGAGAGAGCCTTGAGAAGGAGGGACAGGCAGCAGGCACGCAAACAATGTGTCTGAGAGCCTGGAGAAAGCCTTGAGAAGGAGGGACTGGCAGCAGGCACGCAAACAATGGGGCTGAGAGCCTGGAGAAAGCCTTGAGAAGGAGGGACTGGCAGCAGGCACGCAAACAATGGGGCTGAGAGCCTGGAGAAAACCTTGAGAAGGAGGGACAGGCAGCAGGCACACAGACAATGGGAGTGAGAGCCCAGAGAGACCCTTGAGAAGGAGGGACAGGCAGCGGGTACGCAGGCAATGGGGCTGAGAGCCCGGAGAGACCCTTGAGAAGGAGGGACAGGCAGCAGGCACACAGACAATGGGGCTGAGAGCCTGGAGAAAACCTTGAGAAGGAGGGACAGGCAGCAGGCACACAGACAATGGGAGTGAGAGCCCAGAGAGACCCTTGAGAAGGAGGGACAGGCAGCGGGTACGCAGGCAATGAGGCTGAGAGCCCGGAGAGACCCTTGAGAAGGAGGGACAGGCAGCAGGCACACAGACAATGGGGCTGAGAGCCCGGAGAGAGCCTTGAGAAGGAGGGACAGGCAGCAGGCACGCAAACAATGTGTCTGAGAGCCTGGAGAAAGCCTTGAGTAGGAGGGACTGGCAGCAGGCACGCAAACAATGGGGCTGAGAGCCTGGAGAAAACCTTGAGAAGGAGGGACAGGCAGCAGGCACACAGACAATGGGAGTGAGAGCCCAGAGAGACCCTTGAGAAGGAGGGACAGGCAGCGGGTACGCAGGCAATGGGGCTGAGAGCCCGGAGAGACCCTTGAGAAGGAGGGACAGGCAGCAGGCACACAGACAATGGGGCTGAGAGCCCGGAGAGATCCTTGAGAAGGAGGGACAGGCAGTGGGCACGCAGACAATGGGTCTGAGAGCCCGGAGAGTTCCTTGAGAAAGAGGGACAGGCAGTGGGCACGAAGACAATGGGTCTGAGAGCCCTGAGAAGGAGAGACTGGCAGCAGGCACGCAGACAATGGGGCTGAGAGCCCAGAGAAAGCCTTGAGAAGGAGGGACAGGCAGCGGGCACGCAGACAATGGGTCTGAGAGCCCGGAGAAAGCCTTGAGAAGGAGAGACTGGCAGCAGGAACGCAGACAATGGGTCTGAGAGCCTAGAGAAAGCCTTGAGAAGGAGGGACAGGCAGCAGGCACTCAGACAATGGGGGTGAGAGCCCAGCTAAAGCCTTGAGAAGGAGGGACAGGCAGCGGGCGTGCAGACAATGGGGCTGAGAGCCCAGAGAAAGCCCAGAGAAAGCCCTGAGAAGGAGGGACAGGCAGCAGATGTACAGACAGTGGGGCTGAGAGCCTGGAGAAAGCAGGGAGAAGGATAGACTGGCAGCAGGCACACAGACAATGGGTCTGAGAGCCTGGAGAAAGCCTTGAGACGGAGGGACAGGCAGCGGGCACGCAGACAATGGGTCTGAGAGCCTGGAGAAAGCCTTGAGAAGGAGGGACAAGCAGCAGGCACGCAGAAAATGGGGCTGAGAGCCCAGAGAGAGACTTGAGAAGGAGGGACAGGCAGCGGGGACTCAGACAATGGGTCTGAGAGCCCGGAGAAAGCCTTGAGAAGGAGGGACAGGCAGCGGGCACGCAGACAATGGGTCTGAGAGCCGTGAGAAAGCCTTGAGAAGGAGGGACTGGCAGCAGGCACTCAGACAATGGGGCTGAGAACCCGGAGAAAGCCTTGAGAAGGAGGGACTGGCAGCAGGCACGCAGACAATGGGGCTGAGAGCCCAGAGAGAGCCTTGAGAAGGAGGGACTGACAGCAGGCACGCAGACAATGGGGCTGAGAGCCTGGAGAAAGCATTGAGAAGGAGGGACTGGCAGCAGGCAGCAGGCACGCAGACAATGGGGCTGAGAGCCCAGAGAGAGCCTTGAGAAGGAGGGACTGACAGCAGGCACGCAGACAATGGGGCTGAGAGCCTGGAGAAAGCATTGAGAAGGAGGGACTGGCAGCAGGCACGCAGACAATGGGGCTGAGAGCCTGGAGAAAGCCTTGAGAAGGAGGGACAGGCAGCGGGCACTCAGACAATGGGTCTGAGAGCCTAGAGAAAACCTTGAGAAGAAGGGACAGGCAGTAGGCATGTAGACAATGGGGCTGGGAGCCCACAGAAAGCCTTGAGAAGGAGGGACAGGCAGCGGGCACGCAGACAATGGGTCTGAGAGCCTGGAGAAAGCCTTGAGAAGGAGGGACAGGCAGCGGGCATGCAGACAATGCGTCTGAGAGCCCGGAGAAAGCCTTGAGAAGGAGGGACAGGCAGCGGGCACGCAAACAATGGGTCTGAGAGCCGTGAGAAAGCCATGAGAAGGCGGGACTGGCAGCAGGCACGCAGACAATGGGTCTGAGAGCCCGGAGAAAGCCTTGAGAAGGAGGGACTGGCAGCGGGCACGCAGACAACGGGGCTGGGAGCCCGGAGAAAGCCTTGAGAAGGAGGGACAGGCAGCAGGCACGCAAACAATGGGTCTGAGAGCCTGGAGAAAGCCTTGAGAAGGAGGGACTGGCAGCAGGCTTGCAAACAATGGGGCTGAGAGCCTGGAGAAAACCCTGAGAAGGAGGGACAGGCAGCGGGCATGCAGACAATGGGGGTGAGAGCCCAGAGAGAGCCTTGAGAAGGAGGGACAGGCAGCAGGCACACACACAATGGGGGTGAGAGCCCAGAGAGACCCTTGAGAAGGAGGGACAGGCAGCGGGCACGCAGGCAATGGGGCTGAGAGCCCGGAGAGACCCTTGAGAAGGAGGGACAGGCAGCAGGAACACAGACAATGGGGCTGAGAGCCTGGAGAAAACCTTGAGAAGGAGGGACAGGCAGCAGGCACACAGACAATGGGAGTGAGAGCCCAGAGTGACCCTTGAGAAGGAGGGACAGGCAGCGGGTACGCAGGCAATGGGGCTGAGAGCCCGGAGAGACCCTTGAGAAGGAGGGACAGGCAGCAGGCACACAGACAATGGGGCTGAGAGCCCGGAGAGAGCCTTGAGAAGGAGGGACAGACACCAGGCACGCAAACAATGTGTCTGAGAGCCTGGAGAAAGCCTTGAGAAGGAGGGACTGGCAGCAGGCACGCAAACAATGGGGCTGAGAGCCTGGAGAAAACCTTGAGAAGGAGGGACAGGCAGCAGGCACACAGACAATGGGAGTGAGAGCCCAGAGAGACCCTTGAGAAGGAGGGACAGGCAGCGGGTACGCAGGCAATGGGGCTGAGAGCCCGGAGAGACCCTTGAGAAGGAGGGACAGGCAGCAGGCACACAGACAATGGGGCTGAGAGCCCGGAGAGATCCTTGAGAAGGAGGGACAGGCAGTGGGCACGCAGACAATGGGGCTGAGAGCAGCAGGCAGTCAGACAATAGGGGTGAGAACCCGGAGAGACCCTTGAGAAGGAGGGACGGGCAGCAGGCACGCAGACAATGGGTCTGAGAGCCCGGAGAGTTCCTTGAGAAAGAGGGACAGGCAGTGGGCACGAAGACAATGGGTCTGAGAGCCCTGAGAAGGAGAGACTGGCAGCAGGCACGCAGACAATGGGGCTGAGAGCCCAGAGAAAGCCTTGAGAAGGAGGGACAGGCAGCGGGCACGCAGACAATGGGTCTGAGAGCCCGGAGAAAGCCTTGAGAAGGAGAGACTGGCAGCAGGAACGCAGACAATGGGTCTGAGAGCCTAGAGAAAGCCTTGAGAAGGAGGGACAGGCAGCAGGCACTCAGACAATGGGGGTGAGAGCCCAGCTAAAGCCTTGAGAAGGAGGGACAGGCAGCGGGCGTGCAGACAATGGGGCTGAGAGCCCAGAGAAAGCCCAGAGAAAGCCCTGAGAAGGAGGGACAGGCAGCAGATGTACAGACAGTGGGGCTGAGAGCCTGGAGAAAGCAGGGAGAAGGATAGACTGGCAGCAGGCACACAGACAATGGGTCTGAGAGCCTGGAGAAACCCTTGGGACGGAGGGACAGGCAGCGGGCACGCAGACAATGGGTCTGAGAGCCTGGAGAAAGCCTTGAGAAGGAGGGACAAGCAGCAGGCACGCAGAAAATGGGGCTGAGAGCCCAGAGAGAGACTTGAGAAGGAGGGACAGGCAGCGGGGACTCAGACAATGGGTCTGAGAGCCCGGAGAAAGCCTTGAGAAGGAGGGACAGGCAGCGGGCACGCAGACAATGGGTCTGAGAGCCGTGAGAAAGCCTTAAGAAGGAGGGACTGGCAGCAGGCACTCAGACAATGGGGCTGAGAACCCGGAGAAAGCCTTGAGAAGGAGGGACTGGCAGCAGGCACACAGACAATGGGGCTGAGAGCCCAGAGAGAGCCTTGAGAAGGAGGGACTGACAGCAGGCACGCAGACAATGGGGCTGAGAGCCTGGAGAAAGCATTGAGAAGGAGGGACTGGCAGCAGGCAGCAGGCACGCAGACAATGGGGCTGAGAGCCCAGAGAGAGCCTTGAGAAGGAGGGACTGACAGCAGGCACGCAGACAATGGGGCTGAGAGCCTGGAGAAAGCATTGAGAAGGAGGGACTGGCAGCAGGCACGCAGACAATGGGGCTGAGAGCCTGGAGAAAGCCTTGAGAAGGAGGGACAGGCAGCGGGCACTCAGACAATGGGTCTGAGAGCCTAGAGAAAGCCTTGAGAAGAAGGGACAGGCAGTAGGCATGTAGACAATGGGGCTGGGAGCCCACAGAAAGCCTTGAGAAGGAGGGACAGGCAGCGGGCACGCAGACAATGGGTCTGAGAGCCTGGAGAAAGCCTTGAGAAGGAGGGACAGGCAGCGGGCATGCAGACAATGCGTCTGAGAGCCCGGAGAAAGCCTTGAGAAGGAGGGACAGGCAGCGGGCACGCAAACAATGGGTCTGAGAGCCGTGAGAAAGCCATGAGAAGGCGGGACTGGCAGCAGGCACGCAGACAATGGGTCTGAGAGCCCGGAGAAAGCCTTGAGAAGGAGGGACTGGCAGCGGGCACGCAGACAACGGGGCTGGGAGCCCGGAGAAAGCCTTGAGAAGGAGGGACAGGCAGCAGGCACGCAAACAATGGGTCTGAGAGCCTGGAGAAAGCCTTGAGAAGGAGGGACTGGCAGCAGGCTTGCAAACAATGGGGCTGAGAGCCTGGAGAAAACCCTGAGAAGGAGGGACAGGCAGCGGGCATGCAGACAATGGGGGTGAGAGCCCAGAGAGAGCCTTGAGAAGGAGGGACAGGCAGCAGGCACACACACAATGGGGGTGAGAGCCCAGAGAGACCCTTGAGAAGAAGGGACAGGCAGCGGGCACGCAGGCAATGGGGCTGAGAGCCCGGAGAGACCCTTGAGAAGGAGGGACAGGCAGCAGGAACACAGACAATGGGGCTGAGAGCCTGGAGAAAACCTTGAGAAGGAGGGACAGGCAGCAGGCACACAGACAATGGGAGTGAGAGCCCAGAGAGACCCTTGAGAAGGAGGGACAGGCAGCGGGTACGCAGGCAATGGGGCTGAGAGCCCGGAGAGACCCTTGAGAAGGAGGGACAGGCAGCAGGCACACAGACAATGGGGCTGAGAGCCCGGAGAGAGCCTTGAGAAGGAGGGACAGGCACCAGGCACGCAAACAATGTGTCTGAGAGCCTGGAGAAAGCCTTGAGAAGGAGGGACTGGCAGCAGGCACGCAAACAATGGGGCTGAGAGCCTGGAGAAAACCTTGAGAAGGAGGGACAGGCAGCAGGCACACAGACAATGGGAGTGAGAGCCCAGAGAGACCCTTGAGAAGGAGGGACAGGCAGCGGGTACGCAGGCAATGGGGCTGAGAGCCCGGAGAGACCCTTGAGAAGGAGGGACAGGCAGCAGGCACACAGACAATGGGGCTGAGAGCCCGGAGAGATCCTTGAGAAGGAGGGACAGGCAGGGGGCACGCAGACAATGGGGCTGAGAGCAGCAGGCATGCAGACAATAGGGGTGAGAACCCGGAGAGACCCTTGAGAAGGAGGGACGGGCAGCAGGCACGCAGACAATGGGTCTGAGAGCCCGGAGAGTTCCTTGAGAAAGAGGGACAGGCAGTGGGCACGAAGACAATGGGTCTGAGAGCCCTGAGAAGGAGAGACTGGCAGCAGGCACGCAGACAATGGGGCTGAGAGCCCAGAGAAAGCCTTGAGAAGGAGGGACAGGCAGCGGGCACGCAGACAATGGTCTGAGAGCCCGGAGAAAGCCTTGAGAAGGAGAGACTGGCAGCAGGAACGCAGACAATGGGTCTGAGAGCCTAGAGAAAGCCTTGAGAAGGAGGGACAGGCAGCAGGCACTCAGACAATGGGGGTGAGAGCCCAGCTAAAGCCTTGAGAAGGAGGGACAGGCAGCGGGCGTGCAGACAATGGGGCTGAGAGCCCAGAGAAAGCCCAGAGAAAGCCCTGAGAAGGAGGGACAGGCAGCAGATGTACAGACAGTGGGGCTGAGAGCCTGGAGAAAGCAGGGAGAAGGATGGACTGGCAGCAGGCACACAGACAATGGGTCTGAGAGCCTGGAGAAAGCCTTGAGACGGAGGGACAGGCAGCGGGCACGCAGACAATGGGTCTGAGAGCCTGGAGAAAGCCTTGAGAAGGAGGGACAAGCAGCAGGCACGCAGACAATGGGGCTGAGAGCCCAGAGAGAGACTTGAGAAGGAGGGACAGGCAGCGGGGACTCAGACAATGGGTCTGAGAGCCCGGAGAAAGCCTTGAGAAGGAGGGACAGGCAGCGGGCACGCAGACAATGGGTCTGAGAGCCGTGAGAAAGCCTTGAGAAGGAGGGACTGGCAGCAGGCACTCAGACAATGGGGCTGAGAACCCGGAGAAAGCCTTGAGAAGGAGGGACTGGCAGCAGGCACGCAGACAATGGGGCTGAGAGCCCAGAGAGAGCCTTGAGAAGGAGGGACTGACAGCAGGCACGCAGACAATGGGGCTGAGAGCCTGGAGAAAGCATTGAGAAGGAGGGACTGGCAGCAGGCACGCAGACAATGGGGCTGAGAGCCCAGAGAGAGCCTTGAGAAGGAGGGACTGACAGCAGGCACGCAGACAATGGGGCTGAGAGCCTGGAGAAAGCATTGAGAAGGAGGGACTGGCAGCAGGCAGGCAGACAATGGGGCTGAGAGCCTGGAGAAAGCCTTGAGAAGGAGGGACAGGCAGCGGGCACTCAGACAATGGGTCTGAGAGCCTAGAGAAAGCCTTGAGAAGAAGGGACAGGCAGTAGGCATGTAGACAATGGGGCTGGGAGCCCACAGAAAGCCTTGAGAAGGAGGGACAGGCAGCGGGCACGCAGACAATGGGTCTGAGAGCCTGGAGAAAGCCTTGAGAAGGAGGGACAGGCAGCGGGCACGCAGACAATGGGTCTGTGAGCCGTGAGAAAGCCTTGAGAAGCAGGGACAGGCAGCGGGCACACAAACAATGGGGCTGAGAGCCTGGTGAAAGCAGGGAGAGGGAGGGAGAGGCTGCAGGCACGCAGACAATAGGTCTGGAAGCCCAGAGAAAACCCTGAGAGGAGGGACAGGCAACGGGCACGCAGACAATGGGGCTGAGAGCCCAGAGAAAGCCCTGAGAAGGAGGGACAGGCAGCGGACACGCAGACAATGGGGCTGAGAGCCCAGCTAAAGCCTTGAGAAGGAGGGACAGGCAGCGGGCACGCAGACAATGGGTCTGAGAGCCCAGAGAAAGCCTTGAGAAGGAGAGACGGGCAGCAGGAACAGACAATGGGTCTGAGAGCCTAGAGAAAGCCTTGAGAAGGAGGGGCAGGCAGCAGGCACTCACACAATGGGGGTGAGAGCCCAGCTAAAGCCTTGAGAAGGAGGGACAGGCAGCGGGCGCGCAGACAATGGGGCTGAGAGCCCAGAGAAAGCCCTGAGAAGGAGGGACAGGCAGCAGATGTACAGACAGTGGGGCTGAGAGCCTGGAGAAAGCAGGGAGAAGGAGGGACTGGCAGCAGGCACACAGACAATGGGTCTGAGAGCCTGGAGAAAGCCTTGAGAAGGAGGGACAGGCAGCGGGCACGCAGACAATGTGTCTGAGAGCCCGGAGAAAGCCTTGAGAAGGAGGGACAAGCAGCAGGCGCGCGGACAATGGGGCTGAGAGCCCAGAAAAAGCCTTGAGAAGGAGGGACAGGCAGCGGGCACGCAGACAATGGGTCTGAGAGCCCAGAGAAAGCCTTGAGAAGGAGAGACGGGCAGCAGGAACAGACAATGGGTCTGAGAGCCTAGAGAAAGCCTTGAGAAGGAGGGGCAGGCAGCAGGCACTCACACAATGGGGGTGAGAGCCCAGCTAAAGCCTTGAGAAGGAGGGACAGGCAGCGGGCGCGCAGACAATGGGGCTGAGAGCCCAGAGAAAGCCCTGAGAAGGAGGGACAGGCAGCAGATGTACAGACAGTGGGGCTGAGAGCCTGGAGAAAGCAGGGAGATGGAGGGACTGGCAGCAGGCACACAGACAATGGGTCTGAGAGCCTGGAGAAAGCCTTGAGAAGGAGGGACAGGCAGCGGGCACACAGACAATGGGTCTGAGAGCCCGGAGAAAGCCTTGAGAAGGAGGGACAAGCAGCAGGCACGCAGACAATGGGGCTGAGAGCCCAGAGAGAGCCTTGAGAAGGAGGGACAGGCAGCGGGCACTCAGACAATGGGTCTGAAAGCCCGGAGAAAGCCTTGAGAAGGAGGGACAGGCAGCGGGCACGCAGACAATGGGTCTGAGAGCCGTGACAAAGAATTGAGAAGGAGGGACTGGCAGCAGGCACGCAGACAATGGGTCTGAGAGCCGTGACAAAGCATTGAGAAGGAGGGACTGGCCGCAGGCACGCAGACAATGGGGCTGAGAGCCCAGAGAGAGCCTTGAGAAGGAGGGACAGGCAGCAGGCACGCAAACAATGGGGCTGAGAGCCTGGAGAAAGCCTTGAGAAGGAGGGACTGGCAGCAGGCACGCAGACAATAGGGCTGAGAGCCTGGAGAAAGCCTTGAGAAGGAGGGACAGGCAGCGGGCACTCAGACAATGGGTCTGAGAGCCCGGAGAAAGCCTTGAGAAGAAGAGACAGCAAGCAGGCATGCAGACAATGGGGCTGGGAGCCCACAGAAAGCCTTGAGAAGGAGGGACAGGCAGCGGGCACGCAGACAATGGGTCTGACATCCCGGAGAAAGCCTTGAGAAGAAGAGACAGGCAGCAGGCATGCAGACAATGGGGCTGGGAGCCACAGAAAGCCTTGAGAAGGAGGGACAGGCAGCGGGCACGCAGACAATGGGTCTGAGAGCCGTGAGAAAGCCTTGAGAAGGAGGGACTGGCAGCAGGCACGCAGACAATGGGGGTGAGAGCCCAGAGAAAGCCCTGAGAAGGAGGGACTGGCAGCAGGCACGCACACAATGGGTCTGAGAGCCCAGAGAAAGCCCTCAGAAGGAGGTACAGGCAGCAGGCATGCATACAATGGGGCTGAGAGCCCGGAGAGAGCCTTGAGAAGGAGGGACAGGCAGCAGGCATGCAGACAATCGGTCTGAGAGCCCGGAGAGAGCCTTGAGAAGGAGGGACATGCAGCAGTCATGCACACAATGGGTCTGAGAGTCCAGAGAAAGCCCTCAGAAGGAGGTACAGGCAGCAGGCATGCAGACAATGGGGCTGAGAGCCCGGAGAGAGCCTTGAGAAGGAGGGACACGCAGCGGGCATGCAGACAATGGGGCTGAGACCCCGGAGAGAGCCTTGAGAAGGAGGGACAGGCCGCAGGCATGCAGGCAATGGGGCTGAGAGCCCAGAGAGAGCCTTGAGAAGGAGGGACGGGCAGCTGACATGCAGACAATGGGGCTGGGAGCACCAGCGAAAGCAGTGATATTGTATTTGTCTCAGGGAGGTGGTGGTGCCCAGGGTGGTCCGCGCGGCCCTGCATTTCTGAAACATAGTTCCGGGAAGGTGGTGTTCCCCGGGGCTTTTAAGAGCCCTAGGAAGGGTACCCTGTATATTTCCCTCATTATTAATTAAACTCAGCATGCCCCTGGGACCTGCCCCACTTGGGAGTAAAATTAAAAGCAAGCGGGGGAGACCAAACTTGTTTTTTTTTTATATATAATTCATGGTGTAATTGTTGTATATGGAGAATTTGAACGTGAATTTGAAAACAAAAATGCTTTCTTGTCCTAACCGGGGCCCAGAGTGAACCCTGGACCAAGGCTAGGGGCTTAGGGGATTCCTAACCTGACCCCTTTTCTTTTTTTTTTTTGCATTTATTTCAGACTTGGATGATGCAGAGTCCCAAAATGGCTGCCAACAGTTTGTGGTTGAAGTGTTGGTAGCCAATCAAATCTCTGCACAAGTTCGGGACTATTCGCAAAGTATTTGCATTTCTGGATATACACATTTGGATTTGCTTTAATATCTCAAAAACTACTAAATAGATTTACACCAAATAACAAAAAGCGTGATCTCCGGACCAAAAGGTAATTTTGTTCCAAATTTGGTGTAATTGCGTCTAGTGGTTTGGTCTGTAGTCATGTTCAAAATCTGTGTATGAATAAAAATGGGAAACACTCTTTTTTTGACCCCCCACTTTTCGCTGCCCCTGCATGACGGATCACCCTGAAACTTCGCATGCACAACAAGACCCTTGGACACACTTATTTTGGAACATTTTGTGAAAATTTGTCAAACTGCGCCAAAGATATAGTCAAGTCAAAAAGCACTTTTTAATGGAAACTAGGTCCCAACTATAACTACCTATTGGCGACCAGCAGTAGGAGATATATATATATGTATATACATATATATAAATATATATATACACTTTACAAGAGTTTATGGTAGTTTTCGTATGGTGTACCTTCTCAGTGTATAAGAGAATCGTAAACTGTTTTGCCTGTGTTGTGAGGGTTGTCTCGCACCATTGCTATGTAGTTCCCTCTTCTGTGTGTGTGGTGGAATCATGTGCTACACCTTTTGCTGCTATCACCTGTTGTGGACCTGTTCCTTGTGTTAGGGAAGCTTGCACTGCTGCCTGCTGCGCAGTGCCTATATCAGGCTTCTCCAACAAGTAGCTTGTGAGCTACTGGTAGCTCTCCAGCTACCTGCAAGTAGCTCTCCTGTGTGCAGCCCAGCCTATTAAATTAGAAGCTTGTGCTTGGCCGAATTAATATATGTATACCAAAATAGAAAAGAATACATTTGAGATGAAAATATGTGTATTTTTAGATCTCATAAGCTGATGTTTTAAGAAAAATGATTGATTTTCCAAAATGTATTGGAAGTTGATATTTGAGTGAGAAAAATCAATTGGTGTTAACGAGATTTTTATTAATATTATTATCTTGGTGCCAGAGGCATTGCAGCTATGGCTGTTCTGTATTCCTCATGTAGACTAGAGGCATTCCACATTGAATAAGTATTTATATACTAGTGTTAGCAACAGTGCCTGATGCACTTAAGTGGCCACTGGTAATCTGTGCGTACGGTGGCCACAAACGTAATCTTGTCTGATGTGGTAACTAGTGCATCTCTAATAATATTAGAAGTTCGTGGGATTTTCATTGAACATAGGTAGCTCTTGTTACAGAAAAGGTTAGAGACCCCCGTCCCATATTGTGCGTTAATAAGTCTTGATATAAACCGTTTCAAGTAATGGCAAAGCGATTGGCATTTTCAAAGCTTGTTTTAATGCATGATGAATGAAATGGTTACAAAGCACGGCCAAAGTTTGCCTTTGATTTTACACGTGATACAAGCAGTCACAATTTCCAAAAGGTCTATAACATATTGTAAAAATGTACATGGCTGCCAAGAGGCTCCATATCATGTATGACTCCTCCCTGGTGTCCTGAAACACGAGGCCCTTCCCTTTAGCCAGGGCTGTTGGAATCATGCGGCAGGGGAGGGTCAACTTATGCAGCAGGGTTCAGTACATTATGCAGCAAGAGAAAATAAATTATGCTGTACCTTTGCAGCACATTTTGTGATGGTATTACTTCTTTATTTCATCATTTTTCAACTTGCTAACACTGTCTAAGCATTGGTTGCACCTCATTAGTACCAATTTACACCCAAACGTTTCAATAAACTACCGAAAGGTGACCCGTCCAGCTTAGAAAAGGATCTTCCACTGCACGGCGACAGGTGTCACAGTGTTTTTACCAACTTTGAAGTGTTTGTGCTATAAACAACATTTTCTTTTGTTAAAATCTACAGATTATGCAGCAGATGATGGATTATGTAGCAAAGGAGGAAACTCTACAAAAATGTGAAAGTTGCCACGTCCGCACAATCGCATAATTCCAGTGGCCTTGCATTTAGCTAACAACACTTTGCATGTGATGATTTTTGAAACCATAATGGCAGTGTAGAAATCCAAACTGCAAGCCCCAGAGTACAATAGTCCATTCTCTGAAAAGTTGGGAATGGACGATGGTACCACACGTGGCTTGAAGAAACGTGGAAGCAGTAGAGAAGCAAAATATATTTTGATTTGCCATTGTGCCCAATTTTTTCTTTTGCATTAGTTCCACCCCAAGGAAACTAGTCCTAAAGATTCTCGTGGTGCCTTCCATCTCTGAGGCCATGAAAAGTTCTCAAGATTCTCCCTGCCCCCACACACAGGGGGCGATCTGAGACTCCCCATGGCCCTCTTGCAAGGGATAGGTTTCACTGTGTGGCACTATGAGTGATCTGGCCATCTCTGTCACTGAGGTCATTACAATCACCAACATTAATGGGAGGGTAGTGCAATTGAAGGAATAGGCCTGGAAAGAGGTGGTTTAGAGTTTAAGCCTGGGCAGATGGACCCAAGTGATTCGTTTTGGCCTGGGCTGGTGCAAGAGATTAGGCCTGGTTATGTGCGGTGTTAGGTCTTGCTACGGTTAGTGATAATGGGTAGGCTTGCGTGCAGGTGGTTTAGGGATTAAACCCGGGCATTGGTGTTGCTAGGCATTAGACTAAGGTGGAGGAGGTGTTAAGCATTGCACCTGGGATGGGTAGTGTTAGTAATTTGGCAAGCATGGAAGTAGTTTAGGGATTAGGTCTGGGAGGGGCTGGAATTAAGGATTAGGCCTAGATGTGGACAGTGTTAAGGATTTTGCTTGGGAAGGGTTAGTTTTAGGTAGCGCCTGTGGACCCATTTGTTCCTGCACCACCCGGCTCTTCTCGCTGGACCAGACAACATGGGACCAAAATGGCACACTCGTGTTTTGTTGACCCTTGACGACTGTTTGACTACAGGGCCAAGCCTCCTCCCTCATTAAGTCGTGGCCTGACCGTTTACCCTTGCAGGTACCACTAGTCAGTTATTTGAGTACCGCAAAGGGATCACGTGAGTTCAGTACTCACCCTGTGTGCTCAAGAAGCAGCATACAGCCTTGAAGGGTGATTCACAGTTTGTCACCGGCGGTGAGACTTTCTAACTCGTCCTCACTAATGCCCCGGACCTGTTACTAGGCCATAGTGTAGGGCAGAAAGATGTTGACGTTGTAAGGGTCATAGAATTCAATAACATCCTTCATTGCCCCTGGTAATCATTTTAATCTGTGCTCAACCACCCTATTAATAAAGGGATACCTGGGTGTGGGGGAGACATTTTTATTTCACTTAGGTTCCACGGTCACCATAATATTCAGTGTGCTCCCTGGAACAGGGGTGAACTCACCCTGACTTTTAGGGGCCACGGTGAACCAGGCAATGAACTAGGCCACCAGTAGAGTGGGTGAGCGTTATATATGAAAGAGTGCAACCTTTTCTGAGTGGCAACCACTAACCAGGTGTACTCTAAGTAGTGTTGGCTGGGGGGTACCCGTTATTGTGGTTTTATAGATAGATTTACGGAGAACGTATCCCCTCTGGCTTCAATCTTGATGGAAAAGTCTACCATCTCTTCGGATAGGCTGGGTTCTCAGGTGTCCACCTTACCTTTATTTTACAGCATGTTTGGGGATTAGGCCTGGCCAGGAGCGGTGTCAAGGATCAGGCCTGGGTGGGTGTGCTCCTAGGGATTAGACCTGGGTGGAGGTGGTTTAGGCCTGGCCAGGAACGGTGTCAAGGATCAGGCCTGGGCGGGTGTGCTCCTAGGGATCAGACCTGGGTGGAGGTGGTTTGGGGATAAGGCCTGGCCAGGAGCGGTGTCAAGGATCAGGCCTGGGCGGATGTGCTCCTAGGGATCAGACCTGGGTGGAGGTGGTTTGGGGATTAGGCCTGGCCAGGAGCGCTGTTGAGTATCAGGCCTGGGTGGGTGTGGTTTTAGGGATAAAACCTGAGCGGAGGTGGTTTAGGCTTGTCCAGGAGCGCTGTTAGGGATCAGACGTGGGTGGGTGTGCTCCTAGGGATTAGACCTGGGTGGAGGTGGTTTGGGGATTAGGCCTGGCCAGGAGCGGTGTCAAGGATCAGGCCTGGGCGGGTGTGCTCCTAGGGATTAGACCTGGGTGGAGGTGGTTTGGGGATAAAGCCTGGCCAGGAGCGGTGTCAAGGATCAGGCCTGGGTGGGTGTGCTCTTAGGGATTAGACCTGGGTGGAGGTGGTTTGGGGATTAGGCCTGGCCAGGAGCGCTGTTAGGGATCAGACGTGGGTGAGTGTGCCTTTAGGGATTAGACCAGGGTGGAGGTGGTTTGGGGATTAGGCCTGGCCAGGAGCACTGTTAGGGATCACACGTGGGTGGGTGTGCCCTTAGGGATTAGACCTGGGTGGAGGTGGTTTGGGGATTAGGCCTGGCCAGGAGCGCTGTTAAGGATCAGGCCTGGGCGGGTGTGCTCCTAGGGATTAGACCTGGGTGGAGGTGGTTTGGGGATTAGTCCTGGCCAGGAGCGCTGTTAAAGATCAGGCCTGGGCGGGTGCGCTCCTAGGGATTAGACCTGGGTGGAGGTGGTTTGGGGATTAGGCCTGGCCAGGAGAGCTGTTAAGGATCAGGCCTGGGTGGGTGTGCTCTTAGGGATGAGGCCTGGGAGGGGGTGGTGCAATGGATTTGACCTGGGTGGGTGTGATATTGGGGATTATGCTGGGTCGGGTAGACGTAGAGATTAGCCTGCGGGACCCTGTTAGCCCTTGAGCTTGATATACAGTTATTTGATGATAAGGTTGTGCTTCAAACTGACCTGACAGCACGGTAGCATCATTTCATAAATGTGGTGCATTATTTGAAGAGGTTGGTGGTTCATGAAAACGAGAATCCCTTCGACTAATCCCTCTCAGCCGACGGATCCGGTTGGCCATGATGAAGGCCCATGGATGGCCAAGGTGCCTCTTTCGGGCCAGGTGGTGGCTACGTCTGCTCGGGGGCCTTCGGCTTCATGGGCCGAGTTTCATGTGAGATTGGTTGGGCAGCCACATGGGCGGGATTAGAACGATTACTGGTTGAATAAAGTATCACAGTTACGCATTCCATGCGTTTATTTAATTTCCTTTATATTTTAGATTGATTATTCACAAAGGAATGCGTGGGAGAGGTTGTGATGTTCCAATTACTAACCTGTAATCTTTATTAACTGTGTTTTCTTTTTCACACCGGATGACACGTGTGTGGTACCTCAAGGCTTCACTTTGAACTGCAGCCTGACGTCATGGATAACTCTAAAACCATCATTAACTGAGGGTGGAATGATTTACCACAAGCAGCGAGGAGAAACGGAGAGATATGCAAAGCCCTCAGCAACATCTCCTCACGTTCAGAAAACTGTGAAAGAAACCGCAAGTTTCCCTCAAAAGCTGCGCTCTGTTTAGCACCTGCTACTTCCGACAGATTGTCAGCTTTTTGCGTCTCCAAAGAGATACTCTTTTGAGAAATGACTAATTACTTTTGCTGCTCGCGCCCTCCATTAGACAGGCGCACCCTGTGCATATTTAATTTCCGCCTTTCTGCGGCCTCCTGTCGCAGATAACCCGGCTTGGCCCCTCTCCTGAAATGTGGACATGTTTTGCCTCAGGCTTCAGTACCTCTGCTGAGCCTCATACTCCGGCGGGATGGAGGCGCCAGGAGACGGCGGCCACTTGTGGCAAGGGGATGGCGCGGGATCACCTGCCCCAGGTACACCAGGCCTCTGGCACCAGTGGACTCTGATCCACTGGGACAGGCACTGCAAGGACATGCCGCTGCACATTAGCCAGGCGTCCTTGGAGATCAGGAGGGGGGCGTGTGTTCTGCGTAAAAGCCCCCCTGGCCGGCGGATGCGTGAATTCCACCTACAGTTTCCAGCACAAAGTTAGATGCTTGTTCTAAACCCAACCTGTGAGCTGTGCTATGATTCAGACTGAAAGGGAACATGGCTGCTGAGCCTCGGGAGCTGGGAAGGATCACCTCTAGAGAGGCGATAAAGTCTAGTCTCCCTGGAAGAAACTTCAGCACCAGAAGGTCTGGGTTTGAGCGCGGCTTGTGGCCAGACTCTGGATACTTCACTGATATTCGTCCAGTGCAAACAAATTGTCAGGATTTACCCTACCACCGGGGTGCCCACCCCAACAATCACTGTAAAAACCAAATCACAGTACAGCAAGCAGACAAAAACAGCACTGAGCAATATTCACATATTTATATTGTGTTCATGATTAAAGTAGTAATTTCTTATACCACTCCTGAAACCACCAAAGGTGGGACGAGATGGAAGTCGAGAGCTGATTCCACAACTCTGGTCCTGCGATGCCCTGGCACCTTCCGCCATACCTGGCACAGCGCCACCCAGCGCTTCAACGCCCCAGCTCGGCTGCAGGGGGCGCCTCTGAGGGCGGGCATACGAATATCCCTCTATTGGGAGTTCAGCTCACAACAATGTGCATGACTGGATCAGACTTTGATGTTTGTCTAGATATCACAACCTGACAAAGGATTGACTTCCTTCAAGAAATCATCCTTTCAAGATGTGAGATCTGGGCTGGTCAGTTGTTGGCGCACAGATGAGTCTACCAGAGCTGTACATTCTGTGGAAAACTTTCCATGGGCTACACTTCCTATAAGGAGCGATACGTATAGGGTGACCCGTGGTTCTCTGCTCCCAGCCTTGAGGCTATTTCTTGAGCAGCCATGCTGGTGGTGGTAGACTTCCCTCAGTGTCTTCTGCAGGCTACTATATTTGGGGGACCTTTGAAGTAGCTGAATGACGTATAGATTTGGTAATTATCAGCCTACAAGTTAGAGTATTCAGACCAGGAAAAGGGAGCCCGGGTGGCAGATTATATGAAGGATGGGCCCACAAGGGTCATAGGTACTTCAGTGTTTCAGTGGCCAAACCATGGCTAATAAATCTTTTGATGTTTGTGCAGTAGAAGGGATGGGAGTTGAAATCTACCTCTATGGGCCTGAGGAGTTAATTTCTGGGTGGGCTGGGATAGGAGATGTTGAATAAGCAAGATCCTATCAAGGGTGCTCTGACCCTCCGCATACAATGGGAACGCCTAAGTTTTGTGCATTTGTGCCAAAGTCGGCTGGTGCCACCAGGGGGCACTTCACTACCTCGGACATCATTGGTGGTTCCAGCCAGAAGCGGAAGTCGGGTGTCCTCTTCTGGCTGCTCGGGTATCTGGAAGTCTTCCAGGGATGACTAGGGTAGAAAGAGGGAACACGTGTTCCTTCAAGAGAAAGGGTTGGGGGGGGGGTTGTAGAGGTATTCACAGGTCATTAGCAGGTCCCTGTAAAGTAGTCATTGTAGAAACCAGTCATAGCTGCTAACAGGAAGGGGAGGGGTGGGGATGGGCAGCACACAGAGCAGGGGCGTGGGGGGGGGCAGTTAAATAAAAAAATTAACTTACCTGCCCTTTTGTGATGCACCACTCCACTCCAGCCACCTCGTCTTCTCTCCCCGACCAATCACGCCGCTTCTTTCATGCTGTTACACAGCATGAAAGAAGTGGCGCGATTGGTTGACCTGAGCGTGCAAAAATGCCGCTCAGGGAGAGAGTGGGGCACTGCATTTGGTCTCCACCCAGCTGTAAAATACAGCAGGGTGGAGAGTTTCTAAGTGCGCATGTCAGTTTGGCTGGCCTCTGCCGGTCAAACTGACATGCGCACTTAGAAGCGCACCTACGACTCCACCTCCACTTGATGTGTAGGAGGCTGGCCCCACCATGCCCTGCAAAGGCAGAAAAATAAAGGGATAAAATACTTTTATTATCCTTTATTTTTCTGCTCTTTGTCAGTGGAGCAACGCTCATCCGCCATAGCGGAGAAGTGACCTGGTAGAATCCCAGCCTGAGTCCAGCCTTACAGAAAGGTCTAGTTAGCTATTTGCTCAGTCAGACAACTTCAGTTCTATTTTAGCGCTTTGATGCCTTGGCATAATGCACTTTAAAGGATTCTTTTTATTTTCATTTTTTTTATTTAGTTTTCATAGTTCAGAGCAGGAGGCGGGGTCGACAGCGTTGGAAATGGCACCCGGCCCAGAAGGATGAGTTTAGGTGTCAGACACTTACTTGGGAAATGCCACATTCCTAATTTAATACTAATTGATGTTGATATAAGAGAAGCCAAACATGGCCTCCATCTGGTGACGGTGCAGTGAAGCCTGCAGGGGGTCTGAACCTGTCGGATCCACAATATTCTCTTTAATAAAAACAGGAAAGAGGAAGTCCCTTGTGCAGAAAGATATTTTAAGTAGAAAACACTCTGAGTAAAACTTTCTCTCTTACTTCAAAAACTTTATAAAAAAGTGACTATTTACTTTGCCTTCAGGGCGAATATTTCGACAGCTAGTGATGAAAACCTTCTCATGGAATGGACAAATAATAAGTGAAGCCTTGTCAGTCTAGCCGAGAGCGCTCACTAACTTTGTGAGGAGTTAACTCTATTTTCTGAAAGGTTTTATATTGTAGGTGAGGAAAAAAGAGGCGAAAACCGACCTTTGATCGAAAAATCAAATGCCTCTTCCTCCTCTGCCTGGCAGCTTTTCGATGCCTGTTATCAGAAGCCTGGAAAGAAAATCAATACCCCAAAACCACTGAATTAACCACTAAACTTGGTTCCAGAGTGGTGTGCTACTCATCATAAAGTGCTTCACGGCATTATTAGGGGTAGTAAGCGCTATATAAAAATATGATTACAAACATATGATTTATACAGAAACAGATTAAGACAGGATGATGCTTAATTGATAATGAGTTGTATCGATTTAGATGTAACACACTGATACTCAAAATATCCGGGGGCCACATGCAGCTCTCCCGAGCTTCAGAGGCACCCCCCTGGTCACAGCAGCACTGGGCTGCTGTTTACTCCACTCATCACTAACATTTAATAAAATACTAAATAAACGGGCAAGCCTTTATTTAAAGGTAAAGTGAAGACTTCTTGCAACAAACCCATAAAAATATGATAGTCTTTTAAAACTCAAACAGGGTATTTCATTAACAGGCAGGACCATTTTCCTCAGTATATGAGATCATATCAGTGCATTGAAAAGTATTATTTTACCAATAAAGTTTTCACAGATGAATTTAGAAAGATTAATTCTTCCATCCACCTTGACAACATTGCCAATAGTGAACTGCGAGGCAGGTCAGTTGTTATGTGCTCTCTTAGGGTGGCCTGGGTTCCTATTATACATAAACAACATTGTAATTTGTTAAATCAAACATAGGGGAAGGTTTTGTACTGAGCATGTCCTGAACTCATGTATTTCAAGGTCATCTTATATGTGGTAATGAAGCAAAATGAAGCAAATTGAAAAAAACAGTTGCCTAGGAACACACAATTTAGTAAAGTGGGGGAAGCCGGGATTAATCCCAGGTTTTACAGTTTCACATTGTGCAGTTCAGTCAAAATAAATATATATATATATATATATATATAGATAGATATATCTTCCTCTCTACCCACCATATCACTAACACCGCCCCACCCCAAGCGAACCCTCCACCACTGCCCTGACCCACACCGTACTGGCATCAGTGCGACACTCAGTCACATAACAGACCAAATATTGTGGCCCCTGGGAAAGTGTTTGCGAGTACTCGTGATATAGTGACTGGTCGGCTGTACGATCGCACATGGGTATCCATACTGTTCTTCAGCATCAGGCTTCCTGCCCGACAAGTAGGTAAGAAACCAAGAGCAGCAGTTCTGTCACCACACCCAATATGGCGACTATTTTATCCTGGTCCCCCTAGATAGGACACTAGACTGCCAACTACCACACATGATGTCTCAATTGTCCTCCCAGCCTCCTAGGGCAAAAATCCGAAAGACATTAGACGAGGTATAATGACCACTCCAATCACGTCACGTGCAGTGACGTCACAGGAAGTGACATCATACCCCGTGATAGCCTCATGCAAAAAGGAACAGGCGTACTGTAATGCTAAAGGTCAAGTACAGTAGTTGGACATGTAAATATAAGTACAAACCGCACATATTCATATCTAAATCAGACATGTTCATCAATTTGTGTTAAACAAGGCAGTGAGTATTTCAGAAACTGAATTCACATTTCAACCACGCATTTATCATTTGCATAGTGCCAAGTAATGACCAAATGAAAATGCTAGATGTAAAAATACATCTAAAATTGATGAATGAGCTAATGATTTAGAAGTTTTTCCCACGCGCTGCTGACACGTGCAGTGATTCAGAGGTCATAGGTTACACTCCAGGCAAGTCAGACTTGGCCTTCGTCTTTGCCATCCTTCCAAGATGAGTAATTTGATTCCCAGATATGTGAAGCAGGGACATCTGTTATTGCGAGAGCTTGCAAATAGCACAGCTGTGATATTAGCACCGTACGAAACACAAACCCTGTTTACTTCGCGTCCCAGCACTATTTCCCCCTCTCGTGCAGCCAATGTTTTCATGTCCTTTTGATTCCCACCTATTTTAAATTGTTTATTTTAATTGTTGCCAAGTTGCTGGTGAAAGCTCTTCATAAATGCAATCATTTCACGAAACTTGAACAGGGATTATGTGAACATCTTGTCAAGTAGCGCTTAATATCCGCCTTTACCCAAGAATGCCCCGAAGGATCCAATCCGGATTTTCGGTCTTGCACTGGCGACATACATGATTTTGGTTCAATTCACTGTGTGTACATCTGTGCCCTGTGTGCACCCTGAAAGTCTGCCATAGATTAGATCTTATGGACACTGCCGGGTTACTACATGTCAAGCTGCCCCTCGTTTGGCAGACAAGGGGCGTGAGATGCACATCGAAGGCGTGATCTGACCAGGGTCACACAATGCACCTTCTCAGGGGAGCCAGGATTGCATTGTAGGTCTTCTTACTGCACAGTCGATAGTTTAGCAGGTGGGCCACATATCATCATAGCGCCGAGTGCACTGTGTTCGTCATGTTCGTGCTGTTATGTGCGTTTAGAAACTCGGAAGCAGGTGTCAGGGTTCATATGTGAAGGTAAAGCCAATTTTAATACATTTACCAGTGTGACTTGGTGCGTGAGTTTGTGCTCTGAAGTGCCCTCCTGGCCGCATGTCTGCTTTACATGAACAAAACAATAATGCAGTCACAAAACATGCGAAAATAACACTTGTGGTAAGTTTTACCTTTCACAAGTCACATGTCTGAATTCCATTTATGATGTTTAATTGACCTTACAAATGGCTGAAAAACACAACAGTGCTACACTTGGCAGCTATGTCTTTAAACCTGTAGCACAAAGTAAATGAAATGTGCACTTTTTGGAGAGTTAGACACCACTTGTAATGTGTTCTCCTCATTCTCACCTTGTTAAGTCTGGGGAGGGTTAATTGTCCATATTTAGGACACCTAGAGATTCACTTCTGCTGGGCCAGTCTCACAGGCAGATGGAGCTGCCAGAGGGAGGGAGACCAGAGGTCAGAGTTCAAGTACACGAGACCCCACACACTGCTAGGAAATGTGAGCCTGGGCTTCAAGGTAAGACCACAAACACCTCTCAGGCTCTCTGCGCCTTGGACTAAGGGGGGTCCCATGCCTGAGAGGCGCACAGCTGGTTCCATCCTGGACTTGTGCCCTGCTCTCATGGGGTGATGCTTTTGACCAGCCCACCCACACAGGTGTGATGCCAGGGGTCCCCAATCTTTTCTGTAGTGAGAGCTACTTCTTATCAGTGACATCAGTGTGACCTACTGAAGGTAAAAAAAACTCAAGCATTGTTACCAGACACCCACACACCCAGCTTCATTGCCTGTTGGCCTAATGTTCCCATTGCCAGATACTGTGGTTTGAACACAAACTTTGAAAAGGGCTGTCAGTGAGAGCGTGGTCTTTGGGGATGAATGAATGTTTGCATATGGATTAGATATATGTTCATGTGTGAATGAGAACCTGAGTTGTATGTCCTTGTTGCACAGGAGATACCTTTCGCCATATGTGGCACCATTATGTGTAGAACAAAAACACACAACCATTTTTTCAATGGGAGAAATTCAAAGTGCAGAAAAACGTTCAGCAAAAATGTTCATAACATGGACATTTTTTCGGCACTTTAAATTTCTCCCACTTGAAATAAATGCCTGTGTTTTTCAGTTATAAATATGACACTACGTCAACCAGCCACTGGGACTGAGATTCCTGCTGTGTGCAAATGCCACACTTTGGAATGGGAGAAAATTAAACTGAAGAGTTAATTTTATGTTCATACAGATTCCATAAAACACATTATTTGAAGTTTCTCCCTTTTCAAAGTTTTTGTTTAAATGGGAGGAATATAAAGTGAAGAAACATGCTTCATAAAATATTAAGACCTAAATAGCTTAATTGAAAGTGGAACAAAATACTAACTCAATGTTTCATAAAAATATTTGTCTTCACTCTAAATTTCTTCCATTTAAAACATGACTGCATTTTTCAGTTATTAATATGGGATCTAAAGACTGCTGTTTGTAAAGGCAACATTGTGAAGTGGGAGAAAATTAAAATGAAGAGTTAACTTAATCATTAAGTTAACTCTTCATCTTAATGTTCTCCCACTTAAAAGCATTCAGAAACATCCTACTGTTCTCACACTCCAAAACTGTGTTGAAAAGGACTTTTATTTAGATTGAAGTACCTCAGTGCTTGGGGTATTCACCTCTGTTCCCTGGGTCATGGATCTGACTCCAGCATTGCTCATTACCAGGCCCTGCTCTCTGCAGCCCCATGATAATAACCTAAAATGAACTCAGCATCTCTTAACCTGAAAGGGAAAATGTGCTTGGGTAAAAATGAACTCAAGGCTGTGAGCTACTCTGAAAATGTGAAGGAGCCACAATCTACTGGATAGAGGCACCTGTGTTTGGACCTGACACTTTCCCAACTTAAACCCCCTCCCGCAGACAGCCTAGATGCTGTTTTTAATTCCTACCTCAATGCATTGAGGACCTCCAAAAATGTACCATGATAAATGGCCTTGGCCTTTTAATCCTATTCTTATCCTAATCCCTAATCGTTTAGCTGGTCTTCTGCCGAAACCCCCAATCTCTCTACCCCTGAGCTTATTCACGAAAATACAGATGTGTTTTTTTTGCAGTGATTCACTCTGCTTAGTTATTCTTCACTTCAGTGCACCAGGAAGGTGTGTGCAGGGCTCAGTTTGTTAAAGAATAAGTGCCAGGACCCAAAGTTTTGTTCAGACGCCCGTGGCCGGTGCTATTGAAGGTCGAGGTGGCGATCACGAGGGCTGCGTAGTCATGATCCAACCTCATGTCACTTTCATCCACTTCCTCTCCCTTAATCTCACTCTTGTCATTTTTTTTCAACACTTCTTTCTCTCTTAGTGATTATTTCTGTCTTTTTCCTGCTCCTCTCCCCTTTTGTAATTTTCTCTTTCTTGCTCTTGTTTATTTTCAAGGTCTTTATGGGATAAGTAAGTGTCCGCCTCCAAAAATGAGCGTCGGTGGGCCCCACCCACAACCACTGGCTCAAATTAAGCACTGGAGGTAAAATCTAAAATAAAAATACAATATTTTAGATCAATGTTTTAATTTAATAATATATTTTTACATAATTGTATTGAAACAAACTGGGAAAATTCCTGTGTTCCATCTTTTAGGGAGCGTAACACCTGTTGGATGTGTTGAAGCAGAACAAAGGCAGAACGAAGGGTGATACCCTGACACCGGTCCTAGGATGCTTGTTTCTGGTCCAGAGAGCGCCTGGCAGTTTTGGGTGGACTGTTCACATGGGGACACGGTCAAGATTGATTTGCATATGGCTGGGTCCAAACTTGGGTGGAATGGTGAGCAAAAGAATTGGTGGATTAAACCCAGATCTGTGACTGGGGGTGAATGTTTGATTGGTTCAGAAAGAATTCAAAATGTAGAAGTTTCTTTCCGAAAAACAGAACAGTTTGGTGCATGACCACCTAAAAGAGATACATGCACCAAAAGTTTCAGTGCCTTCGCAGAAGCCTCCATGGGGGCAGCTCTTATGAATGCACAAAGATCCCTGCCAGGCTGGCAGTGACCTCAATGATTTGGTGGTTTTATGCAGACATACTCTCCTCCGCCACCCTGATGGGCAGAGTAAAAACGACCTAAGGTTCTGTTTCCTGCTGGTGGACACCAGTACCGGGGGAAAGAAGCGCCGCTGGGTGGAGCAGCATTAACGGTGAGCTGTGCGTCATTGCGCCCCACCATATTTTCGCATTGCTAGCCGCCACTGGACCAAGGTTCCTTCAAATTCTGTCTTTATAGCAGACAAAAAGGCCTCGGTATCAGAGAGGTGTTCGGTTCCTACTGGAGGGACTAGGTCCAAAAAGCTATTAAAACAAGAAACAAAACAACAAAACAATGAAGAAAAAGGAGACAGCACTGGCTATGAAATCTGGACGGACCTGCAAAATCCTGATTAATTGCTAGACCTCAATATTGCAGGTTCTGCAACCTTGTTGAATGCCTGATACATTCTGATCGATACCTGGCTCCTGATTGTGTCTCTGAGCTCTTGGTTTAATTCCATAATCTGATCAGCAGATACAAAGCAGCAGCGCACAACTGGTGCCTGGTGATGTCATCCAGCTGATCACGTCATTTTCACGCAGCCTCTGTGATGCTTTTGTCCCTCCTTTCTGGCTGGTGTTCAGATTCACGCCGGGACATGTCTACTGGAATATTTTTGTTTCTGTGTCTGACAATTAGATGCAAATTTTTCGAACAATAACATCTGAAAAACATTCATAGTCAAACTTTAAAGTGATCAGCGCTCCTAGGCGCTACAGAGTGTTTAGCAATGTCAGCTGCTAGCCATCAGGGGGCGCTAACAATGCAAGTGCAATATGTCTCATAGTAACTTGTGTTTTAACTGCACCCAGAAGCACAGTTTTCCCGATCTGAGGGATTTTAACACTGATGTTCACCACCTGCTCTCACCAGGCGACACGTATCAGTGTGGGGGAGTGGTGGGGTAGGGTGGGGGGTGTGCTGGTTGGGGGTGCTGGACATGGGGATGGAAAGGATGTCTGTAGGGGATGGAGTCTGTGACCTCTGCAAGGAAAGCATTGTCTCCCTTCCCGCCCCCAGTGCTAGCGGGATGGGCGGAGGCAGGGCTGTGACACTGTCCGCCCTCCCTGCCTGTGACCCCGCTCCTGGTAACTCTTGACAGAGCCCTAATGTATTCAGTGACCGCTCAGAGGACACGCTGCATGGCAGTTGAGTGCTGTGTGGCGGCGAGGGCTGAGGATATTAATGGGTATGTACATTGACATTTTGCAAAGGACACAAAAAATATTTGTTTTTTATCTAGGTCACTTATAAGGCGTCAGCTACAAACCACATCTTCCCTAGTCTCTTCCAAGATAGGCAGAGAAGGGGAGAGGGAGGGAAGAGTGCAGTAACATAGCAGACAAAGAGGACCCCTGTATGGTGGGTCTGGCTGGAGGGGTCACATGTGTAGATGGAAAAATTTTGGGTCCTCCACTGAGAAGAGTTGCACTTCTGTTTCAGCACCAGGCACGGCTCCTCCGTATGGGCGGAGGAACGTTGTGCCCCCGCCAGCAGCAACCGCTGCAAATCCTTTTACATGGAAAGGATAATAAACTCTGTTTATGATCCTTCCCATGTGAAAGGGAGGGGCATTGGGGTGACACCCTGAGAGAGTGCACTGTGCACTCCCCTCAGAGCGAATGTGTGTTTGGCTGGCCGTGTTGGGCTGGCCAAACACACATGCGCACATGGCTCTCTCCAGCCCAGCAACACGGTTGCTTCCAGACAATCCTGACGCTGCTCTGAGCAGCGTCAGGATTGGCCGCAGGGCAGTCTGGGAGCCCGTGCCTGCAGCAGCGACGGGAGAGGATCGCGGCACGGGAGCAAAGCAGGCAAGTTTTTTACAATTATTTTTTAATTATTTTTTTCCTGTGCCCTCTGAGCCCCCCCCCCACACCCCTCACACCACCCAGCCACGCAAGCTGCTTCTGTTCAGCACATGAGGGGAGGACACATGTGAGGTGGTAGGGAGAACATAGATTTCTTTGAAGGGTGTGAGGTAGGCTGTTGTTGCAGAAATGAGTGGGTCAAGTCTTGGGGTGTCACTAGTAGGTGAACCACAATGTTTGGAGCCCCCATCCTGGCACTGATCCGTGGCCAGTGGAGGCGTCTGAAGACAATATATTTGGGACCACTATCCTTGGTTGCTTTATCTGTCTTCTTGCCACACTTTGAACCTTTTGTGTGCTATTGAGTGGACACTCAGGGAGGCTGATGATGAGTTCAATTGATAATCAGACTTGGGGAGAACCCGGCTGTCATCCATGAGACCCTGCAGGGTCTTGGGGATGAACGAAAGGGTGATTATGAGCCGGCAGACCAAAAGGATCAACTTTAGGTCGTTGAGTTGACTTGGACATTTATTGTCAGGTCATCACTCTGATAATAAAAAACGGATTTGTTCCAGTTTTGGTGTAGTTGACAACATATCGACGCAGTGTGGGGAGGGGTTAGGGAGCAGAGCATACATTTGGTATTCAACACCTGTCGTTCATTTTGGAAGCATTGAGCACATGGCCACCATTATCCATCCATCATTTCAGTAGTTCCAGGCCTCTGGTGATAGCAATGAAATAATGTTTTGGGTAGTGAGAAAAAAATATTTCAGGGGTATCCAAGATAGGGCCAAAAAGGACTAATCTATGCCAGATTTTCAGAATGACCACAGACCATGCACTGGAGATCATTTTAGATTATTTCTATGACAATTTTTCTTGCATGGTATCCTAAAAATCAAGGATGAGTGAAATATGCATGATTTGTTTTTCGTATAATTTGGTGATGCGGAAAATTACACAAAATTATACAAAATGCAAATCTGTTGTTTCATACTATATTTTAAAATGAAATGCATCCTCAAGTCACTTTGAAGGAAGGATGCTTTCCACGCTAAAATAAACTACAAAAAAGAAAAGCAACTCTTGGTCATGTGCGGGTTCTTATACATTTTTACATAGAATGGCGCATTTGCTGTAGATGGTTACCATAAATGGCGTGAAAATACACAAGTGGTGAAATGGTGTAATTTCAGGAATTTCTAGTAACAAGCGTAACATGAGACTCCCTAAACTATGCAAATTACTCCAGCGAAATTTAAATTTCACACAAGCCTCCTAAAAATCTGTCATGGATTCATCCCTCCTGGGCCTGTACTGGACACACATGGTTTAATGCCTCACCCCCTTAAGAGTGGAAGAAGATGTAATTCTCCTGAGTAGCTTCATGAGGAGGAAGCATACAAATGTTGAATGCAGAGAGGTGAGTGAACATTGAGGGAGCCACAGTGGACGCTGAAGGGATGAGAAAAAAGGGTCTGATTTAGATATTGGCGGACAGGTTACTCTGTCACAACGGTGATGGATATCTCATCTGTGAAATCGAAATCCCGTAGGATAGAATGGGATTAAGATTTCGGAGGACTGGATTTCTGGCACCGTTGTGCAGGATTAACCCGTCCGCCAATATCTAAAACAGACCCTAAATGTTCCAATGCTTGAGAGTTGTTCAGTGTTGGAGCAAATATCTGAAATGTGAACTACTGTTGCTATGCAGGTGCCACTCAGGGGCTGTGGTGCAGAAGGAGGGTGAAGGCAGTCGATAATTCAAGTTGTATGAGTAGTCAAGGCAAAAACTCACCATCCACGGCAAGAAGGTCAACTCAGACAACAGTTACACCCTCTCCTCTCCATGGCTCGAAAGGTATCTGGATGGACAAGTGTCAGACTGACCTACAGGGCAATGAGACAGTGCCTGATGGGCCTGTCAGGCAGGTCACTATGTGGGCTGGTTTTTGTGCTGTGTGTGGGCCTGTTTAATGGTCTGCTGGTCTGATTTTTACTGTTGACTTCCCTGATATTGCCACAAACATTGCTTGCAGCAAGCACAAATGCAAGCTACCTTGCAAAACACTTATACAACATTTCTTTACAAGTTCATAACTGACCGAACTTGCAAGTGTGGCCACGTTTTTTTAGCAATTTGATTCAGTAATGAGTACCACCAGAGAACGTACCTGCACATAGTACTGAGACAGAAGGTAGCTGCACGGAATACCTCCATAGAACGTACCTGCACATAGTACTGACACAGAAGGTAGCTGCACAGAGTACCACCATGGAACGTACCTGCACATAGAACTGACACAGAAGGTAGCTGCACGTAGTACCACAATAGAACGTGCCTACAAATAGTACTGACACAGAAGGTAGCTGCACAGAGAACCTCCATAGAACGTACTTGCACATGGTACTGACACAGAAGGTAGCTGCACGGAGTACCACCATGGAACGTACCTGCACATAGAACTGACACAGAAGGTAGCTGCACGTAGTACCACAATAGAACGTGCCTACAAATAGTACTGACACAGAAGGTAGCTGCACAGAGTACCTCCATAGAACGTACTTGCACATAGTACTGACACAGAAGTTAGCTGCACAGAGTACCTCCATAGAACGTACTTGCACATAGTACTGACACAGAAGGAAGCTGCACGGAGTACCTCCATAGAACGTACTTGCACATAGTACTGACACAGAAGGTAGCTGCGCGGAGTACCACCATGGAACGTACCTGCACATAGAACTGACTCAGAAGGTAGCTGCACGTAGTACCACAATAGAACGTGCCTACAAATAGTACTGACACAGAAGGTAGCTGCACAGTGTACCTCCATAGAACGTACTTGCACATGGTACTGACACAGAAGGTAGCTGCACGGAGTACCACCATGGAACGTACCTGCACATAGAACTGACACAGAAGGTAGCTGCACGTAGTACCACAATAGAACGTGCCTACAAATAGTACTGACACAGAAGGTAGCTGCACAGAGTACCTCCATAGAACGTACTTGCACATGGTACTGACACAGAAGGTAGCTGCACGGAGTACCACCATGGAACATACCTGCACATAGAACTGACACAGAAGGTAGCTGCACGTAGTACCACAATAGAACGTGCCTACAAATAGTACTGACACAGAAGGTAGCTGCACAGAGTACCTCCATAGAACGTACTTGCACATGGTACTGACACAGAAGGTAGCTGCACGGAGTACCACCATGGAACGTACCTGCACATAGAACTGACACAGAAGGTAGCTGCACGGAGTACCTCCATAGAACGTACTTGCACATAGTACTGACACAGAAGGTAGCTGCACAGAATACCTCCATAGAACGTACTTGCACATAGTACTGACACAGAAGGTAGCTGCACGGAGTACCTCCATAGAACGTACTTGCACATAGTACTGACACAGAAGGTAGCTGCACGGAGTACCACCATGGAACGTACCTGCACATAGAACTGACACAGAAGGTAGCTGCACGTAGTACCACAATAGAACGTGCCTACAAATAGTACTGACACAGAAGGTAGCTGCACAGAGTACCTCCATAGAACGTACTTGCACATAGTACTGACACAGAAGGTAGCTGCACAGAGTACCTCCATAGAACGTACTTGCACATAGTACTGACACAGAAGGTAGCTGCACGGAGTACCTCCATAGAACGTACTTGCACATAGTACTGACACAGAAGGTAGCTGCACAGAGTACTGCCACAGAAGGTTAGTTGCACAGAGTACTGCCATAGATGATAGATGCAGAGAGTACTGCCACAGAAGGTGGCTGCACAGAGTACTGCCACAGAAGGTAGCTGTGCAGAGTACTGCCACAGAAGGTAGTTGCACAGAGCACTGCCTCAGAAGGTAGTTGCACAGAGTACTGCCATAGATGATAGATGCAGAGAGTACTGCCACAGAAGGTGGCTGCACAGAGTACTGCCACAGAAGGTAGCTGCACAGAGTACTGCCACAGAAGGTAGTTGCACAGAGTACTGCCATAGATGATAGATGCAGAGAGTACTGCCACAGAAGGTGGCTGCACAGAGTACTGCCACAGAAGGTAGCTGTGCAGAGTACTGCCACAGAAGGTAGTTGCACAGAGCACTGCCACAGAAGGTAGTTGCACAGAGTACTGCCATAGATGATAGATGCAGAGAGTACTGCCACAGAAGGTGGCTGCACAGAGTACTGCCACAGAAGGTGGCTGCACAGAGCACTGCCACAGAAGGTAGCTGTGCAGAGTACTGCCAAAGAAGGTGGCTGCACAGAGTACTGCCAAAGAAGGTAGCTGCACATAGTGCTGCCGCAGAAGGTGGCTGCACAGAGTCCTGCCGCAGAAGGTGGCTGCACGGAGTCCTGCCGCAGAAGGTGGCTGCACGGAGTGCTGCCGCAGAAGGTGGCTGCACGGAGTGCTGCCGCAGAAGGTGGCTGCACGGAGTGCTGCCGCAGAAGGTGGCTGCACGGAGTGCTGCCGCAGAAGGTGGCTGCACGGAGTGCTGCCGCAGAAGGTGGCTGCACGGAGTGCTGCCGCAGAAGGTGGCTGCACAGAGTGCTGCCGCAGAACGTGGCTGCACAGAGTGCTGCCGCAGAACGTGGCTGCACAGAGTGCTGCCGCAGAAGGTGGCTGCACAGAGTGCTGCCGCAGAACGTGGCTGCACAGAGTGCTGCCGCAGAACGTGGCTGCACAGTGTTCTGCCAATGTAGCTGCGTTGGCTGCTTTTTCAGCACAACTGGGGTCACCTGTGGCCGGTGAACGCAGAGATCTCATTTGCAGTCCCCTCAAGATTAGTGTTGTTTAGAAGTTGGGGGGGCACATTGTGCTCCCTGTGAAATTTGATGAGGGGCAGAGTGGACGGATGTTAGTAAGTGCGCCCAGAAAACTTTTATTTGGATAAGGTGACCAGATTTTGAAAATCAAAAACTGAGACTATTTAGAGATTTCTAAGTGGAGTTACAAATTTGTATTCCTACTGCATCTCACTGGGTCCGCCATCTTCCCAGTGCATCTCACTGTAGCCGCCATCTTTCTTCTGCACTTCACTGTGTCTGTCATCTTTCTACTGCACCTCACTGCGTTTGCCATCTTCCCACTGCACCTCAATGTGTCTGCCATCTTCCTACTGCATCTCATTGCGGCTGCCATTTTCCCACTGCACCTCTCTGTGTCCGCCAGCTTCCTACTGCATCTCACTGTGGCCGCCATATTTCTACTGCATCTCACTGCAGCTGCCATCCTTATAATGCACTTCACTGTGCCCGCCATCTTCCGTCGGCGCCTCACTGCCGTTGACATGCACTACGGCCGCCATCTTCACAATGCACCTCAGTGCATCTGCCTTCTTCCATCTGCAGCTCACTGCGGTTGCCATCTCCTACTGCTTCTCAGTGTGGCTTCCATCTTCCCTTTAAATCATCGCACTGTGACTGCCAGCTTCCCACTGCACCTCACTGCGGTTGCCATCTCCTACTGCTTCTCAGTGCGGCTTACATCTTCCCTTTAAATCGCACAGTGATTCCCACAGTTTGCCACCTTCCCACTGCATCTCACTGCTGCCGTCATCTTCCGACTGCATCTTATTACGGCTGCCATTTTCCCACTGCCTCTCACTGAGACTGCTATCATCCCAGTGTATCTCACTGTGGCTGCCAGTTTCCCAGTGCATCTCACTGTGGCAGCCATCTTTCTTCTGCACCTCACTGTGTCTGCCATCTTCCTACTGCATCTCACTGTGGCTGCCATCCTTATAATGCATTTCACTGCGCCCGCCATCTTCCATCTGCTCCTCACTGCGGTTGCCATCTTCCCAATGCATCTCACTGCGGTCGCCATCTTCCCAATGCACCTCAGCTTCGTCTGTCTGCACTTCACTGCGGTTGCCATCTCCCATTTCTTCTCACTGCGGCTGCCATCTTCCTACTGCAGCTCACTGCAGCTGCCATCCTTATAATGCACTTCATTGCGCCTGCCATCTTCCGTCTGCACCTCACTGCGGTTGCCATCTTCCCAATGCACCTCAGTGCATCTGCCTTCCTCCATCTGCACCTCACTGCGGTTGCCATCTCCCATTGCTTCTCACTGTGGCTGCCATCTTCCCATTGAATTGCACTGTGACTGCCAGCTTCCCACTGCTGCTGTCATCTACCTACTTCTTCTCACTGTGTCCACTATCTTTCCTCGGCACCTCACTGTTTTCATTATCTTCCCACTGCATCTCACTGCAGTTGCCATCTCCCCAATGCATCTCACTGTTACTGCCATCTGCCTCCTGCACCTCACTGTGGCTGCCATCTTGACACTGCATCTCATTGAGGTTGCCATCTTCTCACTGCATCTCACTGTGGCTGACATCTTCACACTGCATCTGCAATCTTCACACTGCATCTCACTGCAGTGGCCAACTTTCCACTGTATCTGACTATGGATTCCATCCTGCCTCTGCATCTCACTGCAGCTGCAATGTTCACAGTGCATCTGACTGCAACTGCCATCTTTGTACTGCACCCCACTGCGAATGCCATCTTTCCAATGCATCTCACTGCAGCTGCCATCTTCACATTGCATCTCACTGCAGCTGCCATCTCCCACTGCTTCTCACTGTGGCTGCCATCTTGACACTTCATCTCACTGCAGCTGTTATCTTCACACTGCAACTCACTGCAGTCTCATTGCAGCTGTCAGCTTTCCACTGTATCTCACTAAAGCCTCCATTTTCCCTCTGCATCTCACTGTGGCTTCTGTCTTACCTCTACCTCTCACTGTGACTGACACCTTTCCACTGCATATCACAGCATCTGCCATCTTCACACTGCATATCACTGCGGCCTCCATCTTCATCTCACTGGACCGCCATCTTCCCACTGCATCTCATTGCAGCTGCTATCTTCCCACTGCACCTCACTGCGACTTCCATCTTTACACTACACCTCACTGCAGTTGCCATCTTGACACTGCATCTCACTGTGGCCCCCATCTTCCCTCTGCATCTAATTGCAGCTGCCATCTTCACACTGCATCTCACTGTGGGTGCCATCTTCCCACTGCACTTCACTGTATCTGCCATATTCAAACTGCCTTTCTCTGCGGCTGTCATCTTCCCTCTATATCTCACTGCGACCACAATCTTCCCTCTGACTTTCACTGCGGTCACCATCTTCCCTCTGCATCTCACTACGGATGCCATCTTCACACTGCAACTCACTGCAATTGCGATCTTCCCTCTACATATCACAGCAGATCTTTCCTCATCTCACTGCGGCCACCATCTTCCCTCTGCATCTCACTGAGGCCACCATCTTCCCACTGCATCTCACTGCAGCCACCATCTTCTCACTCCATCTCACTGCGGCCACCATCTTCCCTCTTCATCTCACTGCAGCCACCATTTTCCCTCTGCATGTCACTGCGGCCACTATCTTCTCACTCCATCTCACTGCGATTGCCATCTTCCCTCTGCATATCACTGCGGCCACCATCTTCCCACTGCATCTCACTGAGACCACCATCTTCTCACTCCATCTTACTGCGGCCACCATCTTCCCTCTGCATCTCACTGAGGCCACCATCTTCCCACTGCATCTCACTGCAGCCACCATCTTCTCACTCCATCTCACTGCGGCCACCATCTTCCCTCTGCATCTCACTGAGGCCACCATCTTCCCATTGCATCTCACTGCAGCCACCATCTTCTCACTCCATCTCACTGCGGCCACCATCTTCCCTCTTCATCTCACTGCAGCCACCATTTTCCCTCTGCATCTCACTGCGGCCACTATCTTCTCACTCCATCTCACTGCGATTGCCATCTTCCCTCTGCATATCACTGTGGCGCCATCTTCCCTCTGCATCTGACTGGGGTCGCCATCTTCCCTCTGCACCTCACTGCATCTCCATCTTCACACTGCATCTCACTGCAGCTGTCAGCTTCCCATTGCATCTCACTGCTGCCGTCATCTACCTACTGCTTCTCACTGTGGCCGCCATCTTCTCACTGCATCTCACTGCGGCCGCCATCTTCCCACTGCATCTCCATGTTCACGCTGCATCTCACTGCGGCCGCCATCTCCCCACTGCATCTGACATCTTTCCACTGCACGTCACTGCATCTCCATCTTCTCACTCCATCTCACTGCGATTGCCATCTTCCCTCGGCATCTCACTGCGGCCGCCATCTCCCCACTGCATCTCCATCTTCCCACTGCACCTCACTGCATCTCCATCTTCCCACTGCACCTCACTGCATCTCCATCTTTACGCTGCATCTCACTATGGCTGCCATCTTCCCACTGCATGTCAGTGCATCTGTTGAGTACTGCAGTTTGTAGATTATTTTCTGAACTTTGAAGTTCCACTTATTGAAATGCCACAGAACAAGCGAAACTCAAGAGAGCGAGGCGATGAAGGCGGAAAGGGTACAACAAATGTGCTTTGTCAATTCCGCGAGCTAAATGTGCGGCCCGCTCCCCCCGCCCCAACCCAGAGATGTAGGAAAAGCAGAACAGGATGTTCAAATTGATTTCATAACTTTAATGGAATAGCACAACCGGTCACAGTGTTTTCTGAAAGGTAAAATTAAATCAAAATGTGAAATTTGAACAGTTAATTAAATATCAAAGGCAGAATAAAAATAGAATCAATTATCCTGACGCTGTTCAGTCCCTTGTAAACCTGAGCCGCGAAGGGATGAGCCGGGAGCCTTTTCCATAATCTGGACTCCGAAATTACTGGGTTTGACCACAGAGTTTCTCCCCGGCCCCTCCCCCACAAAGGAGTCACTGAAAACGGATTCGATGATCTAGACTTAATGTAAACTAGGTTAAATGGGCATCGGAATAATATTTGATAATTGCCTGCGCTAATTTTTAGGTCTGGTGTTAGCCTACACCTTTTGACTTTACTATAATTATATATATATAATATAGAGATTTAAGGGGCTTTCATCCAGTTCTCTTCATCCATTGGTTTGTTGCCGTGTCATTCACATTTTGCTCCCGCCCAGCACAGCATCCAGCACGGGGCAGTGGGTCCGCCTCCATCAGCCACTGGCTAACTTCACTTTGAGTGACTGCATCTCGCCCTCCCACAAGGAGCACATCCACAGACAAGGTGGTGCCCTTCAGAGCCAATATTTCTAACTCTATATTTACGTTAGGGTTTCTTTTATCTTTAGAGCCTGGTGAGATAGTAGGACACTTTTCATGCACGTTGTGTCTCCTTTATCAGGTCGCATCTCCTGCTAATGCTGTTGAAAATGTCTTTCTTCTGGAGTGGGCTGGTTTGTCCGACGGATGCTATTTCGCAGCACCCTGGATTGGGTCAGTTTGAAACTGTTCTTGATCAACGGATCCTTTTTATTATGCTGCAATGGAGTGCATTCATAACCGCACTACTGCTTGTCATGCGGGCCTTTAGTTCGAGGACCACAGTTACACTTCTAAATGAGTTTAGTCGATGTCTCCTGCTTTTATAGTTTGCTTTCAGTGCTCCTTGTATGTCCTTGTTGTATAGACAGTTAACAGTTATTTTACCACACAAAGTTGTGCTGTTTATTCCAACTTTCTGAACTATCCAATCTATCTATCTATCTATCCATCTATCTATCTATCTATCTATCTATCTATCTATCTATCTATCTATCTATCTATCTATCTATCTATCTATCTATCTATCCATCCATCCATCCATCCATCCATCCATCCATCCATCCATCTATCTATCTATCTATCTATCTATCTATCTATCTATCTATCTATCTATCCAACCCTAAGTATCTATGCAGCCTTCATCTGTTCATCTGAAACTACTGGAAGCTGCAGAGTTGATAAGGAATCAAAGAGTTTCATCCTCATTACTTGGTAAAAAGACATAAAGAAGAGACCATGATGTGATAATCCGCACTCTGCCATCATGCAGTAAACATCCACTGAAGTGCACACAGTAAACCTTTTTTACAACGCTATACCCAGGTCCCACTGGGGTAGCCATGTTTTGTACAATATGATGACACGGAAAACAATAGACCAGCGAGTGGCCCAAATTAATTACCAGTAACTGAGATTATTTCAAGCATTTTATCCAATTAAAAAAATGTTTTCCTTATGATTGACTATCTCAACCCATTCGGCATTCAAAGACAAACTTTACAAGCTGCTGGTTCCCTGCTAATCCTGTTGGCCTTTCAGAAATGTGACTCTAACATTTGACTGACTCTGTACTTGGCTTTGCAGCTATTTAGAAAAAACACCCAGCTTGCAAGTCGACTGACGTCTACTGGGACTGACATCTTCAGAACTCAAAAGCTGGTCATTAGCTGTGGCAGTCTTACTAGCACACCTATAATCAGTCTACTGATAACCCTGATGGACACCTTCGGTCCCATTCACAAAGGTCGAGCTCTGTCCTGAGTGCAGACATAAAGATACTACTCGTAAATGCCCTTTGTAAATTCCCAAGGTCATAAACTTAGACTTTTCCTCTAAGTTTAGAACAAAAAGCTAAGTTTCCATTTGTGAACTGGGCTCCTTGTTTGCAGTGAGTGACAATCTGGACACCACAATACATTTTTTTCAGTGCCCTTGGATTGTTGGTAAATTGTTTTTTTACCCTCAGTGCATTCTTTTTTCCTCAAACCTTTCTCATTCCACCTGAACAAGCTGTCACATCTTGTAAGGTTTACGCATCATCTCTGATGGTCTGAGAATTGGGGACGCATCTATAACCCATCTCCCAGGTAACCCTGTAGTCATTTCACGCTGCTCCCTTTTGTTTCCCTGCTCAGATCAGCATAGCAAGAAGCCTGGTTCTCTTCATTTCATGCAGCCAATCAGAGTGACAGTCGATGCCTCCTTTTATGAGCGCCCCATCTCCCAGCCACTTCCTCATTAGTGATGATAACACCATTCAGAATCAAATTCCACCCGCCGCATAATGACAGCGATGGTAGAAATAAATGCACTGGAGCAGAAAGGGGAAAATGAATTCCAAACAGAATGGGCTGTCATTCACAGCATCCATAAACTGTCGCGATTCCGCCCACGTGCCAAGTAAACAGGGTTTTTTGAGTTGAAAATTAGTGGCAGGAAAAACTTCAAAATGGGAACGAGCGCCCAGCTTTAAACTTCGCACTCATAGAATGGACCTGCTCTCAAAGAGCCTCCCGCGAAGACCTCCAAAGTCCATGGGCACTTCTAACTACCCAGGTGACCCTACACGGTCAAGAACAAATCTGAGACAAACTGCAGTCGGTCCACAGCTCAGTATAAAATCACTCCAGACTTTGTGATAAATTCAGCACTATGCCACTGACCTCAAGATCTCTGTGCTTAAACCCAAACAATTCTGAAGGCCTTGCAGAGATTTTAATGAATCCAAGAATAACCTAAAGACTCTTAACAGTGAACAATAAATTTAACAATTATCTGAAGGCTGTCAGAGATTTATGCACAATTAAGTCTATCAGCACCCCCACTTGTGTTCTTAATTACTCCTCAGTTCTCTAATAGTTCCATAGAATAGTCCACACTTAGGAATCACTGTATCTCTTTCCATCTTCTCTGTATTCCCTCATTTATTCTATATCCAAATTGTCATATAAATGTTTAAGCATGTCTTACCAACATGTTTCACTCCAGAAACATATTTCCATGGATCTTCATCAGGGCATACTGTCACACTTGTCAATTGCTTTAGTGAGCAAGATGCATTACTTCCTGCAAACTCTGGGCCTGATTTAGATTTCATTGGATGGGTTACTGCGTCACAAATGTGACGGATAGCCTGTCCACCGAAATATAAATCCCATTATAGGCTATGGGATTTATATTTCGTCGGGTGGGCTATCCATCACCGTTGTGATGGAGTAGCCCGTCTGCCAAAATCTAAATAAGGCTGTCTGTCCCGTTCCATAACATAAACCTGGATAATCAGTAGCGAGGTCTGGGTATGGTAGGTTCATGAACTGGGAGTGGTACCCCGTTATACATCCTTGTGGTCATGGCCGTCCAAGGTTAACTGTAAATTGGGCCCCTCCATCAGGAAGATTAAAAAGAATACTAGAGGACAAACCTGATCCTGGTTCTCATCAAGAATCTTCTATATCATCTGGAGGATGATCTAACAAGAACTTAAATCCTTCACTTAGAAGTGGCTGAAGTCGGAACTCTTCAAGGAACACCTCATCCCCCTAAATCTGGAACAGCCCGCAACAAGCCCCTTTGAAACGGGTCCTTATTTGCAGGAAGCATGACTCGCTTCACCTTGAAGTCTACCTGTGATTGTAGGTTTATGGCAGGAGGATATGTCTAGCCACTAAAAGTTTTGTGCAGTTTCTCTTTCCTCTTTTACCACCCCACCCGCCCCCAAGAAATCGAAACAGGTTTGGAGAGAGAATGGGAAACTATAACTAAAGATTAAACCCCTGTTGTTCCTCCTTAATGACTTTCCCAAAACTCAACCATCAGGGTCGTTGCGTCTGAAGGAGGAGCAATGAACCTGCAACTATTTAAATCCTATATTATCCATTTTCCCTCCTTCTTTGATAATTTTGATGTTCCCTCTGCCACTATGTACATTGTCATGGTGGGATCATGGTGAGGTCTCCCCTAAGGTGAAGACTTCATGATAATGGATCGCACCCCAGTGGGTTTTCAACTTGGTCTCAATGATCGGTTCATTGAACACTAAATCAGTACAGACTAAAGTCATGCTCTTTTAGAACATGTCCCATAAACATATTTGGAATCTTGGTATCAATAACCTAGAAACTCACACTGAAGGTGCCTCGCTACCAGTTCCATTTATTAAAAACTTGGCTAGTGTCCCATCCAGAAAATAACAACTTGAGATCTAAGTTAGAAGGGGCATAAGATGCAGATTTTTGGTCACCGCCACTGCCCCTATATTCACTTGACATCTTTCACCCAGTAAATTTCAGCATGTTTGACCGGCCAGAATTTGCCAGGTGTGAATGGTATTTCTGATACTCGTGCAAGCGTTGGTGTTTTCAAGTGTCAATATTTTCCAACAAACTGGTGTTTGAGCCTTGAGAGGCCAACTTGTACCAAAACCTTCTCTTGGTCCTCCCCCAGTTACAGTTTTTGATCATTCAGCTTTGTGAACCATGTGTCCTGCGGGGATCAAGGCGGCAGTGACAGGAGCCACCTCGTTAACTCGCTCTTCTCGGATTTGTGCCATCGCTCGGAGTTAAGATTTCCTTGCAAAAAACCTACAGACTTCTATTTAGTCATGGAATGTCAGACTCAATGAGATGGCAGCGAGGGGATGTCACTCTCACAGACTTCCAAAGAGGGCAGAACTTTTCTGAATTGTCTACTTCTCCTGTGGGGGGTGGAGCGGGACAAAACATCTTAACGTTATTCAGATGAGACGGTTCGCTGTGGCTTCGTTAATGCTTGCCTTGGAGAACCTTCTCAGCAGAGTCAGACACAAGTGAGATGGCACCATCTTCAGCCTCATTAGATGCCATCTTGAACATATCATGGCTCTTAGGGCTAGAAGTCAAGTCCAGTGCCCCATCACCACCAGAGAGGGTCAGATTCATCAAGGCCTTCGTGGTGAGGTACTGTCTTCAATGGCTTAGTCAATGCCAGTCCTAGCTCCACGGTGATGCCAAGGAGAGACGACCTGACCCGAGGGACATCACGCAAGTTGGTGCCATTCTCAGCCAATGACATTCAGGTGCTCAAAATTGAAGTTGTGGTGAACGTTAGGACTTTGCTTGACGTCCGCTTTGGATCCGGACAGGGTTACAGTGCACAAGGCTCCTGTGGTGAGAGGCTGGAAGCCTCTGGTTCATGAAGGACAAGTGTTTGTTACCACCCTAATCACAGCCATAAAGGACGAGTGCCACGATGATGATCTCTTGGTGCAGTGCCCATGTAACACACTCTAGGCTGGTTTACGTGATTGAGATCCACCCAAAGTGGAACTCCTTTTACCATGGAAGGCCACCATCCCCATGTCCAGCCATGGTGCTAGTAACTAATGTGTGCGCCCGCTTCCAGTAGTCGGTACATGCCCCTTTACCTCAACCTCAGTGAAGAGAGTACCGGGGTCTGTCACTGGTGGATCCATGGAGAATGTCTTCACAGCCATAGTATCCTTGGTGTCGCAGGAAACCCCCAGCATCCTGTAACCATGGTAACCATTTACATGTAAGCACAACTCCCTCTGGCCAAACCTAGTTTCATGGGGATCCACAACAAATGTGTAGCTATGACAACATGGAAACTGGCATGCCATCATTCCTTCACCCTGCAAGCGCTTCCGTGTTATTTCTTTCACTGTTAACCCTATCGATACACCATGGGCTTTATCCGTCACAAGCCATGTGTGACCTTGGCTTGTTCATGACCAAAGGTCCAAACATCAGGTGATATAAAATGGAACAGTAAATAATGTATTGTTGCTTAGTTCTGTAATTCCTGATTAATTCCTTTGAACTGTATTTTTTTATTGGAAGGAGGTTTTGCTTCAAAAATGTGTTGGTATTTAGTTTTCTGTTAAAGACACAATAAAAAATAAATAATACCAAAGAGAAACTTGCTAATGGGTTCACTTTTCACTGATCAGTGATAGATTCTGGAGAAGGAGGCGGCTTCGGCTATGCTGTGTCTTTGGTATTTCCGGTCAGTGGGCGTGGTGCAGCACCTGGCTTCCGGTGGCGTGTGAGGGCAGCCCAACCATGCGTGGCATGAGTAAGGTCATGGGGTCATGGCCTCACAAGCCCTGGATTGTATCTGCAACCACAGTTCCTATGGTAGCAGTAAATTAAGGGGCATGAAAGTGACGAGTCAGGGCCACCAAACTGCAGTGTCCAAATAACCCCCCAGGTCAGCATCAGATTAACGACCCTTCTTTGAACTGTAAGATGCAAAGACCTGTAAATTGTAGGATAATAGAAACGTGTTTATTTTTAATATCACTTTCTCCACAGTCTGCCAGCTGAATAGCCAGAGGCAACGGGATTATGCGGTAACGCAGAATCAAGAATCAAATTATGAGGTAGGGTTGGTTGAACGCTGCAACAAGGAAAAATAAATGTATGAAGTAGGCCTGTGCGGAGTTTGTGGAGTGCTGAAAAAACTCCACTGCGCTACGCAGAGTTCCACAAGTGGCGGAGTTTCTCCCGCCATGTAAAATCAGCGTGAACAGCATCATGCGGGTCGCCAGAGGACATACTTCTTTCTGCTGCTCGAGTAGATTTTACATGTGTGCTGCAAAATAAGCGTGATAAAGCCCTGTTTTTTCCTGAGCAAAGTGTATTAAAGAACCACTGATGAAACTGAGTTGTGGCCAAGTATGAATTTATAACTTATTATTCTGAAGCTTTCAATGTGTTATTATGTGCACAGTAAAAAAGAGGAAAACTTTTAAAAGAACATTTTCAAGTGGAAGAAACCTGCTCTGCTGTGAAATACCAGCAGCCAACAAAGGACACTCCAAAAGGAATCTACAAGAGCATTGGCAGGAGGCAGGAACTGATAACACGTGGAATGTGGCTCGTGCTCACATCTATTACAAAGGTTCTGCCTTCACCTCATGCTCCAAGCACAAAGGCAACAGTAAAGCAAGGGAAAGTCAAAACAAAAACCTTGGCACTGAAGGAAAACCACCTTGTGTACAAATGTGCTCCTTGTAAAAGAGCAAAATTCAGTCACTCAAAGTGCAGTTAACCAGTGGCTGAAGGAGGCTGACCCACTGCCCCATGCTGTATGCTGTGGCAGGCGGAACAACATGTGATTGACACATCAACAGACCAATGGATGAAGCGAGGTGGCTGAAAGCTCCTTAAGTAAGTATCTTATACATCTAATTTTATTAAAATGAAAAGGTTCCGGCTAATGCCAGAAACAAAAGTTTGTCTCGTTCTCAAGGAGGTGCATGTGTGTGAACTGCATCGTCGCCCATAAAATGACATAACAACCACGTCACTGGATCTCTTGTTTACGTTTTTTTAGCCATACTGCAGAGCAGCGATGATGCTGTACAGCATAGCTAAAAAACCATGTACCAAGCTGATAGTTCCAACAGACAAGACCTCTTGTGTTTGCCAAGGCGTCTTTATTCTGCTTAAACCAGAATTGTGTCTCCTGGAGAGGGTCTATGGTTATATCACAGGGTTACACCGGATGTGCTCTAATTGTGTCTCCTGGAGAGTGCCTATGGTTATATCACAGGGTTAAACCAGATGTGCTTTAATTGTGTCTCCGGGAGGGTGTCTATGGTTATATCACAGGATTACACCAGATGTGCCTTAATTGTGTCTCCGGGAAGGTGTCTATGGTTATATCACAGGATTACACCAGATGTGCTTTAATTGCTTTAATTGTGTCTCCGGGAGGGTGTCTATGGTTACATCACAGGGTTACACCGGATGTGCTCTAATTGTGTCTCCGGGAGGGTGTCTATGGTTATATCACAGGAGTACACCAGATGTGCTCTAATTGTGTCTCCTGGAGAGTGTCTATGGCTATATCACAGGGTTAAACCAGATGTGCTCTAATTGTGTCTCCTGGAGAGTGTCTATGGCTATATCACAGGGTTAAAGCAGATGTGCTTTAATTGTGTCTCCTGGAGAGTGTGTATGGTTACATCACAGGGTTAAACCAGATGTTCTTTAATTGTGTCGCCTGGAGAGTGTCTATCGCTATATCACAGGGTTAAACCAGATGTGCTTTAAATGTGTCACCTGGAGAGTGTCTGGTTATATCACAGGGTTAAACCAGATGTGCTTTAATTGTGTCTCCTAAAGAGTGTCTATGGTTACATCTCAGGGTTAAACCAGATGTGCTTTAATTGTGTCTCCTGGAGAGGGTCTGGTTATATCACAGGGGTTCTGAAAGCAGATACTTACAACAAGACGTTGGAATTACTACATATTTACTCTGTAAGTGCTAATTAGAAAGCACTTTAAGATTAAAAGCCTTAGGAGTAAACAGAGATGCAAACTCTGTGGAGTGGGCCACATTTGGCCGCCACATGGATTCATCGCCGCCTCCAGAACACTGCAGAGTAAATGTGAATATTTCGCTATCAACACTGACACTGAGAAACCTCACTAGGAGTTTGAAAAATAAAAGTTCAGAAGGTCAAATTGGGTCACGTTCACCCCTTGCAGGGCGATGACGTCGCAAACTTCGTCAACTCGCGAAGGGTGAACTTTCAAGGAATACGTTTTTGTTTTTCTGATGAACTTTTTTCTGAACAATCCTGTTGTAAAAAATACACTTTACATTTTTTTCTGCTGAAACCCATGTTTTTGCAAGATTTTAGAACTTGACTGCCTGTCATAGCATCGGAATATGGCAAAGATAAAACACAAACATCTTCCTGAACTGAACTATGTCCGTATTTCACCCCCTAATTTCCAAGAGAATCATTGTATTGCCATAAGTAAAAGTAAACATTGATTCCACCAGAAGAGACTTCCATCTCTTGAGAGACTGAACGCAGCTCTCAGAAGCCTGGAGGTTGACTACTTTAATGCATTAGGTGAGGGAGGGATACTACATCGATCATACCATTCACGGACCCTTCTACACAAAACAGGGAGCGCGGACTCATCACTGCGCCTGCGGGGCAGTGCTGGCGAGGGCAGCTTCTATCATATCTTATGGGGATGCCCCCGTATACAGGAATACTCGTCCAAACTAACCCGGGTGATGCCCCAGGTGGTGGCGCTAGAGATCCCCAAGAGCCTGAGGTATTACTGTTGGGGGTCAGGTTTCAGGGGATCTGCCTGAACCCAGCCACTGGACTTGGAAAGAGTGATATAGGGAAAGCCTGGGGCAAGCGGGAGGCTCCTGGACTGGCCGAGTGGGAAAGGGACCTAGATTGGTGCCAAGGGGCGGAGAGGGTGCTTTAGGAGGGGAGGGGATGACCTAAAACATGGGAGAAGGTATAGGGGCATGGATGGCCCACAGAGGCTCGGATCTGTTAGGCACATAGGGGATGCATTAGAGACGGGTGACGGATTATGTACTGATGAAGTACCTCGCTGGTAGCCTGTAAGTGATCGACATGACCTTGATCAACTAAACAGAACTCGTTTTATTGACATTGCGGGGAAAGATGAGACAGGAGTATAAATATTGCATGCCGCATAATTATATCGCAAAAATATCGCATTAAAATATCACCTGCCATTTAATAATGTTTCCAAATTATTGTGGTAACGAAAAGATCGTGGGACATAGTACTGAGGTTGAGAGATTAGTTTTTTTATACTTTGTACAGCTACAGCAGGCCGTGTGTGGTGGGCACTTCACACAGTGGCATTGCACCTGGTGGGCCAGGGAGACCCCAAACTGTGAATTCCCATCAAGGAGATGAACACCTGTCGGCTTGCACTAGACACCAAACAACTGTCCCGCAGAGACAACGTTTGTGGCCACCTTAAAAATGCTTGCAACTGAGTCCCCGCACGTGCTGCACAGATCACTCTTAAAAACCAGAATGTAAAACATAAAAACAGAGTTCACCTTTCATACACAAGTGAGTAGTCAGGTGAGTTTAGATGTAATATTAATGAAAGTGCTGCTTCTGCAGACGTGAGTGTCTCAGCGAGGAGACTGCAGGGTGAATTTAATGGCACCGAACTGTCCAGACCTGAGCGCGCATGCGCAGATCAGGGCACATGGGACATGCTAGAAGTGTCATCGAAGAAATTACCACAACCCTGAGGTGGGGGGGCACTTGGCCAATCCGCTTCTGCCAAGTGCTGCAGGGTGGGTCTAACAAAGGTCCAATCACCTGACTCCATTGTGCACTTACTGATGAAATGCAACGATGCACTTTGTACACCAGGGGCCTGGCAGACCCAGGGAGGGTCATTACTGATGGAGCTGCCCACTTATGAACTCAATCAATCACTCATTGTATATTCTAGTGCCAACACCCTAGTGCAGTGGTTCCCAACCTGTGGTCCGGGGACCCCTGGGGGTCCGCGAAGCCTTCTAAGGGGATCCGCGACTGGAAAGAAAATTAAAAAATATGAACAAATATTGACAAATTAGGTCCCCAGCTTCCAGTAATGACTCAGGTGGGGTCCCCGGATTCCAATGATGATTCAGTGGGGGTCCCTGGGTTCCATTAATGTTAAAGAGGGGGTCCGAGGAAATCAAAAGGTTGGGAACCACTGCCCTAGTGCTTCCAGTGGCAGACCATCCTGGGCTTTGTAAAGAAACAAACGCAAGGCAGTACATTGCCTTTCCTAGCTTTACCTTGCATCCAGTAGGTATTACATGGGTGGTGCTTGGGCGTTTGCAAAGATTTTCAAACTTAGGTTTGCACCAAACAGGTGCGTCTGTCTGAGGCTGGCATAACAAGGAGATATAGCTTTATTTCCCCTCATTTCCTCAGTCAATGTATGCTGCAGCCCCCCTAGAAGGAGGAATAGCCTCATTGGATAGTCTTTGACTGGCTTTGTGAAGAACAAACAAAGGAGAGACGAGTGTGGTGCACTGCCTTGTGTTTCAGTGTGTCTGGTAGAGATTACATAGGTGGTACATGCGCATTCCCATACATCCACCTATGTATTGTGTTTACAAATATTATACACAGTCTTCTTAAGCCAGGGACACTTACTTTCCATGGGTCAGCTCTTGAATCCCATTTTCCTGTCCTGGCGAAGGATTGTGGTTATTCCCTATTTATATGAGGTGACATTCCAGCTAGGCCATGCTAATGAGTCCAGGGCTCAGCCAGGGGCTTCCCAAAAACCTGCGGGAAGAGCAGCTCCAGGCCCCCGAATGATGTTTTTCAGCCCCATTCGTGTTCCGCTTTTGTCCTGCACTTGAAGATGTGTGGCATGTGCTGAAGTGTTTCTGCCATAAATACTGGCCGGGTGGATCCGCCCCCCAGGTAAAGGCACGGAGGTGTTGGGGCACCCATCAGAGGCGGACAGGCCACGCACCAGCACAGCAGCTGCACACACGTGACAACGGAACACAAGAATAACATGACAACTGAATGTGAGCACAGCAGTTGCACAGGTATGACAAGGGAACACAAGAACAGCAGCCGCACACATGTATTACAAGTGAACACAGGAACAGCAGCCGCACACACATGACAAGTGAACACAAGAATAGTAGCCGCTCCCACGCATGACAAGTGAACACAAGAACAGCAGCCACGCACAGGCATGACAAGTGAACACAAGAACAGCAGCCGCACACATGTGACAACTAAACACAACAACAGCAGCCACGCACACCCATGACAACTCAACACAAGAAAAGCAGCCTCGCACACGCATGACAACTAAACACAAGCATAGTAGCCACACAGGCATGACAAATTAATCCAAGCGCAGCAGCCGTACAGGCATGACAAGTGAAGGCAAGAACTGCAGCCTCACACACACATGACAACTGAACACAAGAACAGCATCCACATACATGCATGACAACTGAACACAAGAACAGCAGCTGTCCATAGGCATGGCAACTGAACACAAGCAAAGCAGATGCACAGGTATGACAAGTGTAGACAGCAACAGCAGCCACAAACATCCTTGACAACTGAACACAAGAACAGGAGCCTCACAAGCATGACTACTGAACACAAGAACAGCAGCTGCGCACAAGTATGACAACTGAACACAAGCACAGCATCCACACACAGGCATGACAACTGAACACAAGAACAGGAGCTGCACAAGCATGACAACTGAACACAAGAACAGCTGCCGCACACAGGCATGATAACTGAACACAAGAACAGCAGCTGCGCAGGCATAACAAGTGAAGACAGGAACATCAGCCACACACACCCATGACAACTGAACACAAGAACAGCAGCCACACACAGGCATGACAACTGAACACAAGAACATCAGCCACACATAGGAATAACAAGTGAAGACAGGAACAGCAGCCCCACACATGTGACAAATGAACACAAGAACAGCAGCCACGCACAGGCATGAAGAACTGAGCACAAGAAGAGCAGCTGCACACACGTGGCAACTGAAGAGATTAACAGTAGCCACACACACGTAACAACTGAGCACAAGCACAGCAGCCATGCACATGCATGACAACTGAACACAAGAACATCAGCCACACACAAGAATAACAAGTGAAGACAGGAACAGCAGCCTCACACATGTGACAAATGAACACAAGAACAGCAGCCACACACAGGCATGAAGAACTGAGCACAAGAACAGCAGCTGCACACACGTGGCAACTGAACAGATAAACAGTAGCCACACACATGTAACAACTGAACACAAGCACAGCAGCCATGCACATGCATGGCAACTGAACATAAGAACAGCAGCCACACCGACGTGACAACTAAACACAAGAACACCAGCCATGCCCACCCATGACAAATGAACACAGGAACAGCAGCCGCAAAGGCATGACAACTGAACACAAGAACAGCAGCTGCGCACATATGACAACTGAACACAAGTACAAAGGCTGCACACAGCCATGACAACTGAACACAGGAACAGCAACGGCACACACCCATGACAAGTGAACACCAGCACAGCAGCTGTGCAGGCATGCCTAGTAAACACAGGAACAGCAGCCTCACAGGCATGATAACTGAACACAACAGCAGCCACGCACACACATGACAAGTGAACACAAGAACATCAGCCGCAAAGTCATGACAACTGAACACAAGAACAGCCGCTGCGCTCATGTGACAACTGAACACAAGTACAAAGGCTGCACACAGCCATGACAAGTGAACACAGGAATAGCAATGGCACACACCCATGACAAGTGAACACCAGCACAGCAGTTGTGCAGGCATGCCTAGTAAACACAGGAACAGCAGCCTCACAGGCATGATAACTGAACACAACAGCAGCCACGCACACACATGACAACTGAACACAAGAACAGCAGCCGCAAAGTCATGACAACTGAACACAAGAACAGCCGCTGCACTCATGTGACAACTGAACACAAGTACAAAGGCTGCACACAGCCATGACAAGTGAACACAGGAACAGCAGCCGCACAGGCATGACAACTGAACAAAAGAACAGCAGCTGGGCACACGCATGACAGCTGAACACAAGAACAGCAGCTGGGCACACGCATGACAACTGAACACAAGAACAGCAGCCGCGCACACTCGTGACAACAGAACACAAGAACAGCAGCCACGCACAGGCATGACAACTGAACACAAGAACAGCAGCCGTGCACAGGCATGACAACTGAACACAAGAACAACAGCCACACAGGCATGACAAGTGAAGACAAGAACAGCAGCTGCACACACATGACAACTGAACACAAGAACAGCATCCACATACAGGCATGACAACTGAACACAAGAACAGCAGCCGTGCCCACCCATGACAAGTGAGCACAAGAACAGCAGCTGCGCACATATGACAACTGAACACAAGAACTGCAGCCGCACACACATAACTGAACACAAGCACAGCAGCCGCACACAGCCATGACAAGTGAACACAGGAACAGCCACGGCACAAATCCATGACAAGTGAACACAAGCACAGCAGCCGCACAGGCATGACAACCATACACAAGAAAAGCAGCCACACACACACATGACAATTGAACACAAGAACAGCAGCTGGGTACACACATGACAACTGAACACAAGAACAGCAGCTGGGCACCCACAAGACAACTGAACACATGAAAAGCAGCCGTGGACATGCATGACAACTGAACTTAGGAAATAAATGACAGCTGAACACAAGAATACCATAACAACTGAACAGGAGATCAGCAGCCGCACAAATGGATGACAACTGACCACAGGGACAGCAGCTGCACATAGCCATGACAAGTGAACACAAGCAAAGCAGCCATCCACACGCATGACAAGTGAATAGAGGAACAGCCAACGCACACAGGCATGACAACTGAACACAAGAACAGCAGCCGTGCACAGGCATGGCAAGTGAAGACATGAACAGCAGCTGCGCACAGGCATGACAACTGAACACAAGAAGATCACCTGCACACTCGCTTGACAACTGAACACAAGAACATCAGCCACTCACAATTATGACAAATGAACACAAAAACAGCAGCCGCGCACTGGCATGACAAAGGAAGACAGGAACAGCAGGTGTGCACACACATGACAACTGAACATAAGAACATCACTCACACACCGTTATGGCAAGTGAAGAGAGTAACAGCAGCCACACACAGGCATGACAACTGAACACAAGAACATCAGCCACACACAGGTATGACAACTGAACACAAGAACATCAGACACACACAGGTATGACAAATGAGCAGAAGCACAGGAGCCAAACACAGGCATGACAAATGAACACAAGAACAGCAGCTGCGGACACTCATGACAACTGAACACAAGAACATCAGCCACAAAGGCATTACAACTGAGCACAAGACCGGCAGCTGTGCATACGCATGACAACTGAACAGAAGAACAGCAGACACGCACAGGCACAGCAAGTGAAGACAGGAACAGCAGCTGTGCACAGGCATAACAACTGAACAGAAGCCCTAACTGACAACTGAACACAAGAATAACATGACAACTGAACAGTAGATCAGCAACTGCGCAAATGCATGTCAACTGTCCACAAGGACAGCAGCTGCACGTAGACATGACAAGTGAACACAAGCAAAGCAGCCATCCACACACATGACAAGTGAATACTGGAACAGCCACCGCACACAGGCATGACAACTGAACACAAGAACAGCAGCTGTGCACAGGCATGGCAAGTGAAGACAGGAACAGCAGCTGCGCACAGGCATGACAACTGAACAAAAGAAGATCATCTGCACACACCCTAGACAACTGAACACAAGAACATCAGCCACACACAATTATGACAACTGAACACAAAAACTGCAGCCGCGCACTGGCATGACAAAGGAAGACAGGAACAGCAGGTGTGCACACACATGACAACTGAACATAAGAACATCACTCACACACCGTTATGGCAAGTGAAGAGAGTAACAGCAGCCGCACACAGGCATGAGAACGGAACACAAGAGCAGCAGCTGCACAAACGCATGGCAACCGAACCCAAGAATAACATGACAGCTGAACACAAGCATAGCAGCCGCACACATGCATGACAACTGAACACAAGAACAGCAACTGTACACATACATGACAACTGAACACAAAAACAGCAGCCGCACACACACATCATAACTGAACACAAGCACAGCAGCCGTGCTCATGCATGGCAACTGAACATAGGAACAGCAGATGCACACACATGACAACTGAACACAAGAACAGCAGCCACACATATGCATAACTGAACACAAGAACAGTGACTGCGCACATGCATGACGAATGAACACAAGAACAGCAGCAGCACACAAGCACAACAAGTGAAGACACTAACATTAACCACGCAGACGCTTGACAAGTGAACACAAGAATAGCAGCCACGCACATTCATGACAACTGAAGACAAGAATAACATGACAATGAACACAACAATTGCATCCAAGCAAATGCATGATAACTGAACAGAAGAATAACATGACAACTGAACACAAGCATAGCAACTGCACATACACTTGACATCTGAACACAGGAACAGCAGATGCACACACCCATGACAACTGAACACAAGAAGAGAAGCCACACATATACATAACATCTGGAAACAAGATCGCATCTGCACACATGCATGACAAGTACAGAGTGTGCAAACATGCATGACAACTGAACACAAGGATAGCAGAAGCACACACGCATGACAACTGAACACAAGAACAGAATCTGCAAACATGCATGACAGCTGAACACAAGAACAACAGACACACACACTTGTGACAACTGAGTAGCAGCTACACACACGCATGACAACTGAACACAAATATAGCATCTGCACACATGCATGGCTGCTGCACACATGCATTTTGTCTGCATACATGCATAGCAGCTGTACACACAGGCATGGCAGATACACACAGGCAGGGCAGCAGCACATAAGCATGGCAACTGCACACACTCATGACTGCTGCACACATGCATGACTGCTGCACATACGCATGCAGTTGCCCACCAATGTAGATGCCGCTAACACAAGCATGGCTGTGCATATAAGAATAGCAAAGCACACAGGCATGGTTGCCACATACACTACATGCGAGCATGATAGCCATATAGGTCGCACCCACGCACAGCAGCCACACATGCATTGCACATGCATGGTAGCAAAGGAAGCTGTTGGGGCAGCTACACAAGACAAGTTCACAAACACACCATACCAGGGTCCACAACTGGGCAGCGCAATGACCCCAAAGATTTTTATGTAATTACTGACCGATTATCGTTTTAAATTCCAAATGGGTCACTCCATGTACTCCCTCCCACCTGAAAAATGTCATGGCAAGCGCCTTATTTGTAGAACGGAAACTAATTAGTATTCTTCTTAAGGGCTGGGCTGATTTATAGCTCATGCAATATTCAAAGCGCTTTGCAGACAGCGCCTCCCGCTGCGTCGGCCTCCACAGTGAGACAAGCGCTTAACAATGGATGCCTTGCTCGAGATGAGGGGCTGGCTCGCGACAAAAAGGAATAATTAACGTATAAACCACTCATCATGAGATGACTCTGGGTGCTGGGAGCCGGAGTGTGCATAAACCACAGCTGCCAGAGCCCAGGCCTGCAAGGAGCCCGGTGTTTAGACACCTTCACATCACAGAGGCCCGGGGAAGACTTATTATCAATTATGTACAAATGCGTGTCCCACATTGTCATAGAAACCTCTCTTCTGGGCCCTGTTACATTCAAGAGATATCAACAGAGCCGACGTCTTAAGAATCAATTAGTGCCCGGCACGTGTTTCCATTCATTACAAGGACGCCTGCGTGCTGACGTGGGATGCGTAAACCACCAATCACAGAACAGCGCATCAAATGCAAGACTTGTATAAGTTCGCCAGTCGTAGCAACCCTTGACCCAAGGGGAATATTTCATGCAACATTCGCATAAAGCATTTATCAAAAATGTCATCTATACATCTTCACGCTGCACTTATAAAATACTCTGCGAAATGAGCGCCAGACCCCTAAAAAGCACTTATGGTGAGATAAACTGTACTGATCGATGCTTAAACTGCATATATTATCAGAACCATGTGCTGCCTTCACTTAAACAGGCATTTGCAATGCAATCTCTCTCACGTTTGCTCGAGTTAGACCTATTAGCGTTTTAAACTCCTAACCGGATTTTTCTTGCCACATAAACTGAAAAGTAAAAGAGTTTCACATAAGCAAGCCAACAGCCGCCATGAGCGTGAAGCAGACATGCAAGAGGAAACAGAAGTTCACTCGCAGTGAAACGTATCAGCAAAAGTGCAATTATCCATGTAACAGGGTTGATGTCATGCAAAGCGCTCAATTACTGCCCAGCAATATCGCGTTGCCTACGAAATAAAAAAGAAAAAATAGTCCAGAAACCATAAAGAAAACATCAAGCCTCGTATGTTTTCAGTAGTTGGCTGGTGCACTTGAGGAGGGCTAAACACCAGAAAAGGCATAATGTATGCATGCCTTTTACTAATGAAATCAAGCAAATTTTAAAAGGCAAGCACACAAACCAACCAAACTAATGGGTGTGACTTGGGCGTGGTTAAAAGCCCACAGAGAGATTACACCAGGGACAGAGCGCTTTGCAAGATCAACCCAAAAAACAACTATTATAGTGGAGCACTACAACAGAGAGGCACTGCGAAGGGCAAGCACTTATCTGGCACTTTAATGCCACTCACACGGAAGTGGTTCTTACAGCCCCCACCCACTGTACCCCTGTAAGTGCCTCTCCATGCTGTGGGGCAAGGGAGGGAAAGGGACTGGAAAAAAGCTGGTGCCACCCTAACGGGTCTCCCATTCCCAGTGTCCTGCCAGGCCTCACCGCAACATAAAGGTTATTGAGCCTGTGTAGGCCGCGCACTGCGCGGGTGCGTACGGCAACCATGGCACCAACAGATGCTGCACACACTCATGACATCTACTCTGGAGGACACTGGGCTCACAGCTTGTAATATCAGCTCACCACGCTCAACGGCTTACTTCTTGCTTACAACCCACAAATTGCAAACAGCTCAACCAGCAAACTATTTTCATTATGCAGGTAAACAAAAAAGGGCTGACCTTTGGTTCACAGGGGCTTTACATAGTTATGCACTGCCATATATGAGTGATGTCCCACAGGAATACTGCAGCCATAACATGCAGCGGTCAGCAACAAATTGTAGCTTAGACCTATTAAATTCACCTAAGACATGTCTGCTATGAGCTTTATCCATCACCAGCACTGAACAGCCAAAAAAAAAAAAAAAAATCATTACTAAACAAACAGGCGTGCAGTAACTGAAGAGATCTGTCACACACTGCTGGACAACTCTGAGAACTTTAATATAATCCATTCACTGCGGGTCCCAAATATCTACACAAGCTGATCTCTTCTTTACATTCGACAAAGAGACTCAGATATGAGCTGATAACAAAACAATATCCATCCCAGCAGATCTCTCCACGTCTCGCTCCCTCCAACAAACCCTGCTCAGGACCACAGCTGTACACTAAATCTCAGATTGGACAACCCAGTGGAGTGCCCGGCTAAGCGGACCTTATCATATGAAATACCATAAAGGGACCTGCAGAGCTGTTCGAAGTTATCAATATACTGAAAATCATAAAACTGTGCATCTGTCTCTTACACTTCATCATCCAAGACACTGCAACGTGCTGTCGATGACCACACCTTGGTGATCATCACACATGACGTGGAACATAACCCACATAGGATCAAAACCAAAATAACGTAACTTCCAACCACACAACCTACATGGTACAGCGTGCTACTGCTGTAGGCAAGTGCTTCAGCACCCCCACATGGGGGTAGTAAGAGCTATATAAATACTGCAATTCTAAACAATACAGACTTGGGGGGCTCTATTCTGCTCAAGATTAACCACAATTCTTTGGGGTCACGCTTGGAATACAGCCCCAATAGAGTCAATGAAACACTGCCCGCGGTATTGCATCTGCCAGGACTAAGCTGTGCAGTGCTTAGTTGGAGGCAGGTGAAGTGACTCAGGGACACTGGAGTCTGTGAATGATACAAGTCCTATTATATTAACAACAATTCTTTTGGGGCCATGTTGTCTTTGGTCTACGTGTTCCTCTAGTTGCCCCTTAAGGTTCTCATCATTTATCTATGTTGCACTCAGAGAGTTGGTCTCCTTGTTTATTTTTCCATTGGTTAGACAACCACCTGGGGACAGTTAAGTTATCCGCCTCTAAGATCAGTGTGGTCTTTATTAGGAAAGCCCCATCACTTGATCTGGCGAGCCCGGTTGTGATTTTTATATAAATGTCCTGAAGAAGGTGGTTTGCTCCATTCTGATTCCACCGAAACACAGCGTCAGCAGCTCTTTCAAAGCCTTATTATACAGTAGTATTGTAGTAAAATGAAATGATTGATTTATTTGAATATAATGTGAATGGATGTGTATTTTTATGTTCTTAACATGAATATGGAGTTTACATTATTTAAATAAATGCTAATTCCCTGGGAGGGTTGTGAGACACGGATTGTGGTTTTTGAATTCCAGTTTGTTTTGAATTTCAGTTTGTTTTGTAATGTTATTTCATGCTAGTCCGAAGATGTACTCCTTTGCATTTTGATGTACTTGCTGGAAAGATAAAAATACGAGTAAGCACGGAAGGGAAACCAAGTTCTGTTCAGTTCACTTCCATCCCTGGCTGCCTGTGAACAGGCCCAGAGAGTGACATCTTCGGCCTGCAGTTGTCATCAGTCGTTGTTCAAGAGCTCCCCTTCTTCATCAATACCTACCATTAATCTAGAGTGATATGCACCCCTAGATCCTAGGAGGTGGACCTCCCCCATCTAGCTCACTGCTGGTTTCTTTTGATCCTGGGGTAGCAGGCTTGTCACTCGTTGCATGCTGGGAGTAGAACTGAACACAGCTGCCACTAATCAGGAACACAGAAACATCCATTAAGTCCTTGGAGTAAAAATAAGCTGTGGTCCAAATATGGAAGCTAGGAGGACAGTAGGGTTGCAGTACCCCAGTGAAGCTGCACACTCAAAGAGGAGTGGTATGAAAACAACTAGGAAGACGGGGTTTGCATTGAATGTGGTGAACATAATATTCATAAAGGGAGGATGTGGCCTAATGGAATGAGCAGCTGACTTTAGAGCTGTGGATCCGGGTTCGAGTCTCCCTATCGGCTCAACATCCTGTGACTCTAGGCAAATCGCTGACTCTCCACCTCCCTATGGACAGCGCCTGGATACCCTCGCAGGTGGTAAGCTGCGCTATACAAATCATGGTATTTAGTTATTATAAACAACTACATATTGCACAGTGAATACTTTTGATAATGGGTCAGTATTCTTGTTCGATCTTTAAGAAATACTATTTGTGTTCATATCTTATTATTCCAAATAAAAAAAGATGCAATTCACATAACGTATGGTAATGGCAAATTAAAGCAAATGAATGGTCATAGGTGATTAGTGGACAGCACTGTGACTTTATGACAGGGTGAGTCATCCAACACCAAAACCAACCACGGCCGGATGTCCTCCATGATCAACAACATTCCACCTTCAGATCACTCTGCAGCGTAGAGAGAGCTATCTTACAAATCACAGGGGATGGCCCCTGCTCCACAGATAAAGAGTCCCCCTTCCAGATGCCGCTAACACTGTCACCCACCCATCCCTCATCCACAAACTGGGGTCTTGAATGGGATTCTATGACAATGTGCTTCACTGCTTTTCCTTCTAACTTTCCAACCTATGTATCTTTGTTCATGTGGGAACTTCCAGGCCCCAGAAGATCTCGTTCACCTTCAGGGTTCGCCTAGGATTCCATCTTGTCTACTGTCTTCTTCACCCTTTACATGAAGTATTTTGGGGAGTGGGCAAAAGTGGATGAATTATCTATAAAGTTTGTTGTATTAGCCTATGCCTGTTGTACTTTGAGGGACAGTAGTTTTGATTTATAACTGGGGGGATTTAGAATGTAGAGTGTGGGGACTTTCCTTATGAGATGAGCTATGTAGAGGTCTCTGGTCAGTTGATGGAGATGCTGGCTGTGTATGGTCCTGGATGGGATCCTCTTTAACAAAGAACCTACTAAACTGGATTCTGTTGGAGTCTTCTTTAGAACAGGCCTCTTCTCACTATTAAGATTCACCATAATGTCAGTGACACACAACCATATTTAAAAAAAACATCCACTCCAGACATCATATGTCTCAAACACAGGCTGAAGCTCATCGGGATCGGATTATCCAGCATCTACCTAAAGCTTAACCCAAGCAAGACAGAATTCCTGTTTTTCATTAGGAACAAGCAACAAGTAGAAGGTCTAAGCTGCCTCTATGACATGAACCTGGATACGTTTGAACCCTAAGTTTCAATAAATGTAAAGTAACTTGTTGTCAACATCAGGACAGTTCGCACTCTACGGGCGACTAGAATGCAAAAACCTAACAATTTCAAGCTAACATAATTTATGCATTGTGCTGATATGATGTTGCTTAACCTTTTGCATTGCAGAGTTTAATCTTGAAGACTTATGTTCAGCATGCATATAAATATTGTTCACATGCAATGTATTGCTGCAGGCTTTCAGAGTGTGTCAGGGTGTGGTCCCTTTCCAGGGCCTTCTAGAAGCCTTCCCTGCAGCATGACTGGGTGTGGTTTGTGGGCTGGGCCAAGACTCTATATAAGGGAGCCAGCCCAGCTCCACGTGCTCACTATTTAGAGGTCCCGGTGCAGAGCAGCAGCAACTTCCTGAGCTCCTGTTCCGGTGGCCTACTTTGATCCTCCAGGCCTTGCCCTTTTCACTTAGTGGGTGATCCTTGATCAGGGCGGTAAGACGGAGTTCGCGCTGGGCCCCCGATCCCGTTATCGAAGACTTTTGAGTTCTTGGCCCTAATTTTGCATGATAAACAATTTTACTCTTGTGCGTGTGAATGTGCGCTTGGTCGTTTCATGGCATTTACATGCTGATACTCGAATCGACAAGACGCACAATTCTTTGCTTGTGTGTTAACTTTTGATATTCATTGTGCGCTACCATTTTATGGCATTTGCAAGGTAGCATTCGAATCGGCAAGACGCGCAATTCTTTTCTCGTGCTTAATTCATGTTATTCATTATGCGCTACCATTCCTTGGCATTTACAAGGTAGCATTTGAATCGGCAAGACACGCGATTCGTTTTTTCGTGCTGTAACCCTTGATATTCATTGTGCGCTACCATTCCTTGGCAGTTACATGGTGGCATTCAAATCGACAAGACGCGCAATTCTTTTCTCGTGTTTTAACCCTTGATATTCATTGTGCACTACCATTTCTTGGCAGTTACATGGGGGCATACGAATCAGCAAGACGTGCGATTCTTTATTCGTGCTTTAATCCTTGATATTCATTGTGCGCTACCATTTCTTGGCAGTTACATGGTGGCATTCGAATCGGCAAGACGCGCGATTCTTTTCTCGTGCTTTAACCCTTGATGTTCATTGTGCAATACCATTTCTTGGCAGTTAGATGGTGGCATTCGAATCAGCAAGACGCGCGATTCCTTTTCTGTGTGTAATTTATGTTATTCATTGTACACTACCATTCCCTGACATTCATATGGTGACATTTGAATCGGCAAGTCGCTCAATTCCTTTTCTGTGTTTAAAATCACAGTGTTCATTATGTGCTACCATTTTAAGGCATTTACTTGGTGTCTTTCGAGTTGGCAAGAAGCGTGATTTATTTCTCAAGTCTAATTTGTGTTATTCATGGTGCACAATCATTCTATGGTATTCACAACCTATGTAAAAATCTGCAATGTGCGCAATTCATGTTCCGCCAATTTTGAGAGAACAAAAAAGCTAGAGTTCTAGATGTAATGTTATGTGTACATAATATGTTTCTCAAACACGATTCATATGATGGTTTAGAAATCATTCAGATTATTTCCTGATCCTCATGTAAAAGATAATACTTCAATTTGAAAGTTGCATTTAACCTTTCTTGATTCCCTCACAGGTATTCAGTCATCTTGAAGCCTAGTCATTTTAAGTCTATGCTTGGATTGTCCATGTTTTCAGAATGACAATACTTAGAGTCATAGCCTAGTATTGATTCATATGATATAATCTTGATATTGTGTGTTAACCTTTTGGTTCCTACAGGTCTCCTTCTCAGCTGTGCCCTTCCTATTCCCCTTTTCCCTGCTTGGACTCTTTTAGACTCTGTGACAATTCTAATCAGAGTATTGGAGCTGTCTTGTGGTGGAAGTGTTGGGAACGTGCACAGGCCCCAAGGATCTGGTGACTCTGACACTTGTACTCACACTGGATCCTGATCTCGCTCTTACAAAATAAATTCCCAAGAAAAAAATAGGGTGGCCTGGTGTAAGCTTTCTCTACTAAATAAAGAGAAATTGTTGGTCCCAGAAAGCAATTGCTGTTCAATCCATAGCTCCTGTGCCACTGGATGTTATTATCATCATGCTCCATGGCCTCACAGACTTCACACTGGCCCCAACAAAGGCATCCTGCATGCCACAGTACTCCTTGTTAAGGGCCTGAGTATGACAAGAACACCTCCACCCTGATGGAACTGCCCACACCGTTTTCAAAACCACTTGCTATATCTAAAGAGAAACCACAAATGATTCTGGTCGACAAGTTCACCAACTCTGGTGGTTGTTGGTTCTCCCGTAGCCAGGACACCATCAGACTGGAGACCAAGAAACATAATAAAGAAAATCACAAGGCAACAGGCCTTCTCCATCTATGTACCAAGGATATGGACATCCTTATATCCATCAGGACTTCCCCGACCCTGGTTCAATTCATGAAAGTCCTGAAAAGACTTCTCCGTAGAGAAGACTACATCATGATGCAGCAACAGTCCATCTTTGGTCATGAAAAACAACTACCTCAACAATCACACGTTGACTACGTCATAGCCTTGGAGCATGTACACACCTGCTCTGCCGTCTGGCTAGGCTTGAATTATATAAGTACCACATACATACATACATGCATACATGCACACATACATACACACACACACATTCATACAAACATACATACAAACAGCATGCATTTCCTAACACAGCCACGTAACCACCAATCAAAATTCTGCTGTGTCAGAAAGTAAATACATCAAAGAGCACACACGAGCAGTGAATTACAAGTTACATGTCATATTATTTCTGCAGTCTAACTAAAGGCCTACTTGATGAGCCACCAATGGCAGCTCTTGGGAACACATATGGGGTAATGCGCTCATCCACAAAATATGGCCAGAGCATCCATGTAATGGCAACCGATGACAACACATGTAGCCAATTATTGAAGGGGCTGACCCAAAGTCCACTCGCTCGCTCTTTGTGCTTTTTATCACAGGCGCTGCATGAGTGCTCCGGTACCCCCATAATAGCCATGCTGGAGTTCAGAAGATGACTGAGTAATAAAGATGCTTTTACATTTTGTTTTTATCTTTTTGCATTAACCATGCGTTCAATGACCGAGGTCAAGCATCAGGCTACGTCTTCTGATAAATTGACTTTTATTCTTTTAACCTGATGATTGGTGTCTACTCTTTCTTTGACTTCAAATTTAGAGAATCTTTTAAAGTGAACTATGTGAGAATCTTGCTGGGGTACAGGGAGTGTGAAAGGAAAGGCTGTATGATGTCACTTTTTGGAACACACAATGAGATTTACCTGTAAATGAACTGGATGAATATTTCAAACTATATTAGCAGTTAGGTGCTTATGTTTGTAATTCTGAAGTGTGACGGAAGCAAAGAGTTTTAAAGGATTAAAACAAATCAAAACACATTACTTGGTGATGCACAAATGGCAAATATTTCCTGAAACCTGATTTCCCCACATCGTTTCTGCACTATATAGGTTTATCAGTAAACCTGCATGTTAGGGCACATTTTGTGGCCGTTTAAACTGAAAATGTGTTGTTTGTAAATGATGGCGTGCTACTACCCTATGCTTTAGTAATACATTTGCAACAGAGTACTCTGAAATGACCCAGGGGCTACATACCACACCCGTACCTCTCTCCCCAGAATGGTACTGGCTCATGTGTACTTGTTCTCTGTGTGATGCTTGGATCTGTCATAACCCCTATGTGTTCAGTGATGTAACATTGATAGCAGCAACACATCCAGGACCAAGAACCCTACTGGACACTGGGGAAAACATGCACAAAATAGTTGTGGAGACATGTGGAAAAGTGGGCTGCTGGGTCGAATAGTAACCCCTCTATTCAGATGGGCTTCCAACCTGGGGATTTGAAAGTTGATCAATCTTTGTATAGTGGGAAAGTACACATGGAGATTTAAAGACATTGTATGCTGGGCTGCTAGTGTTCCAGTCCAGGGAGGACCAGGACTGGCAGCTCGGACTGGACTGTACTCGCGGGGCGCAGGGTCAAGACTGATATGCATATGTCTGGGTCCGAACTGAGGTGACATGGTGGGCAAAAACCTATGAATTGGGATGTGGTCCTGAACAACTGGCAGTAGCTGAGACTATTTCAAGCATTCCATCCATCACCATGTTGCTTTTTTTAGGTCAAGCCGATGATCCTTTTAATAGGTCAATGATGTGAGACGCAGGAGGCTGGAAGCGCCAGGATTGTTATGGTCGCTTACATTTATAATTTTTCCTCATGAAACCATCATGGTGGTAGCGATGTCCATGGAGAAAATTACTATCATGTCATTTAATACTGGGCGGCAAACAGGCTTGCAGGATGCGGTGATGCAAAAGGGGATGCGGGATGCAAGTATGCAGGAATACAGGGATGCAGGGATGCAGGGAAGCGGGGATGCAGGGATGCAGGGATGTGGGGATGCAGGGATGCAAGGATGCAGGGATATGGGGATACAGGGATGCAGGGATGCAAGGATGCAGGGATACAGGGATGCGGGATGCAGGGATGCAAGGATGCAGGGATGCAGGGATGCAGGGATGCAGGGATACAGGGATGTGGGGAAGCAGAAGGGGATGCAGGGATGCAAGGAAGCAGGGATGCAGGGATACGGGGATACAGGGATGCAGGGATGCAAGGATGCAGGGATACGGGGATGCAGGGATGCTCTCTGGTCCTCCTGCTGTTTATCTTCGAAGTACCAGATTTCCATGCACAGAGAGGGAGGGAACAGGTTGACTTGTCAAGGTTATACAGACTAGAGGAGAAATAGTTACGTTTTGCTGATCAAACTGTTTTATTTGGCTGTGTGCCATGAGGCCCATAAGACATTCTTAGAGCCGCTAACATGTCTTTCTAGAACAGGAAATAAAATGTAAATCTGGAGCAGGCAGAGGCGGTTTGCTTTGGCAAGGAGCGACCATCCTATAAATGGAGTTCAGACAGACGGAGCAGAAAGTACCAATGCCAATGTGCCAGTGAGGATGGGCATCCATTGTCAACACTTTCAAGTGAGAGCTGCCAGACAGGATACCCCAAGAGGGCACCAACATGAAGTAAAAAAGCCCTGGAAATGTCTCTTGGTGCTTCATCCTAGCCTTGGAAATGAGGTATCTGAGTGCACTGAAACCCTCAATACAAAGTGTGAGAAAGGCAGTTTCTGAGGGTTAAAAGGCCCTCAGAGTTTACTGGGCCCCAATTGTATCAATGGGCACTTTTACTTCTGTGTTGTGGCAGACCCCATACTGGGTGAACCTTCAACCTGGAAACTGAGGGCCTGGTTTAGAGTCTGGCAAACAGGTTGCTCTATCACAAACATGATGGATATCCAATCTGCCTGACTACAGGTGCCATAGGATGTAATGCACCTGTAGTAAGTCAGACAGAATTTAAAACAGGAAATAAACAAAAAATCAACAAAGACCTAATGCTTTGACATGTTATTTTCATTATGTTATTATCCAGCCATGACATGGCTTTTCACTTAACAGAAGAAAGTCCTACTGCCTTTGGCATAGCCTGACGTTTTTCCCTAGAGATACAAACTACATTTTAGGCAGATCAAAAATAGTATCTTAAGTTCTCTCCCTAGAGTGACCAAACACAAAACTAGCCAGACCCACTTTAACAATATTGGCCTCATTAGGAGGTCTCCAGATTCCTATGTGTCAACTCCATTGTCCGAAAGTTACTAGTACTGGGGGACTACCAGTATTAACCTAACTACACAGCAATAGACCACTGTATTCAGAGGAATGTATATGTGTGTATATGGTATTTCTACAGTTCAAACCTAGCCAAGAGGTAGCAGAGTACTGTACATGGTCAAAGACAGGCATAAAATCAACGGGTAATGTGAGAGGAAGCTGAGCTCTGGATGCTTAATACATAGGGATGTAGTCTTCTTTAAAGAGGTGGGAATTCAACTCTTTACTAAATTGGAGCAGCACTGGGGTGGTCCTGATTGATGTATATGATTTTTTCTCAGGTTCCGTGCATAGAAAAGGCCTGTTCTGTTTTTTTCTTCTTTTTTAAAATAATTTTCAGTCTGCAGTCTGATGGTGTCCTGGCTAAGGGTGTACAGAGAACCACCAGAGATGGTGAACTTGTCTGCAAGATAAGCGGTGATGCTGATCAGGATAGCTTGGCAAATGAGGCAGCCAGGGGTGGCTCCTCCGCTATGGCGGAGGGGCGTGGCCCCCCCTCCCCTGTCAGAGCTGCAAAACCTTTACCATAAAACAATAATAAACTATGTTTATTATTGTTTTATAGAAAAAGGGGCAGGGCCATGGGTCTGTGAAAGGGAGAAGGGGGAGTGCACAGCACTTCCTCTCAGTACGCATGTATATTTGGCCATGTGTCTCAGGCCTGCCAAACACACATGCGCACTGGGCTCTCTCCAACCCAGCAACGCAGGCACTTTGTTGCTGGGTTGGAGACAGCAGGCAGAGACTTCCACTCTGCCACGGAGCGCCCTGGCTGGGTGCTCCTTCCAATCCTAATGCTGCTTTGTTGCTGCCAGCAGCATGAAAGCAGCGTTAGGATTGGACGCAGGGGAGGCTGGGAGGGGATGGGAGCGGCGAGGCATGGCTCAAAAAGGTACGTTTTTTAAATCCTATCATTTATTTATTTTTTCGTTGTGTTACCCCCCGCCACACTTCCCCGCCCCTTTTTCCTCCTCCGAGCTGCCACTGGATGCAGCTAGTTTCTAAGATGGTGCGGGCCGGCATAGGAGCCAACGGAGTTCCGTCAGCATGGGGGCGACGGGGTTATGTTTTTTCAGGTCCTCGATGAGACAAGCTGCAGCTTGTATGATGGCCCTAAGGTTTGCCAGTGTGGAGTCTAGAAGGCCATGGAGAACAGCATTATCACCATCCAGATGCAGAATTAAGAGGTGTTGAAGAGAGGTTGTGAAGTCACTTTCTGGAGAAAACAATTTGACTTTCTTTAGAAGAAAGAACCTGCGCCAGGCCATCTTTTTTTTCTTGAAAATGTGTTCCTTGAGGGCCAGGTTGCTGTCCAGGGTGGATCCAGGTGGCTTGGCATTCTGTTATAGTTGGGGTCGAAGAATCACGTCACTCAGCCATACTTATACTGTATCTTGTTTGTTGTTCTTGGCAAATACCAGGAATGATGTCTTTGTTGGGTTGAGCTTCAGGTAGATGCTGGACACCCAGGTCTGAATGACGTGCAGGCTGTGTTTGAAGCTTTGGATGTCTGAAGTAGAGAAGACTTTCAAGTAGAGTTGTGCACCATCGATGTATCTGTGGATGGAGCACGAAGCAGCTCCATGTTTAGGTTGAAGATGACAGGAGACAGTCTGAGTCTCTAGGGAATCAACAAGTAATAGAAATCCTTTGTGGCCTGAACATGCCAATATGAACAAGCTGGGGTCAGCTGGAGAGGTAGGAGATGTCCTCTTGATCACAGATAAAGATGACTTCTGCCTCCTATAATTGCCGATAAGTCTCATTCAAGATCCCAGTGTGCACCTGGGGATGGGACGGTCAACTCTGTTGAAGGCAACTGAGACGTCCAGCAATTATAGAAGGCAGAAGTCATCGTTATCTGTGATCAGGAGGATATCACCTACAATGTGTAAAGGAATGGTCTCTGTTCTGTAGCATAACCGGAAGCCAGACTGCTAGGCGGGTGGTGGATGAGGGCCTAGTGCACCCCATTGCCCATTTTTCTTGCTTGAAATAAGGTGCAAAGCACTCTTGCTAAGCACTAGTTATGCAAGCCCATAGGGGATAGAAATGTGATGAGTAGGAGGCCAGCCCATTTTCCGATCTGGTGGTGGCATCAGTGTGTAAATACAAATGTAGCACTGAAGGCTGGAGGGGGCAAACAGAGCAAAGATGAGGCAAGAGGCAATGTGTGGCTGAAAGGGCAGAAGTTGTGTAAGTAACAAGAAATCAGTGTGGTCAATCAATCAATCAGTGCTTGTAAAGCGCAGCTACTCACCCGCTAGGGTCACAAGGCGCTGGGGGGAGAGAGGGGTGTAGCGTATACCAGAGGTGGATTAAAAAAGCCATGTCTTCAGTTCCTTTGTGAAGATGGGTTGGGAGGTGGTTTGTCTGATGTGGATGGGTAGGGCATGCCAGGCGGTGGCTGCGCAGTAGGAGAAGGAGCGCCCTCCTGTTCTGGTTTTCCTGATGCGGGGTACTTCTGCGACAGAGAGCTGGGCTGAGCGTAGGGTCCGGTGTGGTACTTGGAAGTTAAGTCGCTGGTTAAGGAAGGCAGGTCCGGTGTTGGGGAGGGCTCTGTGTGCGTAGGTGAGGATTTTTAAGGTGATTCTTTACTCTATGGAGAGCCAGTGCAGCGTGCGTAGGTGTTGTGAGATGTGGCATTGTCAGGCTGGGTCGAGGATCAATCTGGCGGCAGAGTTCTGGATGTTTTGCAATTTGAGGGTGAGTTTTTTGTTGATTCCGGCGTAAAGTGTGTTGCCGTAGTCCAGTCTGCTGGTGATGAGGGTGTGTGTGACGGTCTTTCTATGCTCAAGGGGGATCCATTTGAAGGTCCTACGTAGGAGGTGGAGGGTGTGGAAGCAGGTGGAGGTGACTGAGTAGATCTGATGGATCATGCTGAGATCAGGGTCCAGGATCCAGAAAAAACAGGGCTTTGATAATATTAAACATACATGCATGTGTCAGTGCATTTTATGTTATCTCCCAAGTCACTTTAAAAACAAAATTAATAGCTAGTAAACTAGTATTCACTTTATCAGCTTTGGAAGGATGAAAGGCTGAGTGAACCTGCTGGAATTTAAAGGTGTTGCAATTAAGGTTCACACTTATCTCTGATTTAGTCCCCTGAGCTACATAACTGGTTGAACAGGCAGTCAGTGCGCTGGAAACAGGGCAGGCAGTTTGCAGGAGAAGGAGCAGGTGATGTGTGGCTTATGGGCCAGGCCATGAATGGGGTGAGCACACGCAGATCATTGTTAACAGGCCTTGCAGTGAAAGCAAGCAGTGTGCATGAGTCAGGAAGCAAGCATTGCACTAGGTGGCAACTGACACCAGGAAATGCTTTCAATCTCTAATGCTGCCCTCAGTCCAAGTTTCAGCAAAAGTTTCTCAGCACACTAAGGGGCTCATTCTGAGCCCGGCGGGCGGCGGGAGCCGCCCGCCTGGAGGGAGCCGCCAAATGACCGCACTGCGGTCAAAAGACCGCGGCGGCCATTCAGACATTTCCTCTGGGCCGGCGGGCGCTCTCCAAAAGAGCTCCCGCCGGCCCAGAGGAAATGCCCCTGCAACGAGGATGCCGGCTCAGAATTGAGCTGGCGTAGTTGCAGGGGTGCGACGGGTGCAGTTTGCACCCGTCGCGTATTTCAGTGTCTGCATTGCATTGCAGAAATACACAGTGGGGCCCTCTTACGGGGGCCCCTGCAGTGCCCATGCCATTGGCATGGGCACTGCAGGGGCCCCCAGGGGCCCCGCGGCACGCCCTACCGCCATCCTGTTCCGGTGGATTGCTATTTCTCTCTATTAAAGCTTACAGATAGGTAATTTCTTACTTGAAATGTCACAGATTACCTTTGTTAAGAAGGATTTTTTTTACTGCCTCTGACAAACACTAAAGGGAGAAGATTTGCACTGTAATATTTTTTTCTAGAATCCCTTCTCTGCAGTCAGCTAGGATCTTGCAATATAAATTCATTAAATAATACATACATTCCTACATAAAAATATATATTCATGTTTATATATATTAAATTACTGATCTCACAGATACATTGTATACAGAAAGCAATTTTTATTTTATTTTTGCATCACATGAGGTAGTTTTGAAACATTTCAGTAAGGACTCAAATGCAGAATGCAAAATGCAAGCCAGATTTTTTGGATTCCCCCGAGCAGCGGGAAGTCGGCGGGAGACCGCCGACTTTCCGCTTCTGACCGCGGCTGAACCGCCGCGGTCAGAATGCTCGTGGGAGCACCGCCAGCCTGTTGGCGGTGCTCCCGTGGTCGGTGGCCCTGGCGGCCACCGGCCGCCAGGGTCAGAATGACCCCCTAAGTGCGTTTGTAGAAGTTTGAACATTCCCATATATGTTGGTTATCTAATTTCCATTTTTTTAGGTGACCAGAATCCTTTGAACATTCAAGTAATTTTTTTCAAAATAAAATCCTCAGACCCCAAGGATCTTCATTAATGAGCATCAAAGATAGGACTGGACGGGCCCAGATGGCAGCTCACCTGACAGCTGACTGCCAGCCAGATCCTAAGATCCAAATGTGAGATTTTTAACTGCAGCAGCCCTGAAACTAACATGGCTGTGCCAAGACACTCGCTCGCCAAAAACTCATCCTCAAGGATTTCAAATATTTGTACCTAAACTAATGTTACCTCGGTGTGTTGTACCTTTATTTTTCCTCGTTGCATTCCCTACTCCAGAGTGTGTAGTGCACACCCAGCGGAGGATACTGGATCCGGAAGCCATGCTTTTAGGTCCCCTTTCTATAGCCACACAGGTATTCTCCGTCAAACAAGTTATGTGTGAAGACATAAGGGCCACGTCACGCATACCGTTGATTTTCCTTGTTTGCTTCTCTCTGCAGGCGGTGTCCTGCCTGCACTTGTAAGGTGGATTTGAGATCCCCTTGCAGGAGCGTGCAGTGAGTGACCTCACCCACCTGCAAGGGGATGTCTGAGGGGTCCATAGGACCCCCATTCCACTCTCCTGAGGGCTGACCCCAGGGGGTGCACTGACAGCTTCTTTGGCTCTTCGCCTGAGTCGATAATATGGCGCGAGAGCAGAGGCAAAGGGATTACCTCATGAGCAGGGGGGCACGCCCCCATGCTAATGAAGGAACACCCTTTGGTGATACACCTGGTGCTATAGGTGTGCCAGGCCTATCTGTTTTACAGTAGGGGTGGCACAAGCATCTGCGGCCCCTTCTGTAATACCAAAGTGCCCCATGGGCGTGCAAAGTGGCCGCACATGCCCAATGACCCCATGGGCAATTCTGTAATACACCTCAAGATGTCCATCGCAAACTGGGAAGGCCTTCATGCCATTACAGCTACATCTTACTGTTGTTGGTCAGAAACACGGACGCACCTGCAGGCAGTCAGCCACCACTGGCTTTCATCAGCTTTATAATTACCAAAGTCTCAGGCGAAAACTTTTTAGTAATTTGTTTCCAGTTTCATGTAAATAGCAGTGTACACTTCCTAGGGAATATCCTAATCCGAGATCCAAGGACAGGCTTGGCTGGTGCCTATGTACCCCCACATGCAGCCTGCTAGTGAGCTTGAGACCTGGGGACACCTCAAACAAGCCTTCCTGCTCAGCCATGGCCAATCCTGGGTCTGGGGGGACAGCAGAGGGCTGGCGGATGGAGAGGGGACAGGGTGTCTTCATGGAAGCCTACAGCTCTGCCTGAGCCCCATGAGACTGATACACCATCCCAGCAGCTCTGTGAACAGAGAGAGAAGAGCAGGCCAGAAAACATGGGAAGGGTCAGAGACAGGAAGAGAGATCAGACAGAGGGACTGAAAGAGGCAGGGAGAAAGGAGAACGAGACACACCAAGAGAAGGAGAGACAGTCAGAGAGAAATACAGAACGAATGTAAAACATCAGCAGAGAAATAAAGAGCGAGCGTGGTAGGGATGCTGAGTGAAAAAAGAAAGCGTGAATGAGAGAGGGAAAGGCAGAGACAGTGAGACTGACAGAAGAGTGAGAAGACGGATAGGACGGCAGATAAAAATGCAAAAGACTGAGAACCTGAAGCGAATAAGAGAAAACAAGAAGGAAGCACATAGCGAATGGGGAGGCAGTCAGAGGATCACACATGGAGACAAAGGCTGAGAGAGGCTTCAACCAAACCGGTGGGGAGAGGACCGAGGTTCACGAAGGCTGAAGCCACTGAGGGATGTTTTGTGGGGATCAGCACAGGTTGCCTCTGTCACTCTCTTCCACGCCCTGGGATATATATACTGCAGCAGGCAGAGCAGGGGTATATAGACAGAAAGAGAGATTCATGCAACGTTTGGTTCCCTGTCCGGCCTCGAGCTTGGGGCACTTCGGATCCCCCCCATCAGTTGTTATTTACTGAAGACAGACCCTTGGATACAAAGCTCCCTCCTTCGATTTGCAGCAGGCCATCATACTTTCACAGCCACTCAAAGTTAAACCCCAAACCAACAGAACTAGGGCTACCTTAAGACATTGCAGGCAGGAGACTTATTGCATCACCACAAATGACCAGAAGATGGTGCCAGATTGCAACAATGGGCTTCTAAATTTGCCCTCTTGAAAGTGAAACAGAAGTGCCCAGATGGCAAAATAACAATTTGTCTGGGTATGACCATCCCTCAGGTTGAAGAGGTTTGCGCTCAGGAATGCGTTTTTATAATATTTTTGTTACTAGTGATCCTGAGAGAAATTTGAGCAATTTCCTCGGTGGATCCCAGGTTCAATTCCTACAAATGACACAAAGTGATATTATGCACTACTTTTTCAGCATGAAATGCATCCTTTCATCCATTTTGGACACAAGGATGTTTTATTGAGACACAACAGCAGCAACAAAGGGCACGTGACGCGAACAACAGCCACTCATGTTCAGTCAATTCGCATTTCCCTCGCTGCCACCTTAAGATGTCACCCAAGCAAGTCTCAATTAAGGTACCTGGTGTAATGGCGTAATATCAGGAGCATGTCATGCATTTCAAGTAATATGTGTAATGCAAATGATAGACATTGCGCCAGATTAGACCTCATAAACAGAAGTTCCCCTGCGCTTATTCTGATTCAGATGCCTGTGAGTCAATCAATCAATCAATCAGAGTATCTGTAGAGCACACTACTCACCTGTGAGGGTCTCAAGGCGCTGAGTGAGTCTCTGGTCGTTATTCCGTGAGCGCTTTGACTCTTTAAGCTAGTTCCTTTGATTTGTTTCGAAGAGAGGTTTCATGCATAGGGTGGGTCAGTGCCACATAAACCGCATACGCGTCAGTCATCAACAAAGCAGAAGAACAAAAAGTCACTCGGCACATGCAGCTGAGAAAAACAACCAATACTGACTCCCCTAGAATCTCCACCTCTCTTCCACCCTTCAGGTTTTGGAGGCTTCTCGTGGCATAGCTTTTCCTTTGGAGAAATCCCTTCTCCTGCACCCCCCCCCCCAAGCTGGGGAGGGCGCTCTGCTCCCCTTTCTATCCTCAAAGGGGATTTATTCCAGCCCTTTGTAGGAGCAAATCTACGACCTTTCCCATGGTTGTAAAGGGCGGAGAGGGGATTGTGCTTTTCCAAATCTCACAATTTGTAGGCAATCACAAGCTCACGAGACAAAGGATGCTAGTCTGTGCCCCCTTTACCCCTTGTGTGAGATTAAAGCTGCGTCATCACGTTCAATTGTGCAGGTGTAGAAGCCACCATCAGTGCATGCTTCATTTATTGGCTATGACTTGGCAGTGTCTTTTGTGTGGCTCTGGGCCTTTTGATGATTTCAGTGGACCGAAAAACCTGTTTGCCAAAATCCCGGTGGGAGGTTGCCGCCATTGTGGCTGCCTCCCCTCTGGCCCATCAAAAGTTTCCCGCTGGGTCAGCGGGTGGAAAACACAGTTTCCACCCACCAACCTACTGGGAAATGGCCTACAGCATTGTCTCCGGCTCGTCATAGAGCCGGCGGCAATGATGTAGTGTGCAGGGTGCACCAGCACCCATCGCAATGTTCACTTCAAAGCAGACAGTGAACATTGCAATGGTGCTGGCCAGGGGGCCCCTGCACTGCCCATGCCGAGTGCATGGGCAGTGCAGGGGCCCTCCTGGGGTCACCTGCACCTGTTCTCCGCCAGCCTTTTTATGGCGGTATTATCAACATGAAACCGCTGGCGGAGAATGAAGTTGTAATCCCGAGGGAAGCACTGCCCTGGCGGATTAGAACCGCCATGACTGCTAGACCGCCGGGACAACTAATCCTGGCGGTGCTGGCGGTCCAACCTCAGTGCAACCTCCAGAGTTGTAATATTGCACCTGGACCGCCGCATCTGCCGTGGTCCGAGGACCGCCATGAGACCGCCAGGTTCGTAATGAGGCCCTTTGTCTGTTGCACTGGTAACATCTGCATAGGAGGTTAACTGTCGAGGGTGTGAATTCTTATTTAATTTTGCTCACCATAAGCAGCAACGTCAACCTATAGATGCTGTAAGGTGTGTATGACATGAAAGAAGCTTTCCATGCGTTACTTTAATATGACCAATGGACATCTGACATTGCAATGTGTAACATGTTAGAATCCATGTATGTGACTGGGGTGTGCAGTGACTGAAGCACTGCTGATGCACTGCAAGGGCTGTGGTCCTGCAGATGCACTTGGTCTGTGAACTAGATATTGCAATTTGTGACTTTGTCATGTTGAAGGTTAATGCTAACTTTTTATGTCACCTTTTTACTCTGCTCCTGTGATCAAATGGAGAGACTGTGGCACTGTTCCTTGCAGCCTGGCTTTAACACCCATGTACCATGCACAAATCGGTGCATTACTCCCCAGTGTGACCCACGTCATGGAAGGATGTTTGCATGGCCATGTGTTCTTAAACGCAGGTTACCGACACCTGGGGACCCTTCAGATTCCCTCTATATGACCATCATCAGGAAGAACCTCAAGACGTGGCTCTCCAGATGTGCCCCCGCAGCACCTTGAGACCCTCACGGGTGAGTACCCATGCTTTACAAATATCGATTGATTGATATTGTCCATCACATCTCAGTACTGTTCTTGACATGAACTGTGTATTTCCTGGGGTTCTACATGTGGTGGGCATGGAACTGGGCACATGATGATGAAGGCACATGTAACAGTGAAGGAATTAAGTTATACCTGTGCATGGATGGACATTCAGGTCCAGCTTTGGTTCTTCTTCCATGTCCCCTATATCTGTGACTTCAGCTCCAAGCATCACTCCTGGTGCAGTTGTGGTGACATCTGCTAGTGGCATGAACTGTGTATTTCCTGGGGTTCTACATGTGGCAGGCCATGGGACTGGGCATGTGTGCACGTAACAGTGAAGGTATTAAGTTATACCTGTGCATGGATGGACATTCAGGTCCAGCTTTGGTTCCTCAGCCATGTCTGCTGTGTCTGTGACTTCAGCTCCAAGCATCACTCCTGGTGCAGTTGTGGTGACACCTGCTCCGCCCTTGCGGTGAGTCCTTACTGGCCCTGATTTCTTGCATGCAATGACTCTATTTTTCTCTCACTCCTCCTTTTCCTGCTGCTTCATGTCATGGTGTCATTTTAATTTCTTCAACAGTCCTTTTGGTAGATGCCACATAATTTCTTTCTTCTAGAATTCCCATACGCTGCAGATTTCTTTCCATGTGTAACTTTAGTCCTCACAGATGTTGTTTCTGTGTTTGTTGACTTAAGCAATAGGCATGTTGGCCTCTCTCGTCTTTTCCTTCCATCACTTCTGGTTCCTGGCTGTCAGGCGGCCTGGATCTCTCGGCTTTCAGACCGTGCCATGTCTCAGAGACGTTTTAAGGCATGGGCAAAGTGGGCTCTGGCCCAGGGCCCTACAGCCACCCCTGGGCTCTGTTCTGAAGAGACTTGCCCTTATGCCCTTGAATAATTCTTCACCAGACCGTTTTAAAGCACATTTTCCTTTCACTTGTTTTAATGCGTTTGGACCTGTGTCATGTGCACTGTCAGTGACGCGGCCAAAGAGCTGAAACTGGATCATAAATTCAAAGCTATTCCGAACAGGGGCCCCATAGTAGGTTTGGCCCAGGGCCCCTAAACCCTTAAGATGTCCCTGCCATATTTTCCCATCCCATCACTTCCCTGGATGTGGTGCCTGCCAGCAGGTTTACGCTGCGAGACAACAGTGTTTGTGTGTGTGTGTAATGTTTGCGTTGCATGCTGGGTAGTTTTGTTTGTGTATGTGTGTCTGCTGCAGTCATTGACATGCACCACACATCTGGACTGATAGAGGCTCCTGGTAGCACATGGTCTGCTGCCAATATCTCGGACAGTGATGTCTATAACCGGAAATGTGTTAGCTTTAGGCACTAAGGCTGCAGCGTTAGAGCATTTACCAGAAGCAGTAACTTGATCTTTGGATAGTTTTTAGGTTTGACGTGTACGACATTTGCATCGTGAACCGAAGAACGTGTTGTCCACTTGCCTTAAGTGGCTTCGGTTTAGCCTCGTTGAGCCGGTGGCTTCTTTTTCCAGAATCTTTCAAAATCGTCTGAAACCTTAAGCCATTGGCTTGAGAAGTTTCCTATCACATCTTGGAACGTTGCGTAGGAGTGTACAAGTTTCCCTGTTTTTCTAATGGCTATTGGATGTGTCCTTCCACCTCCACTGGAATGCATGAGGGACTATTTTACAGTCAGCGAGTAACCCAATATCTTTAAGAAGCAAACACAGACAAAGGCATCTAAAAAATAGATATCACAGAAAAAAGTTGCTTTTTTTCCTGTTGCATCCATTTATTTCCGACGCTTTGGAAAATCTAACAGTAAATGCTGCTAATGTCAAAGTGCCTGGCTTTGCCAGTGCTTTTATATGATGCTTGACAACCAGGGCATTGACTGCTGAGCATTGGAGCCTGCAAGAGCCCAGGACGTCTGATGAATGGCTGAAGATACTGAGCACCTTACATGCCCCTTTCAATGGCTGATGAGAAGAAGCCTTTTCTGAAAAGAGAAGAATGTGCCCTTCTCTGGTTCCTTTTTGTTGGTTTAACTCCTCTCCCAGGGTTTGACAGAAGCCTATTGAAGTGAACATGAAAAGGGGCCCCTGCTCAGTGCGGCCTGCTTGAATAGATCTATGCAAAACCATGGTACAAAGGCAGGTCTCAGGCGCTGCAGGTTCCATGCTCCCATTTAGCAATGGTGCCTCGCGACGCGAGTGGCGGGGTCAGGCGTTGATGTCGCTCGAAGAGAGCGCGAGCGACGGGCCAGCCCTTCAAAGCGCCTTCTTCATTAGAGAGCGTTTTAAGATGGATGCGAGAGACACAGGCCCAGCACTCAAAGGGATGATGACAGAAGCCGCCATGTGGCCTGCTGCACCTGAAGATTGTAGGCCTCTGGGAGCCCGATGGCTATAAGTGGCTCCACCACTGAACAGGTGTGTTAATGCGATGGGAGTGTGTGATGGATCTCGCTCCTGAAGCTCTGAGGTCCATTGCCCTTGTAACTGGCTGCACTGAGTGAGCTCTCAGAGCATCCAAGACATCGTCCAAGCTCTTCTACAGTACTGGAATTGCATTCATGCAGCAGTCACTACCTCTGACAAGACAATGAAGGGCTCTACGGTGGGTCGCATGCGAGTCCCGAGCCCTGGTTAATCCAGTGGATTCCTTAATACTGGTTAATCTTTATTATTGGTTATTGGGGTTAGCCTTGTGCTCTCAAGGAAGACATTCCATGCACTGACTCCAAGTTCTTTGTAGAAGATTAAACCAATGAGAGCTGAGTGGGATCATCAGTGTGAGCTTGTGGCAATGGCTGGTGACGTGACTACATGGACTACAAGAGATTCATCACTGTCGGGTTCCGTGGACGTGGTTTGAGGCTGTGGCCTGTAGCGGGAGGTGGGCACAATATGGAACAGTGCTGAGGGAGGCAGAAGCCTGCACTCAGACAGCAGGGATGCAGAGGATACAGGATGAGGTTAGAGACAGGATGGAGAGTGGAGGAGAGAGAACTCTCACTAGAGGAGGCAATCTGAGGGTGTGAAGCTGTAGAAAGAGACAGCCTTATCTGCAAGAGAGACAGCAGATTGTACTGTCTCATGTTTTGTATAGAGCTCACTATCTCCATGAAGACACGCGGGTAGCATCCCCCCCACCAAGATATGGAAATTATGTAGACAAACTCCTGCCCCACAAAGAACCAGAAATGTAAAGTTACACAAATCACTTCCTAGACATGTAAGGTAGAGAATATGAACACAATGAAGTGCTGAATAGGGTGCAGGGCGCTGGGTCATTCATGGAAGGAACACACACAAGGTAGTTGCCATTAATTTAAACATGGCCACCTTCAAATAAGGGGATATATGTAATCAGAAAGAAAACAAATTAAGTAATCAAAGTATTTAGCCATATGTGCCCTTTGCCAAGAGTTGTATAGTCTTTGACAAAGCACTGAATACCAAGAAAACCAGGCAATGAAAATGGTCTGCTTCATCTATTGCAATATGTAAAAATGATTCAGACAGTGAGTATCTTCTAAATTAAAATAAAAGATAACTATAGTTTAGACATATAGGGGGTTATTACAACTTTGGAGGAGGTGTTAATCCGTCCCAAAAGTGACGGTAAATTGACGGATATACCACCAGCCGTATTACGAGTCCATTATATCCTATGGAACTCATGATACGGCTGGTGGTATATCCATCACTTTTGAGACGGATTAACACCTCCTCCAAAGTTGTAATAACCCCCCTAGTCTGCCACAAAGATACAACCGGTAACACTTATAACTAACATTACTATTTGCTGCATATGTTCATTGTTGTTAAGGTAGGCGTGTGACATTTACATGTGTCTGCAATTGGACTTGGCAGGTTTTTTGTGCATTTTTGTGTTTGCTAAATGTTTCTTTCAGTTGTAATTACTTACCTACTAGAATTATGCTTTACCACCCTAGTGTTATTTACACAACAAAATACACATATTTGCGAGTGCTCAGCCTTGCTCTGCAGTGCATGGCTTTAGTAAGTGAAGAAATGTGCCTAAGTACTACTTATGTTGTCACTGGATGGTGCCACATGGACTGACCTGGGGAGTTATGAATATTTCAAGTCAATTTGTTGCCTCTGAAAGGCCAGTTTAACTGAAGTAGAGTTAGGCACATGTCAGCCCCTAATTGAACGACCCTACGTGTCCACTGTAATCCAGAGGATGCTGTTTTCTGAACCTACATATCTGTTGTAATCCAGAGGATGCTGTTTTGTGACTCATGTGTCAGCTGTAATCCAGAGGATGCTGTTTTGTGACTCCACCTGTCCGCTGTAATCCAGAGGATGCTGTTTTGTGACTCCACCTGTCTGCTGTAATCCAGAGGATGCTGTTTTGTGACCCTACGTGTCCGCTGTAATCCCAAGGATGCTGTTTTCTGACTGTACATGTCTTCTGTAATCTAGCGGATGCTATTTTGTGACCCTACGTGTCCGCTGTAATCCAAAGGATGCTATTTTGTAACTCTACATGTCCGCTGTAATCCAGCGGATGCTGTTTTGTGATCCAACGTGTCCGCTGTAATCCAAAGGATGCTGTTTTGTGAACCTACATATCTGCTGTAATCCAGAGGATGCTGTTTTGTGACCCTACGTGTCTGCTATAATCCAGAGGATGCTATTTTATGACTGTACATGTCTGCTGTAATCTAGAGGATGCTGTTTTGTGACTCCACATGTCTGCTGTAATCCAGAGGATGCTGTTTTGTGACTCCATCTGTCCGCTGTAATCCAGAGAATGCTGTTTTGTGCACCTACATACCTGCTGTAATCCAGAGGATGGTGTTCTGTGACTCTACATATCTGCTGTAATCCAGAGGATGCTGTTTTGTGACTCTATGTGTCCGCTGTAATCCAGAGGATGCTGTTTTGTGACTCCACCTGTCTGCTGTTATCCAGAGGATGCTGTTTTGTGACCCTACATGTCTGCTGTAATCCAGGGGATGCTGTTTTATGACTGTACATGTCTGATGTAATCCAGAGGATGCTGTTTTGTGACTCCACATATCTGCTGTAATCCAGAGGATGCTGTTTTGTGACTCCACCTGTCCGCTGTAATCCAGAGGATGCTGTTTAGTGACCCTACGTGTCTGCTGTAATCCTGAGGATGCTGTTTTGTGACCCTGTGTGTCTGCTGTAATCCAGAGGAGGCTGTTTTGTGACCCTACGTGTCCACTGTAATACAGAGGATGCTGTTTTGTGGCCCTACCTGTCCGCTGTAACCCAGAGGATGCTGTTTTGAGGCCCTACTTGTCTGCTGTAATCCAGAGGATGCTGTTTTGTGACCCTACACATTCCCTAATGCTGTTTTGGGACCCTACGTGTCCGCTGTAGTCCAGAGGATGCTGTTTTGTGACCCTACGTGTCTGCTGTAATCCAGGGGATGCTGTTTTGTGATCCCACATGTCCGCTGTGATCCAGAGGATGTTGTTTTGTGAGCCTACATGTCTGTTGTAATCCAGAGGATGCTGTTTTGTGACCCTACATGTCAGCTAATGCTGTTTTGGGACCCTGTGTGTCCGTTGTAATCCAGAGGATGCTGTTTTGTGACCCTATGTGTCTGCTGTAATCCAAAGGATGCTGTTTTGTGATCCTACACGTCTGCTGTAATCCAGAGGACGCTGTTTTGTGACCCTACATGTCTGCTAATGCTGTTTTGTAACTCTACGTGTCCGCTGTAATCCAGAGGATGCTGTTCTGTGACCCTACGTGTCGGCTGTAATCTGGGCCATGCTGCTCCGGGACTCGGCTTCTCAATCAAGACCATGCTGCTTTGTCATCTGTCATGACTTCATTGTTTATTTCAGTTGAGAGAGTTCTTAAATGTCCCAATATTTGTTTCTGCTGCAAGCTTTACTGGAGGTTTTACCAGGCACCTTGGGTGCTATGGTGTAAGCACTTCTGCAAGTTCGTTGCCCTTCAGTCTGGCAAGATGAGAAGAGCATGGGTGAGACTAACTCTGCCTTAGGCATGGCTGGTCACCTGTAGGTGAAGGGGCTTGGATTGAAGGGGTCACTCCAGTGGAGGGATCTGTGGCACAGAAGATGTTTAAAGAAGTTCATTGTCAGGCGGGCCTAGTCCTGAAGACAGGGGCAATGCGGTTGATGTCCTGTTGGCTGGAGATCATTTACACCGCAGAGGTTTGTTCTACCTGTAGCGCTTTGATACACTGTTTAGGGAGGGGCAGCCCTGGAGTCCAGCAGAGAATATGTTGGTACCAGAAGTCATGATGGAACATTCAACAGTGAGTCAGCAAGTATGAGGCAAAAACCCTGTGGTGCAGCGGTGGAGTGACAGCCAACGGTGAGTCAGCAAGCATGCTGTAAAAACCCCATGGCATAGCAGTGCAGCAACAGCCAGTAGTGAGTCAGCAAGAATGCTGGGAATACTAAGCAGTGCAGCAACAGTCAACAGTGAGTCAGCAAGCATGCTGGGAAAATCCTGCGGCACAGCAATGAAGAAACTGGCAACAGTGAGTCAGCAAGCATGCTGGGAAAACTAAGCAAGGCAGCAACAGCCAAGAGTGAGTCAGCAAGCATGCTGGGAAAACCCTGCGGCACAGCAATGAAGAAACTGGCAACAGTGAGTCAGCAAGCATGCTGGGAAAACTAAGCAAGGCAGCAACAGCCAAGAGTGAGTCAGCAAGCATGCTGGGAAAACCCTGCGGCACAGCAGCTCAGTATCACTGACCAGCAATCTCATCTTTTTCTGTTCCTTTCCCACCATTGTGCGCTTATCGCTGTGTTGAGATTGCTCCATTGAAAGCCCTTTGCTCGGCGACATAGTATGAGAATTGATCTAATCTCATTGTAGACATTCCAGACATCAAAGCAACTCGACAGGCAGTCAATGCCTCGCAGCTGCACAAAGGGCCTTGGTGGAGAATTAGCTGCCCCCTCTCTGGCCTCTTCTCATTTCATTCCACCACAAATCACCGTTGCGTTGATCAGGTTTTGATGACCTCATAAGCGCGGTAAGTAATACCAGCCGGAAGTGCATCATCTCTGATTACCATGCGCAGTGGGCGGAACCAGGACCTTCTGCAGGAACTAATGCATTGAAACAGGGTTGACCCGAGGATGGTGGTCTCTGTTACTGTTGGCAATAATTAAGGCTGCCAGTTTTCCGTTTTTACTGATTTTTACAGATAATAAAAACTGAAAACCATCAAATTATTTGAATGAATTTATTTTTAAACATGGAAATAAATGTAAAATATGTAATCTTGTTGGTGATTCTTAGTCCTGCCATTCATGGGTGCAGGTCAGTACATGTGCAGAATGACATGGAGGTCAATTAAAAAGAAGGGCGAGGTTTCATGAAGAACCTTTAAAGCACGTGTGTTTGAACTAACATGTTGATGTTTTATGTGACATTATTGTACATCAGAGACGCCTTTTCACATTGCTTCTTATAGATTCTAAGCCCAGAAGGCATCCAAGTGCATTTGTATCTCTAAAGGTGCAAATATACAAGCTGCAGCCTATTTCGTTCACAAAACATCAGTTAAGTAGGGATCACTACAGATGAAATGATGACACGTTACAAATGCATAAAAAATAAATACCATAAAACCAGGGAACCTAATTTTTTTTCTCTATGTCTTCTTCATCATTATAAACATTAGAAAACCAGTTCCAGTTCCATATCTGTACCGTACAACATACTTTTGCCTTTTTCATGACAATGCAATGCACAGGTATTATCATATAACATAATGCAATTGGCAATTGTAGTATTATAGCCATACATATCAGTTGGTCATGTGTGCTCATGCTTATCTTTCCCAAAATTTTAATTTTTGAACCCCTGAGCCACGTATATGTCTGATGTATCTAACAGAGAATAGAGTAACAGTATAACTAACTAATATTAACTAGGTGTGCATTCCGGGTGCCTTGGCATGAGCAGGGACAGGTGTTCCAATCTAGAGATGGGACAGTTCTCTATTCGTCGGGTGGGTGGGCTGGTTCTCCCTTGTTTAACGGTGTTTCACATGCCTATATCCAGCCTAATCACTCTGTCGGCCAAGTATTCTCTCAATTCCTTCTAGAACTGTTGCCCAGTCTGGGGGTCTGGATGGTGGGCCACCAAGTGCGTGTGTCATCTGTATTACTCATTGTTCTGCAAGTACTCCTGTGCGTAGGTCTGTTAGCCATCCCTTAATTGGTGGCGTGACACTACATTTCCAGCACATTGCTAATCTTCTTTTTGCAAGAACTAGCGCTAGGTCTAAGATCTTTGCTCTTTGGGGATCTCTGTGTTACTCCGACAATATAGTGTGCTATGTCAAGGTGAGTTCCCTATCCCGTGATCCTATTCAGTGTCTCAGTTACGGATTCCCAGAACTTGTTTACATGAGTTCATGTCCATACCATATGTAGGAAGTTGGCATTCCCGGTATGGCATCTCGGGCATTTGTCTTCCATAAACGGGTATATTTCCGCCAACCTTGTGGGGGTAAGGTAAGTGTGCTGTAAATAATTAAATTGTGTGTATTTGTAACGAGCATTCGTTGAGATAATCTTGGGACTAGGGGAGCTTGCTCTCATCGTGTATTTGTGAGCTCTCTTTGCAGCGCGGTTTCCCAATATGTCCAAAGCGCCCGAGGGGTTGTGTGTTGTCTACGTGCATCGCCTTGTATATATTTGTGATCACTTTTCTCTCTCTCCCATGTGTTACTAATGTCTGCAGCAGTGCAGATGTGTGTGGTTCTTCGTGTATGGTGCCCCAGTAGTGTGCGGCGTAGCAAGTTAGTGCTGCGTAAGTGAGGAAGGTGCCTGGTGATATGTCATAGTCATTTACTAAGCTATCAAATGGGACCAACATATGATCTGCAAAGATGTCTCCCCACTCCACTATTCCCGCATTCTCCCAGGCAGCTGCTGTTGGTTAGTACCACTTGTCTGCACAGCCCGGTAGGGCCCAAAGTGATAGCTGGGGTGCATACGGGTATTTTTGTCGTGTATTGTGCCTGTAGTTGATCCAGCACTTCTTAGCATTTTTCATTAGTGTATTGCTATCGCCTTCTGGTGCATCTGAGCCAGGCTTTATGATCCAGCTTAGGAGTCTGTTTGTGTCACCGTGTCTATATGTGTCGCTCAGTTCGTGTAAGTTCTGACCTGTTAGCCAGCGAATAGGCCACTGGAGGTGGGCCGCCGCATACTATTGTTCATAATTTGGTGCTCCCAGGCTGCCCTCTGATATAGATGCGTAAAGTTTGCTCAAAGGTACCTGGCTTCTTCCAGTACCCCAAATCAGTGCTATAAGAAGAGAGCGCATGTCAGCAAACCATTTATTTGGGAGGGACACAGGAAGGGTCGAAAAGTGATACAGCAGTCTCGGGAGAACCAGCATCTTGGCGACAGCCAGTCCACCCAGTGGGGACGGGGAGGGACGTCCAGAATTGTAGGGAAGATCTCGCTCCTGTCAGTACACTGCCGATATTTGCATCTATAAGATCTTTTTCCTCGTGGTATACGCTGACCCCCGGGTATTTGAAAGTGTTGCAGGACCAGGACAGTGAGGTAGTGGGTAATTGTTCTCGCTGGGTCGTGTCTAAGGGTGTGAGTGGGAACAGACAGTATTTCTCCCAATTTACTTTGAGACAGGACGCCCTGCCGAACTGCTGCAACAGTGTCATCAGATGGGGTACAACCCCAGCGGAGTTGCGCAGGTATATCAATGCATCATCTGCGTATGAGATGGCGTGCCAAGCCCCACCCATGTATAGTCCCCAGTCGGGTGCATGTTTCCGGAGGGCATGCACCAAGTAATGGCGACAGGGGGCAACCCTGTCGGGTACCTCGCCCAGTAGCAAAGGATTTTGAGATCAGGGTGCCCGTCCTCACCCACGCCAACGGCGCTTGATGTAAGAGGGTTATCCATCTCAAGAACTTAGGCCTGAAGCCCAACTTTTTTAGCACTTTTAACAAGTAATTCCATCTCAGAGTATCAAATGCTACCCATGCGCCTATCTCCCCGTGCGCACCCAGCTCATGAGAGAAAACAGCCACCGAAGGTTTAGGAAAGTGTTTCTGCCCGGTATGAATCCATTCTGGTCAGTATGAATGAGTCCTGTAATTATAGGTGTAAGTCTGTTTGCCAGCATGCGATCAAGCATCTTGTAGTCGGAGTTCCATAGTGATAGCGGCCTATATGACCCCATCAATAGGGGGTCTCTGCCCGGTTTGGGCAGGACCACCAATGTTGCTTCCCTCATGGACGCTGGCAAGATTCCCCTAGCGTATGCATCATTATATGTCGCTATCAGTTTAGGGGCTAAGGTTGTCTGGTATGTGGCGTAGAATTCAATCGGCCACCCGCCTGTACCTGGAGTCTTTCCCTGCGCCATACTTTTAATTGTGTCTTCTATCTCAGATAACTGCAGCGGAGACTCCAGTATTTCCCTGTCTGAAGGGGCCACGCATGGCATGCGCAAGGGGTCCAGAAACGTCTCTATTTAATCGTTTTCCATATCTGTCTCTGTGGCTGTATATAGTGCAGAATAGTACTCATAGAATGCTGCATTAATATCCTCCTGTGTGTTCAGCAATTGCCCGTTCCCACCCCGTAGTGCGGTAATTGGGGTTTGGGTGTTCTCCGACCACAAGAGCCAGGCCAGGAGTCTGCCCGCTTTATCGCCTTCTGCATGTTTACACGCTTGGTATTCCCTATAATTCAACTGGGCTAATCTATTGAGTGTTTTTTTGTGATCTATGCGTATGTTCTCTAGCGGTTTGGCTGCGGTGTTATCTATAGGTAAGAGCTGCTCGTAATATCGCATTTTGGTTTCCAGGTCTTGGAGGTCCTTGCGTAGGACCTGCTCTACCCCGAAATTTGTTTTTGTTTCGGGCGCATATCAGAAACTGTGTTTTCGGTGGCTTCTACATCATCCTTCAGTTTCTTATGATCTTCGCGCAGATGGCCCATGTCTATTTGTAAGGCATCGATCTTAGGTTCCAATGTGGTCTTAATATCCAACACTGCGTTTAGTATGTCTTTAAACTTTTGTGGTTGTTCTGCTAGTGTGATCGCCAACGAGGCTTCCTGGGAGCCTTTCCGTTCTACCAGCGTCGCCTCCCCCGCTCCCATACCGGTCAATCCAGGCTTGTCTGTTTTGGTGGGCCCATCTTTTGTTATTGTGAAGTTGGCCAGGGGGATTACGTTGATGTCTGTAGTGGCAGTAGAGGGTGAGCAGTGGGCACACGGCACAGTCTGCATATATTCAGATCACCCGACCATTTTGTTTGTACACCAGTCTGCTTTGCGGAGTTGTTACGCTGTAGTCTGCTCTCAGGGTGTCTCGGGGTGTCCTGTGTGCGCCACACGTGTGCCTGGGTGGGAACCCCGTGATCCCCTCCCAGTCGACCCCACCACTGCGAGCTGAGGTCCGGGCTCTCAGTTTTCCTCAAGTGAGGGTCGTTGCTGAAGATGCAACCCTCCAGCAAAGTGGTTGTCTGTGTGCTCCTCCGCCGCTCCTCCTACCAAGGTTCCTCCCGCTGGAACACCCGATCTCACCAATGAGTGCAATGAGGAGGGTAGGGGTAAGGAGGGGTCCTCCTCCTCGTCGCATCCGTTAGCACAGCTCCTGCTGGATAGTCTCCGGACCAGGACCTCTCGTCGAGGCCCTGGCCTCTCCCTGGGTAGCCTCCGCCGCCTCACATCTCTCGAGCCGGCTTGCTGCGTTCTGCCCACTCACCCGGTCGAACGCCACTTCCCTTCTGCAGTGCGCCTCGGTCTTTAGAACTTCACAAGCGCTTCTCCTGAAGCCAGGGTCTTCTATGTTACCCTTACCGGGAGGGGGATCCTCGTGCTCAGGCTCATCCGCAGCCCAATCTCAGAGCTGTCGGAGTATGGTGCGGGGCTCCTTACCGGCAAGTAGGCCCAAGTCTGTCCGTGCGGTTGCTCTTTCTTATGCACGCGCCCCACACTTGTCAGGCTGCTGCGTGGTGTTAGTAAGTATCTGGGCTCTTACGCCATTCGATTATTTGGTCTGGCTGTTGTATTTATTACAGGATCATTATCGGGCCTGGAGTGGAGACGAATGTAGGCGTTCGCTCTGGTTGCCATCTTGGCCCCGCCCCCAACCAGGCACCCTAAATATAATAGACCCAGGGCCTGATCTAGATTTCAGCACACAGGTTAGTCCGTTACAAACGTGACGGCTATCCCGTCCACCGTACAGCTAACTCCATAGGATATTATGGGATCGAAATACGGCGGAAGAGACATCTGTCACATTTGTGACAAAGTATTCCCCTCTACCAAAATCTAAATCAGGCCCCAAGTCTGAAGACCAATGGTCGGATGTGGAAGTCTCAATTGCGCTAAGACAATGATACCTGGTTCTCTGATGATGAGGCAGCCGGTACTCTGGTCACTGATAGAACAGCAGACCAGACTGCTCATGTCAGTCATCAAAGGAGGATCAGTGCCCAAAGTGTCCTCTAAACCATTGCTTTGGATTGGTCACCACAGTTTTGCAAACAAATTAAAAGTAGAGCATTATGCACAATTTTAGGAAAAATTATACAAAATTATGTTTAATTATGTGAAATGCAAAAATGTGTTACATTCGCATTTATTTTGGAAGCAGAAACACATTTTCATTAAAACTGTACAAAAATCACAAGTTCTGCAAACACCAGCTACTCGCGTTCTGGTAATTCGTGTTGTTCCTCTGCGCTCACACTAAATTTTTGCTGTGACCAGTGAATAATTACATGACGTGATATAATAATAGCATAATTTCAGGAATTGTGTGTAACAAGTGTAATGCCAAATTACCAAAATGACGCTAGAGTACTCCAGCATAACAGAAATGTTGCCCGGGGCTAGTTAAAAGTTATTTGTTTTGTGGATTAGGAAGGGGGATACTAGGAGGAAATACTCTTGAGGAAACATTAACTATAATGTTGTTCAGTAGTCATTCCTTGTACTAAATAAAAAATACAAAGTGTAAGAATTTGGGGGGATAGAGGAGCACCCCCAATAAAGTTTGTGGGCAAGAGCTGCAGTGCCAAGCTCCTGCTGAAGGCCCTTCTTCCCTCTCTGTTTAGGGTTGCTGCAGGTGTCCAGGCAGGAGCCTGCTTACAAAGCTTGCCACCTTTGGTTTCGCGACAATGGTCGTGGGGGACACAAGTGCCATTTGGGAATCCTTTGCCCCTAGTTTCCTGAGGGGGGTTTGTGTGGTTCATATCTTCTGTGTGTGATAGTAGCTTGCATTGCTTTATTTGTTCTCTGCTTGGGGGTTGCCTGCACTTCTGTTGGTTCCCTTCATCTGTGTGTGGGGGGGGGGTGAATGCACTGTTGATCCCTCAGTTGCATCTGTTCTGCATCTCAGGAGAGCTTGCATTGCTCTTCCTTTGATGAGAAAACTCTGTACTGATGTTTCATGCATTGTACTTGTGGTATGCCTGTGTGTCTCTCGTTCTGCTGCTTCCATTGCTTTTACACCTTTCTGGTGAGGGGCTGGGAGCTTTCCGTGGCGCTACGTATGATGTGCTGATGCGTACCCTGGCGTGGGACAACCTGTGTTCTAGTGGGCAGGTCTGCAAGGTTGAACATCCAACTCCCAGTTGCAGGGACTGAGATCAGAGCCCCATGGCTTGAGCAGGGAAGTCCAGGTTACTGTGGCTACATACAACCCACTGAGCATTCCTACTGATGTGGTAACTTACCAGCAAACCAACTGTGATGCTCTTGGTAAGTAAAGGGACCTCCAGATACCGGTATTCCCTATAATAGCAGGTGGTACTGCTGGTTTGTAAGCATTTATAGCCTGAAACTCCACCCATGAGTAAAACGTTTCAAAGGCATCCGCTGCGTGTGCAGCTATTGCAAATCTAGCAGGCCCCCACCCTTGTATCCCAGACACTTGTATTCTTCAGATGTTGTGTGACTGCCTCACCTCAATTTAGTCCTATCACAACAGAAGGGCACAATTTAAATGAACAGAGTCAACAAAATATTACTACTCAAAACCTAGCAAACCACAGATGGGGAATAACCTTTTAAGATTCAAGCATGACTTACCTACAGTAATTATGTGCTCCCTTATTTCAGCTGTAGTGGGCATGTAGCCATGACTACAATGGGCATTTCAGTGTATTTGTAATAATAGATTTTTTGAGTGTGCATATTCAAAGACTACCCGAAGGTCCAAAATATCTGCATGCTGATGTGAGGGGCCACATTGAGTAACATGCCCAGGTCTACAAGGCTTGAAATCCCAGCCCACGGGTGCAGGGATAGAATTCACTGCACCATCACTTGAGCGGAGAAGTCCAAGCTATTGTAGCGCCGTACAACGCACTGCGTATTGCTGTTAGTGTTGTGTCAGTGCTTTCTTGGTTACTAAACAGACCCTAAAAGAGTTCAGAGCCTCAGTGTAATGCACACCCAATGTCATTCTTAGAATAGCAAACTCAAGCATAGGACTAAGAAACTTCACTATATACATTTAAAAGCGTTTATTTCACCTGTTGTTTAGTACATGACTAATAACCACACAGAATATAATTAAAACAACACGCATGCCTGTTGCTAGCAGTGAAAATAAAATGAACAGTTCTAACTTATTTAGAATGTTCCTAGCAGCCTAACACCCCTACGCTAACTTTATGAACTAAACCATAAGAGCATGGAGTACACCTAGCTTGCCTCTAGAGTGTCTCTTGCCAAGTGCACTGCATACCTCTTATCATACTTCAGCTAGGAGTGAGTGTTCCCTTACGAGGAAAACATATCATCAGCTGGGCTCAGCTCCTCTCAGCACTAGATTGACTCTTAGCATTAGAGTGGATATTCCAGCAGTCTTTCAGGACCTCTTGTGATAAATAGGGGTGGGTGATAAATTCTTCTCATCCAGCTTGGATCGTGGAGTTTCAGCAAAACTCTGCCAACCGCAGTGTGAGTTTTTTCGTGCAAACGACTCACGAACAATACGTTGGCGAGAGCAAGTGAAATTTTGCATCACCTAGCGTGATTTTTGAGAACTAGAAAGCCTCCCAGCAAGAATTATCAATGTGGGCAACCATGACAGGTTGCAACTGTTCATGTTTAGAAAGCTGACACTTAAGTAGAAAATCTATTTGAGCATCAGAAAATAGCAGCGACCCCTGGCACGACGTGTGGTGCCATTCATGCTGATTTTGCAGCATGGAACAAGCTGGTGCTAAAACTCAGCATGAGCAGTGCGACATGCCCGAATTCTCCCCACTCGCGGAACTCCAGGGAATCTTGTGGAGGTTTTATGTAACTCTGTGGCCTCAGATGTATCTTTTGTGTGTGCAGGTACTGATGTTTTGCTGCCAATCCTGGGCCTCTTCTGTGTGCGGAGGATTTTAAGCCTGCTACTGCCAGAGCTATATCTCTTATGTCTTTCAGAGAAGCCTTCTGATGCAGTCTGTGTTGTATTTGTGATGTTTGTGTGAAGCTTAAACTTCTGGAGTCAAAGTTGTACCTCTTATGGGTAGAAGGGAATTTCACCATGCTCATGGTTGTGTGCTCCAGGGAAGCCTGCAAGGGGCTGCTCTCTGTTTGGGGGTGTGGGGAGTGTGTGTGTTTGTGTGTGTGTCTGTGTGTGTATGAGTGTCATCTCCTCTCTGCACCCGTAGCTGCCCTCCACCATCATGATTACTGCTCATCACTCTTCTATCACAACTCTCTCTCACCTCTGCTCTCCAGCTTGTGCCTCTGAAAGGTGGTACTTCTCAGTCACAGCCAGTATGCAATATGGCTGACTCTGCCCCAGGACTAGCACCCTTTCAGAAGGCCACAGGTAAATCTATGCTTTACGCCAGCAGCACACTGATGCACCGACACCACCAGCAATCTTCAGTCTCTACGAGGGGACACAACATCACTAAAATCACCTGGAACAGGCAACACCTTCTCTAAAAACAACACCAAAAGAAGCTGAAGCCACACAATGATGATGATATATACTTCACAGTTCTTCTGAGGGGGTACACTTGTTTTTGTCTCTTTTTCACAAGTATTTGTGCTGGTTTGTAATATTTCTCCTGAAACTGTGCACTCCTGCAAGTGCTGCCATGACTCCCACTGCCCACCCTCGGGTGTGCACCAGAGGTGACCACCTCTTGATGCCCTGAGCATACATTCTTCCTCTGGAAGGCTGAGGAGTCTTCTAAGGATGTATTGAGCCAAAAGACCATGGTCTGGCATATGGAGGCAGCTTGCTCAAAACCAAGGACCTGATCTAGATTTCGGCAGACGGGGTACTGCATCACAACAATGACGGATAGCACGTCTGCCGCAATATAAAATCCTATTATTTCCTATGGGATTTAGATTTTGGCAGACGGGATAGCCATCACTGTTGTGAAGGAGTAAACCATCTGCCAATATCTAAATCAGGCCCCAAGTGTCCTTCAACATGCAATATTGTGGCATGGGGAGATTCCAAAAGTGTTTGATTTCATGCATGTTTTTCTGTTCCTCTGACAGCAATATTAGCAAAATCCAAAACAGACAAATTATACCCATTTAGAAGGGTCTGGTTGACAGTCAGTTTGCACTCTGTCCAAGCAGGGACCCTTACTCTAGTCAGGGCAGTGGAGACACACACTTAGGATAACCCCTGCTCATTCACTTGGTAGCTTGGCACAAGCAGTCAGGCTTATCTCAAAGGCAATGTGTAAAGTATTTTTACCAACACACACAGTAACACAGTGAAAACACTACAAAATGGACACCACACCAGTTTAGAAAAATAGCCAATATTTATGTAAATCAAACAAGACCAAAATGACAAAAACATACACAGGTAAAGTTATGAATTTTCAAAAGAATAGATTCCTACACCATAGAAAACAATGGAAACATTGTTGTCACACAAAGTACCTGGTTTGCGTCAAAAACAAAGCTGCACAGGCTCATCAGGATATGCAGGCTACACCCTGGCTCCGTTTGTGTCACTGTCTAGAGGGGATTCACAAACAGCCCAACTGTCAGTCTGACCCAGATGTGAAATACACAAGCAGGAAGAGTCACAGAATGGCCTAAGCAAAAAAATGCCCACTTTCTAAAAGTGGAATTTTAAAACAAACAATTTAAAAAACAACTTTACCAAAATATGTTTTTTTAATTGTGAGTTCAGAGACCCCAAACTCCAAATCTCTATCTGCTCTTAAAGGGAAACTGCACTTTAAGGATATTTAACGACAGCCCCCATGTTAACCTATGAGAGAGATAGACCTTGCAACAGTGAAAACCGAATTTGGTAGTATTTCACTGTTAGAACATGTAAAACACATAAGTACATGTCCCACCTTTAACATACACAGCACCTTGCCCATGAGGCCACCTAGATCCTACCTTATGGGTGCCTTACATGTATAAAAAGGGAAGGGTTGGGCCTGGCAACTGGGTACACCTGCCACATCGAACTGGCAGTTTAAAACTGCACACACAGACACTGCAGTGGCAGGTCTGATCTATGTTTACAGGGCTACTAATGTGAGGGGCACAACCAGTGCTGCAAGCCCACTAGTAGCATTGGATTTACAGGCCCTGGGCACCTCTAGTGCACTTTACTAGGGAATAACTAGTAAATCAAATATGCCAATCCTGGAAAAGCCAATTACACATTCATTTTACATAGGAACACTTGCACTTTAGCACTGGTCAGCAGTGGTAAAGTGCCCAGAGTAGCAAAAACAGTAAAAAAGAGTCCAGCACACAGTCAAAACATGGGAGGCAGAGGCAAAAAAAGACAAGGGAAATCACGGCAAGGATGTCAGGTCTAACAGGGCTGCTTTGCGCAAAGTACAGTAACAAAAAAAGAGGACAAATACATATGCACCATTATCACTGCTTGTGCAAGAGGGAATTGGCAAATCATACAGCATGCTGATGTCACACTGATTGTCTGTGCTCACCCAATGAGAAGTGAAGCAACAGCCCTTCAGGAGGTTGCCCTGGGGTTTAGGAGGCCCTTATTGCAAAGTTCTTCACACCCAATTTCTGCCAAAGATGAGGTCTCTGGATAATTGGCTTTACTCAGAATTTGTTTTTGAGTACTTATAAAAATCTGCCTTCCGTAGCTACGCTTCCTAACATACAATCTGAGCGCACTGAACCAAGGGCGTTGCGGGGTGAGGGGGAAACATTGCAGACAACTGTGAATGGTGAGTCCTAGTTTGAGGCAAATTCATGGTTTTCTATTTTCTGTTACATATGTAGCATCCTTAATGCAGAGTCACAATGTGCATTTTTTGAAGAATTCTTTGTGGGTGAATGACTCTTTGGTGAACAGCAACACTTATATATACAGAACAATACATGACAGCCTGCAATCCCTGAATATGCCCTTCTCTAATTTCTGTATTAAAATGAGTTGTGACACTTCTAGTCATCTATAATGACATAGCCGCTCAACTGTAATAGGTTATTACAATTGAGTTGTGATATCACAGTGCTTGATACCAGAGCCAGCAGTCAAGGTGAAAGGCACATCACAGAGCATAATTGCAGCTGCAGCTTAAAAAACGAGAGCATGGAACTGGCTTTACCTTCTTCTAATCTCTTTTTGAAAAATAACAGTGATAAGAAACGAGGAGATATTTGTGGCACCATGTTTGTTTTGTGAGTGCTATAGATCATAACACGAAAGATAGAATCTCTCTAGTGGTTGTAGACACTCAACCTATAGATTTTGCTCTGATCACACTTACATTATATTATATTGATATTAATATCTTTTTTTGCATAGTATGAAAAGCTTCGGTGTGTTTATTTTCTCACTACCGATTCGACTTTTATTCTTTATGCCTCCAACCAAGTCATCTCTTTCATATAAAAGAGCAAGACACCAACAATTTAAGTCATTTGTGGGAATGGTGATAGTGAGCATGTATTATAAGGAATAAAATACCCCCACCATATATTTAAAAATTGTTCAAAGTCACCTCTGAGTTCTATGGCCCTATCAAGGAACTCCTCTGTAACTTGCAATATACTTTTAATTAATGGAAGTGTATACTTTTTCCATATATAATCAGAAAGCAAGAACTTTTGTTTTACAAGTTTGCCAGTGGCTTCAGTATGTATTTCATTCATTTTTGACAGGATCCAAATATTTTTTTATGAAATGGGACATAAGACGATTGATCCAGTGCCCACTACAAAGGCAGACAAATGTTGCAAATGGTTTTGCCCAGTTTATAACTGAAGTGCACAGCCCACATTTCTCTGCCTCCACCTCCTGTGACAATATTGCCTGCCTACCTTGCATGCACATAGCCAACTGGACCAGTGAGTTTCTTGAAAACTGCCCTATCTAGTGGCCAGTTTTAACCAAGCAATGGGATTGATATATTTTATATACATCTTATTAACATGGATGCTAAGTTATACATATATATATATATATATATATATATATATATATACACAAACAAAGTCTTTAGGCCAGCCCTATTCATCCATTGGTCTGGTCAAGTGTCATTCACATTCTACTTCCACCCACCACAACATATACCATGAGACAGTGGGTCAGCTCATAAATGTACATCTGTGAGTTAAAGAAAGAAAGGCAAAGCTGAAAGATGGAGGCTGGCTGCCGAGCAGTTACAATGTGGCATACAGGACAGTGTCTCTGAAAGAGCAGTTGGCCTGGGGACGAGTCAGTCTGAGGCAGTGCTTAATTAGTAAATAAAAATGTGCTGGTGCCCAAAGCTCTCCTTTGAAACATGCGGTACTGCCTTTAAAACTGCCAGCGCAGAACACTGAGGCAGCGTAATCCTAAAGCCATCTCGGGCCTCTTTAATCCATTTACAGGCACTCCCTGCTCCTTCAGCTCACTCTTCAGCTTTCTGCTTTGTCCTTTTGTGACGGTTTTTCATTTTTCTCTTCAACCATCTTTCCCACTAGTGTCTTTTGCTCGCAGTAGATGCCTGATGCAGCAAACTAAGTGCCGGCTCTCAAAAATAAGTGCCAGTGCCCTAACCACCGGCTCAAATTAAGCAGTGGTCTGAGGTCAAAGAAACCCGAGCTTGTGACAGATTTTCACGTCATAGCGAGATACTTGTCAAACAAAACATTGCAGTACTATACTTACAGCTTTCACTAAACATGCCCCTGTGTACACGCTTTAGGCCACAAGAGAACAATCTCTAGCATGTCGGTCCATCTGCCTATCTTTCTAATAGATAAATGATAGTACATGTTTAAAAAATAGTATCTATCTATCTATCTATCTATCTATCGATGCCTGCCTGTCTGTCTGCATCTTGCTTTGCTGAGTGCGCTTAGTGCTGGTTCGCCTGACGTAGGCGTAAGGCGCGTCAGATCCAGAAGGTATCGTAAGTTACATTGACATGAGGAATGCGCACAGGAAATGTCTTGCGGTTTGATACCGTTTTTGTGAATGTTCATTTCCAGTGGCACTTTGTGTGACGTGACATTTGCACAAGTGCACGAGAGCTGTACCAGGTGATCCCCCATAGATCCATGGAGGCCACACCGGAGGCAGCCTTCAATCCCCCCCTCCCCTCTGTCAATGATTTCACGGTAAGTCCATTAATGTTGCCAGGATTAATCGCCTTAGTGTTAAAGTGCAAACTGGGCACATAAAGTGTCACATTGACTTTTTCGAGAGAGCGCTCCTCGGTTTATGGGGATTGGCAGCCTTAATGAAAATTAGCCCAGAGACAGTGTTAATTACGCTCCATCCATTAGTGGCTCAGTAATTGGAGCACTTCACCCACAGCTGGGGGGGGCCTGCCGGCTTCAGGAAGGGAGACTTGTACTTAAAGCTCTAATTAAACCATCACAAAGTGTCGGGGGAAGCGCGGGGCTCTGATCTCTCCCGCCCCACCCATGCTGAAGAGCGCTCTTGCCTCCATGAGATTTTGAAACAGTATCTTTCGATGGGTAAATTGTTTTCCAGGAGTAGGTGAGATGGCAGGAAAGCTGCCCCTTTGCTGCTCGAGAGCATCCAAAGGCCAAGCACTAATGTTATTTCAATGCTTAGAGCCGCCTACAGTGTCTGGGAACGCTGCCTCAGCATCCCCCGCGCGGCCCGTGGCTGACCCTCCTCACTTCAACTGCTGCGCGAGACCTGGGCAATGGTGGGCGCTCCACTGCACGCAGCAGACGGGCTAGCGCTTCCACCCCTAGCTATCCTGAACTTGACATTTCCCAAGGTGTTACTTTTGAAAACTGCTGCTTCCCTGGAAACTTTGCTCATATGTTGAAGGACCTCTGGTCTCCAGCTCATGGTCTCTCCATGCTCCGGCTTGTTCTGGTGCTCACACCGGCCTGAGGTGTGACCGGCTGTACAAACTTCCACAATAGCATGCAGATGTGCAGTTCCTGTTATCTCGTGGACCCTGACTCCTGGGCAGGTGTTGGGGGGTCTCCTGGCTCACGTTCTCTGTGACTCACAGCTTTGAACAGATATTTCCAGACACTTGAAAACTGAAGGTGAACTATTCTTCTACAACTGATGGAGGAGGACGTCTGATATTTGTGAGAGGCAAGCTCCCACGCAGCCATCCTGACATTTGTTGTAGTAAAATGTAAAAAACAGTAAAGTAAAACAGTTGACATAAGCAACTCACTTCAAAGCGCCTCGGCCGCCATGAGCACGAGTGCGAAGGAGAGCTAAAAAAGGAAAAAGAAGTTCGCTCAGTCAAATGTACCGGCAATCGTGCAATTATCCATGTAACAGGGTCAGTCTGGAAGGTGGTAACAAAACCTCCCTAAGGAGGGACAAACGTAAAGCATTTACCAATGATAACAAAGGATTTTTGCAAGACTGTGACTGGGTGATAGTGATGGGCATGCGGTGCACGTGGTTAAAAGCCCACAGATGGATTGCAACATGTCAGAGCGTTTGCACGCTCGACCTAAAAAGGGGAACAGAGTGAGATTTTCAATCATCACCGCTAGTGGTTGAGCTGTTTAAAGTAGGTATCTCACCATTTAGGACTTAAAATGCTGCTGTAAATCTAGAAAACTGTGGAAGATGAGAGCAGACTGCGGGAGACATATCCTGAATAAAGGCGTGGGGGCACATGCTTCTTGCTGGATGTCCTGGGCAGTCACAAGGGTTGGGGAAGCTAGCCTCCCACCACCCTTCAGCAGAAAGAGGTTTCAAGGAGTGACCCAGGGGAGGCCAGAGCTATTCACTGAGCCCCTAGTGACTGGCAGAGTGAAACCAGCAGGTCCCAACTGCAGCTGGAACTAGACATCTCACTGTGGTCCTACAAAGAAGTTAGGAGAAGCTTAATTACATCTAAAATCTGCAGAAGAGCCAACGCTACTTGAAAAAGATTTATCCTCAGAGGCCACTTTTTCCTGGAAGTTTTTAAAGTGCAGAGATCAGAGGTTACAGCCAAATTGCACAAGGAAGGTATCTGCCCTTGTGGCGCCTTCACTCAATTAATCAATCAGGAATTTGTATAGGACACTACTCACCCATGAGGGTCTCAAGGCGCTGCTCACCTACAGCATCCAGCCTTGCGATCCTCAAGTATTTTTGCCTCTGAAAAAGTTTGTAAGTCGGAAGATAACGCTATGTGCAGAGATGAATCAATCACTCATCCTCACTCCACCACCGGTGGTGGGCCACAAAGGGTGCCCACATGATACCCTTCTATAGAACCTGAGGTGGCAAACCTGCGGCACCCACCTGGAGCCAGTGTACTGCCAGGCAGACACAGGGATGCCTCGGTACCAGTGTAAGCCTTGGTATGATTGACAGCTCAGTCTGGAGACCCTGATATGATTGACAGCTGTAAACACCAAACAAGCAATGCCCCCAGTGCTAATTAACAGCAGAGAGAATTAAGGAATCTTCATGCCTACTTTACAGAGTCCCAGCACCCACCCCTAAATATGTTAGCACCAACACCCACCACACATGCTGTGCTAATTAAAAAAACACCCTTATCATAATAGACCCAATAGATATTCACAACATCACTCAAGTGCTAATGCACAGCCCTAAACATTGCACAACAACGCTGCAGAGGTCATTACTTGATGCGATCATCAAAGAATGAACACAGACTGCCAAGGAACTGCCACCCCCGCCCTGAACACCAAAGAACCAACATTTAGCCAACACCAGGAGAGCAGCAGGCAGCAGCCCACTGGCTTCAGCTGACTGAGAACTAACGCACACAGTCAGTGCAGCCACCCAGAGAGGCCAGCAGTAGAAGAAGCAGAAACCATGACTGAAGAATGATACTTCACAGCCTCAGCAGTGCTAACAAGCAGCAAGCCCAACAGGGCAATCACAGGGCACTGCTTCAAACCTGCTGAGAGCAAAGGATGGAGGGCACTGCAGGCCTGCCAACAACTGTACTGCTAATAAACACAAGCAGATGCTGCCACTGCAGGGCCAATCACCACCTCTATCCCAACTGAGAGCAAGCACAGAGACCTGCTGGAGCTGGAAACCACGACGGCTCTTTCTCTGAGGACAAATTCAGCCACTGCAGTGCCAGTGCAGACCTCTACCCTACTCAGAAGAAGCAGATGAAACCACTGGAGTGTCAGTGTACACCCTTGTCAGTACTAGCAACAAATCACTGCAGCACCAGTACACAGCTCAAGCCTTCCTGGGAACAAGCAAATACAACCACTGCAGTGTCAGTGCAGACCTCTACCCTACTCAGAAGAAGCAGATGAAACCACTGGAGGGTCAGTGTACACCCTTGTCTGTACTAGCAACAAACCACTGCAGCACCAGTACACAGCTCAAGCCTTCCTGGGAACAAGCAAATACAACCACTGCAGTGTCAGTGCAGACCTCTACCCTACTCAGAAGAAGCAGATGAAACCACTGGAGGGTCAGTGTACACCCTTGTCTGTACTAGCAACAAACCACTGCAGCACCAGTACACAGCTCAAGCCTTCCTGGGAACAAGCAAATACAACCACTGCAGTGTCAGTGCAGACCTCTACCCTACTCAGAAGAAGCAGATGAAACCACTGGAGGGTCAGTGTACACCCTTGTCTGTACTAGCAACAAACCACTGCAGCACCAGTACACAGCTCAAGCCTTCCTGGGAACAAGCAAATACAACCACTGCAGTGTCAGTGCAGACCTCTACCCTACTCAGAAGAAGCAGATGAAACCACTAGAGGGTCAGTGTACACCCTTGTCAGTACTAGCAACAAACCACTGCAGCACCAGTACACAGCTCTAGCCTTCCTGGGAACAACCACTGCAGTGCCAATTGAGAACTGTAACTCTAGCAAAGGCAGCAACTGCAGTGCCAGTTCAGAACTGTAACCCTAGCAAAGGCAGCCACTGCAGTGCCAGTTCAGAACTGTAACCCTAGCAAAGGCAGCCTCAGCAGTGCCAGTTGAGAACTGTAACCCTAGCAAAGGCAGCAACTGCAGTGCCAGTTCAGAACTGTAACCCTAGCAAAGGCAGGAACTGCAGTGCCAGTTCAGAAATGTAACCCTACTTAGAACAAACATTTGCAACAACGGCAGTGCCAGTTCAGAACTGTAACCCTAGCAAAGGCAGCCACTGCAGTGCCAGTTCAGAACTGTAACCCTAGCAAAGGCAGTAACTGCAGTGCCAGTTCAGAACTGTAACCCTACTTAGAACAAACATATGCAGCAACAGCAGTGCCAGTTCAGAACTGTAACTCTACCAAAGGCAGCAACTGCAGTGCCAGTTCAGAACTGTAACCCTAGCAAAGGCAGCCTCGGCAGTGCCAGTTGAGAACTGTAAAACTAGAAAAGGCAGCAACTGCAGTGCCAGTTCAGAACTGTAACCCTAGCAAAGGCAGGAACTGCAGTGCCAGTTCAGAACTGCAACCCAACTTAAAACAAACACATGTAGCAATGTCAGTGCCAGTTCAGACCTGTAACCCTAACAAAGGCAGCAACTGCAGTGCAAGTTCAGAACTGCAACCCTACTTACAACAAACACATGTAGCAACGGCAGTGCCAGTTCAGAACTGTAACCCTAGCAAAAGCAGCAACTGCAGTGCCAGTTCAGAACTGTAACCCTAGCAAAGGCAGGAACTGCAGTTCCAGTTCAGAAATGTAACCCTACTTAGAACAAACATTTGCAACAACGGCAGTGCCAGTTCAGAACTGTAACCCTAGCAAAGGCAGGAACTGCAGTTCCAGTTCAGAACTGTAACCCTAGCAAAGGCAGGAACTACAGTGCCAGTTCAGAACTGCAACCCTACTTACAACAAACACATGTAGCAACGGCAGTGCCAGTTCAGAACTGTAACCCTAACAAAGGCAGCAACTGCAGTGCAAGTTCAGAACTGCAACCCTACTTACAACAAACACATGTAGCAATGGCAGTGCCCGTTCAGAACTGTAACCCTAGCAAAGGCAGCAACTGCAGTGCAAGTTCAGAACTGCAACCCTACTTACAACAAACACATGTAGCAACTGCAGTGCCAGTTCAGAACTGTAACCCTAGCAAAAGCAGCAACTGCAGTGCCAGTTCAGAACTGTAACCCTACTGAGATCAAATGCAGCAAATGCAGTGCCAGTTCAAACCTGTAACTCTACTAAAGGAGGCAACTGCAGTGCCAGTTCAGAACTGTAACCCTACTGAGATCAACTGCAGCAACTGCAGTGCCAGTTCAGACATGTAACCCTACTGGGACCACATGCAGCACTGCAGTGCCAGTTCAGAACTGTAACCTTACCACAGGCTGCAACCGCAGTGCCTGTACAGAATAGTAACGCTACTGAGAACAAATGCAGCGAATGCAGTGCCACTACAGACCTGTAATTCTACCAAAGGCAGCAACTGCAGTGCCAATTCAGAACTGTAACCCTACGAAGGGCAGCAACTGCAGTGCCAGTTCAGAACTGTAACCCTACTGAGATCAAATGCAGCAACTGCAGTGCCAGTTCAGAACTGTAACCCTACTGGGCCCGCATGCAGCAGCTGCAGTGTCACTTTAGACATGTAACTCTACTGGGACCACATGCAGCACTGCAGTGCCAGTTCAGAACTGCGCCCCCTACTGGGACCACACGCTGCACTGCAGTGCCAGTTCAGAACTGCGCCCCCTACTGGGACCACACGCTGCACTGCAGTGCCAGTTCAGAACTGTAACCCTACTGAGATCAAATGCAGCAACTGCAGTGCCAGTTCAGAACTGTAACCCTACTGGGCCCGCATGCAGCAGCTGCAGTGTCACTTTAGACATGTAACTCTACTGGGACCACATGCAGCACTGCAGTGCCAGTTCAGAACTGCGCCCCCTACTGGGACCACACGCTGCACTGCAGTGCCAGTTCAGAACTGCGCCCCCTACTGGGACCACACGCAGCACTGCAGCACCACTGCGCGTCTTCCCCTAAGAGCACCTGGGCCCGCGGGCACTGCCGGGCACCACCGTCTGCCACAGACGGATAACACACACCTGGGCCCGCGGGCACTGCCGGGCACCTCTGTCTGCCACAGACGGATAACACAGACCTGGTCACGCAGAGGTGAGGTCCTCAGTGTTCGCTCTCACTTGAGTTCAGCCGGCGGCTGCAGGGGGGCCACTGGCACTCATGTTTGGGGACCAGCAATTATCTTTCTTCATCAGTTTGACCCAGAAAGAGAAACTCAAAAGGGGGTCCGGAGGAGGAAGAGGGGGATGGACAGACAGCGAGAAGAGGAGAAGCCTGGGACGAAGAAGGCCCCGAAGGAGTGAGACAAAGGGGGAGAGAGTCTGGTGGCGGATTAAAGAGGCGCGAGACCAGGCAGACTGGGTATTCAGCGCCTTGAGCTAGATAGCGCCTGGCGAGCTTCTCGTGCAAGCGCTACCCTCCGCACCGCTGTGCCAGCAGGTGGCCTCGTCACAGCCAATGGCCTGCGCCACCGGATGTGTGCCATCATTGCTGAGTCACTTCCTGTTAGGCCTCTCCGCGCTATGGCATCTTTGATGAATATCTTGCTGATAATTGTTACAGTAAAGGGGGAAGAGACTAATTGGATTTCAATAAACAAACAACGCACAGCTTTACTCCTACTCAGAACAAACACGTGCGGAAGCTGCTCCGCCCACGCGGAGTTTAGGAAGGATGAATGGATGAGTCATTCACTGGCCCTGAATTGGAGACTTCCAGTCGCATTAATTTCTTGATAATTGTTGCTTCCACACCTTTGTGTGTGCAGTGCTGACTACCCCTTCCACCCTCTGAAGAGACCAACACATGCATCAATCACAGACATAAAAGTTCAAACTGACCGCAGCCTACAGCCCCTGGACGACCCCCGACACCAGGTGAAGATCCTTTTTAATGAACTGGATGAAGCATTGATTGTGAATTGTAAATGTATTGTATTTCTATAGCGCTTACTACATCTGATGAGGCGTCAAAGCACTTTATGGTGAGTAGCAAGCTGCTCTGGAATCCAAAAAGGATTAGTGGTGGATTAATACAGGGAGATATTTTGAGCAGTGTCTGTTAGTTGGATTGAATAGAATAATGAATGTACATAAATGACTTCGTTATTGATTGACATACACACAGATGTGTCACAAGATGGACAGATGACTGAGTGATGCGCTGAATACACAATCAATGACCTATAGGATGAGTGGGTGAGCCGTTGAATGGTAGATGACATGCTGAGCTATCTGGCCAAAGGATGAAAGGATGTGTCAGTGAGTGCCCTATGGAAGGGTGGGTCACTGCACAGCCACTCTAGTGTTGAACCCATGGACGAGTGGATGAATCTACAGAGACAGGAGGACAAAAAGGATGTTTAATTGAATGAACAGGAAAGAGGGAGTCAGTGTATAAAGAATGTGTCTTTGGAAGGCAAATGGTTGAATAAACCATTCATTCATAACAAGTAGAGCCTGGATGGCAAAGAGAGTTCCAGATATATGGGCAAAGAAAGGTCAAGGTCAGAAGGTTAATGAGTGAGTGAATTCCATTAGCAGGATCTCTGTGGATAAAGGAAGAGTTATGCAGAGTGTCATTGGGTGACAACTACAGAGGGAGGAGCCAAGGCTACTTTGGGAACTGTCAGAGGAGAGGTAGGTAGAATTACTTTGGGTTACAGTTAAATGGAGAGCTAGGCAGAGTTCGTAGAGTTGCACCAAGTGGGAGAGGAGCGAAGGATTTCCTCATTTGATGGTTAGAGAGAGAGATGGCGGGATTTCTTTGAGGTACAGTTAGAGAGAGAGATGGCAGACTTTATTATAGTTACAGTTAGAGAGAGAGATGGCAGGATTTCTTTGAGGTACAGTTAGAGAGAGAGAGGGCAGGATTTCTTTGAGGTACAGTTAGAGAGAGAGATGACAGGATTTCTTTGAGGTACAGTTAGAGAGAGAGATGGCGGGATTTCTTTGAGGTACAGTTAGAGAGAGAGAGGGCAGGATTTCTTTGAGTTACAGTTAGAGAGAGAGATGGCAGACTTTATTAGAGTTACAGTTAGAGAGAGAGATGACAGGATTTCTTTGAGGTACAGTTAGAGAGAGAGATGGCGGGATTTCTTTGAGGTACAGTTAGAGAGAGAGATGGCAGGATTTCTTTGAGTTACAGTTAGAGAGAGAGATGGCAGACTTTATTAGAGTTACAGTTAGAGAGAGAGAGGGCAGGATTTCTTTGAGGTACAGTTAGAGAGAGAGAGGGCAGGATTTCTTTGAGGTACAGTTAGAGAGAGAGAGGGCAGGATTTCTTTGAGGTACAGTTAGAGAGAGAGAGGGCAGGATTTCTTTGAGTTACAGTTAGAGAGAGAGATGGCGGGATTTCTTTGAGGTACAGTTAGAGAGAGAGATGGCGGGATTTCTTTGAGGTACAGTTAGAGAGAGAGATGGCGGGATTTCTTTGAGGTACAGTTAGAGAGAGAGATGGCAGGATTTCTTTGAGGTACAGTTAGAGAGAGAGATGGCAGGATTTCTTTGAGGTACAGTTAGAGAGAGAGATGGCAGGATTTCTTTGAGGTACAGTTAGAGAGAGAGATGGCGGGATTTCTTTGAGTTAGAGAGAGAGGGCGGGATTTCTTTGAGGTACAGTTAGAGAGAGAGATGGCGGGATTTCTTTGAGGTACAGTTAGAGAGAGAGATGACAGGATTTCTTTGAGGTACAGTTAGAGAGAGAGATGGCAGGATTTCTTTGAGTTACAGTTAGAGAGAGAGATGACAGGATTTCTTTGAGGTACAGTTAGAGAGAGAGATGGCAGGATTTCTTTGAGTTACAGTTAGAGAGAGAGATGGCGGGATTTCTTTGAGTTAGAGAGAAATGGCAGGATTTCTTTGAGGTACAGTTAGAGAGAGAGATGGCAGGATTTCTTTGAGTTACAGTTATAGAGAGAGAGGGCAGGATTTCTTTGAGTTACAGTTAGAGAGAGAGATGGCAGGATTTCTTTGAGGTACAGTTAGAGAGAGAGATGGCGGGATTTCTTTGAGGTACAGTTAGAGAGAGAGAGGGCAGGATTTCTTTGAGGTACAGTTAGAGAGAGAGATGGCAGGATTTCTTTGAGGTACAGTTAGAGAGAGAGATGGCAGGATTTCTTTGAGTTACAGTTAGAGAGAGAGATGACAGGATTTCTTTGAGGTACAGTTAGAGAGAGAGATGGCAGGATTTCTTTGAGGTACAGTTAGAGAGAGAGGGCGGGATTTCTTTGAGGTACAGTTAGAGAGAGAGAGGGCAGGATTTCTTTGAGGGACAGTTAGAGAGAGAGATGGCGGGATTTCTTTGAGGTACAGTTAGAGAGAGAGAGGGCAGGATTTCTTTGAGTTACAGTTAGAGAGAGAGAGGGCAGGATTTCTTTTAGGTACAGTTAGAGAGAGAGATGGCGGGATTTCTTTGAGGTACAGTTAGAGAGAGAGAGGGCAGGATTTCTTTGAGTTACAGTTAGAGAGAGAGATGGCAGGATTTCTTTGAGGTAGAGTTAGAGAGAGAGAGGGCAGGATTTCTTTGAGGTACAGTTAGAGAGAGAGATGGCGGGATTTCTTTGAGTTACAGTTAGAGAGAGAGATGGCGGGATTTCTTTGAGTTACAGTTAGAGAGAGAGATGGCGGGATTTCTTTGAGGTACAGTTAGAGAGAGAGATGGCAGGATTTCTTTGAGTTAGAGAGAGAGAGATGGCGGGATTTCTTTGAGGTACAGTTAGAGAGAGAGAGGGCAGGATTTCTTTGAGTTACAGTTAGAGAGAGAGATGGCAGGATTTCTTTGAGGTACAGTTAGAGAGAGAGAGGGCAGGATTTCTTTGAGGTACAGTTAGAGAGAGAGATGACAGGATTTCTTTGAGGTACAGTTAGAGAGAGAGATGGCGGGATTTCTTTGAGGTACAGTTAGAGAGAGAGAGGGCAGGATTTCTTTGAGTTACAGTTAGAGAGAGAGATGGCGGGATTTCTTTGAGGTACAGTTAGAGAGAGAGATGACAGGATTTCTTTGAGTTACAGTTAGAGAGAGAGATGACAGGATTTCTTTGAGGTACAGTTAGAGAGAGAGATGGCAGGATTTCTTTGAGGTACAGTTAGAGAGAGAGATGGCAGACTTTATTAGAGTTACAGTTAGAGAGAGAGAGGGCAGGATTTCTTTGAGGTACAGTTAGAGAGAGAGATGGCGGGATTTCTTTGAGGTACAGTTAGAGAGAGAGATGACGGGATTTCTTTGAGTTACAGTTAGAGAGAGAGATGACAGGATTTCTTTGAGGTACAGTTAGAGAGAGAGATGGCGGGATTTCTTTGAGTTACAGTTAGAGAGAGAGATGGCGGGATTTCTTTGAGGTACAGTTAGAGAGAGAGATGACAGGATTTCTTTGAGTTACAGTTAGAGAGAGAGATGGCAGGATTTCTTTGAGGTACAGTTAGAGAGAGAGATGGCGGGATTTCTTTGAGGTACAGTTAGAGAGAGAGATGACAGGATTTCTTTGAGGTACAGTTAGAGAGAGAGATGGCAGGATTTCTTTGAGGTACAGTTAGAGAGAGAGATGGCAGGATTTCTTTGAGGTACAGTTAGAGAGAGAGATGGCAGGATTTCTTTGAGGTACAGTTAGAGAGAGAGAGGGCAGGATTTCTTTGAGGTACAGTTAGAGAGAGAGATGGCAGGATTTCTTTGAGGTACAGTTAGAGAGAGAGATGGCAGACTTTATTAGAGTTACAGTTAGAGAGAGAGAGGGCAGGATTTCTTTGAGGTACAGTTAGAGAGAGAGATGGCGGGATTTCTTTGAGGTACAGTTAGAGAGAGAGATGGCGGACTTTATTTTAGTTACAGTTAGAGAGAGAGATGGCAGGATTTCTTTGAGGTACAGTTAGAGAGAGAGATGGCGGGATTTCTTTGAGGTACAGTTAGAGAGAGAGAGGGCAGGATTTCTTTGAGGTACAGTTAGAGAGAGAGATGGCGGGATTTCTTTGAGGTACAGTTAGAGAGAGAGAGGGCAGGATTTCTTTGAGGTACAGTTAGAGAGAGAGAGGGCAGGATTTCTTTGAGGTACAGTTAGAGAGAGAGAGGGCAGGATTTCTTTGAGTTACAGTTAGAGAGAGAGATGGCAGGATTTCTTTGAGGTACAGTTAGAGAGAGAGATGGCAGCCAGAGGTGGGCAGGTTGTCGTTGGGTGGCAGTAAGTGGAAGAGGTAGGTAGGATTTCTTCGGGTTATGGTTAGAGGGAGAGGTAGGCAGGTGTTCTTTAGGTTACAGTTTGAGAGAGGTATAGGCAGGATATACTTTGGCATACTGGTAGAGGGAGGAGTAGGCAGGATTAATGTTGGTTACGGTTATAAGGAGAGGGAGGCAGGATTTCGTCTTGTTATGGTAGCAGGAGAGGTAGGCAGAATTTGTTTGTGTTATGATTAGCGGGAGAGGGAGGCAGGATTTCCTCTTGTTATGGTTAGCAGGAGAGGGAGGCAGGATTTCTTCTGGTTATGGTTAGCGGGAGAGGTAGGCAGGATTTGTTTGTGTTATGGTTAGCGGGAGAAGGAGGCAGGAATTCTTCTTGTTATGGTTAGCGGGAGAGGTAGGCAGGATTTGTCTGTGTTATGGTTAGCGGGAGAGGGAGGCAGGACTTCTTCTTGTTATGGTTAGCGGGAGAGGGAGGCAGGATTTCTTCTGGTTATGGTTAGCGGGAGAGGTAGGCAGGATTTGTTTGTGTTATGGTTAGCGGGAGAAGGAGGCAGGAATTCTTCTTGTTAGGGTTAGCGGGATTTGTACACAGGATTTCTTCTTGTTATGGTTAGCGGGAGAGGGAGGCAGGATTTCTTCTTGTTATGGTTAGGGGGAGAGGGAGGCAGGATTTCTTCTTGTTATGGTTAGCAGGAGAGGGAGGCAGGATTTCCTCTTGTTATGGTTAGGGGTAGAGGGAGGCAGGATTTCTTCTTGTTATGGTTAGCGGGAGAGGGAGGCAGGATTTTGTCTTGTTATGGTTAGAGGGAGGCAGAATTTCGTCTTGTTATGGTTAGCGGAGAGGGAGGCAGGATTTCTTCTTGTTATGGTTAGCGGGAGAGGGAGGCAGGATTTCTTCTTGTATTGGTTAGAGGGAGAGGGGGGCAGGATTTATTTGTGTTATGGTTAGCAGGAGAGGAAGACAGGATTTGTTTGTGTTATGGTTAGCGGGAGAAGGAGGCCTGGTGTCTTCATGTTATGGTTAGCGGGAGAGGGAGGCAGAATTTGTTTGTGTTATGGTTAGCGGGAGAGGGAGAGGGAGGCAGGATTTATTTGTGTTATGATTAGCGGGAGAGGGAGGCAGGGTGTCTTCTTGTTAGGGTTAGCAGGAGAGGGAGGCAGGATTTGTTTGTGTTATGGTTAATGGGAAAGGGGACAGGATTTCTTCTTGTTATGGATAGTGGGAGAGGGAGCCAGAATTTGTTTGTGTTATGGTTAACGGGAAAGGGGGGCAGGATTTCTTCTTGTTATGAATAGTGGGAGAGGGAGGCAGGATTTCGTCTTGTTATGGTAGCGGGAGAGGTAGGCAGAATTTGTTTGTGTTATGGTTAGCGGGAGAGGGAGGCAGGATTTCTTCTTGTTATGTTAAGTGGGAGAAGGAGGCAGGATTTCTTCTGGTTATGGTTAGCAGGAGAGGTAGGTAGGATTTGTTTGTGTTATGGTTAGCGGGAGAGGGAGGCAGAATTTCTTCTTGATATGGTTAGCGGGAGAGGGAGGCAGGATTTCTTCTGGTTATGGTTAGCGGGAGAGGTAGGCAGGATTTGTTTGTGTTATGGTTAGCGGGAGAGGGAAGCAGGATTTGTTTGTGTTATGGTTAGCGGGAGAAGGAGGCAGGAATTCTTCTTGTTAGGGTTAGCAGGATTTGTACACAGGATTTCTTCTTGTTATGGTTAGCAGGAGAGGGAGGCAGGATTTCTTCTTGTTATGGTTAGCAGGAGAGGGAGGCAGGATTTCTTCTTGTTATGGTTAGGGGGAGAGGGAGGCAGGATTTCTTCTTGTTATGGTTAGCAGGAGAGGGAGGCAGGATTTCTTCTTGTTATGGTTAGCGGGAGAGGGAGGCAGGATTTCTTCTTGTATTGGTTAGAAGGAGAGGGGGGCAGGATTTATTTGTGTTATGGTTAGCGGGAGAGGAAGACAGGATTTGTTTGTGTTATGGTTAGGGGGAGAAGGAGGCCTGGTATCTTCATGTTATGGTTAGCGGGAGAGGGAGGCAGAATTTGTTTGTGTTATGGTTAGCGGGAGAGGGAGTCAGGATTTATTTGTGTTATGATTAGCGGGAGAGGGAGGCAGGGTGTCTTCTTGTTAGGGTTAGCAGGAGAGGGAGGCAGGATTTGTTTGTGTTATGGTTAACGGGAAAGGGGACAGGATTTCTTCTTGTTATGGATAGTGGGAGAGGGAGGCAGAATTTGTTTGTGTTATGGTTAACGGGAAAGGGGGGCAGGATTTCTTCTTGTTATGGATAGTGGGAGAGGTAGGCAGAATTTGTTTGTGTTATGGTTAGCGGGAGAGGGAGGCAGGATTTCTTCTTGTTATGTTAAGTGGGAGATGGAGGCAGGATTTCTTCTTGTTATGTTAAGTGGGAGAGGGAGGCAGGATTTCTTCTGGTTATGGTTAGCAGGAGAGGTAGGCAGGATTTGTTTGTGTTATGGTTAGCGGAAGAGGGAGGCAGGATTTCTTCTTGTATTGGTTAGAGGGAGAGGGGGGCAGGATTTATTTGTGTTATGGTTAGCGGGAGAGGAAGACAGGATTTGTTTGTGTTATGGTTAGGGGGAGAAGGAGGCCTGGTGTCTTCATGTTATGGTTAGCGGGAGAGGGAGGCAGAATTTGTTTGTGTTATGGTTAGCGGGAGAGGGAGGCAGGATTTATTTGTGTTATGATTAGCGGGAGAGGGAGGCAGGGTGTCTTATTGTTAGGGTTAGCAGGAGAGGGAGGCAGGATTTGTTTGTGTTATGGTTAACGGGAAAGGGGGGCAGGATTTCTTCTTGTTATGGATAGTGGGAGAGGTAGGCAGAATTTGTTTGTGTTATGGTTAGCGGGAGAGGGAGGCAGGATTTCTTCTTGTTATGTTAAGTGGGAGAGGGAGGCAGGATTTCTTCTTGTTATGTTAAGTGGGAGAGGGAGGCAGGATTTCTTCTGGTTATGGTTAGCAGGAGAGGTAGGCAGGATTTGTTGGTGTTATGGTTAGCGGGAGAGGGAGGCAGGATTTCTTCTTGATATGGTTAGCCGGAGAGGGAGGCAGGATTTCTTCTGGTTATGGTTAGCGGGAGAGGTAGGCAGGATTTGTTTGTGTTATGGTTAGCGGGAGAGGGAGGCAGGATTTGTTTGTGTTATGGTTAGCGGGAGAAGGAGGCAGGAATTCTTCTTGTTAGGGTTAGCAGGATTTGTACACAGGATTTCTTCTTGTTATGGTTAGCGGGAGAGGGAGGCAGGATTTCTTCTTGTTATGGTTAGCAGGAGAGGAAGGCAGGATTTCTTCTTGTTATGGTTAGGGGGAGAGGGAGGCAGGATTTCTTATTGTTATGGTTAGCAGGAGAGGGAGGCAGGATTTCCTCTTGTTATGGTTAGGGGGAGAGGGAGGCAGGATTTCTTCTTGTTATGGTTAGCCCGAGAGGGAGGCAGGATTTCGTCTTGTTATGGTTAGAGGGAGAGGGAGGCAGGATTTCGTCTTGTTATGGTTAGCGGGAGAGGGAGGCAGGATTTCTTCTTGTTATGGTTAGCGGGAGAGGGAGGCAGGATTTCTTCTTGTATTGGTTAGAGGGAGAGGGGGGCAGGATTTATTTGTGCTATGGTTAGGGGGAGAAGGAGGCCTGGTGTCTTCATGTTATGGTTAGCGGGAGAGGGAGGCAGAATTTGTTTGTGTTATGGTTAGCGGGAGAGGGAGGCAGGATTTATTTGTGTTATGATTAGCGGGAGAGGGAGGCAGGGTGTCTTCTTGTTATGGTTAGCAGGAGAGGGAGGCAGGATTTGTTTGTGTTATGGTTAACGGGAAAGGGGGGCAGGATTTCTTCTTGTTATGGATAGTGGGAGAGGGAGGCAGAATTTGTTTGTGTTATGGTTAACAGGAAAGGGGGGCAGGATTTCTTCTTGTTATGGATAGTGGGAGAGGGAGGCAGGATTTTGTCTTGTTATGGTAGCGGGAGAGGTAGGCAGAATTTGTTTGTGTTATGGTTAGCGGGAGAGGGAGGCAGGATTTCTTCTTGTTATGTTTAGTGGGAGAGGGAGGCAGGATTTCGTCTTGTTATGGTTAGCGGGAGAGGGAGGCAGGATTTGTTTGTGTTATGGTTAGCAGGGGAGGGAGGCAGGGTTTCTTCTTGTTATGGTTAGAGGGATTGGTATGCAGGATTTCTTCATGTGGACAACTTGAAAACATTTGCAAACTGTGTAAAGTCAAAGTGTGATATCTGACCTGCTAATACTTCGTTTACCCTGATCATGTACAGTGGAGTTTTCAGGCGTCATTTCTGCCTAGGCTCTTGCTGCAGAGAAGGCTTAGGGGTGGGTGGAATGTTTCCTTCAGCCTGCAGAATTGGCGGAATTTTGGTGACTTCATATTAGTTTTGTAATGTGAAGTTCCAGACAACTTGCGCCCTTTGCCGCGTGGTGGAATTTTTTCCATTGATTCTATAGAAATGTGAGCAAGATTTGATGTCTCCTAATGCCATTTTCTAGCAGTGGCGGTCGCATGCGGTTATGGTGCGAGGGCAGGTTCTCGAGTAGATTTGCTGCCGCTCAAGTAGAATTTCTGTTGCAACAAAATCAACTCAAATTGGCAGGCGATCTTACGCACCGCATGGTGACGTTCACACTGATTGTTTTGTGATATTGGTGCTAAATTGCCTGACATGCACATTTCCACACATCTGCAGAACTCAGTGGAATTTCGCTGGGATTTTATGTAACTCCATTGAATTTTGCTCAGTGAAACTCCGTGAGTTCCGCCCACCCGTAGTCTAATGCTTCTATTGTGGTAGCCAGAGACACCAGGTGCAGTGACACAAGTCGTTCACTGCGGCATAAGTGTCAGCATGGGACCCAGGTCACAGCATGGGACCCAGGTCTCAGCTTGGGAGCCAGGACTCAGCTTGGGAGCCAGGACTCAGCATGGGACCCAGGTCACAGCATGTGACCCAGGTCTCAGCATGGGACCCAGGTCTCACCATGGGATCCAGGACTCACCATGGGATCCAGGAATCACCAGGGGATCCAGGACTCAGCATTGGAGACAGGTCTCAGCATGGGATCCAGGCCTCACCATGGGATCCAGGTCTCAGCTCAGGAGGCAGGTCTCAGCTCGGGAGCCAGGTCTCAGCTTGGGAGCCAGGACTCATCATTGGAGACAGGTCTCAGCTTGGGAGCCAGGTCTCAGCATTGAGGCTTGAGTGCTAGGTCTCAGCATTGAAGCCAGGTATTATCACAGGATCCAGGTCTTAGCATAGGAGCCAGGTCTCAGCATGGACCGAGGTCTCAGCATTGAAGCCAGGTCTCAGCATTGAAGCCAGGTCTCAGCATAGGAGAGAGGTCTCAGCATTCAAGCCGGGTCCCAGCACAGGAGACAGGTCTCAGCATAGGACAGAGGTCTCAGCATAGGACAGAGGTCTCAGCATTGAAGCCAGGTCTCAGCATAGGACAGAGGTCTCAGCATTGAAGCCGGGTCTTAGCATAGGAGACAGGTCTCAGCACGGGAGACAGGTCTCAGCATGGGAAGTGGGTCTCTGCTTGGGAGCTAGGTCTCAGCATTGGAGCCAGGTCTCAGCATTGAAGCCAGGTCTCAGCATTGAAGAAAGGTCTCAGCATTGAAGCCAGGTCTCAGCATAAGAGGCAGGTCTCATCATGGGAGACAGGTCTCAGCACATGAGACAGGTCTCAGCATTGAAGCCAGGTCTCAAAACGGGAGCCAGGTCTCAGCATTGAAGCCAGGTCTCAGCATAGCAGAAAGGTCTCAGCATTGAAGCCAGGTCTCAGCATAAGAGGCAGGTCTCATCACGGGAGACAGGTCTTAGCATAGGAGACAGGTCTCAGCATTGAAGCCAGGTCTCATCACGTAAGACAGGTCTCAGCATAGGATACAGGTCTCAGCATTGAAGCCAGGTCTCAGCAAGGGAGCCAGGTCTCTGCTTGGGAGCTAGGTCTCTGCTTGGGAGCCAGGTCTCAGCATGGGAGCCAGGTCTCAGCATGGGAGACAGGTCTCAGCATAAGAGACAGGTCTCAGCATTGAAGCCAGGTTTCAGCACAGGAGCCAGGTCTCAGCTTGGGACCCAGGTCTCTGCTTGGGAGCCAGGTGTCAGCTTGGGAGCCAGGTCTCAGCATGGGAGCCAGGTCTCTGCTTGGGAGGTAGGTCTCAGCATTGAAGCCAGGTCTCAGCATGGGAGCCAGGTCTCAGCTTGGGACCCAGGTCTCAGCTTGGGAGCCAGGTCTCAGCATGGGAGCCAGGTCTCTGCTTGGTAGCTAGGTCTCAGCATGGGAGACAGGTCTCAGCTTGGGAGCCAGGTCTCTGCTTGGGAGCCAGGTCTCAGCATGGGAGCTAGGTCTCTGCTTGGGAGCCAGGTCTCTGCTTGGGAGCTACAGGTCTCAGCATGGGAGCCAGGTCTCTGCTAGAGAGCTAGGTCTCAGCATTGGAGCCAGGTATTAGCAGAGGATCCAGGTCTTAGCATAGGAGCCAGGTCTCAGCATGGGACCGAGGTATCAGCATTGAAGCCAGGTCTCAGCACGGGAGACAGGTCTCAGCATGGGAGTTGGGTCTCAGCATGGGAGTTGGGTCTCTGCTTGGGAGCTAGGTCTTAGCATTGAAGCCAGGTCTGAGCACAGGAGCCAGGTCTCAGCCTGGGAGCCAGGTCTCAGCATGGGAGCCAGGTCTAAGCATGGGAGCCAGGTCTCTGCTTGGGAGCCAGGTCTCAGTATAGGACAGAGGTCTCAGCATTGAAGCCATGTCTCAGCATAGAAGACAGGTCCCAGCACGGGAGACAGGTCTCAGCATGGGAGTTGGGTCCCTGCTTGGGAGCTAGGTCTCAGCATTGGAGCCAGGTATCAGCATTGAAGCCAGGTCTCAGCATTGAAGCCAGGTCTCAGCATAGGAGAGAGGTCTCAGCATTGAAGCCAGGTCTCAGCATAAGAGGCAGGTCTCATCACGGGAGACAGGTCTCAGCATAAGAGGCAGGTCTCATCACGGGAGACAGGTCTCAGCATAGGAGACAGGTCTCAGCATTGAAGCCAGGTCTCAGCACGGGAGCCAGGTATCAGCTTGGGAGCTAGGTCTCAGCACGGGAGCCAGGTCTCTGCTTGGGAGCTAGGTCTCTGCTTGGGAGCTAGGCCTCTGCTTGGGAGCCAGGTCTCAGCATGGGAGCCAGGTCTCAGCATGGGAGACAGGTCTCAGCATAAGAGACAGGTCTCAGCATTGAAGCCAGGTTTCAGCACAGGAGCCAGGTCTCAGCTTGGGACCCAGGTCTCTGCTTGGGAGCCAGGTGTCAGCTTTGGAGCCAGGTCTCTGCTTGGGAGGTAGGTCTCAGCATTGAAGCCAGGTCTCAGCATGGGAGCCAGGTCTCAGCTTGGGATCCAGGTCTCAGATTGGGAGCCAGGTCTCAGCATGGGAGCCAGGTCTCTGCTTGGGAGCTAGGTCTCAGCATGGGAGACAGGTCTCAGCTTGGGAGCCAGGTCTCTGCTTGGGAGCCAGGTCTCATCATGGGAGCTAGGTCTCTGCTTGGGAGCCAGGTCTCTGCTTGGGAGCTACAGGTCTCAGCATGGGAGCCAGGTCTCTGCTAGAGAGCTAGGTCTCAGCATTGGAGCCAGGTATTAGCAGAGGATCTAGGTCTTACCATAGGAGCCAGGTCTCAGCATGGGACCGAGGTCTCAGCATTGAAGCCAGGTCTCAGCACGGGAGACAGGTCTCAGCATGGGAGTTGGGTCTCAGCATGGGAGTTGGGTCTCTGCTTGGGAGCTAGGTCTTAGCATTGAAGCCAGGTCTGAGCACAGGAGCCAGGTCTCAGCTTGGGAGCCAGGTCTCAGCATGGGAGCCAGGTCTCTGCTTGGGAGCCAGGTCTCAGTATAGGACAGAGTTCTCAGCATTGAAGCCATGTCTCAGCATAGAAGACAGGTCCCAGCACGGGAGACAGGTCTCAGCATGGGAGTTGGGTCTCTGCTTGGGAGCTAGGTCTCAGCATTGGAGCCAGGTATCCGCATTGAAGCCGGGTCTCAGCATTGAAGCCAGGTCTCAGCATAGGAGAGAGGTCTCAGCATTGAAGCCAGGTCTCAGCATTAGAGGCAGGTCTCATCACGGGAGAAAGGTCTCAGCATAGGAGACAGGTCTCAGCATGGGAGCCAGGTCTCAGCACGGGAGCCAGGTCTCAGCTTGGGAGCTAGGTCTCAGCTTGGGAGCCAGGTCTCAGCATGGGAGACAGGTCTCAGCTTGGGAGCCAGGTCTCTGCTTGGGAGCCAGATCGCAGCATGGGAGATAGGTCTCTGCTTGGGAGCCAGGTCTCTGCTTGTGAGCTACAGGTCTCAGCATGGGAGCCAGGTCTCTGCTAGGGAGCTAGGTCTCAGCATTGGAGCCAGGTATTAGCACAGGATCCAGGTTTTAGCATAGGAGCCAGGTCTCAGCATGGACCGAGGTCTCAGCATTGAAGCCAGGTCTCAGTTAGGGAGACAGGTCTCAGCATGGGAGCTAGGTCTCAGCATTGAAGCCAGGTCTCAGCACAGGAGCCAGGTCTCAGCTTGGGAGCCAGGTCTCAGCATGGGAGCCAGGTCTGTGCTTGGGAGCCAGGTCTCAGTATAGGACAAAGGTCTCAGCATTGAAGCCAGGTCTCAGCATTGAAGCCAGGTCTCGGCATAGGAGAGAGGTCTCAGCATTGAAGTCGGGTTTCAGCATTGAAGCCAGGTCTCAGCACGGGAGCCAGGTCTCTGCTTGGGAGCTAGGTCTCTGCTTGGGAGCCAGGTCTCAGCATAGGAGGTAGGTCTCATCACGGGAGACAGGTCTCAGCATAGGAGACAGGTCTCAGCATTGAAGCCAGGTTTCAGCATTGAAGCCAGGTCTCAGCATAAGAGGCAGGTCTCATCATGGGAGACAGGTCTCAGCATTGAAGCCAGGTCTCAGAACGGGAGCCAGGTCTCAGCATTGAAGCCAGGTCTCAGCATAGGAGAAAGGTCTCAGCATAGGAGAAAGGTCTCAGCATTGAAGCCAGGTCTCAGCATAAGAGGCAGGTCTCATCACGGGAGACAGGTCTCAGCATAGGAGACAGGTCTCAGCATTGAAGCCAGGTCTCATCACGGAAGACAGGTCTCAGCATAGGAGACAGGTCTCAGCATTGAAGCCAGGTCTCAGCACGGGAGCCAGGTCTCTGCTTGAGAGCCAGGTCTCTGCTTGGGAGCTAGGTCTCTGCTTGGGAGCCAGGTCTCAGCATAGGAGGTAGGTCTCATCACGGGAGACAGGTCTCAGCATAGGAGCCAGGTCTCTGCTTGGGAGCCAGGTCTCTGCTTGGGAGCTAGGTCTCTGCTTGGGAGCCAGGTCTCAGCATAGGAGGTAGGTCTCATCACGGGAGACAGGTCTCAGCATTGAAGCCAGGTCTCATCATGGGAGCCAGGTCTCAGCTTGGGAGCCAGGTCTTTGCTTGGGAGCCAGGTCTCTGCTTGGGAGCTAGGTCTCAGCATGGGAGCTAGGTCTCAGCATGGGAGACAGGTCTCAGCTTGGGAGCCAGGTCTCTGCTTGGGAGCCAGGTCTCTGCTTGGGAGCCAGGTCTCAGCATGGGAGCTAGGTCTCTGCTTGGGAGCCAGGTCTCTGCTTGGGACCCAGGTCTCACCATGGGATCCAGGTCTCAGCACAGGAGCCGGGTCTCAGCATTGAAGCCAGGTCTCAGCATGGGAGACAGGTCTCAGCATGGGAGCTAGGTCTCTGCTTGGGAGCCAGGTCTCAGCATGGGAGACAGGTCTCAGCATGGGACCCAGGTCTCAGTTGGGAGCCAGGTCTCAGCTTGGGAGCCAGGACTCAGCATGGGAGACAGGTCTCACCATGGGAGTCAGGTCTCAGCATGGGACCCAGGTCTCAGCATGGGATCCAGGTCTCACCATGGGATCCAGGTCTCAGCACAGGAGCCGGTCTCAGCACTGAAGCCGGGTCTCAGCATGGGAGACAGGTCTCAGCATTGAAGCCAGGTCTCAGCATGGGAGCCAGGTCTCTGCTTAGGACCCAGGTCTCAGCTTGGGAGCCAGGTCTCAGCTCGGGAGCCAGGTCTCAGCTTGGGACCCAGGTCTCTGCTTGGGAGCCAGGTCTCAGCATGGGACCCAGGTCTCAGCTTGGGACCCAGGTCTCAGCTTGGGACCCAGGTCTCTGCTTGGGAGACAGGTCTCAGCTTGGGAGCCAGGTCTCAGCTTGGGAGCCAGGTCTCTGCTTGGGAACCAGGTCTCAGCTTGGGAGCCAGGTCTCTGCTTTGGAGCCAGGTCTCTGCTTGGGAGCTAGGTCTCAGCATTGAAGCCAGGTCTCAGCAATGGGAGCCAGGTCTCAGCTTGGGAGCCAGGTCTCTGCTTGGGAGCTAGGTCTCAGCATGGGAGACAGGTTTTAGCTTGGGACCCAGGTCTCAGCTTGGGATCTAGGTCTCAGCTTGGGACCCAGGTCTCTGCTTGGGAGCCAGGTCTTAGCATGGGAGCTAGGTCTCTGCTTGGGAGACAGGTCTCAGCTTGGGAGCCAGGTCTCTGCTTGGGAGCTAGGTCTCAGCATGGGAGACAGGTCTCAGCTTGGGACCCAGGTCTCAGCTTGGGACCTAGGTCTCAGCTTGGGACCCAGGTCTCTGCTTGGGAGCCAGGTCTTAGCATGGGAGCTAGGTCTCTGCTTGGGAGACAGGTCTCAGCTTGGGAGCCAGGTCTAAGCTTGGGAGCTAGGTCTCAGCATGGGAGCTAGGTCTCAGCTTTGAAGCCACGTCTTAGCACAGGAGATAGGTCTCATCGAGGGAGCCAGGTCTCTTTGTGGGAGCCAGGGTCACCACAGTTTTTGAGGAGCCAAGGTCATATGAGCAGCTCCATGGAGACAAGATGTTGAGCGTCTGCTGTAACACACCCTTACTCATATGCTTGATGGTCGAATGAAAAAACACTCCCTGACTCAAACAAAACAAAAAATTGTCCATTTTGTGTAACACCAACCAAGCAGTGCCAGAGACCCAGGTTTTCAATCCCTTGACCCACAAAAGTGAGGAACAGGTCCCAGAAAATATATGTGGGGAGTAACCAGCATAGGCGATGTGCATCGAAGTCACTTAATTCAGAGAAGGGCTGTGACCACCTTATCCAGACTACATTTATAGTCAAAAGTGAGATAAAAACTTAGCAATGTGTATATGTACAAGTATATGGATTATTTACAGTGCAAATTTGTATATACAGATCATATACAGGGATCTAAGAGATTTGTGGTTTTGTTTTCTTTTTAATAGTGTGCTGAAGGCACCTCCTGGCTTTTAATCGCTATAAAAAAACATAAAGTGATATAATCTAAAATGGAAGAATGAAAAAACCTGTTGTTATTCTCTCTGTTGTACGTTGCATGTCTATTTTCCACAGATTCAGGAGCTGATATTATGAATGGGTCAAAATGACATTTTGAATCAAGGAGGTACCCTGCTTGGTACAATTTAAACATTTACAAAGTGCAGTTTTTCAACAAGTAAACTAACGGACAGAGTTACTAAGCCCTTGCATTGCCCTTGTGTCACGCAAAGCATAGCAAGGCAACGCAAGGGCTTAAGTGAGATTCACTGAGCCATGCAAAGCCATCTTGCATGGTTCTGTGTGGCTTAGTATATCCAGAGTAACACAAGGAAGTGCAAATCACTGCCTTGCGTTAGTTTGCGTCAGGATGCGTGGACATTCCTATGCATCCACCAATGGATTTTGGCACATTCCTAGATTTACAGAGACTTGTACACCTGGGAAAGCATTGAAATGGTGGCTCCCAGCAGGGGCGTAACAAGGTGAGATATCTTCATTTCTCACTCTTAGAAAGGGGAAAATGCTTCAATGGATTGTTGTTTTGTGAAGGAAAATGACCTTTTGTGCACAAAAACAACCCTGCATGAAACACAGGAACCCTTGCACTATGGTGCAAGGGGGCTGAATTAGTGCTAGGCTGCGCTCAGTGCGTTAACACAAGGAGGGGGCGGGAATGAGTCATATCTTAGCAGATATGGCACAGTTCTGGTTTGTCTTTCCTCTCTCCTCTCTGAGGCACAGATGCTCTCCCAGTGATGGGGAGAGCTCACAGTAGGGTTTGTGCTTAGACTTGTGAACGCCAAGTGCGGAGCACAGCGCCTAACCGTTTATCACTTGCATATGTGATTTTTTTTCAACGTTTTTAATGCACCACATCTGGGAGCTGCTAATTAGGGCGCTCTGCACGATTAGCAGCGGGCACATCTCAGGTGGGTGGATCGGGGAGGGGTAGCTGCGGGCTGTGGGGGAGAGCTCTCGGCTTGGCCACAACGGCACTCATTGCTGTTTGCTGATCTCTTGGGGGCGTCCCACTCACAGAGTGCCCCCCATCCCTGTCAGCCTTTAAAGAAGGCACAGCACACTCAAGGCGCTACGCGTCATCACTTGCAGCAGGTGACAGCTGCGCCCATTAATTTTTAAGGTCCTGATTTATACTTTTTGACGCTAAACTGCGCTAACTCAGTTTATCGTCAAAATGTATACCACCGGCTAGTGTCATTCCAAGACGCCGGCCAGGCATCTTATTTATGGAATGGAGCAATCCGGAGCAAAGGGGGGGGCTAACTTAATGGAGAATGATGCTAGCCGGTGGGGGTGGCAGTATGTGAGAAGGGAGTTTTGCACCAAAAAATTACGTTAGGCTGGTTAGAGTAAAAAAATATGACTCTAACCAGCCTAGCGCCATTTCTTGACACTAAACCTACCATACCACATGACTCCTGTCTTAGAAAAGACAGGAGTCATACCCACCACCCCAATGGCCAGTACAGGGCACAAGGGTCCCCTGGGTATGGTCACTGCACCCAGTGCCATGTTTGGGGGCCCATTACAGGGCCCCCTATGGCACTCTAAAAGAAAAACAAAAATAGTTACCTCTACTTACCTATACTAACTGAGATGGGTCCCCCATCCTCCGCTGTCCCTCTGGTGTGGGTGGGGGTGTCCTTGGGGTCTGGAGAGGGCTCCTGTGGACTTATTCTATGGTGTTCCACCATCAAAATAGTGCCACAGGTCCCCTAACGCCTGCCCTGATGCAGACGTTAAATAATAGCACTAAGCAAGCTTAGCGCCATTATTTAGGCCCGCCTCCCTCCCGTGCACCATTTTTGCAGAAGAGGATAAGTAAGGCGCATGGGCCTTAAAGTAATTTTTTGCCTGGGAACGCCTACCTTGCATCTCATTGACGCAAAGTAGTTTTCCGCAGGCAAAAAATGACTTAAACTCCAATATTTTCATGCTAGACAGGTCTAGCGTCAAAATATAAATATGGAGTTAAGTTTGTGCTGAAATAGCGTAAAACAAATGATGCTATTTCAGCGCAAACAGAGTATAAATTTGTCCCCAAGTGTATACTGCAAAGCTGAGTGCTACTTTACCAGCGCTGTGGACATAACGGGGGTCCCGGCATCTCCTTCGAGGCCACTGGCCTCTGGGGTTGCAACGCATCCACAGGTCCCCTAACGCCTGCCCTAACCCAGGCGTTAAATAATGGCGCTAAGCAAGCTTGCACCATTATTTAAGGCCCCCACCCCGTGCTTGATTTTAGCACGGGGGATAAATAAGGCGCTGAGGTCATATCGTCATTTTACGCCCAGGAACGCCTACCTTGCATCTCATTGACGCAAGGTAGTTTTCTGCAGGCAAAAAATGATTTTAAATCCAATATTTTGGTGCTACACATGTTTTGCACCAAAATATAAATATGGAGTTAAGTTTGCTCTTAATTAGCGTAAAGAAATTATGCTAATTCAGCGCAAGTAGAGTATAAATATGCCCCTTTGTGCTGAAGGGTGTGTGCTTGGTGTGAAACTCGTTTGGGTTACAACGCGCAATGTGCTTCGAACTCTGGAGCAAAGCATGGAACCTTACAACAATGGCTGGTGACATGAGTGTGATGTTTTGTGAATACAGTGCTGCACAAGTATTTGTGCTATGAAATCTAACAGACTTCTGCACACTGCTGCGTCACATGACTCTTGGTAAACCTACCCCTAAGCGTCCACTCTAATAATGTTTTTGTGGCACATGGAATTGGAAATGCTTTGAGTGCCAATCAGAAGACGGGCAATGCCAGTGTTTGAGATGGAGTTATAAAAAGGACAGGTACTCAATACCCCAGAGTACCTGTTCCCTACTTCCGGGTGCTGGTACTCTCTCAATGAAAGTATTGGACAAGTGCTCAGAAGTGCAGGCGCTCTCCCTTTCAAATTAAGGAAGTGTAGATAGTCAGTACCACAGAGTACCTGCCCATTTAAAGCTCTGAATGCAATAGAATGTGACAAACACACACAAACTTTACATTTGATGCAAAACAACAGCTGCAAAGATACACTCTAGACAGATTTGTCGGTAAGAGCGTCTCACCCACAAAGGTGCCATGTGACATCACCACCAACAGACTGCCAGTCATTTCCATGTTAATATTTACATAGGTACTCACTTTAAAAATGAGTATGTAAGTTGTCAGCCTTTAACCTGTTAATCAGTCTTTTGGATGCATGTGAGGCGTAAATTGAGGTAATGGTTAAACATAGGGTCATAGCTGGGGACTGCCACTTGGTGCCAGGGGGTACGGTCCTGCTTATAGTTAGGGGTTGGCATGGTAATGTCCTTTCCATATCAGCTCAGGAGAACCAAACTACCTTCAGAACATAATAGCAAAAACAGTTGAACGGCAAAGGATCAAGGGCCAATTTAATCCTTGAAAGGAGAATCATGAGTTAAAGGTTTATTCTACAAAAAATGCCAAAAGGCACAACAGAAAGGGCCTTTAGGCGATAAAAGAACCTCTACCTCCTTGCCACTTAAGAGGAAGGAGAGAGGGGTTTACCACCAGCAGTCGAGTTTCACAAGAGTGTCCTCTAGAGGGCAGAAACACCCCAGGAGTATTTACTAGATGGGTTCTGCAGACCAAGAAGTCCCTCAGAAGCCAGAGTGGTTGTGGTGACCCTGGCAGATTCAAGCTGTTTACCCCTGCAGTGTTGTTAGCGGCTTCCAGTGTGTATGGTGGCACATCAGCTCAAAGGTGGAGCAAATCTGTGTATTTGAGAAATGATAAAGGGCCCCTGACTTTCTTGGTTCTCCTGGGTCCAGGTGATGCTGCCTCTGGATGTAGTCTGGGCAGAGGTGAAACCACAGGCAATGATGCTCTGGTCTCCATATTACTAAACATCAAGCACACCTGAGATCTAGTGGGCACCCCCGCGTCGCTCACGTTTCCCTACAGACCACCGGACACAGGATGGACGACCCATACAGACCCTCAGACATCAGCAGCGCCCCCTGTAGTCTTTACTGACTCTGTTCTACTTGGCCATCACAGCTACCGACCACACCTTGGCTCCTCCAGGACCCTCAGCCTCTCACAAGAGACAAGTGGGACAAAGCAGCATATGCCAGACCACCCCATTAATCCCAGTGGTAAGGCTGGGGAGATGACCGAGCAACTCTTACAGGCAGCTGTAGTCCAAAAGCGTAGGACCTTTGTCGCTACTGCAGTACGTGTGGAGTGCCACGCGCGGGCCATGGACATGCGTTTGAGTCTTTTCAAAGATGGATACAGTACCTGGACTAAACTGGACCACAATCAGATCAGATGACATCTATCTAACTCCTCTGTGAAGTGATCAATAGGGGGGTCCAATAACTGCCCCACCCTTGGCAGGTGGATGAAAGAACAAATGAAGCCCACACCTGCAGGTGCCAATGTCTGTTCCAGGATATGGAGGAGGGGTGTAGGAGTAGCAGGTGTAAGAGGAAAAAGCAAAGGGAGAAAGAGAGTAGAAACAAGATGGAGTAAAAGAGGGAGCAGAACTAAAGATAAGTCACATGTCAGAAAATGGATAAAAAGATGCTGTCTGACATAAATATCACCACAGAAAGGGTATAGACTTTCTATTAACTCCAATGGGGAATAACTTTGTAAACAACACTCAGTACTTTTGTCAGATTATACTTCTACCACAAAATTCTAGCCTGATACCACATAGATGGGGGCGAGAGAGAGAGAGAGAGAGAGAGAGAGAGAAAAACAAACAAACAAAAACAATAGTAGCAGAAGACACCCGATTAAGGTCTTGATTTAGAGTTTGGCAGACAGGTGACTCCATCACAAATGGGATGGATATCCCATCCTCCGTATTACAATGTCCATAGGATATAATGGGATGGTAATACGGTAGATGGGATATCTGTCACATTAGGGGAACCCCGTCTCCTGAACCGTAAACCACGCACTAAGTTTTAAAGATAGTGGTAAAAGCTGGCGAGAGTGAAGTTTAAAAGAGGAGGGTCCCACACCAGCTACATTGATGCCCCCAAGATGTTCCTACGTCCCATGTTTGGATCCAAGAACACAACTCTAATCCTCACACCGCATACACACTCAGTGAGTGAAGTACGCAAGTAAATTAAGGAGAGATGAAGCCCTTATCCTGGTACTCTAATGTTAGTGACTTCAATGATGCTCTTGCGATCCTGCCTCTCCGACTAGGATTAGTCTCACTCGTGCGGGCACAATGGTCAGACCTGACAACTTTCAAATACTTCTCACTCTTCGAGGAGAAAGGGTATTTTTTGGGCTCAGGAAAGGGGGTGGGACCTTGAGCCTGTTACTGTTTGTAATGCCATAGAGGCTTTGAGGGGTGGGACCATGGGGCAGAATATATCATTGTACCGAACATTGTCTGGGAGACTGGGAGAAAGTACCCTGTTTCTAGCATGGTTACCCCCATTTTTGGCCTGTGCGTTTGACTGTGTTACTGGGATCCTGCTAGCCAGGACCCCAGTGCTTATGGTTTTTGGCCTGTTTGTCAGTATGTTTGACTGTTTGTCAGTATGCCTGACTGTGCCACTGGGATCCTGCTAACCAGGACCCTTGTGCTTACACTCTCTCTTTTCCCACATTTGTCACTACATACTGGTAATCCACTATTTCATCCCAAACTGGCATACTGGTGCCCCCTTATAAGTCCTTAGTATATGGTACCTAGGTACCCAGGGCATTGGGGTTCCACAGAATCCCTAAGGGCTGCAACATTACTTTTGCAACCCATAGGGAGCCCATGCAAAGGCTTCTGCAGGACTGCCATTGCAGCCTGTGTGAAATGGTGCCTGCACCCTTTCCCAGCCATTTTCACTGCACCAGGTCACTTATAAGTCACCTCTATGTCAGGATTTCCAACCCTGAAGGCTGGGTGCAAAGTACTTGTGTGTGAGGGCACCCCTACACTAGCAGAGGTGCCCCCACATCGTCCAGGACAATTTTCCCGGACTTCGTGAGTGCGAGGATGCCATTATACGTGTGCACCGGACCTAGGTCAATACCTATGTCCAGCTTCACAATGGTAACTCCGAATATGGCCATATAATGTGTCTAACATCTGGGAATTGTACCCCAATACTGATTCTAGTATTGTTTTTACCATTCCATACACTATGGGGGCTCCACAGTGGACCCCAATACCGCCATACCAGCCTTCTGAGGTTTTCCAGGCAGCCCCAGCTGCTGCCTCCTCACAGACAGGTTTCTGCCCTCCTGTTGCTTGAGCAGCTCAAGCCCAGGAAGCACAACAAAGAATTTCCTTTGGGAGAGGAGTGTTACACCCTCTCCATTTGGAAATAGGTGTTACAGGCATGGGAGGGGTAGCCTCCCAGAGCCTCTGGAAATGCTTTGAAGGGCACAGATGGTGCCCTCCTTGCATAATTAGATCTATACTGGTTCATGAAACCCCCAGTCCCTGCTCTGGTGCGAAACTGGACAAAGGGAAGGGGAGTGACCACTCCCCTGTCCATCACCACCCCAGGCGTGGTGCCCAGAGCTCCTCCAGAGTGTCCCTTGGTTTTGCCATCTTGGATTCCAAGGTGATGGGGCACTCTGGGAGCATCTGAGTGGCCAGTGCCAGCCGGTGACCTCAGAGACCCCTCCTGATAGGTGCTTAACTGTTAAGCTGGCCAATCCCCCTTTCAGGGCTATTTAGGGTCTCTCTCCTGAGTGTTTCCTCAGATTTGGACTGCAAGACTCCAGCAGGAATCCTCTGCATCCTTTACTTCATCTTATACCGATGGAACCGCAGCTGAACCCTCCAGGAACTCTGCAAACTGCAACAAAGAAGCAAAGGAGACTTCTGGAACATTGTATCTTTAGCTCCTGCCAGCATAGCTTAGGCCCCCAGCACTCTTGTGTGCGACCTTCCAAGAAGTTCTTCGTGCACAGCACAGCTCAGGCCCCCAGCACTCCATCCTGCGACGTACAGCTTCCTGATTGGGTGTCCAGCGGCGTGAGATCCCTTTGTCTGGTGCTGCATGGGCCGCCATTTGCACCTTCTTTGTCCCCGTGCTGTGGGACTCCTGTGTGCGCGGTCTTCTGAGGGCTCTCTGAGTTGCTGAGAGCCCCCTCTGTCTCTCCCTCCTGGGTAGAGGCCACCAGGTCCCTCCTGGTCCCGGGCAGCTCCATCTTCTTCTAACCACGAGTTTTGCAAGTGCGAAGGCTTGTTGGTGTAATCTAGCGACGCAAACCAGACTGCAATCGTCCATCCGCCGTGGGACATCTTCTGCACCAACCAGGAACCCGCATCTGTCTTCTTGGGTGCATAACTGACTTTGTCTTCTTACTTGTGGTTCTTCTCTTGCACCTTCATCCAGGTTATCATGGGCTCCTGTTCTCCCTGGACTCTTCAGTGCTTCTTGGACTTGGTCCCCTTCTTCCACAGGTCTTCAGGCCCAGGAATCCATCCTTGGTGTCTTGCAGTCTCTTCTGGTTCTTGCATAATTTTCTATCACAACTTCTTGTGTGTTTCAGGATACTTACTGTGATTTGCTCCTGTTTTCCTGGGCTCTGAGGTGGGTTGTATTACTTACCTTTGGTGTTTTTTTACACTCCCAGCACCCCTCTACACATTACACATGCCTAGGTGGGAAACCGACTTTCGGATTCCACTATTTTAGTATATGGTTTGTGTTCCCCCTAGGACCATTGCAACCTATTGTGATTTTCACTATTTGCACTGTTTTCATACACTCACAGGCACTGCAGGGGTTAGGACACAGCATTGGTATCTGCAAGGTCACTGGAGGGACACATCACCCTCATAGGCACTGCAGGAGTTAGGACACAGCCTCGGTGTCTGCAGGGTCACTGGAGGGACACATCACCCTCACAGGCACTGCAGGAGTTAGGACACAGCCTTGGTGTCTGTAGGGTCACTGGAGGGACACATCACCCTCACAGGCACTGCAGGAGTTAGGACACAGCCTTGGTGTCTGCAGGGTCACTGGAGGTTCACATCACCCTCACAGGCACTGCAGGAGTTAGGACACAGCCTCGGTGTCTTCAGGGTCACTGGAGGTTCACATCACCCTCACAGGCACTGCAGGAGATAGGACACAGCCTCAGTGTTTGCAGGGTCACTGGAGGGACACATCACCCTCACAGGCACTGCAGGAGTTAGGACACAGCCTCAGTGTCTTCAGGGTCACTGGAGGTTCACATCACCCTCACAGGCACCGCAGGAGATAGGACACAGCCTCAGTGTCTGCAGGGTCACTGGAGGGACACATCACCCTCACAGGCACTGCAGGAGTTAGGACACAGCCTCAGTGTCTGCAGGGTCACTGGAGGTTCACATCACCCTCGTAGGCAGGGCAGAAGCTAGAATAGAGCCTCAGTGTCTGCAGGGTCACTGGAGGTTCACATCACCCTCACAGGCACTGCAGGAGTTAGGACACATCCTCGGTGTCTGCAGGGTCAATGGAGGGACACATCACCCTCACAGGCACTGCAGGAGTTAGGACACATACTCGGTGTCTGCAGGGTCAATGGAGGGACACATCACCCTCACAGGCACTGCAGAAGTTAGGACACATCCTCAGTGTCTGCAGGGTCACTGAAGGGGCACATCACCCTCACAGGCACTGCAGGAGTTAGGACACATCCTCATCGTCTGCAGGGTCACTGGAGGGACACATCACCCTCACAGGCAGGGCAGGTGTTAGAATCCAGCCTCGGTGTCTGCAGGGTCACTGGAGGGACACATCACCCTCACAGGCACTGCAGGAGTCAGTTTCTAACCTCGCTGGTGTTGTAATTCACAAGCTGTGGCAGCATTATCGCTAGTCACACACCGGTACTGTCTGAGAAGCGTTAAGTCTGATTAGATATTGGAAGGGATATAAGTAATGTGTAAGACATGCATATTGATTGTAGGCTGCGGATGAAAACAATCTGTCCTGCTCTCAACAGCACTTAGGAAACTAATTAACAGAATATGAATTGAAGAGATTAGAATCATTAGTTACTACTAATAAACAGTAGAGCGGAACAGAAATGAGCAGCTTGTAAAGTTATCAAAAGGCCAAAGAAAACAGCTACTAAAAAACTGATGCACTTGAACCTATTGTTGCACGAAATATCACCTCACGCACCTGGAAGGACACTCACATTCACATAGCAAATGGGGTGGTAGGGGTGGTGTGGGGTGGTGTGTCACATACTTGGAAGGATGCTCACTTTCGGATGGCAGTAGGGGTGGTGTCAGTGTTGTGTCTTATTCACCTGGAAGGATGCTTACATTCACATGGCAGTAGGGGTGGTTTGGGCTCATGCGTCACGCACCTGCAAGGATGCTCATATTCATGTGGCAGTAGGGGTGGTGTGGAATCGTGTGTCACGCAGCTGGAAGGTTGCTCACTTTCACATGACAGGAGGGATGGTGTGGGGTCGCATGTCATGCACCTGGAAGGCTGAGCACATTCACATGGTAGTAGGGATGGTGTGGGGTCGTGTGTCACACACGTGGAAGGCTGCTCACAGTCACATGGCAGTAGGGGTGGTGGCAGGGTTGTGTCTCATGCACCTGGAAGGCTGCTCACATTCACATGGCAGTAGGGGTGGTTTGGGCTCATGCGTCACGCACCTGCAAGGATGCTCACATTCATATGGCAGTAGGGATGGTGTGTGGTCATGCGTCACGCACCTGGAAAGCTGCTCACATTCACATGGCAGTAGGGGTGGTTTGGGCTCATGCGTCACGCACCTGCAAGGATGCTCACATTCATATGGCAGTAGGGGTGGTGTGGGATCGTGTGTCACGCAGCTGGAAGGTTGCTCACTTTCACATGACAGGAGGGATGGTGTGGGGTCGCATGTCATGCACCTGGAAGGCTGAGCACATTTACATGGTAGTAGGGATGGTGTGGGGTCGTGTGTCACACACGTGGAAGGCTGCTCACATTCATATGACAGTAGGGGTGGTGGCAGGGTTGTGTCTCATGCACCTGGAAGGATGCTTACATTCACATGGCAGTAGGGGTGGTTTGGGCTCATGCGTCACGCACCTGCAAGGATGCTCACATTCATATGGCAGTAGGGATGGTGTGTGGTCATGCGTCACGCACCTGGAAAGCTGCTCACATTCACATGGCAGTAGGGGTGGTGTGGGGTCATGCATCACGTAGCTGGAAGGCAGCGCTCATTCACATGGCAGTAGGGGCAGTAGGGACGTGTGTCAAACACCTGGAGGGTTGCTCACATTCACATGGCACTAGGTGTGGTGTCAGGGTTTTGTCTTATTCACCTGGAAGGATGCTTACATTCACATAGCAGTAGGGGTGGTGTGGGATCGTGTGTCACGCAGCTGGAAGGTTGCTCACTTTCACATGACAGGAGGGATGGTGTGGGGTCGCATGTCATGCACTTGGAAGGCTGAGCACATTCACATGGTAGTAGGGATGGTGTGGGGTCATGTGTCACACACGTGGAAGGCTGATCACATTCATATGGCAGTAGGGGTGGTGGCAGGGTTGTGTCTCATGCACCTGGAAGGATGCTTACATTCACATGGCAGTAGGGGTGGTGTCAGTGTTGTGTCTTATTCACCTGGAAGGATGCTTACATTCACATGGCAGTAGGGGTGGTGTGGGCTCATTCGTCACGCACCTGCAAGGATGCTCACATTCATATGGCAGTAGGGATGGTGTGGGGTCATGCGTCACACGCCTGGAAATCTGCTCACATTCACATGGCAGTAGGGGTGGTGTGCGATCATGCATCATGTAGCTGGAAGGCTGCACCCATTCAAATGGCAGTAGGGGCGGTGGGGCGGTGTGTCACACACTTGGAAGGTTGCTCACTTTCACATTGCAGTAAGGGTGGTGTCAGTGATGGGCAATCCCGGCTCTTCTCAGCAGGATCACTGTACCAGTGATGGGCAGCAGCGGTGCTTCTCAGCTGGATCAGTGAACCAGTGATGGGCAGTACCGGCGCTTCTCAGCAGGATCACTGTACTAGTGATGGGCAGTACCGGCTCTTCTCAGCAGGATCACTGTACCAGTGATGGGCAGTAACGCCAGTGATGGGCAGTACTGGCGCTCCTCAGCAGGATCACTGTACCAGTGATGGGCAGTAACGACAGTGATGTGCAGTACCGGCCCTCCTCAGCAGGATCACTGTACTAGCGATGGGCAGTACCGGCTCTTCTCAGCAGGATCACTGTACTAGTGATGGGCAGTAACGGCGCTTCAGGATCACTGTACCAGTGATGGGCAGTAACGGCGCTTCTCAGCAGGATCACTGTACTAGTGATGGGCAGTACCGGCTCTTCTCAGCAGGATCACTGTACCAGTGATGGGCAGTAACGACAGTGATGATCAGTACCAGCCCTCCTCAGCAAGATCACTGTACTAGCGATGGGCAGTACTGGCTCTTCTCAGCAGGATCACTGTACCAGTGATGGGCAGTACCGGCTCTTCTCAGCAGGATCACTGTACCAGTGATGGGCAGCACCGGTGCTTCTCAGCTGGATCACTGAACCAGTGATGGGCAGTACCGGCTCTTCTCAGCAGGATCACTGTACCAGTGATGGGCAGTACCGGCGCTCCTCAGCAGGATCACTGTACCAGTGATGGGCAGCACCGGCCCTCCTCAGCAGGATCCCTGTACTAGTGATGGGCAGTACCGGCTCTTCTCAGCAGGATCACTGTACCAGTGATGGGCAGTACTGGCTCTCCTCAGCAGGATCACTGTACCAGTGATAGGCAGTACCGGCGCTCCTCAGCAGGATCACTGTACCAGTGATGGGCAGCACCGGCCCTCCTCAGCAGGATCACTGTACTAGTGATGGGCAGTACCGGCTCTTCTCAGCAGGATCAGTGTACCAGTGATGGGCAGCACCGGCCCTCCTCAGCAGGATCACTGTACTAGTGGTGGGCAGTACCGGCTCTGGGCAGCACCGGCCCTCCTCAGCAGGATCACTGTACTAGTGGTGGGCAGTACCGGCTCTTCTCAGCAGGATCACTGTACCAGTGATGGGCAGCACCGGTGCTTCTCAGATGGATATTGTAGCCATCAGGCATGACTTACCTTGATTAGTACCAACCACTTAGTACACTTTCGGGGGTAAATATGCCTCAGAGAAATGTGCCTCTGAGCACTGACAGTAGATTGCATTAACGGAGCAACCCGTGATGGTAGTATGTCACTTCAGTGCATCCTTTATGTTGTGTCAAAGACTTTAGGGAAAAAAGGATGATAAAGGAATATAGGGCCAGATGTAGCAAAGGGTTTTTCCCATTCTGTGTCAATGGGAAAATGTGTTCGTACATATGGCCCATAGTTTCGGGGTGGCTGATCATCCTACATCACAATTAAGGCTTCTGGGTTCCATCCTTATTCATCTATATTTATATTTCAGCCATCTTGTGAGTATTTGTCCATATATATTTTGTGTCTTGTGAGTAAATTACGTTTAAAGTTGTATATTTACACATTTATTTAACTAATAAATGAGCACCCATACTTTGATGCCTCGCATAGTTTAGTAAATTAGGCTGTCAAATATAACATAGCTATATGCCCACAGGTAAATAATAGCATTGTTCCACAAATATATGTTGATTAGATGGGTTATGACAATATTTAATGACTTTTCATTTCGTTTTTTATTCTCTGCTCAGCAAGTTGTTGGCCTGGAATTAGTGAAAGATAACACAGAAAACCACTTAAAAGAAGCCCAATTTTCTGTGTTTTTCTGCTTTTAAAAATAAATACAGACAGAAAACACATTGACCCAGATTCACAGAAGTAAACTTAGACAGGCGGAGACCTGCCCCGAGTGAACACCCATGGATAGCACTCGTAAATGCCCTTTGTGAATGCTCAAAGTTGTGAATCAGGCCCACTGTTCTTGTCTGTATTTATCTGCAAAAATCAGCAAAAACGGAAACTGGGAGCCTTAATCACAGTGCATTAACCATCCATGACCCAGGATCCTCTCCTCTTACTGATAGGCTTTATGCTTGTCTTTTACTAAGGACAGTTCTCCGCTGTCTTTTGGCTAGGTTTGTACTATAGAAATACTGTAAACATACATGCATACACACTTTTACTACTCTTCTGGCCCCTTTTTTGCTGTAGTAACTTTAGCAAGGCAGTTTGTGAATAGCAATGAGCTTACTCTTTTGTCGGTGTTGGTGTTTTGCCGTTACCTAAACCCCTCCATCGGCCTCCCTTAACCTATTCCTCAATTTCCAAGAACTCGCCCTGGTCTCTCTCACATTTACTACCAAGTAGGGAAAGATGTTAAACTTATATGTGTGAGGGTCTGCCCATAGAAAAGGTTGGAGAGCTGAAGGTGGTGATTTCCACTCATAAGTTTGTGAAACGTGTGATCTAGTACATACGTAGTACTGTTGTATGGCTACTTATGTTCTATAAAAACCATATTGTGAATCGACTCTCCCTTATTTATTTAATTTTTTTGTTGTGTCTGTATAATCATGCTGGACATTTTCTGATACCACATCGGTCGCTTGTTTTTTCCCTAGTCTTTTCCTCCCAAACTGTACTTATAACCTCTTGTGAAAAAAAATCATCAGGCCCCCCCAGAATGACAAACATATATGTTCAAAATCATTCTATAGCATTGGTAGCTCTAAACACGTTCACCAGTTCTAACATTACAGATACGTTAATTTGTTCCTTTTGAAAACACAATCACATACATGATTTACGTCATGCTACGGGCAGCCTAGTTTTCCTAACCCGTAACACTATCCACAGAGTAATCTTTTTGTCAGTTATACCTAAAGGGACTCTGAGGGTTATTTAGAGCCCATTCCCTGATAACACCTGCTCTCTACCAGGAGATAAGTGACAGACGTTGTTGCTGAAGGTGTCGGGTTGGCTCTCTTTGTACCAATGAGACTGCTGGGTTAGGGGGGCAGCACCACTGGATTGTGGGTAACTGAGTCCAATCCTGCACCCTGGGCCAACTATCAGCCTAACCATTCTGGCCAGCTAGCAGTCCCTCACCAGTACCGAAGATTAAAGGTGATTTGTGGGAAATTGTGGTGGAACAGATATCCTTTTTTCTCAGTTACATTTCTCTCACAAATGCAAAGACAAACAGAAGCATGACTTGGTTCAATGTATTCTATTGAATCAATGGCTTAATAGTTAGAAAGACATGCTCTGCAATGATTAGGATACTGAAACATGTTAATAGCAGAGCTGTGACGAAAAAGGGGAAACGTAGGAAAATTCACACCATAGTGTCACAATATTAAATATAGGAATTTCTAACTATGTTGCTAAGGTACTATATTAGAGCACAGCAGTGTAAGCCCTAATCCGCCCTTCAGGATCCCTGGGAAGACACTATCCCCCATACCTGACTGTGGTAGTAACGTAGAAGGCTGTTGGTCTACCGGGAGTCCTCTCCAATGAAGGCAGAAAAGACGTCAAGTCTCAGCAGATACCTGTAATGGAGCGACTGCAAGCGGGGGCAGTTTCTGGCTGTAACTTTCCTCCAAGGTATGGGGGCAGAGAGATGTTTTATAATAAAACAGCTGGTGTTCTAGGAAAACTGCCATAACGTAAGAACACATATGCTTCTGTGAAATGGCGGAGATTGTGGTGTTCCACTTTGTACTGACAACAATATCGTTTACAGCCTTGAGCAAAGCACAGAATGAAAATGTCAAGCTAAAAAGAATTAAAACAGTTTCTGGGCTAAAAGTGTATAGGAAAGAAAACATCACCGCAGAGTGAAGCTTCTGCTCAGAAAATAAAATGAATTCAAATTAATTATTAGTAGGCTAAAGGGCACAAGGTGCAGGCCTATGGCTACAATAACATGCCCATAAAAAGCTGTTAAAATAACCTCACAACAAAGGCCTATTGCAGAGAGGATCACAGCCACTCTGTAATTTATCACTAAAAACACAACACTGTTGTTTGCATGCTGTTCCACTTGGCCAGAGCCTGGTGTGCCCCCTCCATCCTTCAGATCAATTCAGGCCCTCCAAAGGCTGCCCAATTGTAAGACCTCTGTCTTAGAACATTGTGGGACTGTTGCGCAGAGGCTTTGAGTTAGCAAAGTCTGCTCAGTGAATGCAAAGTCAACATTTGCAGTGCACTGCAACCCATAATGTCCATCACAAATCTCAGTGCTTGTGTTGTGAGTCATAATGCAAACATTGCAAGCCTTAGTGACTTACACAAGAAAGGGCGCGTGCAAGGGTAGCGCCTCGTCTACTGCAATAGGGTGCACAAATGCTTTGCATTATTATATGGTTACTAAGTACAGAATGGTTAGCATGTGCATGGTCATCCGTGAAGTGCAAGCTGTCAATCACCTGTCAATCTTTGAAACAGTGCTCGTGCTGGCGGGGGCAGCGGCCCCAAGGACCCCTGCGGGCTTCCCCCATATCTAGTTCACAGTGAGCGCCTCCTGATGGCACTGTGGACCCTTCCTCTCCAATGGACAGTCATCGCCATCATGTGTGTTGTGAATTGGATGTCGGTCTATGTCCCTTGCAGGCCTCCATCACTGCATTCACAAATATTCAGAATGAGCTGCAAACTCATCCTGCCTCGTTGGCTTTACTCTGATGGGTGTTTGCTCGTTGTTGCAAACAGTCCCACAGCGCTGCAAGGGTTCAGAGAACCTCACGCACCGCATCAGACAATTTAAGGCAACAAAACGTTGTGCTGCGGGCAGCCCTTCTGCCCGGCAGGCCAAGCATCTTTGGGATTGTGTCAAGTTTCTTCAAGCTTCCCTTCGCCGGCATGTTCTTGGGCTTTGCCCGGTGTGGGCTTGGTCTGCTCTTTTGTGTGACTTGGGCAAGCTTTATACACAAACCTACATCTTGAGATAAAGGGGAGGCTGCCTGGGGTCTCACTCGTGCTCCTCGACTTACTCCGAGTACTCCCCTCGCTGTCTTTCATCGCACTTCGAACAACTCTTTCATTCCTGCGTTGTTCCTCTCCTAGGACCAGGCAACACCAAGGATGAGCACAATGTTCAAGAGGAGAAGAGTTTAAAAGTCTCCATCCTCGGGGTTCAGGCCAAGAAGCTCAGAAGCTGGTGAGGTCCCCGTGAGCTGCAGCGGAGAGCCCCCTTCAGGGCAGCACATCTGCTGTTTGATGCCCAGCAGGAGGAAACATGGACAACCCATGTGTGGTATCTCTTAAAATGTTCACAACACAGCAGATAAGACTGTAATTCTGGGATCTTTTAGGCGGAGAACATTCTCAAATTCAGTAATACCAGTCATGTATTCTTCCTAAGTGTCTGTCATTCTAAGAGGATTGTGATGTGTTCTAAAGTACAGAGCAAAAGACACACACAGACTCACTGAGACATACTACACAAGCAGACATGCAAGAACAGACAAATACATCAACAAAATAACAACCCATGCTCACACTTTGACATACCAAGACACACTTCTAACACCAACATACAGAAACACACAATAGCATACTGAAACACACCACAAAGCTGGTATGCAGAAATAGACACACATTACACATGCTCGTACACAGAAACACACTATACAAACAGAAAGACATGCCCAGGTTCACGGGTGCACCTACAGGTGCATAGTGACACATTACTTTCCACCAAAACAAACAGACACTCAGAAATATCACCCCTTCGCACACACAAATAACCAAAGATGTCAGGAAACACTACATAGACATAGACAAACACACAGAAAAGCAGGTGGTCATGTGGATGTACGATGATACAATTACTTCTCACTCTGCAGGAGTAGTTTTGCAAGTATTTCCAGGGTGGAATGTTTACTAACACCAGTGCTTAATTTGACTGTGGTTTCCGGTGCCGGGGCACCGGCACTTATTTTTGGGCTCAGCACTTATTTTTTTGCATCAGGCATTTACTACAAGCAAAAGACACTAATGAGAAATACGGAGGAAGAAAAAGACTAAAAGCGTCACAAATGGAGAAAGTAGAAAGCTGCAAGAGTCAGCTGAAGGGACAGGGAGCGGCTGTAAATGGATTAAAGAGGCCCGAGATGGCTTTAGGATTACGCTACCTCAGTATTCGGTGCTCCACATTTAATGGCAGCAGCCCCGAGTTTCAAAGAAGAGCTTTGGGCACCAGCACATTTTTATTTACAAATTAACCGCAGACTAACACCCCCAAAATACGAACTCCTGTGTGTTCCATGCATTTTGCGTGGCTGTCTCTCTTTTTACTTTTTCTGCCACTTATGTCCACTGAGTAAAGCAAAGACATATCCGTGCAGCCCCTACAGTCATGCAGGGTTGTTCATGCCCCACATATCTGTTCAGCCCCTACAGTCATGCAGGATTGTTCATGCCCCACATATCTGTTCAGCCCCTACAGACATGCAGGGTTGTTCATGCCCCACAGCACCAGTGACAAGTGATAAGCCAGGGAGGTCCCAGAACACAACTATAGTATTTTTATACACCAGAGTACGGCACTGAAGAGAATGGTGATGAGGTACAACAAGGAGGTGTGCACCACAGCAGGAGACTGAAAATAATGACACAAGACTCCTGCACCACAGTGTAGGAGGCTGGCCCTCTATGTAGTGTGCAAAGCTAGGCACACAGTGCAGGGGGTCCAGGCAACCACACGTTGGTTTCCAAAGGTAAAAACCAGACCACTGTGACAGGTTGGCGCAATGAGGACAAGTAGTCAGTGGCAGATGTGATGTTGAATTTTATTTGATTTTTAGTTTTGTCTCATACAGTTCAGATTTTTCAAATGGATGATGAATGTCTCTTTTATTCTTCCCTTCATCTTCTCGTTACAGGACTCCCAGGAGGCGCATGTGGGAACAAGAAGGAGAGAAATATAGGTAAGTGTTTGGTCCTTAGCTATGTTTCTATTCCTTCCCTATAGTTATTCTTTTCTCTCTCTTTCTTTTCTTCTGCCTCTTTCCATCCTTTTCTGTATCAATGTCTGTCCCTCCTTCTCCTTCCCTGTGACCTGTTCTGTTGGTCTCCTCCTTTTTTCCTCTCTTCATTAGTTACTTCTCTTGTGGGTGTGCTTTGTGTTTTTCATTTCTAGAGCTATATCCAGTATTGCCCTTTGTTTATAGCTTTTACTCGCTCTTCTTCTCTTAGGATTTCTGTCTGTGCCCGTATTCCTTCCTTTGTTCCTTGTACCCCGAGCGGCCCCTCCCTTTTATTGCCTCTTTGCCCTGCCCCTTGAATCGGCTGGGGTGCCCATCAATAACCTGCAACCATGTACCAAGTTCCCTCCTGTGTTGATTGACCCGCCCCCTTTTTAAACCCTAGTGCACAAAAGAACAAAAACAAAATAACAAAACTATTTATCAGGTTCTTCCTGATTCCCGTGCTGTCTTCGCACCCCCTTCTCTCCCCCCCTTTTAGTACATCCACGCATCTGAGGTGGCCACGCTTTCCCTCAAGCGTGGCCAGAGCTCGCGCTGGGCGCCTCTGGTGCCGCGGACTCTGTGGGAGGGCCTTCAGATTGGCAGTCAGTCGCCACAAAGCCTCCTTTTCCTCGATCGCCGTCGGTAGTTCTTCTTGTCTCCTTCTCCTCGCCTGATTCTCCGCCGCCGCCCATCCCAGTGTCCTCCTTTTTACGTCTGAGAAAGGCGCGCATCGACTGCTCCTGCCCTTCTACACCCGGAAGTGAAAAGGGATTGGGCATCGCTTCATGCTCTTCCGGGTCGGAAGAGGTTGTGGCAGTTTTCTCCTCTCGGCACAACGGGTCCGTTTGCTGTAGCAGCGGCCCGTAACAGTCACTCCCCTAGCATGTGGCTGATAGAGCCACTCGGTAGCAGGATAACCGGACAGGAAGTCAGCATTGAGCTTGTGAGAACCATGGGCATGCAAGACCTGGAAGGAGAAAGGTTGAAGTGAGAGGAACCATCTGAGAACATGAGCATTAGTGTCTTTATGTTGAGCAAGCCAGGTCAGAGGGGCATGATTTGTAATTAATGTAAACGGACGCCCTGCCAGATAATAACGCAGGGATTCTATTGCCAATTTGATAGCCAGGCACTCCTTTTCCAGAGTGGGATAGTGACATTCCCTAGGCAACAGCTTTCGGCTGATGTATACAATAGGATGAAAGGAACCTTCCTCATCTGCCTGCGACAGTACAGCACCTAGTCCCACATCAGATGCATCTGTTTGAACAAGAAATGATTTGGCGAAGTCCGGACAACAGAGGACCGGTTCAGAAGTTAGGAGGTCCTTGAGTGTTTCAAAGCTTTGCCTTTCCATCGGAGAAAGGCTGATTGGGTTTGGTTTTTTGTAATAGATCCGTGAGGGGTCCTGCAAGTGTGGAAAACTGAGGTATAAATCGAAGGTAGTATCCCACCATTCCTAAGAAGGCTCGGACTTCTTTCTTGGTACGTGGGAGTGGTAACTGTGTAATGACTTGGATTTTTTCTACTTGGGGTCGAACCCTTCCTTCTCCTATGACATAGCCCAGATATTTAATGACAGTATGACCCAACTTACATTTATCTGGAGTTAGTTTGGCTTCATGCAGGGCTTGTATTATGTGACGTAAATGTTCAAGATGTTCTTTTCAAGTGGAACTATACACCACAATATCATCCAGATATGCAGCCGCATACTTGTTGAAGGGTCTAAGAATCATATCAATGAGACGTTGAAAAGTAGCAGGGGCCCCGTGAAGACCAAACGGCAGGACTGTGAAATGATAAAGGCCGTAGGGAGTAGCAAATGCAGTTTTCTCTCTGTCCTCTGCTCTAAGGGGAATCTGCCAATATCCTTTGGTCAAATCTAAGGTGGACATATGAGTGGCCTGTCCTAACCATTCTAACAGTTCGTCAATGTGAAGCATGGGATAGGAATCAAAATGGGATAATGCGTTGCCCTGTCTATAGTCAATACAGAATCTGGTGCTCCCATTGGGTTTTGGAACCAGGACTACTGGGGAACACCAGGGGCTGGAAGAGTGCTCGATTATACCAGCGTTAAACATGTTTTCCACCTCTTGTTCCACTATCTGTCGCTTAGCCTCCGGTATCCTATATGGCATTTGGCGGGCTACTTTAGTTCCTATGGTACGGATGGGGTGCTTTATCAATGGGGTGTGACCGGGTACTTTAGAGAATACGTCCAGACCCGAATGGACTAGACGTTGAAGTTGTTGGGTTTGTTCTTGGGTGAGGGAGCTGTTCATCGGGGGTAGTGGAGTCTCCTCCTGTCGGGGATCCGGGCCTTGATATATGGATATGTCTTGGTCCGTTTCAGTGGTAACATAAAAAGAGGAGTGGGCCTCAGATCTCTCATTCCATTTTTTTAATAGGTTAATATGATAAATTTGTTCTCTACCCGTCCCCTGAGGTATCTCAATTTTATAGGTGGTGGGGTTGATTTTTTCTAATACTGAATAGGGACTTTGCCAACGCGCGAGGAGCTTATTTTTTCGCTGGTGGGTAATAATACGAGTACCTTATCTCCCATCCTTAGGCTTCGGGGTGCACTATGGGTGTCATAGTAAGCTTTCTGTTTGGTTTGTGCCTCTCTTAATGTTTTGTGGGCCTCTTTCCATAGGTTGTGTAGGTTGTCTCTGAGGTCTTTAGTGTACGTGAGGAGCTCCCTCACCTCCTCCTCTGATTCCTCCCACTGTTCAGCTAGCATTTCCAGAAGGGTGCGTGGTTGCCGGCCGAAGAGTAATCCAAAAGGGCTGTGCCCAGTGGAAGATTGTATATGGGTATGCAAGGCA